>NC_071340.1:7949375-8691250 GCF_027744825.2 Synchiropus splendidus | reverse complement strand
AGAACCAACAATAATCTGTAGTCCAGCCGTTTCTGAGGAGAGACTGGGGTTAGCAAAGCAGGGTGTAACATCATCCCTTCAATAGGTTTGGGTTGTGGCGACGTGGAAACTTTGTATTCAAATCCATTCATGTTGGGACCTGGTTCTAGAAATGGGTCGTTTCAATAGCCATTTTGAGTGGCGCCTTTCCAATACTCGACCTGCGTGGAGCTTTCGGGTGGAAAGGCCCTGAAACGACTTCAATTTGTGCTTCTGAAGCATCAGAACCTATTCACGGATGTATGGTATAGAGCTCTGACACGAAGACAAGAAGAAGAAAGTGTGTAGGCTTTCATAGGGAGTAGCTACGATGGATAACAGGAACAATGGATGCTCACTAGAGAACACATAAGAAACAATGAAAATAAAGTCAGGGTAAATTTGTGGCTAATGTTTGCCTGCGAATGCTTGGACCCTGACTTCAATCTCACCTAACATGTTGCCCATAAATAAGCATAGCAGTTGGCCTGGTGTAACCTTCACTGGGAACGGTATTCTATGCGCGCAGTGCAGGAAAATGCATGGAATTATTTGTGTAGCATAAGGTCGCTAATGTTGACCACAGAGTCAATGGTCATGGTTGTCATGTCGCTAATATACAGCAGGTGGACATAATGTCATTGGTAAACAATTATTCGGCATCTAATGTTATTTTCATGTAGAAAAGACAGTTGAAATGGCAAAAGCTGAGGGCTGCACAACACACCTACACATGACTGTAATTCCCTCCACCTGCCTTCTCTTTCTAAACCCTGATTGTTTTTTTGCTCTTTCTGTATTTTTCAATATTGCATCAAAACAATCCCCTGTTCGGATGCACACTCACCAACAAAGCGCAACACGCGACACACAAAAAGAGGAGAGCGTAAAGGCTTGATCTCCACAAAGAAAAAAAGGTGGCACATTTAAATATCAGAACCTTTTCCAAGGCTGTCAATCACCACCCACCATGAAACAGGCCGGGCGGCTCAATGAGTCTGCGAGCAGCTGATACCGAGCAGTGTGGTCAAATCAGAGCAAATGGCCACTGATAAGGACATATTTGGTAGCACATGGCCTTTTCGGGCTCTGTCTCTGATCTGATTATCTACTGGGTCTGACGCGACTGTCTGGCTGGATCTCTAAACCAGCCCTGCTTGTCCTATTAAACTCTCGTGGGTGACACAAATTTTGTCTATTCACTCAGCATTGGTGCTGAATGTGCAACAACAGCATGAAAATGAACCATAATGCAATGATCCTGAGAGTCATTTTAACACACGTTTCAAGGCCCCAGAAGGGAACGGTGACCTGGACCTTCTGGTGTTGCACTCCAGACACTCTTTAATCTTGTTAAATAAACTGACGTAAGTCTCAAAATGTGCCTTGGTGCAGCAGAGAGAGTTGATGATTCACCTTTTGATATTTAATTTTTTTTTTTCCTGAACAAAAATATGTTCTTGGATGGAGCCAATTCGAAGTTCACTAGCGGGACAGTTTGAAAACAGATAAAGAAGGGGGCGCTGTTTATGAGGAAATTTTCCTCTAATTTAATTCAGAAGGACCACTAAAGGCTCCAGTTCAAAAGAATAGAATAGAAATGAATCTCTGCCAAAGGCTTTTTAATTGGTAACTAACCTTGATAAATAAATGGCTTCCTCCAATAATACTCTCCAAGAAAGTCTTACCTTTTGCCTGTACATACATTAAGCGTTTAGGTATCATTTGTCTGTTATTAAACTGAGAATTAACTCAAATATTTTTTGAAACAAAAAGTGCCGTGGTAAAGCAGAGGCCAGTGTAAAGATGAGTCGCTCGGTCAGGTGCTATTTATAAGCGGTGTCCTGCACTTGCCCTTGGGGTCACCTCTGTTCACGGAGCAACAGAAGAAAATAAATAGCAGTAAACATGTTAGAATGTCAGAGAGCTAAATGCCACATTAGCTCTGGAGGGTAAAAGACGAAGAGGGATGATAGAATAACTGAAGCACCAGCGTCCTGTGGAGCGGCGATGGGGCGTTGGATCTGTCACACACAATTTTATTTGGAGCCTGACTATGAAGGCCGACTGCGGGGTTCCTCCAGGTGGAGCTGAACCACTCTTAGCTATGCTTAGTCATGTTAGAGAGCTTAGAGGGAGGCGAGCCAAGCTTTAAATTAGGCTGCCTGAAGCTAGAGAAAAGACAATATGTTAGCGACTGCGTGTCCAATTGAGGGTACGCTGAATGTAGAAGCCAACATCTAGGTAGGTATTCACCAACAGCTCCTCGGGCATCTGTCCTCAATGAGCAACCTGTCAGCAAGGACGCAGAGAAATCCATTCAAGTAGCTCCAAATCTTGAAATGATTTGTACGCGTCATGTCTCAAACTCCGTCGCCAGCGAGGCTACGTAGACCCAAGCGGCAGGTTCGTTCAGTCACAGCAGAAGTTGACAGACTGTTTGAACACGAGTAGAACGAGTCGGTTTTCTTAGTTTTCCCACAAATAAAGGAGAAGGGGAAATCAATAATGACGCTGATGAATATTGTGTGGCGGGAGCTGGATGGATATAGCCCAGGCGCCTCGACAGACTCCAGCTGTAAATGAGAAAAGTCTCCAAGTCAATATTCGGCAGCTGCTTGCTAAGTGCTTATTAGAAAGGAAGGGGAGTCCGTATCCACAACGGACTCAATCGCCAGAGGGTGAAGAGGAAAATGACGATTGTTAACTATGAATTTGTCGACTCGCATTTATTCAATCTCCATATGCTAATTCAGATTCAAATATGATGGGAAAAGTTGCCCACAATCACGCAACTTCACTCAGATAACAGTTGCCCTTGACTGTGCAATTCCATTAGCTAAAGCCAAAAGATTGTGAGCCGCACACTCACGCAAAACAGAGATAGCGCCTTTCATTAAAGGTGGTACGTGGTCCAGCAAATACTGCGAGCCACAGGAGGATGTATCTCGAACTTACCCGTGTCAGTGCTCAATTAATGTTCAGAAGCGTCAAAGGAACGCTCACACGTTCTTTATTCCTGAGTTACATCCCCACATTGTTATTTCGCTTTTACTGAAGTAGAAAAGTTGACGCTAATTTCCAATAGTGTTCACAAGAACGGCACAAAGGGCTTCTTTAAGTGTGTCCCAGTTCTGCCATTTAAATCGAGGGAGAATTCTTGAGACATATTTGAAGGACTTTATCAAGCTGCATCTAAATGGAGCAAGACTGGAATGATGTCTGATCAGCTGCTCCTCAGAACAGACTTTTTATCTTGCTGTTAATTTGAGCTAGCTTACATGCGGAGCTACAATGCATAGATGAAGCTCACAGAAGTCTTTTCAAACCGCTTTATGATTTGCTATTTCATCACACGTGAAGATCTCAGGGCGTCTTGTAGATAGGTTATTTACGCCGCAGAGGTTTTGTTCCTGCATACGCCTGTTAAATCACGCAGCTGTTTTTCACTGTGTTCTATCTCTCACCACAAACTGGGAAAACAGGCACAGGTATTAGAGGGCGGCCTGCAGGGACTGCAGAAGAGGCGTGATGGGGGTTTTGTGCCGTCTCCATCTGGCACGGTCTCACATCTCGCAGCATCCTGCTTCTTTGTACATACGCCGTCCTGGAGCTTTTCTGAGGAGTGAACGCACCTGCGTCCCATTGTTCCGCCTCAACTCATCCTTTAAATGTGGCGCTAGCTACAAGTGTTTAAATGTGACACAAGATAAATTAGACTCTTTTTGAAGGCTGCTTTGTGGCTTTCGTCACAATTTTCTCGAATCTTTTTGGGGTTTTAAATAAAGTTATTTTTCGTTTTGGTTACAAACAGCAGGAAGTTGTACTTTTATTGATGATTTACTGATGAATTTTGTGTGGGGCTTCAATTTCTTTCTTTTTTAGTCTGAATGAACTTGGTTTGAAGTTATTTATTGATAAAAATGAGACTTACTCCTAATCAATCTATCAGCATGAAATAGCAAAGACCACACCCACACTAGGCACTTGGACACCCCAGCTTCCTACTCCACAGTCATTATCGCTATAAAGCAACCCAGATGTGAGGCGAAACACCAAACTGTCTTGGAACAGCGTTTTCTTATCCCCGTCCACAGGCTGCACAAACATCGCTGGCTCATTTTCAGAAGATTCTACAGCAGAATATGACACCATCCTAACCGTTCTGTCTGTTGGTGTCAGTACCTATCCTCCTCAAGTCCCTAGCACACCCCAGGAGGCTCCTGAACCAGGGACATGCGTGTATATAGAGAGAGACCCCCTGCACCTTCTGCCACCCACTCTCCACAGCCCCACTCCACCCACACACTTTTTTCTTCATTCTTAAACTGTTTTTCGTCCACACACCCCAAATGTGTCTGACGGGGGATTTATTTTTTTATTTATTTACTTGTGAGAACTGTTCCCCACCCTGAACCACAGCCCCTCCCACCTGCCCTCACGTCGGCCAGAGTGGTGCTCCTTCTTTTTGGATATGGATGTTAAAAAGCACACCGAATGGCCATGTTATTTTGTTTGATAGTTTGTATTAGCTCAGGGGAAGAACCAATTGAATTTTAAAGACTAAGGCCTGAGGCAAACCAGCATCTTGAGGTGCCTCAGGGTTGTGCTCTGACCACTATTCCACACCGATATGGCATGTAAATACGCTCCACAGTTTCAACCAAGTGATGTTGAATAGACGTGGGCAATATTTTTGCCACAAAAGACACATGCCTTTGTGTTTTATTACAGCAATTTTTAGAATCTTCGAAATCCAACAACTACAAAAATAATAATAATAACAATATAATAATATAATATATAAAAATATATAATAAAAAGTGTTCTGGTAGAGCACCAGCCCCACAAATCTCGACTCACATGTCTGTCCTCAATTATTTGCCTCATTTACAGTAAAACAAATGTTTTTGCTCACACACAGTCCAAAACCCATGTTGCGATTCACGCCAGACCTCCATCACCCATTTTACAGAATAAACAGAAGCAAATAAAAATAATAATGCTAACATTTTTTATTATTTTATTTATTATAATAAGCAGTCCTTCTGCATGATTTCTGCATACCTCATTGATAGAGTGTTTTGGTCCACCTACTCCTCACCAGCGTCACGACACACATAATACAAGCGATAAAAGCCTTTCCTCGCCAATCTTGTTGTAAGGCTTAGTCATTACAAATGATGTAGTGCCTTAAAAGGTCTGCAAATGTTCCTCCGTTTAATTTCCTGTTTTAATATCTCGTAGATAATTTCAGCTCAGTTAATGGAATTTTTGCTTCCAGTTTGGTTTGATGCATGTCCCATTACGGCGAGTGTCTCAGCCTGTGTCCCTGCTGATAACTGGCTAGCTGGTGTTCCGATCCACAGTCGCCGCCCAATCAGATCGGGCCGAGCATGATGCTAATCTCTATTAAGGTAATGCGGTTGCCATGAGTCCTGGTACGGAGCTCACACACACACACACACACACACACACACATCCCAGCCCAGACTCCTTTATTACATCTCTGCCTCTTCATGTTGACGTAGTTTAAACTAACATGTTCTGCAAGTCATTTTTTTCTCTTCCCTTTACGGCTATAAATTTGTCTTCGTATTCAGTAAAGACTCCCATCTTGCTGACTCATCTCTCAATTTCCCTCCATGACAGAAACCACATTTTTTTTTTTTTTATAATGGTGGATAAAATGAGTGAAATTAAATTACATTCAGTGTGAGCCTGTGGTATTGTTTAGCTGATACGTATCTTGTTTGCTGTTAGTGCATCATATCCACTGGCATTATGAGTCTCAGATAAACCAGGACATTCTATCCCGCTGCTTTCGCCGGTCACATTCACAGACAACCGCCACATAGATATTGTATTGCAAATGCATAGAGGGATCCAGTCTGAACGCTGTTATCTCCCCTGACCACATTGAGAAGCAACGCTACGAGCATCCAGCACTGAACTAATGAGCAGGACTGCCAAGCCCAGACAAGAACATTGCTGAAAGAAACATACAAATACAGGAAGAGCAAGAATATGTGAAACGTGGAAACTAAAAACATCATCCACACTAATACATTTGGTGCAATATTACCAACATTTTGTCGGAGCACCATAAAGGCTCCACATTACAAACAGATCTGGATGGGGCGGAGCTTTCTATCCGTATTGCAGGATCGATCCGTCCATATTTCCGCAAGTATAGTACGGGCCAAACGGAGCAGAACCACCAGAAACTGTGGGGGCAGTGTTGCTGTTGCTACCCGATATGTATGTCTCTAATGAGACAAGCAGACATAACTATGGTGGAAATTCTTTGTCCTCCAGTCGCGATATATTTATCGGCCGCACCGATCACCGCCATCTACAGAGCAGCCTCCGTTTTCCTCTTTTGTGCAAGGGGTATGTTATCAATACTTATTCCATAGTCGCCATGTTAGTTTTTGTGTTTGTAGTGGTCATAAACCTTGGACTTAGAGCTGCCCCCCGGGGGACATATCGAGAACTGCAATGCCAATGTAAAGCACGCATGGAGGCTTGAGATTTTTGGAATGGACAGATGCATTCTGGTACGTTTCAGGAGCATAACTGGGCCTTAAAGACCCTTGAAGGTTCAGACAACCATAGACATTGGTGGGTAACACCAGTCCTGTGCATCACATGCATCTGTTCAGTCAAGAACGCACTTTGAAATGTGTTTGTTGGAAATCATGGTTTGTTGGAATTCATTCTTAAATCCAATGACATGGGATGAGAGTGCCAGCTATTTAGTGAGAAAGAAGAAAATCAGATTAAGCATATAAGAAATGATAAGAATCAGCAACGTGAAGTGAAGCTTATAATCCTTTGAGAAACCAACGTATTGGCTTTTTAACCTCATTAGCGCCAAGCCAATGAGTGCAATTCAACATCGTTGTGTGTATAAGAACAAAGCTGGAGACTATTATGTCTGCAAGAGGGAGCTGTAAGATAACCGTCAGTGTACAGTGAAACGCCTCGAGAGGTTCAATTCAGTGGCATCTAGTGCTATAATTGGTGTCGGCAGTCCAGTCAAACAATAGATGAACAGATGATCTACATTGAGGAATCGACCTGCAGCTCGTCCTGCTTCACTGTAGGAGCAGATATTAGGGCTTAAAAAACAGAGCAGTGAGAGGAAACTGGCTTTCCAGCCTCTAGCTTCACTTCACTCATTTATATTTTATTGTTTCATTATTGTCTTGCCCAGCCACAGGCCTGAACAGCCAATATTGGACCATGGTCAACCTCCCAAAAATTTGGTTCTGTCTGCAAAATATTATTAGCCAAGACTTCAGTTCACTACGCACATTGTAAACATCACAGAAAAATCCGTCTACAACCCAAGTTTAGAGCAATTTTGTTGAATTCATTTTGTTCGTAATCCAGCAAAATAATAAGGATCAAAACTAAATACACAACAAGACACAGCTTGTCACATTCTGAAATCTCAAAGCTGTAAAATGGTTGGAATAATTTTGATAAACAACCGGACGACATAATCCGAAACAGTCCAAGATTATTACAAGAAATAAATAGTACTTTTACAACAACAATAATGAAGGGACTAAATAACATTTGCCCTTTGCATTCTTGTGGTTTTTATGATGCATAATTCAAACTTGGTTTTAATTAGTTTATATTTTCGTAAGGGTCTTATGTTGGTTAATTTCAGGCAGCGCCATGTTTTTAATGTCACATAAATTTGCCGATGAGCAAATGCAAGCGAGTCCGGGGTAATAACAATCACTGAATGCCAGATTCACTTAACAAGTTGAATAAACTGTGCCACGGGGGACGTGCTTTCTTTATAATGAGACCACAAAATCAATAGTGAGAAGCTGCTCCTCGTCTCCATAAGTTCATTTACGCATCACTAAAGCCTCCGGCTAAAAGTGAGTCGACTTAAAAATGTAATGCGAGCAGCGCCGACTGAAATAAATTCAATTTCCCTGGTGTTGGCCCGGTTGTAGCTGACTGTAAATGATGTAATGCAGCAGTTTTGCTCCTCTCGCAGACGGGGGTAAATGTACACATGCTAATTATGAATATAATGATGTTTGACAACTACAAATACATAGCTGCGCATGTTCAGGACACTGTGTGATATAATATTATGTGATTAAGAAAGAGCTTTAATGTGTGTTTTTAAGCGTTTTGCCACTTGATCTATAATTCTGCGGTAGTTATGTCGACAAATGGAGGAACCACAAAATGACACGGTAAGCTAGGCGATGGAACGTATAAACTTATACACAAATGATCTCCCTTAAAGTCTCATAAAACAAGGAGAACGGAACTGTGTAAAATTTTATTGTCGCATGACAGCGCCCGTCGCTTACGTCACTCGCTCATTCCCCGACTTTCTGAACAGAAGTTGACGGTTGTCCAATATGTAATTTTCTCTGCTGTGTCACGCGCCTTTGTGATCCCTAACATCTCAAATTGACTGTGTCACGCAATTCTTCTAATGGAAATGTTGCATTAATTTGGCAGCTCCGGCCATACATCACCGCTGTAAATTTCCCCTGTGGGGTCTCGAAACGGAGACGGACTCAAACTCGGTTATGCTGCATTCTAGGAAAAGACACCGGTTGAAAGAGCGACTGGATTATTTTAGAAGTCGGCGTTTCCATCTCCATGTCTTGAGGGAACAACAAATATAACATTTGAATGCACAAATTCTTCGCTGTCAGTTGGCTGGAAACCTAGCAGAAGTAAGTTGCAATGTGCTGGTACAACATTGCAAATCCCATTTTAAATACAGCTTTGTCTCCATTTACCATTCCACTCACTTGAAGTCAAACTATGTCTGTGCTTCCTATTAGAGCCTCCCGGCCTGCATTTTGAAATGACGCCGCATAAGAGAAAACTAGACTGAAACACTTTATTTTTTCTTCTTTTGCCACACTGATTTGGTATCATATTGTCTATGCATCTGTCTACATCTATTTTCCAACACTTATCGCCCACTTCCCAGAATCCTCCTCCGTGTCAGGTTGAGAAAAGCTTGATACACCGAATGGGAAATGGCAATTCCGGGTCGAAATCAGAACCATATCTAACCTGGTTTTTAGTTTTAATGTCTCTGTTAAACATTCACACAACAGATTCATGCTTTATTCCATTGGGATCTGCAGGATTAGCAACCTTTCGAACAGTTCTATGAGGACAGTGTCATGTCCTTAAACTCAAGTTCAAGTTCAATTCAAGTTTCTTGCGATCTGAATTTGAATTCCTCTGTTGTAGTCAGACTAATGTGTTTCTCAGCCGAACTAAGGCAATGGTCAGCATCTCCAACAAGTTATGGGCATCAGCCCATGCTCGCTCACCAAGAGGCATCCTAAATGTCAGACCCACAACAACCAGCATTTCTAGATGTGGAAGAGCGGTGTTCAACTTAAATTAGAAACTTTAATCCTTCCTTGCAAGACAGACGCGTAAGACAGCCTCCAGAAATGGCATAGTTGAGTGAGTTCTGCAGTTTGGACTGAGTCTAAATGTATCATGGGAAATAAGAACGACCGAAAATGAAAAAATGATATCCACTCAATAAGAGAACTAATCCACCAAACACGCTCAATTGAGTTGCAAATAATAAAAGCTGTGCTGCTTTAAATAACCTTGTTCATCACAAAGCACAAGTATATCTGAGATGAATCATAAATGTAACATGACATTTTTCATTCCTCTTAAATAACCCTGAATCGGTAATGCAATTTCAGAAGCATGTTAGCGCTCATTGTCAAGAGAAGACGTGTGGGCAGCAAATGACAATTTGTTCTGAGACCAAAGGACGTATTGGATTCACTTTTCACACTCCTCATCAAAAACCAAACAGTTTCCAAGGTAAACAAGCCTTAGCTTTGCGTGGTTAATTGAATAATCATACATCTGAGACTCAGATGTTTCAGATGTCTTAAACTCACCCAACATTGTGGCTCTATGTTAAATGCTGTTATAAAATGCCCCTAAAGATATGAATAGAGAAACTGACCCTCCAGGAAAGTCTGTCAACTTTAATAGCTGGGGCCATCAAAACAGCATTTAGTCCACAACATATTGTTATTTTTCTGGATTTGCTTCGTGATACAAGAAGGAAATGTATGTTTTTAACGGGAGACATAAATAAGAAAACTCAAAGAGACTATAAGCTATGACTTCAAAGGGGCAAACAACAAAAGTGTTTTCAATATTAGGTTACCAAAGTATTCTGTGCTGTGAAATACCATTCCAAGCGCGTGGGTGAAGCCTGAAAAGCCCGTGCAGGTATATCAAAGTGAATGGCATATTGTGTTTCAGCTAAAATACAATCATGCCCAATACAACTGGATGGTTTTCATGACACAAACCAACACTGAAATAGAATAAAACTTGCGAACAATGCAGCAGCGCAAACCTGATATCTCGCCATCGTAGAGTTGAAGGAGGCGATCGTTTGTAATCTCTTTTCTCTAGTTTCACACCTCACCTCAGTGAATGTTTTTCCACTCCAGAGATGAAGCTTTTAACAGCACGCTCACAACTCATGAATACGTTTTGTGCGTCTTTGTGTTCTGGACGGTCGAGGAGGCTTTTACTTCAGCTACTGTATGGACCTCAGGGGCTTCTCCTGAAAACCTTTCATCTCAACCTCGTAACCCCTCACCGTTTTCCCACACAAGCAACTCTCAAGGTTCTGCTTTTATGACTTGTCGTCAGCCAAGGGGCCGAGGGAGAGGAAGGATAAAAGGAAAGATCAAGCAGTTCTTTTATTCAGCGTCCGAGTGATAATGAATGATGGACGTGTGAGGAGGAGATGGGCAGCCGGGTCCTGCGCACTCCGTCTCTGGTGTCAGTCACAGAGGCGTGGGTGAGCGTCTACCTGCGGCTCTGCACAGCCCAGACAGAGCGGGACAGCGGCCTGTCAAGCCCACTCGCAGGGATAAAGCCAAAATTACGGTTTCTTCTCAATCAAAGCTGAAAAGAAAGTCCAGCTATTCCCTGAACCAGAAGTCTCCAGGAAGCATTTATGGGGGGTACTGAGGGAGTCGTCCGATTACTGAGGAATGACTGCATAGAGAGAACATCACTCTTTATCATCGGATCATTTCGGATTTGGGTAGTTTAGTTGAGGGGGCTTCCAAGGTGACTCTGCTTCTGCTCACAAATGATAGAGTAGTGTATACACACGCTGAGAGCACCAGTAGAGTCTGTGCAATACCTATGAACATGAATGAGTGGGAGAGATCAGAGAAGGAGACGACCAGGTTGGTGCCTTTGGATAACACTTTCTCTGGTGTTTTGGGTCTTAGGCGCCTCAACATGCATGTAAAATGATAATGACAAAGCCGTTGACCGAACTATGTTACATTTAAGAGCTCCCAGCCACCGTGACCCTCCTCCAGTTTCTTCCACTACAGGTCATGATATCACTAAATATTTGAATAATATCAGCCACCTACTTCGCCCCATCACCTCTTCCATCACTGAAAAGTGGCAGTGATGATCTGGTCACTTTTCTTTCCTTAAAACGTCCTGTTTAAAATAGCATATACACCGTTATTGTTTTGGTTATAATTTGCTTGTGTCGTACTCTGACTTTTGACTTTTCACCTGCGACTAATCAGAACAAAGGGTGGTGTGGTCAGAGCAAGGGATGAACAACTTGTCAGCTATAATCCACAACTGAACTTGTCATCTACGACCTCGATGATTCAGGAAGTCATGGCTGTCTTTTCCGCGTATGTGCAAGATAGCTCAATCCATGGTTACAGAAGAAAGGACTGAGGCACCGGGACCAGCGTGACCCAAAACTAATTTAAGTTTGGGAACATTTCACAATGGATCTATTCAAGAATGAAGTGATTTGCCACACAATCCTTTCAGGACTCATTGTGATATTTAAGTGTTTACAGCATTTTTTCTTTCCATTTTTTACTTGCCATTTACAACACTACAATCCAACATGTTGCCGTGTTCATCAACCCATGCATATCATTTGCAGACAAGTCGACTAGATGTTAAAGTAGTCAGTGATAAGTTGACCATAAAAATCGTCATTTTTTTCCCCTTAACACATGAAGCATCCAAATGGTTCTTGTTAAAATGAGATTTTGGGTGTCTAACAGATACTATCAACTCATGTAGCCAGAATTCACTTATGACACTAATAGAAGGGTGAAATAATATACACACTAACATACAGAGTATTATTATCTGCCATTACTAACAAATTATTTTGACAGTTGACAAAAGCAAATTCACAATTTTGGACGATAATTTGCTGTTTAAAAGGTTTTTGCCTTTTCAGGAAAGCACATCCTGTTATTAACCTGACAAACCTCCAATCACGAACGCCGCTTCAATTACACAGCATTCTTTTTTTTTCTCTTCAGTCTTGTAGTCGTAATTGTCTTCTTTCATGAAATGGATGTTTTGACAGATGAACGTTGAACTGTTTTGATATTAAAGGTGGTTACCGAAGAGTCACGTCATCATCAGCTCAAGGCCGGAGCATCCCCCAGGCTACAATGGCTTCAGTCATGCTCAAGGCCGACACAAATGACACGACTCCAGCTTTGGCGCTTTAGAGCTAGCCTGCTTTTCATTGCCTTCCACTCCAACTCAAGGCAAGTGTCTTGGATGGCGCACGAACACTACTGCGTCAGGTTGACTATAACAACAAGTACAATATAGATAAAACATTTGATTTCATGTCTGTCTTTTGCAAATGACCCATGCATCTCACCTGAAGTGAACTAGACGCAAGACACCGTCCACACAACCCACTGAGCTACTGTTTTATTCCAACCACTAGTCGACAAGAGCCAGAACAAAAGCACAATCCTATTATCATTTACTGTTATTCATTTGAGCAATTATTAAAATTCAAAGAGCCAAAATACACGATTGAACACATTTCCAGGGGAGAGGAAGCATCAATCTGTCACACTGGCACATGGTTGTGTTATTTTAATTCGTATTGTCAATCTGAGACACACAATACAAGCCATCATCATCCCAACACACAGACATGTTTCAAGAGAATTTAAGTTGAAAACAGCATTGTGCATTTCCATTCAAAAGACGGCAGCGCACAACGCTCCGAGTCTGAATGGGAGTCCACACATGAGCGACCCCCAGCTGCTTCCCTACTGAAATTGTTTGCGGCTCCGAATGTGCACAAGCTTTTAAATGTTGGTCGCTTCTCTGCTTGCGTCCATCTGAAATTCCCTTCAGCAGGACGTAGTCTGGCTGTGACTTCCTCCTCTGGCACATTGAATTAACATTTCATCCTGATTGTCCCTGTCAAACTAATTCATCATCATCAGCCTCCTTTGTGTGTGTCTCCGTCCCGCTCACGTCCATCTGGCTCGGCGGACAAACACAACTCTGGCTCCACTTGCCAAACAGATACAAAAGGAAGGGAGCAATCGTAAAAAAAGGCCGCGATTGTGGTTGTTCAGTCGACAACAAGGGAGCCATAATCCACCTTCTACCTCATTCGTCCCTACCTTGGGTTTTCAGAGCCGTCCTTCTTTGACCTGGAATCAGATTGACAGGGAGATTATATTCTGGGAGGGAATGTGATTAATGACTCTGAATAATGACAATCAACTTAATGGAGGTGGAGACAAACCGAGGCACGAGGGCTGCCTGGGGTTTAACACCACCACAACATCTGAGCCTCAGCTGCGCCACTGACCAGAGACAAGGCTCCTTTTCTCTTCCTATATCCCCGATTCTGTCTTCGCTTGATGAGCCCCAGGGGTCCAAACCCCCCAAGCCAAAAGAAAATACCATTTCTAATCCCTGGTTTTCCTGCAAATGTGAGCCCATCTTTCAAGGAGTGAAATAGGGACGTACAGAGCTTGTTCTGATCACATCAACCAGATAATTGAGGGACTGAAGAGACCGTTTTATGTATAGAAATCGCAATAGAGGGGCTTTTTTTCCCTGACAACCAGACCAACAAGCTCTTCATGTCGATGGTGCATTTGGGACGATCCAAGACACCAACATGGCACTGCGGAGGGCCCAAACAAAGCTTCGAAGCTTCAACTGCAGCAACGCATCATAAGTGGTGGAGGTGATGATGAAACTGTGTTCTCAACCATGTGTGAACGCCCAGACCAGCATCCTTTACATGAAACCTGAGGCTTGGGGGCCAATCTGGGGGCCAAATCTGGCCAGTAATATTAGGTGGCCTGTAAGAGAATAATAGATGACTTCAGTTTTACTGGAATACTTATTTAAAATTAACCTTGTCACCTACAATTAGGAGAGTAACAGTACACATGTTCGGATGGAGCCTAGTACACGCCAATGTAGAGTACATGCAGAACTAAAGTGGTTTCATATGTATTGACATACTGTCCACAATGCAGATACATGACAGTCTGCTAACAGCATTGCAGCCACAACAAATGAACAACTGGAGCAGGAAGGTCCGCAGTGATGTGTCCTCTGACTGGAGACTTCCGATGGGAAGAGCACGTAATCTAGCAGGTTGTTTTGTGAGGCATGGATCAATGATGTATCTGTTGACATTCGAAGCCTCACAAAATAGCGTAGCATGTTCATGTTCACATTTCCAGATTTAATGGGCGCACAGGAATCCACCGCTAAGTTCTGGTCACGGTTGCTGGGGGTGCTGGAGCCGATCCCCACGGTCATTGGGCGAGAGGCGGGATTTCACCCTGGATCGGTCGCCAGTCCATCACAGGGCACACACACACCGATAGGCAATTTTAGAGTGTCCAATTAAACCTAGCGAGCATCTCTTTGAGCTGTGGGGAGGAAACCGGAGTACCCGGAGAAAACCCACGCGCACACAGGGAGAACATGCAGAAAGGCCACCAGTCCAACCCGGGATATTTGCTTCCAAATGTTTGACAACATTGAATTTTGAGCATTATTCAAAAATGTTTTTTTTTTTTATAATTCTTCAATGTATACTGTTATTTAAAAAGAGACACTAGTTGATGCTGCACTTAGAAGTAAATACAGAAATTCTAAAAAGATTCTAAAGGTTTTAATGGCACCCAAAATGTACAGCACCAAAGCTTTAAAACTGGGGACAGTAGCGAACCACAGTTTTCGTTACTTCCCTACCTACAGTGCATATTGATGTCGTGGCGAAAAAACAGCATGTGTTGTAAGAAAGCAGTGATTATAAACGTCAGCTATTAAACTGGAAAGTTAAATTCGAGATTTGACATTGTGAGAAAACAAAAAACACTAACGCTTAGTCTTCTCCAAATTCAGATTTTTCGCTTTACTAGTGATTTATCATTTGATGTCATCAGCATTAGCAGTGCATTTGGAAACAAAACCATACTGAGAAAGGAGTTCCAGCAGTGCCCGCCCAACACAAAATCTGTGCTCTACTGACAAGAATCAAGGCCCCTAAACACATAAGCGGATCAGGTTGTTGATCCGGTAACATAAACCTTTTAACTGTTTGTGCATTTAATTCCACTGTCATGCATTTTTTTTTTGCTTAAGAATGCCGCGCATTGGAGAGAGCAGGTTTGTCGATGCTGACGCAAGAGTCTACTATCAGATGGCTTAGCGGCAGCACTTCAGCAGATTGAGGCTGCCTGCTTTTCCCATTAGGACCTCAAGAATCAGCCAGCGTCTAAAACACGGTGCTTTTTCAAACCACAGATTAGACCACGACTTAAAATGCAAACTTTGTCTTTGTGTAATTGAATAATAAGATGAAGAGCAGATGCACGGATCGTCCCTTTGTAAAAGGAGGATCTGTGGATTAGCATCTCTGACTCTGAATCTCAGGCTAAATCTGTAAAACAGGGATAACGCAACAATAAGATAATTAAATATACAACTGATTTGAGATTTAACCCTAGACAGCACAGAACTAATTCAGATCTCAGATTAGTTCACAGCTTGAGTTCCTTTCCTCTTTAAAAGGACCGAGATCCTCATGTCGCTGCTAATCGGTTCAAGACGCAAAAGCTTCTGGCTCATGTTTTTTTATAGTCAAAACTGAAAGTTGGATTCACAAATTATGAAAATCAGTTTTTTGGGGTGAAAAAAAAGCATCGTTCTCAGCGTGAGCCTTTCAGCAGACTAATTATTTGAGCTGGAGGGAAAGCAAGAGCTTGCCGTATTTGATACATGCTCTGATTTCTTTCACTAGCCATAAAGTGGGTCTCCATTTTAGGGGCCGTAAACATTCCATACATTGAGAATTGTCTGCCAAACTGCCAGTAACTGCTCGTCTAGTTTGCAGCATACACACTCTGGAACTGGCTTCGGCTTCATCAATTTAAAAAAAAGGGAAACGCTTTGTTTCATTTCTTCCTGGCGGTTTCACTTTTGGGTCTGGTTTCCAGTAAACATGGACCAAACAGGACTTTATGTTGCTGTATGTCTGTCGCACACTTCTAATCACCACCTGCCACCGTCTTCATCCTTCTTTGCCACCAGTGCTCCCTGTGCTTCGTGCGTCAATGGTTGGTGCACATTTCTTGAAAATTTAAAAAAGGAGAGTAGAAAAAATACAGCAGATACAGAACGTCAGCTGAAGCTAGTCAGTCGTCCATAAAGAACTTCATGAGCAGCTGGTCTCTGATGGCTACTTGGTACTGTGGGCGCAGGAAAGGTTCACTAAATTGTTGTCTGGACCATTTGGTTGATTGTTTTGTGATGCATTTTGTTGAAAAGAAAATGTTTCAAATGATTTATTTGTCAGTGTGTGTGCTGAGTGCTTAAGTTTTGGGGCGAAAATGAAGTCCAACCATTTGACAATAAAAACAAACTTCTAATATGCAACTTTTTATTTTCATATTTCATTCATTTTCTTCTGTGAAGTTGAAGTATAAATCTATTTTTTCAGGCATAATTAGACATTCTAATGCTTGCAGGTTTTTAACCCCAAAAACAAATCATCAAATATTGACATCCTCTCACCTTAAGCCTCTGGTTATTCACTCAACCAATAACAAATGAGCGGGTGAATAATTCATGTTTTCATGTCGTCTCAGAGATCAATCCTGGCAGTGACCTGAGAACTTGCATCTGCATCTACTTCTACAGTGTTACACTGGAGGAGCGTCTTCCATTTGGCCGTCAGATTGATGTATTTGTGATGAGTGCTTTATTTTATTTTATTTTATTTTATTATTGCATGTTTTCCAAAGCACTTTCCTAGTTAGTGGGATCCCCACTGACCAGGGCAATATATCTGATTCTGATTCTTCTGAACAAGGATAACGGACGAAACAAGTCCCGAAACAAGTCGATTAGTAAGGACAGTTACCTCGTTCTTCATGCTGGAAGCTTTTAAATACTAGCCGTATAAATATCTAATTTTATTTGTCAGCGCCACCTGCCTTTAATCAGAGTAAAAGCTTTCATTTAAAGTCATGTTGAGGAGCAAATCCAAGCAACGGAACCAAGGACTCAAGACTGGAGCAAGCTGTCCTTTCTGCTCTGCTCGGCTGCACCTCAGTCGACAGGCAGATGAGAGCGGCGGATGAACAGGAGAACACAAGCTAATCCTCTCGTGCTGCAAACATGCCACCGGGCCACACACTGACTCACTACAGGAGGAAGGTAGAGTGAGGACGGAGGTCAGACGGGCCAAGTTTACTGAGACAAGGAAGACAGGCTCAGACGCCATTTACTGAGGAAGTTTCATAAACCAACATTTGGGTAACCAATTTCATTCTGATGGGACAGTCAAGACATTAATATTTGTGAATTTCAGAATGTCATTGCTCCGAATCTTAAAGACCTGGCAGTCTGTTTCCAGAAAGATCATGTCCAGACCATGGTGGCAAATGTGTTATTCCTGGGAAGCCGATCCTTGCAGCATAGGGCAAGAAGAGGGGGCACACTGACAGGTGCATATAGACAGCCATCCACTGACACACTGACACACTGCAAATGCATTTGGATTATCAGACGGAACCAGCGTTCCTATTGGAAATCCAAGAAGGACTAAATACATAAGCAATTACCTGTACATACAAGCAGCTGAAGTGGGTTTCATGAATGCCAAGGCTGTTGCTAAGCTTGGATGAGGTGCATCCGTTGAGGTAGTGTGGTCATCTCCTTCGAGTGGTCGCCTTCAGAAGGTTTTCCTAGTTTGTCTTGCTGGGAGGAAACCATGGAGCAGAACCTAGAGGGGAGAGGACAAACCCAAGTTGAGAGCATCTGCTGACAGCAGACGTACGTGGTTGTGGAAAACCAGTCCCACATGAAACACGGTTGAAGATGAAGGAGCAGCTGTGTCACATTTTCAGAAGAGGGTTCGCTGACATTATTATTATCTGGGATCTTTCCAAAGAGCTCTGGTTGCGATTGAAAACCATTCATGACACTGTTGTGAACCAAAGGTTGGAAACAGACAAGTAGTTTCTGTCGTAGATAAAAGTGAGACCAAGAGTTTTTCTGAAACTGTAAATGCATCTTGTTTTACAGATAAATCCTGGACTCTGTGGCACTTGGTTTGAGTTACATTTACAGCCGTAAAATCTGGTGTGTAGTGCTGGTGAGATGGAACAACAAGCAAGCTAATCCCAGCAATGTGCCTCAGAGGGTTTTAACTCAGGGGAGGGACTTAGAGAAGAGTGAGGGAGAGATGCGAGGACTTAGAGCAGTCATTGTCCCTCCAGGAGGAGATTAACTATTTTAAAAGCAAAGGTGACGTCTATTACTGGCGCGCCGTGCAGGCCGGCCAACACTCTTTGGTTGGTTGTTTCTGTCTCTTTCTGCCGTTGCTGCTCAGTTCCTGGCGTAACTTTCCTCCCTCATTTCTCTCTTTTCATCTCATCAAAAGAGGGAATCGGCGTGAGCTCAATTAAAGCTGGAATCACAAGTTCCTGCACAGGAAGTTATAATGAAGTGCTGGGAGCGCGGAGAAGACGACCGATTAAAGTTATTATGCTGCTGCGACGGCACCGATTGGTGAATAGGACTCGGGGGGCCTTGAGGGACTTCGTCTATGGAGATGCGAGGCCAGTCGGAGAGAAGAAAACACACACAGGGGTAAACAGTAGTGTGGGGATGACACTTCCCTGAGAGCAGAGGGAGGGGAATCTAGGCCAAGTGCAGGCGGAGATTTGGGTGTGAATATGTGGGGCTTTTTCTACTACCATGTCCATGATAGGGCTTGAGAAATGGCTTGTTTAAAAGTTGCTGCTCTCTGTCTCCTTGCACACTCATGATCTGATGATCACATAGAACTGCTTTTTTATTGTGGTTTTATTAGGTATCTGAAAATTAAAAGGGGCAGAAAAGGAGAGAATGAAACTTTAAGGAAAAAAATATTCAAAGAAAATTTTGTAAATATTATTAAAATTAATACAAAGGAATTAATTCATGATTCATATAGAAATAAGCAGTGTATTGAGTTAGCAGTAAACATTAACCGGGATTAAAAAATAATGACGTAAAATATGAAGTTAAAAAAAGAGATTCCTTTTTGAAAAACATGATTAAAACTAGAGATGGTTTAATACCATTTTTTCACACCCGATACCGACACAGCAGCCTTGATCTGATCCGATATCTTCTATTTGTCACTCCAAAAAAAAAAAAAAGTTAATAATGTCTATGAATGTGAACTGCTTAATACCGACTTCCAAAAACACGACACCACTGAAGTTGTGCACGGCTGCTATGGCTGAATTAAAATGCAAAGCTTTTATAGGGATAAATAGAAGTGCAACATGGTAAAAATATTAAAACAATTAAACAAACAAAACAAAAATACAAGGCTAAGATTAGGAGACAAGGCTCTTTTCAGGGGCCAGTTATGGCCCCAGGCAGAAATTAAAATGTTAGCATCACATTAGCAAGTCATTTTCTTGTCTTGTATGTCTTTTTGTTTGGCTCTTCACATATCTTGAAGAAATATCAGAGATGCATGTGACCTTGAAATGATGACCGGTGAGTCCTCATATGGAAGACTAGAACAGGCAGGTCCAATGAACGCTAAAGATAGTCAAATGGAAGGAGCGCGCAGATCGACTTAACAACAAAGTGCAGAGAAGGAAAAAAATCCAAGTTATTATATGAATACTACCAGCAGATTTGATAACAGCCTGCAGCAGTAGTCGGAGTAGATGATTGTGTTTGAGTAACAAAGTCGGCTGATAAAAGTTTTTGTGCTGTCGAGAGAGCACAGATGATTGACTCTGTGGAGATGGAGGGCTGGACAGAAATGAGAAAACACACGCACATGAGGGGTAAACAAGAGTGAGGGGTGACACTAGTGGAAAACGAAGGAGGAGAAACTAGGGCAAGTGGTATCAGGGCTTTTGCTGTAAATATAACAAAGCTCTTTCTGTGGGAGTCGCTGGAGATAAGTGCTTGGCGAGACACAGGGATGAGGAAAGAGATGTCGGAATATACACATGTTTGCATAGAAGAAAAACAAACATGGTGAAAGAAAAGAGCGAGGAAATGCAAATCAATCCGCACTCACTGGCGAGTATAGTTATACAAGCTCTAAAAATAATTTCAAACAGAATCTGTGTAATGTGTGCGTCGCTCCTTAAAATAGACAGAAGTCAAATATAGTCATATTTATCATAACATGAATAAGTCACAAATTGCTGCTTTGAAAGTATAGAAGCTGACAGAAACGGGAAAATGGATGGTTGCAGATTTTTATGATTACATTTTATCAGTCACTTTTGTCACTCAAACCTAAAAGTCCAGCTCTGAACACATAACAGGGACAAACATGCGACGCACACGGACGGACAACGTCACGACATATTCTGTCTTCAATTCCTTGGCAGGCTCCAAAGGTTCTAACACCCCAGTGACGCTTAGGAGAGTGATTCATTTGTGCTATTATTCTCTTTGCAACTTTCAGCCGCTAGCTGACGAAATGCCACATTGAACACTGTGAAGGAATATCAGGACATGACAAGAAAGTTTTAAGCCGCTTAATGTGACAGTTTTTTGTATTACATCCCTACGACTTGAAAATAAATTCATCTTCGTGCTTTTTCATTTCCTCTGTGAGCTTCCGTGTCATTTGATGCAAAAAAATGAAATTGTTACATTGGTGCTTACATTGGTGTAAAATGTTAAACAAAGCTGAAAATATATAATTATACAAAAAGATATGAATGAAAAAGAAGGATTGATGGTGAAGACTAACAGAACAATTTCAGGAGTAGACACAGTTTTCATGGTTAAACGCTTCACGGTCAAAATGCTATCCACCACTTTTATTAGAAAAGGCCCACCTCATTGGTTTAAAATATGGGCTTCCTTTTGACATATTCTTTGTAAAATCTTTTCAACTCACTTAAACAATTGTTGGAAACTGGAATGGCAATTAGCATTATATAATGGCTTAGCGATAAGCCTCTCAGTCAGGATGCAAGCTGCAGCAAAAACTAAGCGTGTTGCATTTCAAGTGTAAGGAAGATATATAAATACACGACCAGCGCATTCTAGATAGATAGAAATGTATTTATGATTGATCTTTTGTGATTTTATCTGCTCAAACTGGCAAGAGGACAAATATTCAACCTCCTGCTTATCTATAAATTCTAGCTTAGCTAGGCCTAATATAAAGACATCTGGATCTGTTGTAAACGTTTGCATGCACATATGCATTTGGATTAGTGAGCTGCAGACAATAAGTCTTAACTCTGGGGTGAGGATTCCTCTAGGAATGACACAGTGGTGTCATTGTTTCAAATAAACTCACATTCTCCTTTACTTAGGTGAAAACAAAATCAAATCTTGGGGTGGATACGCTTCATCCTCACAAACTTCAGTGCACCTGAATAAAACACGCAATAGACACGACGCCCCTGAAACATTACAATGAAGGCAACAGGGAGTTGAGAGTCCCCTCAATTCTCCAGCTGACACCGACTGTACTGTGTGCGTGTGATTCTGTTTTTGTTTCCAAGCCTGCGTTGCATGACCTCAGCACGCCTCTTCCCTTCTCCTTGAGCACTCACACACTCGGTTCCTGGCAGCACCAGTCTCACCAGTTTGCTTCTTCACATTTGACAGTTATTGTTTCTGCAGTTTCTCTTCATCTTTCCTGCTGCCATTGCTAGAATCCACATCTATTCCACCGGGACGCCGGAGAAACCAACAGTACAAATCCGTCCTGCAGTCAGATTTGTTGAGGTAGTTTCACGCTGCTCTTTTGATGTTCACCTCAGCACCAGTCTGACATATAAAATAAAAAAACGAGTAATATGTTCTTCCATCTAAAGTAAACACACTGAATTAAAATCACAACCAAAAACTTAAGGAAGTGATGGGCGATAACATGGTCCACATTATTTATTTCATCACCTTTTTTTTTCCTGCTCCAGCCTCTCGAAAAGTTTGTCAAAACAAAACCTGCATCCTTTCGGTGTGGCATGTGAGTGACAGTGTGTCTTGCTTAGCAACTCTTGTATCCTCTCACAGTCAAAAATAATACAAGCAGATTTGTCCACATGTCCCTTCCCTACGGACCAAACTAGCAAGAGGGACACGCAAATAAAACATTTAGCAGAGAATCATGTGGCGGCGTCTTTGAGACTGATCATGCTCATGGAATCACCGTGAGACAAGTCATTCATTGGTCTCTCATAACCTCAGTGGCAAAGCTCTCTCCATGTGTAACACATATTCAAGAAACACACTGGTACTGATTCTGTCTCTGCCGCACCCAATGTCTTTGACTGTCATAATGAGATGAGCTGTGAAACCTGAGAGACATTTCTTGGAATGAAATCGTATACCTCTCATGGGATCTCACACATTTTGTTGAATTAGCATCTTAACAACCTTTCTGTGTAATTGAAAAAGTAGTGTCAGAGACCAGACTCTTGATCTCTGATGTGGTAATTACCATCCATTTACGCCAGAGACTTTGAGAGAGTCCCGAGAATCCCAGGCAGCAGCAGCAGCAGCAGCGTTTGAGGGGGGCGTAATGACCTGCATATGTCTCTTCTTGGGAGCTATCAGAATGCATTTGGCCGAGGCGTTTTCATTTGTGGTTCACATCTCTGATCACAAGATCCAGTAAAGTTGTCTAATCTTCTAACAGCAGCGCAGGGAATGGGCTCGGGATGAGGTTAAGGGCGGAAGGATAGGGGCCGACCTTTCATGTGGCTAAGTGCTACTCCGAAATGGGTTCCAGAATCATGTGTGCTCCACTCAGTCTGCACTTGAGTCGAAGCTTTTGATGACTGCTACTGGTTTGGGGTCTGTGAGTGATAGAAGACGAATGTGGTGGCTGTGACACGTGGGGTCCGGGACTCGTTCGTTCTGAGAGACGCCAAATAAAAGCTTGGAATGAAAACAATACCATCAAGCTCTGTTAGGTTTGTCATGACCGACACAAGTTCAGACTCAGCCAAAACTGTTGAGTGCTTTAGTTTTACAGCCCAACCTTGAGCTCCACCTCTCTTTTTAAGTGAAAATGTGTCATCTTACACACCTGGAGCTTGTGATCCTGGCAAAACGCCACTCACAGACAACGTTCTTCCACGTATATTGTTTCAAGACATCAAAACAGAAACCTCGGAGGTGATGAGAAACAGATCAGATACCTGAAACTAAGCCGACCATATAAGTGTGAGTTTCAACATGCTGACAAATCACATTTATTATTGAGGACGTGGACAGCCGACACGCAGAGGAGCCCACAAGTACACGTAGCAGCCATGGTGTCATGTGTAGTTAAAGGTTCTCGTCTTCTATTACATTTAAAACTGTGACTGAGCAAATAAGTTTTAATACTTTCTTTGCACACTCCAAACAAAAACTCCACACTGATTATTATGAAAGGCAATGTTTTCCTTGATGACTGGACAAACAGGATCCTTCGGGGGAAAATGAGTGTGTCACAGAAGCCCGTAGAGATTGCGTGAGAAGTAGATACCACCACACTGAGGGAAGCCAGTTGGGGTGCCCATCCTGGTCGTCTAATAACTGGAGAGATGACGTCTCTCAGCCGACCTGGGAATATTAATCTCCCGTTTCTGAGGTGAGTCTGGGCTTCTGTGGAAAGGTTTGGATCAGTGTTCAAGTCAGGCACCATCTTGTGAAAACTTAGTGACTCCGTGTCTGGTTCGTTCAACTTTATCCATTTTAAAAGACTGTGTTCAGGTAACTTTGTGAGAAGCAAAGTAAGATGTTCAAATCAATGGAGAGTCAAACAACACGATTGAACGCAGAAACCAATTACCTGCAACAAAAGCCACTGGGAAAAAAAGAAAAAAAAGCATTTAAAAGTGCCGACTACCACGTCCAGAAAGTGTGTGATCTTGGCAGGTAAATAGAAAAACATGACAGCCGATATTCTTCAGCGGCATCTTTCATCTGATTCTGTGGCCGTCACTGCGGAAATCTGAGAAACTGAGCTCCCTGAATCATTTCAAATGTGCAGTTCGCATGTGTGTTTGTTTTCGTGACCTTCATGGCCGCGTGTCAGTCAACACTTCCTCGCCGCTCTTCAAGACGATCACCTGATTAGCTAAACCCATTTATCAATTACAACGCCTACTCTCGCAGATGCTCGTCACTAATCATGCGCTGACTCGTAGTAGCGGCAGGAAGAAGAGGCAGCGTGTTGAGTAAGTTTCAATTCTCATCCGATCCTTGAAAATTTGCCACACCACCACCATGACAATCGACTGTTGAGCATGACAGGTCGTGGATACAACTCACGTAAGGGACGGATAAAAGGATAAGATTTTATTTCAGGACAAAACTTAGATTCATATTGCTGAAAAAGACACATTTTTGGTTGAATATTTATTATTTATTTAGTGGTTACCAAGTCTGTCTCAGCAAACTTGTCGTATAAGCTGGTCTGAGAGTTGGTTTGGATGCTAGTAAACAGAGCTTAGCACTCTGTAAAAACAGCTCAGATTGAACTCTAACTTGCTCATTTCCTCCGATTTAACGCACAAAAAAAGAGCACTAATCAATTGTCCTGGATTCTATCAAATTACTCTTCTGCTCCCCAGACTCCATGTCCACTTTCCTGTCGTCGTAAGAGCAAAAGACTGAGTGCTAATTCCCCTCCAGACATGTTGCTCTGTGCAAACGTTAGTCTACAGTTAAGTCCAAATCAATGCAGAGATGGTTAAGGAGCCATTCATGTCTCCATGCTTCCCAGACACTAACGGTCTTATTCAAAGTCCACTGAAGACACAAAAGACAGATGGTAATCGATACTTGCAGAGCATTTCAGTCTCACATTTCTCATACCTATCTGTCATTCTTCTGGCAGTCTCTCATCCACCATTCCTATCTACAATCTCTTCTTACCTTGTTGACCCCAAACTTTTTCTGAACTTCCCGTCCCTGTATCTGTACATCAGATGCACCCCCCTCCTCCCTCAATTATTCACCGTGTCCATCTCAATCTTTCTCTCTCCGTCTCCCTCTTTCATTTTTCCTCTTCTTCTAATCTGCCTCCCCCCTCTCACTCTCACTCTCCTGGCCAACAGCTTCATTGTCCTTGGGTTGGGGGAAACAATGTCAGCCCACATGGGGCCCCCTGTCCCAGTCCCAGGCGAGAAGGCAGGGAGAGCCACGGAACACCCATAACTCAGTGTTCTAACTGGGCTGCGGGATAAAGGGAAGCCTCACACATGGATGACTATGTGGGTCAGTCTTGGATCATTTGTGGAAGAGGAGGCCAGCAACTGGCACCCGAGTCCCCTACTGAGTTTGATTATATGTGGGTGTCTGAGAGAAGGAGTGAGGGAGTGAGTGAATGAACGAGTGCAACCTTAGGGTGAGACCTCCTCTTGTTCATCTCCACCAAATATTCTATGGGAAACCAGCTCTCTCCTCCATCCATGGCACATCCCCTCCCTCCTGCCTCATCCTTCATGCGGCCGCACCCTTTGTGGGATGCAGGGACAGAATAGGGGGCCACCAATTAGTCCTCCCCCATGGGGTGACATGCCCAATGAATAGAGGGACCCCCGAACCGTCCACGCATATAATCTCAGCCTTCCCTTCAGAGGCAGCGCTGTCATCGCCACACAGATTTAACTTTGTTTTCCCTCAGCCTCTTGATTTAAAGGCACGGCCCGCTGGTCCAAAAAAAAACTGAGCATCCGGACGCTAGTGAGTCTCTTTGTCAGAAGGGCAGGTTGGAATTTGCACTACTCTCCATGTGTCCATCCTTGACGGCGTACATTTAGTGAGGAGGAATGGAGCGGGTCACAGAGAGGGTGATGTTTCGCCATCAATCACCAAGTGACAAACAACAATAGCTACTTGGAATCTGATAGCAAAACAAACAGAGTCGGGATGGCGGGATGTGTTTCTGTAAACAAAGGTGATGACCGAACGTCCATTCGCTGGAGGCAGCAAAAGGAAAAACAGATGTCAGAGTTATGTGATGTCTCAATCGTGGGATTATCACTTGTTCCGAACCCCTCCCCCCCGGATTAGTTTATGAAGGCATACATTATATTGCTTTTGAAATCCATCAGATTTTCACCCAAAAAGTGTTGACACTGAGTTTGATGACAACATCCGCAATCATTTCTATCTTGTCAATATATTTTTTACACCAAAGCAGTGTGTCTAATATGAGTGACCAGCTATTGACCTTATTCAACACACGTCTTAAGCAAATTTAGGGAGAAGTGCGACACTAAATACATGATTTCTTCCATCATTTTATAAAATTTACTATGAGAACAGCAACCTGTCTCAAACATATTTCTCCCCCGAGCTAAAGTGTTTCAGAGTCTTGCTAGAATGGCGAGTTCAAATCTTCTTGCTGGGGGATGTTAGTCCCAGGGGTCCTGGAGATCCCTGCGAGCCCGCCGGCAGGTCAGTGTGTCTGTCGCCAAGGGGCAAGTCTGGTTCAAACGTAAGTAGATAAAAGAGGGCGTGACTGAGGGACAATGCCATTTGTACCTACTCCACAGCTTTCTAAAAGGAAAGCGTAAACAATGAGCAAGGACATTAGAGCTAATATCAGATTCTTTCAATCGACAAAATCTGGGGAAACTAGTTCAAAACTACGCAGATGTGAGTATGTTTGTCATTTTGATGTCTGTTTTTGGATGTCTGCACACATTTCTCTCAGAAGAGTGACATCTGTTTTGTTATAGGGGCTTGAAAGGGACGAAGGTATGACAAGAGGCGGACAGACTTGCTGGGGAGAAAGATGAATTGACAATATTTCTCATAGATTTTCTAACAATCCCTCTGCGCTGTCGTCGAGCAATGCATGGACAAGCCAAAACAAGTCAAATAGATCTAAACTCTATGTGTTATTTGAAGAATCTCCTTGGCAACTCTCATTACTGAGCTGTAACCAGGG
The DNA here is from genome assembly GCF_027744825.2 of Synchiropus splendidus. Classification (NCBI taxonomy): domain Eukaryota; kingdom Metazoa; phylum Chordata; class Actinopteri; order Syngnathiformes; family Callionymidae; genus Synchiropus; species Synchiropus splendidus. The sequence continues at coordinate 8,663,934 of NC_071340.1, read as the reverse complement.
TTCTGCTGATTATTTCAAAAGTGTCATCCGAACACGAATTCTGAAATATAAATGCTATTATCAATTTATTTTTATTTATTTTCAATATATAGTTTTTTCTTCTCATGTACAAGTCAAAGTGGACTTGAGTCGGCATTTCCTTATCTGCCGTTTTCTTTTTGAATTTGACTGAAAAATAAATACTTTCACCTTGACAGTCTTGCATAAAAACATTCATGCATTCTCAACTTCCCATGATGTCCTCTGCAAACGCATCCTTAGAAACGACACACTGGAAATGTCAGTGAAGAATTGGATCCAGTCGCGTCGCCAAATAAAACAAAAACATATCCTATGGAAACAAGTTGAAATCTCTGTAGATGCTGTCGACTGTGACTCGCGCCAAGATTCCTATTAAAAAACAGTAGATAACTTCCCTTTGAACAACTCCAATAGACCCAAAACAAAAAATATCCGTCTTCAAAGGACGACGCAGGGCTTTTGTTCATCAGCAGCAGTGCTCAGCCTGGCTATTTTACGCTCCAGTGAAGAGCTAGGCAGCATTTTATCTTTTGTTTCACTCCACATACCTAAGAAATACTCTCTCCAAACATCGCAGAGGGCAAAGGTCCATAATTTATGGCCTGCGATCCGTAGCCCCTGTCGACCAAAACAGTAAGCACAAAGTTCTTTTCAGCTCTGTTGTGATAGTGTCACGTCAGGAATTTTGAAAGTGTTTTCCCTCGCACTGATGTTTCTTCGCCGGTTGACTGTGATGCCATTTGAAGGTGAAACAAAAGGATGGCCAGCCATTGCAGGCAGGGTGAGGCAAGGGCACAGATCAATGCGTGCGCTCCCTCTGAGAGATACAGGAAGTACAGGGCCAGACTTTAAATAGTGCAGCCGCTTGAAGCTCGGCTTTAACCCAAATAATGGGCGGCTTGACCGAGGTCTGCGGAGGTCTCATTTTGATTAGCGAGTGACCTCAAGGGAAAGTGTAAAAAAGCAAGAGAGATAAAAGGGAGAGGAGAATAATCAGTCCGCCTCTCTTGCTTGCTAACCTTGTCGTCTGCACTGTGTAAAAGAAAAAGATTGAGGTGTGAGGTAGCAGACTGCCCACTCATAACAAGCCTGCATGTGTGGCATCCCCTCGTCCTCATCCATCACATCTGTCAGATAAGACGCAGATGCACAGCCAAACTTCTCCTCTTCCTCTCTCTCTATCGCTAACTCACACTGTCCGTGATGTTCTTTCTCACGTTGACATTGGATATGAGCTAAACTGTTCTCTCTTCCTCTTTGCTTTGGCGAACTAACATAAGCTCAAACATGAGCCATCTTGAGAGGTACATTGTGAACAGTCTTCACAGGAGCGTCTCTCTCAGTCCTTGAAAACATGCTCAGTCAAGGTAACCCAACTTCTTTGGAAAGTCTCACCTCCCCGCTCAGCTCTGTCTTCTTTGTAGCGTTTTGACAGGCAGATGGATGAAGGGATTGAAGTTAGCGCAGGCAATCTGTGGATGATGTGTTTCGGTTTTCTTCTTCCCTGCTTGTTCAGAAAGCATAAGATGGATAACCTTTTTCTCAAGATTGAGTGGGTCTACATTGAGCTATGCGACCCTGCGACGCTAAAATTGGAGAGCCCTCTAGGGGGTCCCGAGACCAAGGGGGTAGCATGAACCAGGGTTCAGGCATATCCCCTACGTCATAGCCAAAAGTTTTTATCAGAAGCTCAGGCTGAGCCCAAGTTTCTTTTCTGCCACCACAAGCCATGCGTCTGGTCAAAGAAAAGTGTGACCTATTCTATATGGGGAGGGTCTTGGACCAAAGGGTCGTTCATATCCCATCCAACAACTCCGCAAATCTGCCATCTTGGACCGAGGGTGCCATGACACTTCAACAGTCCAACAAAGACCAAGTTCTAAATAGCGTTTAAACTCACATAGTCTATGGAGTAATGGAGACAAATCCAAATTTCTCAGTCCCTACCTACGATACCTAGTTAACAAGTCTGTGGTTGGCAAATAAAAGAGATTAAAGTTATAACAACCACCAGCCCTAAGCATTTAATGTCACTCCACTGTCTCTTAGTGTGTTTTTTGTTTTGTTTTGGGGTTTTTTCACCCAGTGTGTGAGAGTCACTGCATCCCAACTAGGTAGTTGTCACTCTAGGAGGAAAGAGAAACACAGCGGTTTTCTCTCTGGGAAAAGAAATTTGTATGCAATGGTGGCCAGTGAACAGGGACTTAGGTGATTCCAGATAACTGGAAATGACAATGAAGACGCTCGGGATGATCGGAAAGGAACGTTGATAATCTGACGGGAACTTGAAAATCTTAAGAGCTCTGGTTTACAGACTGAGTCTAGATGTTCCACTCTAATGCTGCAGTCTAATGAGAAAAGACAAGACTCAGCTTCTCTCTGACCCAGAAAGGAAAAACAGCACACCAGCAAACAATAAATAGAAAAAGATGAAACGTAAACAGAAGAGCAAACAAACACAAGAGTAATTAGAATTGTGATGATTTCAGACACGTTGTCTCATTAATGGGCGGAACATTAAAGGGAATCTATCCGTTTTGCACAGTGCGAGTTTCACTACTTATCGGATGATAATGAAGTTGCTTCGCTTTCTTCAATGTTTTACATTTTTCCCCTTTGCCTCCCGACTGTTGTGTCCACCGTCATTTTCTTCCCCAGTGTGTTCGCCCTCATTCGCTCTCATACCTCCCGCGTCTGCTTCGTCGTTCTCAGGGTCGATTAAGCTACAGTAACCAAACATCAGTGCACCCTGTCACATTCCATTCAGTCCTCCTCACTGAGCCACAACGTTCCCTAAAAACAAGCAAGCTCTGAAGGAACCATTACCATATGAAGGACTCACTTCCTGCTGCACAATGGAGCACCTTGACAGACCTTTTGCTGGCCTCAGGCTGTGTTTCGTGGAACTTACTTATTAAGTGAGTAGTAGAAAGAGAGTCTGTTCGCCCTGCTCCACAACAGTTCGGGCTTGGGTCTGTGTCTGTCCCAGCGCAGCACTGTTTGCCTCGTAGGGGGTCGACAACCAAGCACCTAGACACACACGAGCTCACAGCAGGCTGAGCATCAACATGGAGGGGAAAAGATGTGATTCACGCACTTTGATGCTCACATATTTGTACACGTGTTCACACAAAAACACGCACGCTCTCATACAAGTGCAACACGCTGTGCACTGGAGGCCACCTTCCACCGACAGAGTCTCTGCTCTCACTATTGCAAATCCTCCTCCTCACTCTTCTTCATCACAGTATCAGAGGCTCTGTAGTGAGCACAGTCCCACATTTGAACTGAAACTCAAAGCGCATTGAAAAGTTCTCCTCTGTGGTCTAAACTTTCTTACTGGGAAACACGAACTCAAGCAGAACATGGCCATCGTTGCACATGCAGGCTTTATTATTATTATCAAATTTTCAATACATATGATACACATCATGCAAACAACATTATATACAACTCATACAACATTTTCCAGCTTGAAGTTTTAATATGTGTAATACTGTGTTGTGTTGTTCAAAGCGAAGTCAACGATCCAATAATAACATCAATTTAAATGTGACATGTAAAATGAGTTACATTTATATTAATACAAGCAAAAAATTTTGAACTGATCTTTGAATTTCATGTTTTTCATTTCTGTGTATGCAACACAGCAGGCTCACAAAAAGACGGTTGAGAGTACGACTCCACCTTGACGGAACTTTTGTGTGGTTCCTCCTCCATTCAGCTAAATCACAATAGTGACGCTACGCCAGTGACTCAAGGTAGCCTGCTTGTTCAGCCATTTCAAGGAATAACACCAAACTAATATCAGCGGTCCTCATGGAAAAATAAAGCGTGATAATGAGGTGACGGCCTTTCCTGCGCTTGTGGCAGATGAAGGCATTCAGAGAGAGTTCTGTGTCTAGGAAAATAAAAAAAGAAATAAAAAAAAAACAGAAACATGACTGAGCAGCATCTCCGACTACAATAGCCAGATTGGCGTTCTGAGAAATGAGAGTATCCCAGCCATTATCCCACTCACTTTAAGGCCACTGCAAGGCCAAGGAGACACCAACCGTTCTGCTCTATCATGTTCTGTGCCGTCTGGACTGTCTGGGACTTGTCATGGGGAAGCACCATTGGTGTGAAATTTCTGTGTGCTGTTCATAATCCCAGCACTCTGGCTTTCTCCCACAGTCCAAAATCTTACAGACATGAACTGATGACTAAATCGAGTGTATGAGTGGCTGTCTATCTATACTTATACTATACAGAGCTCGACCTATCTGGGATGACCCCTACCTCTCCCCCCGGCTCCAGCCAGTTATTTCCTTCCAAATTCATGATTAAACTACTATATCTATATTTAAACTCTTTCCCATTTTTCTGTAATGTGGGCACTCTAAATATGAGTGTATATTTTACCTCCCTTAGCATGACAGGTATAGCAACACCTTGAGTCAGTCATGGGAGCTACAGACATTCGCATTTAATTCATGTTTTGAGATTGGGTACAAAGCAAAGTACAGAAAGACCAGCTAAAGTAAACATCGCCTCTAACTTACTTGTCGTGAATGTCATCCAACTGCGTAGCTTCTCTTCAGTGAAAATGATGATGCCAGATACTCTACTCCTCCTCCACAGATTTTTTTCCCCTACTCATTGATCGGACACAGTTGACAACCTCCAAAACAAGTCGGCTCATAATTTGGGCTCAGACTGATGTAAACCATCTCTGGAGGCCCGACCGTAACAAAGCAACAACTGTTGATGTATGTTGCCTTGTTGACTTTATGGGTCATAATTTGTTACTAAGAAAATCGATGTGAATCTTATTGCTTCCAGACTTAAGTCTTGCCCTCGTGACTCGACACTGCAAAATGAACCCAATTGGAAAAAGACATCAGCTGCATTAATCTAAAGAGCAGGCGGTCGAGACAGAAGCTGAGACAGAAGCACACATCACATGATATTTCCTTCTTACTCACCATGACCAAGTTGGTCTTATCTATAGGTTTGATCTGTTTGAGCCGGGAAGTTTTATTGAATGGCTCTTTGTCAGGAACTAACGTGGAAGCCTGCAGGGTGGGTGGGCAGAATCACCATCAGATTAGATCCGAGCAGATTAAACTTTCAATGATCGTGTTGTTTCCTTGTCGAGCATTTGTTCCTGAGCGTGTCCTCCCAGGTATACATTTCCGACAGAGGGATCCATCACAGCTCTATTTGTCGGCGGAATTCATGAATTTATTCTAATTGAAAACACAGTGGACAACAGATGGCGTGACAAAGTGTTGCATTATGCAGCTGTCTCGTAACACATGTTGTTTTGATGCACCTCCGTTAGCTTTGGTGCCAGAACAATCGGATCGAGCAAAAGTCAGCCTCAGTGAATTGCACAGATAGGGATGCCAGCGTTCCAGAAATTTGCATTTCATACGGCGCTACAGGTTTTTGAGATGAAACCATCCAATCGTATTGATTTATTTATTTCTCCTCCATGACTCACAATTTCAGCTTTGGCAAAAATTCTCATCTCGACTTTGACCAGTGAGCAAGAGCTGAAAGTTTGGCCTGGAAGAAAAGCAGAATAACAGAAGAAAAGAAGAATCTGAACCACCATAGTCCCTAATGTTGGGTCATGAAGTCCATCATTATGAGCCGTTTGATGGGATTTCCTTCCAAGACTGTGTCCAAGCATGAGGTCATTGGTTGGGGTTCTTTAAGTTGAAGCAATGCATTGATATGCACAATTTCAACACAGGGCATTTTGATAAACTACGCCTTTTTCTTTCGGCAGTTTCTATCAGGGGTTGCTACAGGAAGTCAGCCTCCTGCATCTTGGCCTAGTTCCTCGTCCTCCAAGTGACCTCAGCACCTTAAATGTAGACTACCACTTGTTCCTTGTTCCAATGTTCCTTTTTCAACTTTTAACGTTTCCTTTTTCAACTTTTAATAATTTCATTATATCTTATTTTTTTATTTCAGCGATTACCAATGTCAGTTTTCACTAGTCAAGAGAAGCGCTACTTTATAAAAGGAAAAAAAAGCAGTTGAGTCAGAGTCTGGCGTCACCGATAAGATCTGCACCTGACTACGCAGTCATCTGACTCCCAGCACATGTCCAGCCCAATGACACCCAATACCGGAACCCAACCCCAAGCTGCGACAGAATACACCGGTGGCCAGCGTATACGCGAGCCTGCTCATAAAATAGCTTTTTCCCGCCCCAAAGGCAGACAAGCACAAACTCCCATGACTGGAAAACCTTTGTCTTGCGTGAACTCCCACCACAGCACTAACACTTTTGAAGGCCTTAGTTTCTGTTAGGGTCATTGATAACCAGCACTAGATGCACTTGTGTCATTCTTTGGGTAATAAAATACACTTTTTGTTCCCTGAGACAAGTGACCAGATGTAGCCCACTATCTCTGAGCGATAGCTATCAGTTAAATGGGTAACCAAAGCTGCTTCACTGGTCCAAAGCCTCCCCCTTGTTTCCTTTGCCTGCTCTTCATTACATCCCACGGTGAATTGCGTCCTCCGGCTCTGTTTACTTGAGACATATGGCACACATGATGTAGTCCACTAACTGCCACTATTACTGACCTTCCCTTGATAGCTACTGTAGCCCTTATGACCACAACACATGATAGCAATACAATAGATATAAAAGAGAAAATATGCAAAGCAAACAAGTATTCATGTGTCTATTGATCTCCATATGGCACTGTTTCTTTCATAAATGTAACACAAGGAATCACAGGGTATGACTAAGCCCACTAATGGCTATAAAAAGCTCCAGAGAATCGGAAACTGTTCCGGCCGCTGAAATCGATATCTGTCCGACCACACTCTTTATCTTATCTCGATGTGGTGGCACATGGAATTAAGGATGAAAAGAGGATGAGAAATCACCCTGGTTCGGAAGAGAGGGTCTGTTAGATCATGTTTACCCAAGATTGAGTTGAACACCACATTCATTTTCATGAACCCGTCTTCCCACGTATTGACTTCATGTATTGCTACAACTGTCTTACTGTAGCTTGACTAAGGCCACATCCACATATTTTTCTATCCAATAGTTTGCCATGCCGGTTTATAAAAAAGTGCTCCATAAAAATCCACAGACAATGATCCGAAACATGGTGGTGCATATGCTGGGACTGTAGTGACATTGTAATGCACTTGTAATAAATTAAGAAGAGTGCACGGCGCGTGCTCACATGAATCTATGCACTAATATTAGCATAAGAGACAATGGAAATGATGGTGTTTTCCGACGAGAGCTGAGGGTCACTATGGTTCACCCTAAAAAAAAAAAAAGGATGCCAACAATAAATCAGCACCTATCTGATGTTTGCTCAATAAAATGCCTCGATGAGCTGGAGCACTCAAAACAAATAGCATCTTTCTTCTCTGGGTTGTGTCAGTGGCTGAAGTGACTCTCCAAGGATTACTAAACAACAATTAATTCAAACATCTCCAGCGTGCACACCCTTCCCCATTCACTGGACGCTGTAGTCGCAGCAGTGACAGTGTTTACTGTAGTAATTAGCCCGGCGTACAAGCGTGAAAATCACCGCCATGAAGGAAGAGCTATCTGGCTGCCTCCGGGGTGGCAAACGCTAATGAGAGCCCTCCGATAGAAAGTCACACCTTATTATACCGCCAGTGGTGGTAAGACCCACTGCATCCCCAGGTAATTGAGGCCATGTACGCTTCCTCCTCCAGACGATCCACCAGAACAATAGCGAGCGGCTGTCAAGTGGGACCAGCTGGAGCAACCCGCCCTCCAAAATCAGCATGTCTTAAAAGGGCAGAATGAAATATTAACTGTTGAAGATTAAGAATGAGACACGCTCTGGTTTAGCGGGATTCAATTGTCATGTGCGACTGAGTTGCTCGCATGGCTCCTTGCTATTCCATAGCAAACAATGGCAGCACAAAGCATGCAAAGCATGGGGACGACACCCTATTCTTTTACGCCGACACCTCAACAAACCACAGCATATTGAAGCTTGCAAAAGGACGCAATTGGGTACCATAACATACCATCCATATTTAGCAATCCCACAGTATAGAGCACCACACCAAACCCCATACCTCCACATGCCTCCTGCAGCAAAACACAAGAAACATATCCATCATCCAAGCAAACCATGGAAACCACACCATACCACACCACGCCTTAACAAGGCAAATCACAATAGACCATGCCACAGCAAGAAAAAAAAACCCAAGCTGCTCCATATTACTTTATGATAGAACACATGTCGCACTGCACGTTCCTATGCAATAACAAGCCATACCATTACGGTGTATCCTAATAGCTAGGGCCACTGCTATTCTTGAATGAAAGCTGCTATCCCAAAAAAAAAAATATATATATATATATATGTGTATTTGAGAGTTGTCCCCAGCATATTTCCCCAGGGCTAGAGGTGCCTCCAAGAGAGGGGGTTGGAAAACCTTGGAGAGAACCCTGCTATCATGCAAAAAATATCTATATTTTGCTTTCCTGCATTTAAAATACACAAAATTACACTTGGTATGATCTTCTCCTACAGCGCAGAACTGTGCCATAGCGTTTGTATTTGTTGCCAGATATTGAGTTCCAACCATAGGACTTTTCCATACTTCAAAATACCATAAAATGACAACAATAATTCTGGAGCTGTCACTGGTTTTTCTGAAGTTCATTACATGACACAAGTCTTATTGTTCTCCAACCATGGTGAGAAATTCCTTTGGTTTCCAGGGCGAATCTACCCATGTACTGCCCTGAGAAGTGGCTGAACTATGCAAATTAATGGGCGCTCTTCTTGTCTGCAGCGGTTCTGGACTCCCCGCGGCGGGCAAGTCCCCGCCGATTTGAGAGCAGATACACCACAAGGCAGCTGATGGGGACTATTTTGAGCAGGAATGCCAGTAATGTGTTATACTTCCATGACAAAATGTATTTCAAACATTTCCCCTAATTGCACAGCTGTCTTGTGGGCTTATTGGTTTTAGTGTCCGGCTTTACGGAGCAGGCTTGTCCAGACTTGCTGAGCTGGATAAGCAGACGACTCACTGGTGACCACATCCTCATTCCCCACTGTGTTGCAACTGTGCTATCTTTGGCTTCTTATTTACCAAAGTGTGGGTCACCAGGCTAAGCAAACACAAAAAGACCGACACACAGGTCTGAAGTGTGAGGCAGGTTTGGCGTTCACACAGCAACATGTGCATTGGTATCACCTGAGCACATAAAGACCTGTTGGTCTTAGATAGAGACGACAGCAATCAGGGTGTCTGAGGGGAAGTCCTCTTGCTTTGGCTGACTGACTCAGTCTCAGCCAGGACACTGTGGAAGATCCATCTCAGCTAAAGAATGAATGAATAGCACCGCTAAATTAATTTTCAACTCACACTCTTATGTGGGTCAACTACAAAGACTCGTACCACCTTCCTCTTCTTCCTCTTTTCATTATTGTGATGTAATACGAGGTAACCTTCCACACACTGCACAAAGACACTCTTTCCAATAACCGGGACTTGATTTAAAATGTTGATGATCTCCTGTCAATTTTTCACTTTTGAACCCTGAAAGTGGAATTTTATTTTATCTGCAGGTTTCCCTTTTTTCAAAGGACTTCCTATAGTTATATGATATGGACCAATGGTAGGGCAATGCTTTGTAAAATCTAACGTAAAACATCTCAAAATCATGAATTCATTTCATTCTAAAACATAATTACTTACTTACCAGCCAGTAATGCCAAAATGTTCTGGCCTTAACAAAGGCATTGTTTCTAAACACTTGTAGAAGCCAATGTGTCAAGCAGGCAACTTCCCACTCAATTCTATCATCTGTTTTCGTAGTTAGACAAGGTCTGTTTAGCCAAACCTTCCCACCATGTAGTGTCTTCTTTCTGCTGATATGGAAGCTAAAGAACATTGTGAACTGAATGGGATCCTGGAGTAACTTAATAGTCATAACAGTGGTAGCTGTGAATCAGTCTCTATTGTTACAATGTTGTAGAAAAGAAGAAAAATAAAAAAAATAAATAAATAAATAAAAAAAAAAATATATATATATATATATATATATATATATATATATATATATATATATATACATGTAAATAATAATATGACAAGTAAGTACATAGTAATATGATTTAAAGAGGAGCTTTGCATAAATATTCATTATGAAAGGATAGTAGGATGAAAGGATAGCACAGTGTGGCACTAAGCGAGAACCGTAAAGTGCCTCGATGACATCACAAGTGTCAGCTCCCGTCGACCCATTCATTAGGTGCAGGAAAACAAGCCCTTCAGCTTCAGTATCAGAGAAGAGATGCCGAACCGTTGCGTGGTGGCGCGCTGCACTAATCATGCTAGTGAGCATTTAACCCTGTTCTCCCCGAAAGATGTAGTGCTACATAAGAAATGGGTGAAGCAACATTAAAGAACAAGAGGTAAGTGGCAACCATCAGCATCGTCTGAACTCTGCAGGAACCTTTTGGCCTGAAAGTTTGCCAACACTCACATTTTTCAAAGGCAAACAAACAGAAATGAATCATCAAAGCAAAGGAGAGAAACAGCAGAGTCAAAAAGCACCCTTGAAAGAGAAAGTCCCTTTGTTTATCCATCCACATTATACTGTATATTTTGTACTGTTGACCCTTCTTAAGAGAGTAAACGCCTTGTTCATCTTCATTTCTATGTGGACATTCACTGTTATGGAACCAACCAGTGTCTGACTTCACCTCTGCAGTGTCAGACCTTTTATCCTCTGAGAAGTGTGAATCGTTTTTATAATGATGTGGTTTGAATATAAATAAGTCCTTCGTTCACATGAACCTGAGCTTCCTCCTCAAAAACTGCTGACAAATCTTCACCGAAATTGCTCGCGACTTCCTCCGCTTCTGTGCACTCAGCCAAGCTCCTGTACTGACTTGGTACCTCTGGTTACGTCTCAAGATGGCGCCGGTGTTTGACCCAATTATGACGACCGAGCTTTGCGCTCCTCTGCATCCATGAAATATATGAAAACGAAATCCTACTGAATTCTTTTGTATACACAGAATGAGTTCAGAAGTCTCCATGTCGATGAAGAACAGGCAGTGTCTCTTTTGTGTCATTGGATAGTGTTGGTGGCAAAGAAAAAGAAATACAACAAAAGACAGTGATAACAAAGGTATATTTATAGATTATAATAGAGTTGTATTTTTCAGTAGCAGTGTTTTCAATTAAAAAAAAAAAAAAAAAACACTGCTACTGCATTCAACTCTATAATCGAGTTTGCGTTTCTTCAGCATACCATCCATTTTTCAACTCAGCTGCACGGTACCGTCATATAAGATGGAATGTCACCTCAGCTCACTTTTAAGTCCCCCCTTTGACCTGTGTGGTTGACCTTTAGCAGCCTGCGCAGGAAACTCCTTGTACTGGTTATCTCAGCATGTGGATTTGGCCAGCATGCCAGTCAGTTGAATTTCACGTTTGGAATAATTTAGCCCACGTGGTGTTTGAATTTACTCGTGAATCAATGTTAAAAGTGTAGAGGACAATTTTTGGTTCTTCACAGAGAATCAATGGTAGGATAGACATGAATTAAACATGCAATTTTATGTTGAGTTCTCTTATAGAAACGCTCAAAACAACAATACTGACAGAGGGACATAAAATGTAAAATGTGTTTTAAGTAAAGTAATTCAGAAAAAAGTAGTAGTGGTGGATGGTTTGAATGAAACAAAGCTGTTTATCTGACCAACCCGCTTTTCCAAATGAAGAGCAATTTCTGCCACCATTTAAGGAGAGACACTGAGCTTTCGTGAGGCATTTCCAACCGCTTATCTATTTCATCCGGGATTTCCAAATTTCCCTGTTCCCAAGCCTTTCAGCCAACTCCGACTACGAAATGACGGGAAAACCCGAACTGGGAATGGGATCTAATATCTTAACTTTGAATGTCCTCCAAGCCTGAGTAATACCAGAATAAAGGTGACTTAATGGTATTTCTCAAGTGTACAGATGCAGGGCCTCTATACAGAGTCTCTACCGGATGTCTGAGCTCCTCAACACCTGCCAGAAGACACCTGATTTGAGCCTGTTGTGGGATGAAAACCGTGTGAAGCTGTTCATACGGGTGCTAAACTGTAGTCAGATCAGAATCAGCGCACAGATAAAGTGAGTGGAACACTTTGCAGTAGCAACTCAGGAAGAAGAAGAAAACTCTAATCCTGGTAATGTTGTTTAAAAGTGGCCGCAGGCTACTGATACCGAACCACCTCGTGTAAATGATTCACAGATTGAGTCGCCTGCCATTCTGCATTCTGATCTGGTTACCAAGCTAGCATTACCACAGTACATGCGTAAGCCGACATGTGCTTTGGCACTAACACACAGGACGGAAAAGAAAGAAGAGAGCGATAGGAAGGAGGAGATGAGCCCAGTGACTGATGAATTAACTGGCAAGCCGGGGAGCGGCGGAGTTGACACAAAGAAAACGCCACATATTGGATTCATCTTTTCCGCTCAAAAAAACAAACACATTTCTGTGATGATGTTTGACCGGATGTAACCAATGAAACTCCTCAGAAGAGCCGGGCGCGCAGCCACACACCCGCCCGCAAACCTAATTAAATAGTCAAGGGTTCAGACGACGGCGGCGCAATACCACAATCCACGCCAGGAAGACTTGCTGAAAATTTGGTTGAATTTAATCACTAACAGCACAAGATGAAATGGTGAACTTGAATGGAGCAAAAGCAGTGCATTTAGCGATTGCTGAAAAATAAGCTTCAACATGGTCAAGCAAACGCACTCACTGAAACAACACGAACTTGGCGCTCTCCAAACTTTCAGTTACAAAGCGCGCAGTACTCGAACATCTCCACTAAAAGGGCCCCCACTGGACACTGATGAATGAAGCCAGCCAAGCACGTTGTGAATATCATCAACATGTGGGATGAATGAATATATTATTATTCAAGACGCGGCTTCTCTTTTCCTGCCTCACAGCACGTCCGCTACCCGGTCTATGAGGCTTCCTGCCTGATTACCTGCCCACATACAGAGCATCTCTTGTGCAGCTAAACGCCACAGAGATGGGGTTAGTGGGAGTGTTATTTTCTTTTCACTCCATTGTGTGGCTGGGCTGTTTTAAAAGAACATGCGCTGCGATTTACTTACCGGGGGCCACGCTGGCTGCTTCAATCACAGGCTGTGCAGACTCATTTTATTACTCATCCTGACAAGTCGGCTTCTTCCCACCTGCCTCCTTAAATGTTCGGATTATTCAACTTAGCCGTCAAGTTTCTCCACGCCTACTGGATATATCGGTCGCTTGCTAGCAGTCGCCCAATATGCGCCATAAACAAAATATGTCAACAACCTCACAGAAATCCATTTATTCAGTTACAGCCTAGAGTTCTAGGTCAAGACAGATGGTCAGGATTACTATGTGGCCTATGCTCAACATTACATACATTTTCAATCCAATTTTAATAATCTAAACTGAATATAGATGTTGGATGAAGAGGCGTGAACAGCTTGAAAGAAAAAAGTACCCTAAACTGTCTTGGTGAAGTATTTCATTAAGGATTCTCTGCACAATGAACGCACTGAACTATGTTTTAAAAACAATATACCATGACAATACTATGGGTTATTTTCCTTTGCATATCCAAGCTCAGGTCGTGGGGGCAGCATTTGATGTAAGTAAACCTCTAGCTCTTCTGGAGGAATAACTGTTCCATATGTCCCAGGTCTGACCCAGGTCCTCTTCCCATGACACTAGGCAGGCAGTAGATTTTCTCAGTACATGGGGAGTTGCCTTGACAAGCAGGAGGACAGTAGAGTGCATTGCACATCCTCAATGTCAGCGAATGCTGATATTGTGAGTCATACTTTAATATATGTCGACAAAAAGAGTGGAAAACTCTCCGACACTGGGAAAATCTGCGCATAAGGTTTTTGATGCTACAGCTTGTCAGCATGTTAAGCACTCACTTTATTGCCCACAGAGGCTACAAAAGAGTTTACTAGTCAGTTTGAGTTAAACTGTACTAGTACAGGAGGAATAACCATCTTACCTCCTCTGCCTTGCAAAGCTTTTGAAAAAAAAAGTGGGCAATTGGTTGAGATACAGAAAAAGTAGAGATGTCTACATCTGAGTTGTTTTTTTTTATCCATGACATTCAATATCAACATATTTGTAACAAGCTGGACCAGGCACCCGCCCAGACACGAGGGTATACAAGCAAGTCGCATTCATCCTTGGCTGACTGGTGTCTGTGTCAGTGTGTGTGATGGGAGCGGGCCTTTGTGAGGCCTCCACTCAGCGCAGTGATGATAAGTACTCCCAGCACAGCGCTCCACATGAGCTGATGGACGGACAGGCCAAGAACACTGGGAGCCTTGTGGTCGAGCATGTGTGTGCGTGCGCGCGTCTGTGCATGTGTGGCCTCTGTGGTGATGGAAGTGGGGGTTAGCGCTGTGTTATGCAGAAATCTGTGTGTTTCTCTTTTCAGCGGCTACACCACCAGACCAGGCCACATGGCTGCAATTGACTATGTAATAAATGTACACACGCACACAGAGGTAATATTGTTCCGCGTTCTGCCTGATTGGATTGTGAAATGGAGGACCCTCGGGGGATCACTTGTATTCTGCCAGCCACTGTGACCACGGCGAGACTGGTTTCTTAACAAGAATGGCGCGGAACTGTGAAGAACACATGCAGTTACTGTTTGTCTATTTGCTTAAAGGGCTTGCTTTCAAACTCTGAATGTTGTTGTTGAGGTAATGTGTCACTTGTAGCCTGCTCATTTCAGCAGCAGCGATGTTGTAAATGCTTTGACCAGGGCGACTTAACAAAATCTAAAAGCTGTTCAGTTTGACATGAATCATAAATCTGGGAAAAGGTAGCCAAGGTCAACCATTGTCCACTTATGAGGTTTTACTTCCACCACTGAGGAGTGAGTTTTAGTCGTCCTGTTAAGAAATATTCCATCATTCACTCATAGCGATGCAACACACAACTAGTTTGAGTATCAACTAGTCACCAACCCTCAACAATTAGTCGACTAGTCGACCTACAACATGTGCGGGTTATCAAACAAGTAATGTTTTCAAGCTGTATATTTGATGTTGGGATGCTCAAAATGTGTTTTGAACATTTTGGGTCACGTAAATTGCATGGAAAAGAGAGCGATGACCTCATCACTTTTCGACGCGTTAAGCTGTCAGTGGCTTATTTAACACACAAGTAACATCCGACTTACGACCGGGATCGGTTCCGACCTACCGGTCGTAAGTCAGATTGGACATAAGTCGAATGCCATTCAAAATGCCTGGCACGAGGGTTATAGGCACTGCTGTATATACTGTGTACTGCAACTTTTTCTATTGAATACTATTGTATACCAAGCTGTTTACAGCCATAACTGTCGTACGCAATGTGCCAGACATTGGATAAAAAAGAAAAATAAGCATCTACTGGCCGTGGACGTACAGGTGGACGTAAGTTGAGCAGGTCCTAAGTCACATGTTACTTATAGTAATTTATAGTTGATCAACTGCAGCCCTATTTCCCCACAGACTGTGGTCATGTTGTCAACAGCAGTAAAGCCTACATTGTAGGCCACAGTGTTCGTACCAAAGCTCGGGATACAGGCCCGTCCCATCAACGAAAAGAGGCATGGCACTTGGTGTATCTCACACAGCAATGTGTCGGAGGCTAGCGCACCACGGTTTGGGGCTCTGACGGGTGACGTTTGTGAAGAAAATGTCTCTGCACTCTGAACAAGGAACTGCTTGACTGGAACTATCAATTACTCTGTTCTTTTTGTTTGTTTGTTTTTTTTATTAAACATGTTCTATATTAGATTTTTTTTAAATTTTATATACTGCTGTACCTTGCCACTGCTACAGCATAATTTCCCATGCTGAGGTCAATAAAGTATATCTATATCTATCTCTCAACCTCTCTATAAAAAGGCATCACATTGGTGATGATGGTAGCGACGGAACGGAATCTTCACCCATAGTTGGCCTTCTCTCCATCAGACCTCAAACCTCACAACTTCATAATATTCTCCTCAGAGCAAACTCAGACATGGCAATGCTAATATGAATCAGATGAATCAGGAGGGCATTTTTCTGAGCGAAGAAAGACTGAGCCTGATCAAGGTCCATGTCTATTTTCGATGGTTTGGATCAGGAAGGGAGGGTTAGAGGCCAACAATAAACACAACGTCAGGGACTGTTGTGGGGGTTACGTGGCGGGAGACTTACGCCAGCCGCCAAATCAAGGTGCGCCCACGGATGAAATCCTAAAACTTGGATGACAGTCTAAATCTGTCCAGGTCTGTTTCGGACAGCACGTGCAAACCGGCGGCTCTGTAGAAAGGAGCTTGCTCCATATTCAGCGAAGCTTATTGCCTCTGGGAACGTATGACTGCTGCTCCGCCATAAGCATACAGATCACCTTGCGCTCCGGCTTTCCTCTGCTTTGATGACTGATGCAAACTCTCTCCCACACACATACATACACACACGCACATTAGCAGCTTCAGAGGGCCGGATTTGCGCTCAACTACCTTGTACCCATCCCCCCGCCACCGGATAAATTTACCTGCCGCACCTGAGAATTTGGCCGCTATGAAGTCACATGCAATCCAATCACTTCAAAAGCACCTTGGTGCCATCAGCACAATGAACAAAACACACCTCGCCCTGCCTTCTTTGTCCCTCTAATGGTAATTCCCTGACAGAACCCTACCAAGGAGGAGGCAGGGTTTTCACAGTGCGCTCCACAATCAGGTACTCTTGGGTTTCTGCCCATTGGCAAGCGGCGCTTGGACAATGACAAGCTTTCTCTATGCGGCTCGCCTTTCTGTGACATGAAAGAAATCGCCTGGATGTGTGGATATGTGTGTCGGGGCAGTGTGTGTTGAAAGTCCCACGATTATAGAGCGGCCAGTTGGCTCCAGCTCGACTGCTCCCACAGGAGATGCACAATGTGATGTGATAATACCATGACCATATTGGCTTAATATGTAGCCGCTAAACGGTTAAAATGAGCTCATCATGTCGAGGGAGGACGTGGACATGGTTCTGTCTATCTGCCATCCCCAGTGTTTTAGTGTTGATGCCGCTGTATCTAGGCACGAAATGACTGGAGGTCAAACTGATCAGGATGTAATGCCTCAATACACACAATCAGAATGATAGACTTACCAAAAACTGCATCCCAAAATATCCAGCGTGGCACCCAATAGCAATTATTTTCAAGTAAGTTGCCAACTTGGCAACTAAATTTAGCGGCTTTATTTTGAAATGCAACTAGCGACAATTTTAGCGACTTATTCTTGGTCCCGGTTTCCATTAAAAAGCAAGTATTCGCTGCATCTTCAACAGGCAGTGGCTCCTTCGCTGAGCACCTCCCCCATCGGACTCCCTGAAGTGTCACAGCACAGCTTTGTCGGCAGTCAGAGGCCAGTGAATATAGTAGGTGAATACGAACAGTGAATGTCTCATGCATGTGCATTATTTACGCAAACTAGGTGATGATGCCATTTAGCGACTTCTACCGACATCTAGGGCTGCTAATAGCAACTTTCCTCATTGAGGAGTTGGCAACACTATCGTCATACTATTGTTCACTATTCAAGGGGCCTTTTGCGTCCAGTGTTGTCTCCGAAGTCAACCGCCAAGTAGGCGATATGTGACATGCTACGCTATATATAGCACCAAACCCCAACACCCATCTTCCTTTTATGTGACATGCTGCTCACCGCATCGGGAAACGCCACAGAGACCAAATAGTGGACGTCTAATGCATCACCATGTCACGCGGAAGACTTGGGTGTCACCCTGGGAAGCAAATGTCCACTTGAAAATAGTCCCTATTTGACGCATTTGACGGCAGAATGTTTACCAGTCATCTCATGGGAACCACTCCTGACCCAACAATGCCAACACCCATCCCCACAATTGGGTAGCGGGAGTCAATTAAATGTATCAATGAGTCAAGACTACGATGGGAAACGACCCAGAGAGAAAAATAATTTCGAAACTATTCATAGCCAGGACCCCTGTTTTCTTCATGCAGCGCCCTGTTGATGTGAGGCAACATCACACACCCCTATAACACACACATACAGACACGAAGAAGACTAATATATTTATTCTTCTGCTCTGAACAGGGTGCAGTGTGAGCATATTTGGAGCAGAAAGGTTGAGAAGGAGTGATCACAAAAGATACTCCGCGCCTTGGAAATTTCCATCGTGGTTGATTTCTTTTGTAATCCATCACTGTACTCACATGAATTCAGCATGATTTACCATCAAAACACCCAACTGAGCATGAAACAGGGGGCCTCGTCCTCCAGCTCTGCTCCCTGAAACCTTTTTTTCCATTCTGACGCGCAGCGGAATAAAACATTGGTTGGTTGTGGTGTAACACTGGAGATGTTGCAAACCCCCGTGAGCAAACGATACACAAGACGCTGTGAAAATATTCTGCTCACTTTGAATGAGAAAAAGGCAGAGAGTGTACACGTGTGTCTGCGTGCGAGTGAGAGAATGAAAATGACGCACACACAGAAGGAGATAGAGGGTTCACCGCTGAGATAAAAATGGAATCCATTTTGGTTCTTGGAGCACTCTCACAGTGTGAAGACCTGCACAGAGTGTTTGTGCCACATTCATTCACTTCTTCTGCCTTTGACGCTCTCTTACAATTGTTCCGCGCTCCGTCTGTTTATTCCGTCGTTCCCTCTCCTGTTAAGTCACAACTCATTCCTCGCGTTTCCTCTTCCATCCTCCTCTTCCACTCGCTCCTGCTCTCTCGAGGCACTCAAGCACCCCAACACTGACTCGGGTCCTGAAACTATGGCAACGGAATGATAGAGCAAGAGCTCTCTATGATTAATAGATGAGAGATGCTGTGCCAATCGCCGGGGCCTGGGGAGGAGGGACAGATGCACTCGAGCAACGCCACGCAAACATGCATGCTAAGCCTGGAGAACACACAGCATCCCAACCTACACAGTCTCTGGCAAACAGGAAAGACATAGCCACAGCATGTCCTGTGAGGTACGCAGGCAGGTGAGAGGATGGAGTCTTCCACAGTCACAAAAGTGACAGATTATTGTCCCCCGGAAAAACAAAATCAACCACCAGCAGAGAGGACGTCACTGCAATGAGGTTGACTGTCGGCATGACTCATTTACAGAGGAGGAGTGCGACAGGGCTGAGAGACGAAACTCCCAAACTAGTTCCACCCAAAGTTTTACAGGCTGAACTGTGACAACTGTCAGCTCATCCCTTGCACAATAAACTTTGCAAAATGAATTTGCTCCAAGCGCCATACCAGAAGCATAAAACCCGAGCAAGAGGGAGTCAATAAGGTTCTACACTTAGCTGGAGAGCTGACATTAAAGAGAAAAGAGTGATGAAGTATTGTTGTTCAAGAACTGCGTTGAATTTGTGGCTCTGATATCAATGTAGTAGTTCTGAGGTCTGCAGGTTCTATTTACTTTGGTGTTCTACATTACCATTTGCATCCACAAATTTCTCAAAGGAACAGTGAGGTGAAAGAAAATATCGATGCACTCAAACATCGCCATACTTGATTGTGCAATATTGTATTCATATTTCTGGCTGAAACATTGCGATACTTGACTGAATGATAGTGTCTTGACTTTTGTGCATCGCCTTTATACTTCATACATAAATACTTGCAAGTTCAGCTGTGTGTTTAATACCAACATTTACTTTTTGTACACTGGAGTGATTCATTCCTCTATTGGACTGTCAAATTTAAATGAAAGTCAAACTGGACTAATGTTATAACAATAAACCTGTTTTCATGCACGTAATATTGTAGTGCATTATCTCATTTTCCTCATTAAAATGATGGCTCTTATTACAGTATATTGTTGAAATAGGATCGCAATATATCGTAGATCGTATTGAGAACCACTGACACAAGCACCTTTGGGCAAATAAACATAATAAACAACTATTTAGTTTACTTTTTGAATATATATATATATAAATATATATATAAATATATATATATATATATATATATATATATATATATATATATATATATATATATATATATAGTTGAAATAGGATATTTCAATATATGCAGAGTTTATATATATATATATATATATATATATATATATATATATATATATATATATATAGTTGAAATAGGATCGCAATATATCGTATTGCTACTCCTGTACCGGGATATGTATTGTATCGCACCTTACCTGCTAATACACAGCCCTTTATTGATCAGCTCTATGGTGTGTTTTGCGAGCAAGCTCCAAAGAGCTATTATTACCAAAAAAAATAATAATAACAATAAAATATAACAGGGCCACACAATTGGGTGGGAAAAAAAATCATTATTTGCATCAAAATACGCATTTTGGTAGAGGTCCATGTTTTCCAGTTATATCGGCTGAAGGAGATCAAAACGCCTTCTGGTAAAATTGGCTTTTCGGCCAGTTGTGGTCGACTCATTTCACTTTGCAGCCATTTGACTTGCAGACAATGTTCGCCTTGTTGCGCTGCCTATCATAATTGAATTCAACAAAGCATCTGCCAAAAGACCATCAGCCTGCATACCAACAGACACTTTGCCAATTTTGACACAACTTGGAGAGCCGGGCCAAAAAAAGAGCCTTTTTTTGGCTTGGTCCTTCCCATGCCTTTGAAACCGTTGGCACACACAACATGCACAATCAATTATGCAAATGAAACGAAGAGTGTATAACACATGCATGGCTGAGTCAATTGTCGTTTATGGCCAGCCAGAAGTGTTAAGTGGGAGAAAGCAGCCATTACAAACGTGCATCTGAGCATGTCACCGAGTCTGACGCAAATGATCATGAAGTGATTTCATTGTCAATGAGGCGTGTTGTGTGTGTGCAACATGTAAAATGCATTTGTTTTTAGCCTCTGTGAGCCATTCATCGCCGGCAAGCATGGAGAGAGGGAGGACAGAATGTTGCTGTCACCGGAGAAAATATTTCTGAGGCTCAGCAAGACGTCTGCCATCAGTCTCCTCATGCTGGTTCACATGAATTATCACAATGTTGATTGATTAAAATGAAGGCATTTATCGGATAATGAGTTTGACATCTGAGGGTCGATCAAATCTCAACCATACAGACGGAGGAGCAGAAGGTCAAGTGGAGAAGAATGCCATTTCATTTGTGTCAAATAAACCTTTGATCCAATTTATTCATTCATCTTCTTCTGCTGATGACGTTCTCTGCAATTTAGTGCCAGAACAAGGGACACCCTGGACAGGAAGTCAGTCTGTTGCAGGACTCATTTGAGAACCACTGACATGAGCACCTTTGGGCAAATAAACCTAATAAAAAACTTTTTAGTTTACTTTGGGAATTCAGTTTATGCCTATTATAAAAAAAAAAAATCTCCGAAATAACTTTATTATTCATGGCGTTATTGTCCAGATTGTCTAGAGGCAGGAAATAAACTGTGTTCACAATATTATTTAAAAATATACATTAATGTGGTAAACCAGTTTACATACATACATTTTTTTCATCTTTAAAAAAAAAGTGTAACCTGAATTCATTGTCATTTTGGAAATCCTATTTTGGATTGTTTCAAGAGGGAATATTGAATCAACAACAAGAAAACTCCTCATTCAGTTATTTAAATCTATTTTTTCAAAGATTATGTCCCTACTTGTTGACCTCCAACAGACGACAAAAAACAAAAGCAACAACCATAAACTCTACCAAAAAAATGCTACCAGTAGGTGGCAGTGACTCATCCATCACGCTTCGTGACACAGTGTCCTCATTTTCAGGGCTCAGTTGGTGGCGCTCTGTATTTCATTAAAATAGTTGTTCAATGACAAATATTTTCAAACATGTCGTGCGATCGAGCGGGCTCTGACGTTGATGCTTCTTGGAGCTTCATCGGTGCATCACCAAAGTCAATCCAAGCTCCTAAGTGACTTGGCAAAGTTACCTGTCGCCCTCAGTGAGAGCCAGTCTGACCAGAGGATGGAGAGTCGTAGTCCTAGTGCAGGTAAATGAGTTCATCGGGTGTTTCGGCGCACTGTTATAAATTAGCCATTCCTCTATTCCTGAGATGAAAAGGAACCACATTTTGTTCCCGAATAAAAGCAGTTTAATGAGCTAACCCTCACATTTCTGCACGACAAAAGGCGCTAATACAATCCAGCGTCTTTCATCGCGGTGACGTGTGCTGTGATGCTTTCACGCTTTCCTCTTCCGCTGTTAAAACAGGAGGTCTGTCATTCAATGTTCAGCTGCCATAATTGAGGCAATTTGGGAAAGATGTGAAATCTGGTAAATAGGTTAAGCATCAATAAATCACATCCAGATGAGAGGGAAAGGGGCTTGACGCTCGCTGGGTCTCTAATTGCTGTAAACACACACACACACACACACACACAGCAGCCCACACACCAAGGATGAGCATCAATAAACCAGTGCGTTTATAAAATATGCATAAATACACACGCTGGTATTGACACCAGCAGTTAACAGCAGCTGACCCAACTCTTTGTTATTATAGAAGGGCACTTCATTTTAGAATGAGGAAGCCTTTTATTAAAGTGTCGGCTTCACTCCTCGACTGGCAAAGGTAAACACTCACGACACACAAACAGGGTGTGACAAATCCACATCAGTCACACAGAATTCCATCCCCATTCCTATTGTTAGAGGATCAAACGCTCCGAGAAGCATCACTCCAAACACAACCACCCAGCTCCGCTCATGCGCTCACAAAGGTAATCGTGCTGTAATTCACATACCAGCAACACGGCAAGCGAAAGTGTTATTAGCGGGATTTACACGTGGGTTTGCGGTGTGTTGGCAGTCTGCAGGATTCACGGCGCGCTCTTTGCCTTCAGGACATGTTGATGCCTTTAGGCTGTTGTGTTGTAGGAGGCGCTGTGGCAAAATGTTGCCTCTGTTTCAGCTTCAAGATCGCTGTTGTTTCTCAGCCAAAACACATGATAAAAGGTAGCGCTACAAAAACAGAAGGGGGCAGATCGTGTTGCTGAAATCTGGAGTGGCACCTCCAGAGTACCAGCATCTGGTAACCGTGTCTACCTGGACAGAACAAAACTGTCACATATGTACATGCAATTCTCGGAAATATGGTCGCACACTTCAAGCCAAGATGGCATATAGCCAGCCGACGTTCAAATGAGACCGCGTCTTACCCATTCCTGTTGTGATCACTGCTTTACTTTTACAGGTATAGAACACCTACCGCTGTCCAGCTACCCTTGATATCAAGATGCAGTGGCTCAAACTATCCTCAATGGAGTAGCACACAGTCAAAGCAAGCAGCAGTTACAGTAGCAGCCTTCGCCAAAATAGCCATTTCAATATGTTATGGTCGGGTTCACTCATTTAATGTTGCTTGCTAACCATTATACTGTGACAATAGGGCTCCACTAGTTTATCTGTTCAGTTTCTTATCCAAGCCATGGTCAGTTACAGGAGCAACAGTCCAATAAAAGAGATCCAGATTATTGTGCGTCAGTCTGGAATAATTCTTTTTCTTTTGCCTTTTTTTTTAGTCTGGAGAGAAATAAACTGTTTGTGTTCTTCAGATAAACTGTTGCTCATTGCTAAACCGACGATTATATTGTGTCTATAATTAATATATGGATTTGATCAAAACAATTTCATTATTCTATTTCATAAATTCTACTCTTAAAAAGTAATATAAGATCATGTACACTAATTTCTACAGAATCATTAACCACAACATGTTTGTATAGCTCAGAGAACTGTGGTCACTGTGGTAACCATTGCTTGTATATTTCCTATGCAATCTTTCTTTTTTGTGTGGTTTGCTGTTACAGCCGTCAAGCGATTCCAAAAGCCACCATTTTTGTATTTCTTTTTGGCATGCACTGGAAGTTTGGTAGCAAGCTTCCCATGTGTTCTGTTTCACACTTCTTCCAGAACAAAACCTCACATTCTATTTTCTATCTTACTGCCTGCACCCAGGTTGAGGAGGAGGCATCGGAGGAGCCACTGGGAGAAACAGGGTGTTGGCAGCTTCTGGTTATTGTGAGAAAAGTCAATATCTACTTTAAGAGCAAGTGTCCTGTAATAACAAATTCATTACAGAGGTGAAATTCTGTCTAGCCTGCAGGTTCACACCTTTTTGATTGAACTTCTGAGCCAGAGCACCAATGACCACATCATTCACTGGCATAACATGAAACCCGACATGAGCACACAAAAGACTAGTCTCCAGAGGATTTTAGTCCGTTTAGATATGTGACAAGGTGTTCTTTTACTCAAGTCCTTTTAGAATTACACATTTTGATTGTATCTGTAAATACAATTTTTAATATTTGATTATCCCACCTAGATAACCCAGGGCTTTATCTAACTTAAAGTCGCATGTCCTACAGGACTTTAAAAAGGACGCAGGAAAAACAGAACAAAACACAGCCGTCGATCACACTCCAAAACAATTGCACCTTTTGCATCCTTAAAAAAACTCTTTAAACTGTTCTGTTGTTTATCATGTATCGTGTTCCAGTCATCGAGAGGGGATTCTATAAAATAGTATTACTACAGTTTATACAGAATCACGCCTTTTCCTAATGCAGGCAAGCTGTCGAAAAATACAATGATACTTATCAGGATGTGACCGCCAACATGGGAATGTTTGGTGGTGCATAGACACAGTCCAAACTGTGCATAGGAAAGACGCACATGTTCCAAGAAACAGTTTCCAAAGAGATGCGAGTGGTGTCCGCGGTGCAGAGAGAGATTACGCACGGAACTGTTTACATCTGCCCTAGTGTTAAGACACGGCCATGGTTATTCAAGCGAATACACTGTTGTTGTTCCATGATTTAAATACTTTCAAACGCATTTTAAATCGGCGAAGAAGTTGCAGAAATAGCCGTGAGACCTGGGTGCTGGTGCACTTGTCGCCCCGGCAGCACTGGCTGACCCCGGCAGCTCAAGG
The DNA here is from genome assembly GCF_027744825.2 of Synchiropus splendidus. Classification (NCBI taxonomy): domain Eukaryota; kingdom Metazoa; phylum Chordata; class Actinopteri; order Syngnathiformes; family Callionymidae; genus Synchiropus; species Synchiropus splendidus. The sequence continues at coordinate 8,638,899 of NC_071340.1, read as the reverse complement.
CTCCGGGGCTGGGAAAGACACTCATCCAGCGCAAATGAAAGTTTGAAGTCTTACCTTTAGCTCATGGATGCTCACACCTCGGAGTTGCTCTGGGTCCGTTAGTAATCCATGATAAACGACTGCCGGAGCAGTCCGAACAACCACAACGAAACGAGCGCTACTTTTCCTCTTGCGCGTCTTTTTTTTTTGTTACAAGCCGCGCTCAAATCACACCTCTTCAAATCGGAATATCCATCAAGAAATCCACGCTGGAGGGATGGTGTTTAGTCCGCGTGTGAGGAGAACTCTCCAGGGCTAGAGCACAGGGTCCCAGAACTAGAGCTGCGCACGGTCGCGTCCACAATAGCCGACGGTCATCCTATTTGGAGATGAAGCTTCTTAGCAGACTGAAGCGGTGCACAGCGATCCCAGCTGTCACCCACCCGCTACACACACACACTCCCTCTCACACACACTGGGAGGAGCCACGGAGCTTCAGAACGAGCGCTATTGTGTCAATGGTGGCAGCCTCGAACAACTGTATTTCTATTTTTACGCACCGGCATCTCTCAAGAATGCGCGTCGGAGAAAGAGAAAGCCGGAGTGCTAATAATAGTTCACTCCTTGAAGAAACTTTGACGCGGAAATTTACTTTTTAAGACTTTAAACCAAGACCAAAATATACATTGCTATTGATTCGGGAGATTAAAAAAAACACTATAAAATAACTGAGAAATGCTTATAAACAGGGGAAAAGGCGGCAGGCATTACCCAAAAAAAAGTATATAATAATACATCTAATTATCGATTAACTGTGTCGATTTTGAGGCAATGTATGTGATATAGGCACAGTGATAAATCTTTTTTTACAGTTCAATATATTTTTTTGGTAATATTTTGTTTTCTTTAACATGCTTGGGCGTCAGTCTCTATGTGGCCTGACTGGCGACCTGTCCAGGGTGTCCCCCGTCTCTCACCCCAGACAGACTCCATTGTAGCAAGCTACGAGTCTTGCATGTGCGTGGGTCATTGTCTTCCTGACTGGTGTCCTGTCAGCCCCTGTTGCTGTCACTACAACGGATCAGTGCTGCCTCCACAGGCGCAGAGCCAAATACACGCTGTATGAATCACATTAAATGTAAACTAATGAACACAGATGTGCCACTCTGCATGTGCTCTCTTTAGTTAACTCATGAAGTCAAAGTCTGTCACTGACACACAATAGTAAAAAGTCATTAGTCAGCTGATTTTTTTTTTTTTAATAACGTCACTGCCAGCAGGGCTTTTTAAATGGAAATGAATCAGCTCCTTTCCAAATAAAGTAATGTCCTTTCATATTCAGTTTTTAATGAGAGCGAAGCATTTCAGGTGCGCATGACCGCTGAGCCATCATTTCTTAAAAGTTTAAATAGAGAGAGTTTGCTCTTAGATTTGTAGCATTTACTTGTTTGTGCTGTTGATGTTGAGTTGTGTTTCGTTGTTGTATTTTTTACTTCACTGGTAGTGTTAAATGGCGCATAAAGAACATGTCAGAACCACGTTCTTACTTCACCATTTGTTTGAGTTTGTTGCTTGTGTCTGTGTTATTGTTGTTCTGATTGCCAAGTGCAAGTCTGGTGGCACGTGTTGGGTCTACTGATTCCTGTGTTTTGCTTAGTTGTGACTCATTGTTTTGGAGAGCTTCTGGTGTTGATACTGCTTGTCTTTGGTTGCGAATGTTTTGGGTGGCTTTTTCTTTTACAAGATGTCTGACTTGAGTCTTTCTACTTTTCCCTTTGGCCCCACTGCATTGTTAGCCACCTGTGTCTACAGTTGCCAGATATCTGTGCGCTGACTTGTGTGTCCAATTTCCTGTTTATTGACTTTTCCCTCCTTACAGTATCTTTTTGGCTACTTTTTTTAACAGTCTTAAGAGGGACTTGTGTCATGAGCTACTGCTACTGTAAGTGTTTTTCTAATACTTTTATATGTATTCAACATTATTATTATTATTTTGAATATTATTGTGATTGGTATTATTATTCTGATTATTATTACTATTAGTTGTGCACATGTCTCAGGTTGTTTCTATGTTGAACAGTATTTTTGTATGTATTTTCTTCGAGGGTTTTTTCAGTCCATGGTGTTTTCAGCCACCATTTGGATCTCTTTCCTTTTTTTTTATTTAGATGCTACTGTTTTATTTATGTCATTGTTTTGTTGTTGATTATGTCCCAGGACAAATTTTTCAAGTTTTTAATCTGTATTTGTACCCGAATGCTTGTGTCGTTTTGTACATGAATCTTGTTTACTTAGTTTTGTGTCTCCTGTCCCTGGCCTCCTTGGCAAGTTGGTCTGTTTCATTTGTTCCTCCTGTTTGGCAAGAAGAGAGCAAGACAGCAGTGAGAGCAAGAGGTCACTGATTCGCGTGTATGTGTAACCACTGTGAGAGAACTAGTATCCTAGAAAAGCTGTTTTTGGCTGTGAGGAACTCGAAGCTGTGGCTTTGTTTTTGTCCTCAACCTGAGTTTAGCTGGTTCTCTACCCTCCAGATCCACGCCTTACAATACGCATAGGCATTTAATCGAATTAACATGTTTTACTTGCCATATAGTGTTCCAGACAGCTGGATAACTAGGAGCAATGTGGGGGTCAGGGAAACATACGGAAACTCTCTTCACTGACACACATCATATTGGATGTCCGTTGCTATTTATGACCAAAACACTGTGTGATAGGTTTTAAACAGACACGTTACACATTGACTGAATGGAGCGCCATCCCATGGCTTACCTAACCCCAACCTCCATCTTTTTTTTTTTTTTTTTTTTACGTCAACATGCAATGCTGAAGACACAAAAGTCAGCTTTCAACCATCAATATATGATGCCATGAGAGTGAGAATGTGTAATGCCTAGCTTATTTTTGCCTCTCTTTAAATTGTGCACCTTTTTCCTTTTTTTTTATGTTAGATCAAATTTGGACTGTCCCTGTGTGTTTTTATGTTCTCCCTAAAGTGGGCGCTATCCAGAAACTCTAGTTTCCTCTCACCAAAAAAAGTGCAAAACTGTTGATTCTAAATTGGCTGTATACTATATGTGAGTGTGTGTGGTTGACTATTAAACATCTGTGAGGGATCCATGACTCGTCCAGGGTGCCTTACGCCTTCACCCCAATTAGCTGGGATAAACTCCAGCTCGCTGTCCAAACTGATCAATAAATGTATGAGGGTCTTCACTGGTCCCACTCACTGTTAAAGCGATAAGACAGATTACGGTAGTAATAGCAATGAGTTGTAAAAATTGTAAAACTCAACATTTGATCCAAGCATTCATAGAGGTTCACTCTACGAGCCATCCGCCGGCCTTGAAACAAAACTGTCGGAATTTCACACAAATGCAACGGAACACTCTTTAACATTTCTCTCCTGCACTCATTCTCTCACGCAGCCTTTGAAGAAGTGTTGTGCTGTGCGGGAGGTTGGCAATAATGAGCTCAGCGGTGTCAAAATGCACATCTATTAGTTAGCGAGGTTCATGCCAGAGCTTATCCTACTTATAGCGCTTTCTGTAACATCTGCGTTGCGGAGATGAGGTGTCAAAAATTCATCCGACACACTGAAAATCTTACATTTTTCCACACACACACATATATATATACAAGTGTGTGTGTGTGTATACAGTATATATATATATATATATATATATATATATATATATATATATATATATATATATATGGCAGTCACTGTCGCATATTGCAAAAATGCTGACTCATTAGACCTCATTTATTGCAGAAGAAGCATTTGTTCGTTTGAGAAGGTATGATTTGGGGAACAGCAGCTCCTACTTTAAGGATGACAGGTAATGGTACAGAAAGTCTAAAAATCAAGATGCAGCAGTTTCCAGAGAAACTTCTCTACTAATAGATGTCTGCAACTTTCAGAGCTGAACGTCTTTTTAATAAACCACTGGGTTTCATGCATTGAAAGAATCTTTGGGTGAGGTCAAGTGAATTGTGTCTGTTTGCTAAGAAAATGTACTATGTGCGTAATCAGATTACCTAGATAAAATATCTGATTTATATAACGTTTTGAAAATTGGTCAGCACTAGCGTGGCGACTCCAAAGCAGACATGACATTTTTCATCCTTGCGTTTTTATTAGATTCGATTTTTGGTATTGATGACACAGTTTTATTGTTGCAACATACTGGTGCGTTCATTGATGGAAGCTAGATACTGGAACTAGTTTCAAGGGTCTGAAAATCAATTCTTCAAAAGCGTTTCATTTTCATGGAAAAAAAGAAAGTTGACTCTCTAACTCCAATCTAACTACCACAATATTGTGGTATTATATGAAAGCAAGCTTTTGAGGACCAAAGCAGAATAAGAGTATATTGAAATGTAAAAAGATAGACCAGATATATACTAGTATGCAAGGAGAGTTTTAACATTTAGAAGCACAATCATGGGTTTGCAGGTGCATAATTAATAGTAACAACTTAGTAAAGCAGATTGAAAAAGAAATATATGGAAGGAATTGTCATGGTTTGTGCTTTTACTTTGTCACTTCCTGTGTTCCGGTTCTTTGTTTTCCTGTTTGCGTTCTCACCCCCTCCAGCTTCATGGCAGCACAGCTGGTTCTCATTCCACTGACTGCCTCTGCAGAGATTTATACACCTGGAGAACCAGCATGTGCTGCCTGATGATCATCTTTTGTTCTCATGGTACGTTCTCTCTCGATTGCTCCGTTCGCTTGTGACCCTGTTTATCTCTCTGTTTTGCTCTGTGTTCATCTCCTTGTTCTGTTACCTTTGTCTCTCTTCTTGCTCTATCTATCTCTCCTATCGCTTGCTCCCTGTCTTTAGCTCCGTGTGAGCTTCCTCAAGTGTTTGTTACTCACTACTTTAGTTCAGCCTGTGTGCTAGTTATTTCCTCGGTTAGAGTGTTTGTTTTCACCTCTACCGAGCATCTTTAGTTTAGTTATATCTGAGTACATATTTTCTTAGTTGTCCCCCTTTGCAGCGCTGTGTATCTCACACCTGTTTTATGTTTTAGGTTTTTCCCTCTCCTTTGTGTGTTGTCCTCCGCGCTCCACTTCTGGTGTTGTCGACTTCTGTTCTTATTGTTCGTGTATTATTTGTGTTATTCGTATTAAACTTGGTTCACTGTTAACCTTGCTTGTCCGACTCCTGTGTTCAGAATCATCTGCTCTTGGGTCACCTTAGATTATCAGTCATGACAGGAATTGAAATAATGTTTAATATCACTGAAAGATTTAAATAAGGGGTGGAGCATGGTTTGGAAAAAAAACGGGTCTGATTAATTGGAAGCTTTATAATAAATTAATCAAGATAAATCACATTTTAATATTTCACACATTGATCAAAGTAAAGTTGAATCTGTAGCAATGCGGAAGTGCTCCAGTGCACAATTTCCCACCCACACAGTCTGAACTCCCCTTTATCATGGCTTCACACCACACACTGTATCACATTAGACTGTCTTTTATTAGAGCCACAGTGAGGAAATTCAATGTGTCACAGCAGCTAATGTCTACTAAGACAATGACACATATCAAAGACATTAAAGATACACAACAAACTTTAAAGACATCCACATCGTTGTCAGCATACTTAAATAAGTAAACACAAATACCCATAATATGTAACCAAATATCACGACAAAATAATCAAATATAGTTGTGAAATAGGTCATAGATAATAATAAATTCTTATCTTAATATGTACTGTACACTGTGCTGCAGGAATCATTGCACTGTTCCCTGTTTAATAATTGACATGCTAAATTCCCTGTCATTATAATTAATTATTTTTAAGTGTTACCTGATGATAGGGCTAATATCCTCAGAAGTCACCCCAGGGCTCCATGTGGCCTACAAGTCCCATGTGGTGAATGCAGAACAGCTTGCGCCAGCAACCCAGAAGTAGCCTTAGCTCGACTTTCTTCCACTTCTTATACCACCATGGTTATTTTTCTTTCTCTTCCAATCGCATTCATCGCGCACCTGACCAGCAATGTCTCCTCCTGTAGTCTTATTGCTGTTTAACACCCAAAAACAGTGTGGAATCAGTTGCGTGTCCTGGCGTGTCACTGTCTAAACCTCTTTCTCCCACGCAAGTATTTTATGATCGCTCACAATAATGACAGAATGACTGGCACATTGCAAGGTTTTGGGTCACCATAACTAGCTGACAAAAAGTGTTGCAGGAAATCTGATTTACCAAGTGTGACATCTGAGCGCCATGTGCCTGGTGAGCGCTAAATTCTCACACTTTTAATTGGTCTACCAGAAGAGCATAGTTGAAGGACGCTTCGCTTTCACTCCATCGATAACGCAGCATTACTATTATCAGGAGATTCACACACAACTTGTGTGTATTCTCAGCTTTAATTCGACTTTACAAGAATCCAATTCAACTAATTCTGGAAGAACCTCCTGCTTTTCGTGACAGTGGAGGAGAATGAGAGCTAATAAATCCAAGTGCTTGCCTCTCAAGGTCTCAAGACTGTGTTTGACTGCCTGTTGTGTCAATGTGTTTTCATTCACTCAGGAATTTGACAGTAAAACTGTGGCAATCATCAATGGTTGGAACATCTGGGTCGTGACCCACGAGTGTCTCGGGTCAGAAGGCTTCCTTCCTCAATCAGATGGGTGACCTCGGCCTCAAACAAGCATGACCAAAACTAGAGAACCGAGAAAAAGTTAGAACCAATCTGAGACATAAGGCCAAAACTAAGACAAAAAAAAACATGGTTTAAGAAGATGACAAATATTTATATGTGACTTTGCTGACATTGAGGAGCAATATAGCAGCAGCATTTCATTTTGTTGGTTGCGTCCATTCGATTCAAAATTTCTTCCCATAGGAAAAATTGAGGTTAACTGACCTCCTGGAGAGGACCGGACAACAACCAAAGGGGCTGAACCTTCACATGTATCCATGTAGCACCAGTAATGGCAATTCAATGTACACCGTGGGGGTTGACTACTGTAAAACAGACCAGACTGGCAGCAGCAGTCTGCTTCAGTTTCCGCTGTTGGGTTCAGGTTTTGCATGAAAACCATGAATAAGTCAACATTTCTGCATGATAGGTCTGTAACAAGGAGTGACAGTTAGAGAGCATAGTCTGTAGAGTCTCAGAGGGGTCGGGTCTGTGCATTTGTGTGTCTGTGACTGGGTGTGTACGCATGCGGTCCGGCGTCCCGCCTGCTCTCCTCATCTACATCACTCTGGAAGAAAGACAGAGAAAGGTTTTTAATGACGTCAAAAGCAAATGGAGAACCAGCGTAGCTTTACGTAAACAAACTGGGTCATCGCATAACCAGACTGTATTTCTAGTCATCTGTGATGGATTTGAGAAACTCAACACATGTACAAACATAAACATCGGACTGTAGTCCATAAAGTCACATATGTAGTCCTCCTGAAGGCTTTACACATAATGAAGGGAACAACTGTGAATTATTTGTGTTTTTCTTTAGGATGAGTTTAGCGAATGCATCGTATTGTACATAAAAAGGTGGACAACTGCTTTCTAGAATTTAAGGAACATTTCCCTGTAAAGCCATTATGCTGAATGTTTCAAACCTGGATTAAATGACAATAACAAGACAGAACAGACGGGGTTTAAGACAACAAATTGAACAAATATTCTTAGACATTCACGTTGTATACTATTGTGTTAAAGCTTTAGTTTTGTTTCTATTCTTGAGCAGTCCACATGTTAGTTTATGATAAAGCTTCTTGGTCAATTTATACAGGACACGCTTTTCAGAAGGACCTTGTTGCTGAAGTAAAAGGCCCTTAAAAGTATGATCATTTCACATCCAACTAAATCATATTCACGTCATCTGAAATACCCAAAGCGAAGTCATGAATGTTGTCAAACATTTTCTGTCAAGTCAAGATTAGCTTTTGGATTTGAGTCAGTCTTCCCCCCGCTCCCCTCCACAACCCACGAAATGATATCTGTTTGACTTTAGGATGACCAAGCTGCGGACACTTGGTGACAAATCCGCTCAAGGCCTTTCATCCCAGTTGATTCATCCAAGCTCAGCCTTCATCAACCTCCGTTGGATAAAAGATTTTCAAAATAATTTGTTATCTTACATCTATGAAAAATGGCTTAAGATGATTGTTTTCCTGTTATTGAAGTGAGTCTTCTCCTTTGTCGAGGAAGGGGTCTAGTTGTTTAGGCCAAGCCGAGCTGGACACAACTTCAGCCACATATGGGCATCTCTCACACAGACATGCACACGTATTGACCAGGAGTGGAGTTCCCACTCGTCCCTTACATACAACTGAAGGGAAGTGTTTGTCCACTGAAGTAGCATTCCCATGGAGGAGTGCAACTACTGACAAGTGGTACAGACAGGATTTACAATAGCAAACAATGGGCGATTTGTGATAATATTTCTTGTACATAAGGCGCAAGTATTGGTCTGGACTGAAAATAATGGACCACCATGTCAGTGTCCTTTGCAGACAGTCACTATGGCTGCTGCAATATTGCTTAGAAAAAACCAAGTTGATGTGCCACTTGCAAGTAGTAAGGACGCCATAAAAAATTATTTAGGGTCCAAGCCAAACCGAGGACAGACGGTAGACTTCATCTGCAGTCCCCAAGAAAAAGTAAAGGTTGTCCTTATGACAAGTAAAGTCTTGGCCTGTTGCTTAGATACTCCTTCTGGGTTCTTTCTCTTTGAAGTTCAAAGGTTCAGTGGTTCTTAGTCAGGTCACAGCTCACCGTGATCATCATACATCAGGTATCCACCTTTAGAGTGTGAGTTGATGAAGAAAATGAAACAGAATACAATAAAATATACTCTGACTTCCCCTGACATTTGTGAAAACATTCCCGTCTTTATGCCCACATCATATCGTCTTGCACATCTGACCGCGACGAGCCTCTCGGCTGCAGCTCTTACGTCGGCCCGGCTTGGCGGCTGTGCCTGATTTAATGACATGTATGGCGGCCTCCTTTTGAATAAGTCATCCTGCTCCTGCTTACACACCCATAGTGCTCATCCATTTTTCAGTCCGGGGCATCATTCTGTCTCTCCTCTTTCTTCCAGAATTCTGTCCTCATGTCTGTCACTCTTTGTTTTCCCACCCAAGTAATGTTTAAATGACACGCCATCATTTAAACATTACTTGGGCTGTTGTTATCAATAACCCATTGTTTCATGTGAACTCTGCTGAGGTTTCTTTTGTTTGAGGGATAATCCTTCATGTGCTTGTCTATACAATGAAGACACTTCATTCTAATATAACCCTGTTTATGATGTCATGGAAGAATGAATGATTGAGTCACTGTTGCGCATCAGACAGACCTGGGCTTTGGGCTGCTAAATGATGGATGGGCGAGATGCAAGAGAATGTGGGTCACTGTGGGTGAGGGTCAGCATAAATCAAACATGTATAATGACAAGATATCATTGATTCATAGTTGAGTTAGCGGAGTGTCACTGACTTAATGGTTGGACGGGAGTCAGTTAAGGTGTTCTGACCAATGGTGTCCCACTGAAGGACCAGTGTTTGGGGAAGATATTAAAACAGAGGAAGATGGGCGAAGTCTTTGCGAAGAGCAGACTTTGTCTGTGTAGGCCAAAGTGACGTTAGAGAGGTTTGCAGTCTGTTGTGGATCAAATGAGCAACACACTAGAGGAACAGAGGAACTGGTATTTGTTTGATGCTTGTTCCATTGTGTAGAAGTGTTCCCATACCATGCTTAAGATCTACACGCATTTCATTTTACTACACTCCGGCATGATCTACGTTATCATGCTGGAGTTAGGCTTGACAAGAGCAGCAGGCTCTCCTGCTCTCTTGCAACGGTGCAAGCTTTGCTCACTCATGTAGACTTCTAATTCAAATAGTGCATTGGTGGAATACTATTTCATGAAATATGATTATTCTTGAGTTTATTTGCAGCTTCTAATACATCTGATCATTTCAGAAAAAAAAATGTGTCGATAGAAACTCTTCTGGCCCTGGTGAGCAGTTCTCTTTTTTTCTGTTTGGCTGGTTGGACTTTGATTTTTTAGCAGGTCGAAGGGGCTTTGCGTGTGCTCACGGTGCAAGGACGCGTTTGGCTGTTTACTTGATTGCATCCAAGAGTGATTCAGTAGATGTCACCGGATTATACACCCTGCATCCACGGGTTTAAAGGTCAGGTCCATTATCTAATGCTCGCTGTCATGCAAGGTCACCACAGGGAGATCAAAATCCCATTTGACATTGCGCCTGAGCCATTTACAACTGGAGTACCTGGAGGAAACTCAAGGACCGAGGCGAGGAATTAATTAGACAAAGCAAGGTCAGCGAAACTGCCGAGGGCTGTTCAACTCAACGTCAGATTCCTCTTCTATGAAATGTTCCTCATTGTGGGGTCAAAAGGGCATCAGGAATTCCCTTCTGTGACCCGCTCAGCTAACTCTGGCTGAAGGAATCATTCCCAAGCCAGAGTGGAAATGTGATTCTTCTAGATGACTTCTTAGTTTTCCTTGAAATAGATGTACTATAATAAAAATGCGTACTAGCTAGTGGAGCGATGGCATGCCAGGTCGATCTCTGTAGTTAAGAATCTGTGTAGATTTTCTTTTCTTGGTATTAAACAGACCAGACTAGGCTTCTACGTCCAGGGTCTTCCTGACATATGAAGCACAGCAATTCATACTCCTAACTATAGTGCGCCTTCTGTCAGTCAAGAGGTGCTCTGTGATTTCTCCACAGTCCACTCATCATATTAACCATCTCCCAGTCTCTTTATCCACATATATTTCTATTTCTCAACAAAATGAATCACCTCGAAAATACTCCAAATTCCATGACTTCAAAACGTTGCACTCTTACAAGGACATTCAGTTGACCTCTGCATGTGAAGGGCAGTGAAGAGTTCAATAGCATGTCAATTTAGAGCATCTTCTTTGTGTTGAATGAGGCACAGTATGATTGAATTCAGAGATTCGACTGTGTTTCATCAAAAACATTCTGAGAGATAATAACAGTGAAGTTGAGTAGAAATTTGTGATGTCACCGTTGCACACTGTCTTATCGTAGTCTGTACAAGGAAGCATTTGCAGTGGCTTTGTCTCGATTCAGGAGGTGAAAAGTCTATCTAGAGGTGCCGTGGAGAGGAAAGTGTAGGGCATTGTGATCAACCCCATTCCCAACAAAGAGGCTGGTGACTATAGCGTTCTGCTGCTCCTTAAGAGAGCGTTTTGGTCTTTGTCGTCTTGCAGAGTTTGTCAATGTGGCGTCCAGTCAGCAGCTCAGCTTTTTGTCACAGTGCACTATTTCATTCTCCCACGGCAAATATTTCGAACCCAAGGTCCACAAAAACATACAGTCAGATCAAAATTATACATATATGCATCTTCAACTGACCAGCGCATAGTCCTGTTCAGAGTTGTGGGGAGTGCTGGAGGCTGTCCTTGCGGTTATTGGGTGAGAAGCAGGTTGCCAGTCCATCATAGGGCACGTAACATTCACACACACCGAGGGCCAATTTTAGAGTGTCCAATTGACCTCTTTGAGCTGTGGGAGGAAATACCCAGAGAAAAGCCATCGGGCCGACCCACAGCCTTCTTGTTTCTAAGCCAAAATCAAAATTATATTCAGCACACCAAAACTAGATCATTGGCAGTGCATGTGATATAGTTGCTCAGGACAGTTACATTGTTATAGTTTTGCTGTTGATCTTAACCCGATGCTTTGCTTCCCTGAATGTGTTGGCAGCAGAGATAGTCCAAACACTGCAAATGGTGACTGAGCTAGCAGGAATGTGAAACAAGCACAAATAGACACAGTAGAAGCTACAGGATGGAGACAGCAGTGGTGTTCACAATCCCATCGTAAACAACAATGACAAAGGCTGGGGATGCCTGAGAGATGAAGAAGGGTGGATCAGATCTAAAGGTTTTATAATTCAATATGACTGCCACCTGGTGACATCATAATACACATATCAGAATCTGCTCAAATCCAAAATTTGGGACAAACTGAAAATATTTCTCACTTACAGTACAGTGTTTTTAGGTGAACGCATTTTAAGATACAATCTTTTCAAAAAGTGATGTGTTTTATTGAGTGTGACTTGCATCAATGGGTTGAATTGATATGGAAACACTCCCTTCAAGGCAGACTGAAAGTTGAAAGTTTGATGAAAGATGGGAATGCGGAAGAGTATTTGAGGGGTGGTGAATGGGGATATGAATTTTGACACAAAAAAATGGGATACTTTTCATGTAAGCCTAAAATTATGTTGTAGGATTCACAATATACATATTTTTTGGGCAGAATGTGTCTTGGGCTCGCTCTGTATTTCGGGCAGCTCAGTGTGTTTGACCCTCACCTGCCCTACGGTGAAGTGACATTTGGCTCTGCACATGATTTCGCAAAGACTGACATCAATGACTTTATATTCTTGTTTTTAGTCGCACAACATAAAACGAACAAGGGGTCAACATGAGCCACAGAGATGAAGTGTGCGCAGTAGCGTGGGAGTTTCTTCAGAACTGCAGGTTTCAGATCCTAGCATGTTTTCAATCCAGTGACATATTAAGTGTGATTCTTGTACCGCGCACTTCTCCACAACTGCTGCCTAAAGACACAGAAAAAGAGGCATTACATTTGAGAATCACTGAACATATTTCACTCATCAGCTGTACAACATGTTCACTACCGGCGTTTGATGTCAAAATAATTCAGAAATATCCTTATCTCCTTATTAGGCTGCTTCAAAACAGAATTCCCGACAAGTGAGAGAGCCAGATAAGAACGATGCCAACTAGTCTGATGATGAAGAGTCTTGAGCTCAAAGTCAAAACTCATTAAGCTCAAACCTCGCGAACCGAAACTGCCCAGGGTCGACAACAAGCAACTAGATAAAGATACACCGTCTGGTCTATTCCAACATTTCAATTTCAACGATGAAATCGAGCAGCTCTCGGTGAAGGGAGAAATTCTTGAGCACAGGGACTTTGTTCAATTATTGAGGCATGATTATAAAATAATCAGGGCCCCTCTATTTTCAGGAAGCTCTGTATTCTAGCAGAAATATTTAATTAAATTTAAATGACAGTGAACACCAGGAATTTAACCGCTGTTGCACATTCAATCCAAAGCCCATACATTATTCTCAGTACGTTGTTGTGTGCTATGAAATATTAATGAATACATTACATCTATATTGCATTACCACCTGCCCCAGATTTTTCCGTGGTTTTTGACACACATCTTTGACTTCCATTTCCCTCGACTCCACAAAAGAACTCCCTTTTAGTCCAACTCGTGTTTTGGAAACGCTGTTGTAATCCAGAGTTCAGCTGCAGACTTAACAAAAGGTCACTCAAGGAGAGACTCTCAAGTCTTCCCTACGAGCCGCTACAAATGAGGGTCAAACATCGGCTGAAAAAGTGAATTAATGAGTGAGTCCAAGCAGATGGAGAAGAGAAAGGGGAACAATGGCTTGGTTGGCAAGAAAGAGCACAAACAAGAGGGTCGTAAAGTGTTAAAGCTGGTGTCATGACTAAAGGACATAAGAGAAAGTACTGTTGTCAGCATGGAGAAGGGCAGGTGATGGAAGGATAATGACAGGGGGAGGAGTGTGCTTGACCCTCTTTGACCTCTTCCTGGGAAGTGCTGAAGGAAGTGGGCGAAACAGTTCTAATGTGATGGGATATCCTGCCGGCTGCTGGCTGAACTCCTCTTCCGCTGACGGTAATGTGAGTTTACGTGATTCCCCAACCACCTTCGGATGGGTCCTAACTGTGGATTGAAACACAGTCGCTTCACACACACGTGAATATATTTTTCATCTCGGGATGATGCTCCTCACAACGAGGGACGTTTCCACGCGGTTGTGGTATTAAAATAAATGAAGGTCGGGGATGAAAGGGTGATTACGCTTAGACTTGAGTACGCTTAGTGAGGCTGACTGGTTAAGTGGCCACCAGCTACTGTAAAATCACAGCATGAAACAACGAAAAATTCACTTGAATTTTTTTGATACCTCAGATTAGATACGCAAACAACTGCCTGAATTAGAGCTGCAACAGAAGTGCAGCGCTGCCAGCAGGGCAAAACTACACATTACTCCATTGTACTTGGAACATTCTAACATGCTTTTATAGTGTTATTACATGGTATTGATCATTATGCTGTGACACGTCATAATATGATCTCCAAGTTCTCATGTTATTTGGTGACATGTTATTTCATGTGTTCACCTATTTTGTTCATTACTTTATTATGTGATATTATCACATTGCTTGACAAAACGTATTTCGTAATACTGCACTTAATACAATTAATAATGTGATACTATAACATTATTTCATGGAACTTAACACGTTGTTTTATGCTTGGTTGCGTTCCAGCACTTCCTGGATAATCGGGTAAGGCTTGCAAGAGCAGGCAGCCATGATGAGGCGGGAAAAAGCATTGACGATGAAGGCACTCAGGAAATTCGAGCACGTTCCTTCTCAGCCAAAATTTTTTTGGGTTTTTTTTGACACGGCTAGTCACGACTTCCATGCAAGTCTGTGGGGCATGGGGTTTCCTAACGGTCATAGAGAAATCGCAGAGAACAGAAGTGGGAAATTCAGTTTCCTAAGAGGCGAGGTTCTATATTGTGACCGTTGAGAGGGGTCAAACCCAAAGAGAGGAGGATAACAGAAAATAGAAAAATAAAAATCAAGTGATGACATCATGTGTGATTATGGAATTACAAAGAAAATGTTGGTTTGTTTAGTGTTTTATTTCATCTACACCACATTCCATTAAAAGATTCTCGATGAGACTCATACATTTCAAAATCTACTTTCAACTCTGATGTATTTTAAAGGACAAGAAATACTCCTAAAATAGGCAAACAAGACGTACAATTAAGAAACAATAATCAAACAAACAGGTTATGTTTCATTTGCATCATAATGAACAAAAAACAATGCACACGACAAAAATGTCGTTTTATAGTTTTACTCTGACTCCAGGAGGGCCACCTAAATACAGTCAAAGTGCTGCATTTGGCCCCCTGGCCACACTTTGCCCAGGTCTACAGTAGAAGGTGAAGCAGTCGATTCTGATGCTGATACTAACAACAGAAACTGGTTTAATACAAACTTTGACCCCTTTAATTGTCAACTATCATTTTATTTCAGACTAAATGCAGCTTTGATATTCTCTCTTCTACAACACAAGATGACATTCAGTTGTCATCATGTACTGCTGTGATCAAAAGTCATCACCCATACATATGCGTGTAACAACAAATGATTCAATGCAAACTGAAAAAGTCTCCAAAAGCATGCAGCAGTGCCAACAGAAACATCTAACAAGTCGGACCTCATGTGGTGATTTGCTGCCAAATCTTGCCCACCATGTTATTTATGTGGCCTTTGGGAACATTGAATGATATTTCTATTGACTCTTATGTCGACGAATAAATTGAGCCCCTTGAATACGTTTTTATTTCCTGACTCCTGCCGCTAGATGACACCCAGACAGATGTTTCCCCAGACAGAGGATAAATGATGACCAATAAACCCTGTGGGGTCAACGTCATCAAAAAATATGCGCGTGCAATTTTGCAACAGAAGTGCCTCTTGCACTGTACATGTTAGTGAAGTTTCGCCTGAAAACAAACGTTTTCAGCAGTAAATATTTACTTTATCTCTGTCCACTCGCTGACGGCATGTGAGTCTGGATCCCTTTTATCATTCGTCAATGTGAGTTTTCGCTGATAAAATATATTTATCTTTACAGTTTATCACGTTACTTGATAAACAACTGTACCCCATCATACTTCTGTAGCCAAAATGCGTGTGCACCCATGCACACAGTGTGTCATCACTGTGTCGGTGTAAAATCTCAACAGAATTAAGTCAGTGTTCAGTTTTATAGGTCTTGTTCACTCCCACAACCTCGGGTCAAGCTGAAACATCTGCACTTCAGCATGTAATCCCAAAACTGTTCAGCTGTGTTTTCCTGCTGGCAGGTTGTGATATTGACTCAACAGTTTCTCTTCTCCTGAATCCAAACGTTAATGAGTCATCTCATCAAAAGCAAATGTTCCCCCTGTCGTCATGAATCATCGCCACTGTCAGAGTTCAGGTACCTTCTTTCACCAGTGGAAACGCTGCGCTCACCCCCTGCTCGCAACCCCCCCTTCGCCCTTGCAACATCAAAGCAGGGCCACACTGAAACTTCAAGCCCATTTTGGCAAAAGCCTCCTACCTCCAGATCCAGTAATTACAGCTCACAGAAGACATCAACATTATTACTCGTCAAGACCGCTGCGTAATAACACCACTAAGCAGTTCAAAGAGACAACTCACATTTCAGTGGGAAAATAAAAACTCATGGTTAATGCATTTGCGGAGTCGGTTTGTACCATCAAGAGCAAGACTTCACAATCAAAAGTCATGTTTGAGTAATTGCAGAATGAATTTTACATGATTCTTGGAGCGGGTCAGTGGTTTAGGGGATGTTTTTAGAAGATACATTTTTATATAAATATATTTTCAATGCAAGAATGTTTTTTTTTTCTCCTTTGCTCATGTGACAATGGGATTATGCACCAACCAAGTGTGAACTCAGTTTGAATTTTCAGATTTTCTACATTGATTGTTTATGTTTCAATACTGCCATCTTGTGTTTGTTAAATCTAAAATAGCTGGGTCACAACGTCAGCTGTGCAAAAAGGAAGTCCTATACCGCTTGTTAGCTGAAGACTTTAACATCGGTGAGTCAACATTCAGACTCACATTTCTCCTGTGTAGAAAGTCCTCAGTGCATGCAGCCATCAAATGGAGCTCCTGGCAAAACCAGAGGCTGTAAAATACACAAGAAAAATTCTCTTTAAAAAAGCTTTCTGTATACACATCAGCCCTTTTTGACAAGAACCTGTGACCCAAATGACATTAAACAGTAAATCCAGAATGCCTTTCCTAAAGCAAATATATTCACAAATATTTACTTAGTGAAAAGCAGTGTATAATAGCTGCACCTCAAACATTCTGGTAATTGTTACAACTGGACGCATGAAACATGTTTTATTTGCAATCAATTTTTGCTACGCCATGAACAAAGGAGTTTGTTTAACATATTTGCATCTATAAATCATGTTTTTGTCATTGCCCATAGGAATGGTGTGGAATATAAATTCACCTATAACAACCGTGAGTCTTGATGTTCAGCATTGTGTTCAATCTTATGGATATTTGTATCACTCAAAAGCCTCCACTGAATATAATCATAAAGCACAGGACTTCATGGTAGACTGTTCGCAGTGACACTCTCATCAATGGTGGCTAGCTACAGAGAGATCAAGCCTGAACTCAAGTCCCAGTCCTGGTCACAGACCTGGATATTGACCTACTTCTTTGAGGCCAGCACTTCTGCTTGATCCATATCCACCGACTGCTTCTTGCAGAGACTGATCTTATTGTCTGTTGCTAAGGTGTTTCAACAGTCTGATGGAGGGAAAAGTCACTTAGCTCCAGTTCAAGAGTGGTGTATCTTTTGTTATTCGGCTCTGCTCCCAAGTAAAATCCTCACAAGATCAGTGAGAGTCGCATGAAAACTGAATACTACCTGTATAAATGTATGACATCAGTCTACCATGAAACAGCACCTTCTGGCAGTTTGATTTTTAATGTTGTGAGCCAACTGCTTATCCATCAACAAGTTGCAGCAGTAAAGAAGATATTCCCAGACTTCTCTGTCTGTGCCAACCTGCGGTAGAATCTTGCCAAGAAGTTGTCAAAATGCAATTTCTCAATCTGGTCCAGGTCTTTTTTGTGGTGTTCTGCGTTACCAGCAGTTATTGCTTGGTTCTCATGTGAGGACAACGATTCTCATCGTTCATCATCATTCTCGTCATTTTTTTCATGTGCCGATTTCCAGATATTGTGGTTCTTGTTGTTTGATTGATATGGAAGAAATTGATGACAACAGCGGAGTGAATCCATTTCTGTTGAGAGTTTGCAGTTGTGTTGCAGCCTCGGATACGATTGAGGCTTCAAGCTTGAGGATGAGTGCTGCTGATCTGTGCTTGGTCATAAAAAAGGGGGACACGCAGACATGTGGTGAGATCTGTGAACCCACAAAGCGTTGAAGAACAGGTCAAAGACGACAAAGTGAGATGGATGAGTTTACCATTTGTTCTGGAGCACCTCCCTGCTGACAAGGATTATCTCAATAACTGTTTACATTTGGGCTTTGGGTGAAACTCTTTTGAAAAGAACTGAGTCAATGGAGACACTAAAACAGACAATACCAAAAGAGAAGGCTTACAGACAACATAAAAATTCTTGCGCGCTAACATTTCTGTTATGAATCTTTAATTTTATTTACACTACATTAAGCTTCTTTTATATCTTAGCTAGACCGAGGAACAGCAGGTGGTTTGACTGGTCCAAGTTCCTGTGGATTTCACCAGAGGATGAAGCAACATGGGAGGATTACACCATCGAGGTCGGTTTTTACAAGTATTTGAAAACAATGGCTTGAGAATATATTTGCATTTAGTTTCAGGATATAAGGGAGAGTTATCTAGCAACTATCTGCACTTGAGTCACAGCTGGAAAGGTAATGCAATATTCAACACAATTATATTATGATTCTTTTATAACTGTGTGACCTACTTTCACCAAAAGGCAACAGTTTTTACATCGACATCATACAATTGCCGAGACAGGATGTCAGCACGCATGCCGATAACATGTCAGCCACTTAAATTATTGATGAAAGGTGTCAGTCTGGCTTTTCTGCTTAACCCTGCTTTGCTTTATGACTCATAAATATTACACTTCGGCGGAAGATGAACAAAAAAAATGTGGTGAAAGTAGTGTTGACATTAATATATATTAAAATGTAAAGCAAACATACACCTCATCAGTGGTTGGAGCTTTGTACTGCCTCGCTTCAAGAATGTCAAATCTGTTTTGAGACACTCCGGGTTTGGAGGTTCCACTTAATACTCCAATTTCCTCCCGCACGAGCAAAGCGGATCTGACCCCATTTAGGGAAAAGAAAAAGACAATGGTGAATCATGCATGAATAGGACTATATCGATCAAGAGAGACATCTAGTGGTTAACAAGTACAATTTCTACTGAAGAGGATAAAAAGAAAAAAAGAAAAATCGTGTGTTGTCATACAAATATTGAAGTCGTAAATCACTAAATCTATTAAATGAGTTTGAACACCAGGACAACACTGCAAATTTATACTTTGAAGTTTAACCAGCAAGAACAGCTCCAAAGGCATCTGTTCAATATAAGGAATCTTATAATCTACCTGTAAAACTAATGGACGGTTCTTATTAAAAATCAAACGCATTCAATAGCGCAAACAATTCAGCATAAAGCCGTTAGAATGGTGTTGGTGATTCCAGACAGTGTTTGCACACGGTACATAAAACTACAATACCCATGGTGCACTACTGCTCAGTCATCATGACACATCTTCAACAACACCAGGGAAAGCCAAAGCGTTTTATTTGCTAACCTTGAGGAGAGGTTGGCTCCTTCTTATGGTTAGCATTGAAGAAGTTAGACTATTTGGCTTGAAGACGCCGTCCGGGTGCTGACTTTATGGGCTTTAAGCTTCTCAGAGTTTGCCAGAACGAAGTGGACACTGTCAGAAGCTAGTGCATGCTAACGCTTGCTAAGTGAGGTGAGAACATGTCTTTCTCTAACATTTCACTTTAACAACGACTGCCAATGAATGTCGTTTGTGATTTTTGTAACCAGGGCGGAAGGAGGAACTGCGGGACAAGGTGAGTGGACAAGGAACACCTGAGTGAAGTCTGCCATTATGCTAATTGAACGCAAGCGATAGCTAAACTTGACAGCTAAGTTCTTCTAAAGGGGCGTTTTTTTGCGTTGTGTGCTTTGAATGTGTGGAATTATCGGTGTTTTATATCAGAAGCAGAGTCAGGAGGTGGGTCAGAAGTGTTGTCAGTTGCTGGTATTAACGTGTAGCCATGTTATCACGTGAGTTTCATCTGCACAGCGGACATGACTCGCATTTTCTCCTCCAAGCAGTTTAACGGTTCTGCTTTCTACACAGACACAGACACAGACACACACACACAGACACACAAGTGCACATGGCCCACGCTGGAGGAGCTGATTACCCGCATGCTGAAACAAATGATTCTACTAGATCACGTTGGCTGGCCTCTGACTTGATTAAATAGTAAATGAAACAGCTTGTCCTTCAACTTCAGATAAGTCCAGGGAGTGTTTCTGAACAATAAACCGCGACTGTTCGACTGTGGATTGCGTCTTGGTCATGTAATGTAGTTGAAGATCAGGCGTAGGAGTGTTGGTGAATTACGACTTGGCTCATATCAATCCCCTTCTCGGGTTATATTTGTGTACCATATGCAGTTCACAGTGCGTGGAACATTCATTTTTAACAGTCACTTTATCAGGTCAATTAATGTGGTGAAGGAACATTTGTATCACAGAATTCAAAATGGCATTCCTCTTTGCCCCGCGGTCTTCATGTTAAACTGGATTTACAAACTTCTGCTCTTTAAGAGCTAATAGTGCCGTGCATGAGTGTAGAACTGGCATAACTATTTTATCCATTCAAAATCTCATGTCCCAGAGTGACATTTTGATCATAAAAAAAAAAAGCCCAAACCTCCTGGTTTCAAAATAGCTTTGACTCTCTCGCTCTCAACTCTGTGAATAATCTCAGACTAAAATAACAAGGCTACTGCATGCTGACACACACACAAGCCCAGAGCACAAATTTGCACTAATACATCTCTGAGGTGTCGTTTAACCCGCAGTCATTTAGTATGCTAACGCAGGTTTACAAATAGAAAGTGGAGAATATTTACCTTATCATCAGGCATGCTCACTCACTCGACAACATTCAGTCTAATTCCTTGGTTGTATGTGAACATTCCAGGGTGGACATCTAGTATTGGACGTACACATCACAAATGTAGAAAGAAAATAAGGTCAAAATAATACAGTCAAGTGGGGTTAATTATTACCTTTAAAACAACTGTATTTGAAAACAGAAACATGGAGATAAATAGATGTATCTCCATAAGTAAAGCTCAGATCACCAGCATCCGAGTACATCAATTTCTGCCACCTGTTCATGCATCCAAACTTGGCAATATATATTTTAAAGAAAGTAAATGGTTGAGTCTAACGTGAGTGTAACCTGTTGAGGATGTTTCCATCCAGATCCATGCAGACACCTTACCAATACCTGAAAGTGATGGTTTAATCACGTGCTGTGCGGTGGGAGACTGGCACCAAACCCTTTATTGCATAGGCTTGCGTTACCAAACCGAAGTGTAACTTTGCACCAAAGCTCAGTCACCCGCTGTGCTTTATTAATGACCTTTCTATGCCTCTGAACCTACTTCTGCAACCAGGCAGGGGGTTTCCTCTCCATTTCTAATCTTCAAAGGCTGTCTAGGCAGTATCTGTCAGTTATTTTAACCTTATCGTGGGACTCTTTCACCTCTGTCTTTACGATGTCCATTGTCTGCAGAATTTGTCTTTGACGTTCAAAGAGCTTCTGTATTGAAACATAAGACTCTGCAGGCAACGGATGTGAGCGATTTTGAGGTCTCGTATCATTTTTTGTTGCCCTTCAGTGCAGGAAATGAAAGCGTGGAAGCATGTGGTGCGCAACATTTTTCAGTTTTCCTGACTTTATGTGACTGATTATTGTGTCTCATTGTATGTATTGTTCACATTTGGGCGAGAAAATGATTGCGTTGCAAAATGCATTTTGAGTTTGGGAAGTAAAACCATCTGTTACACACTCCTGTTCATATGCTTCTTCTTTGATTAGTTTTTCTGCTGAGTTAAATCTAATTTCCCTTTAATTTTAATGAATGAATCAATGAATATTTCTCTTCATTTATCTTGAACTACATATGATCAGTCTCCTCTTTTCTTGAGCAGGAGGATCGATGAGAAATGGTGCACTGCTACTGAGATGCTTGCTGGCTAGAAGTTGTTCGCCACCTGGTTTGGAATGTAGGAGGTCACAACACCAGGACTGCAAACGTGAGACATGAATCTGCACCAGGTCCTCACAGGGGCTGTCAACCCTGGCGACAACTGTTTCTCTGTAGGGAGCATCAACAATGTCCCATTTACAGTAAGTGCCATGTATGATCTTTGTTGAGGACTTTCACTTTCATCTATGTATTTTTTTTTCCACAGTTCCAGTGATGAATGTCTGCTATTTGTCGTATGTTTGTGGTGGGATTCTTGGTTATCAACTGTGCTATGGCTAAGGTTGATTCTCCTCATAACCCTGCCACCGTCTAGCTTGGTTATTGCCTGGGTACTAAAATTGTTGCTTCTGCTGCGTTCTGACGCATCTCTTCCTCACAGTCACACGTACGTACTTGGATATTTTGACAATGTAGTCTCACTCTGGTGAAGTGAACATTTAAGATGATGGCTCCAACATACTCAAAGCTTTTGTCACCATAATTTTGAGTGTTCTCTTGTCAGACAGGAAAGCTTGTCAATTGAAAACAACAGTTGCAACCATAGATATCTAATGTGTGCCAATAAACTGCTATTTTTTTTGTTTATCAGTAACCCTGTACATCTGCCCATTGCTCCTGAGTCATTTAGACTGGTGATTATGCTGATCAGTGAAGTCATGATTGACCTGCAGTCAATACAGTCTGACTACAGTCATATATAGAAAGTGATAGTGACCAGCAGGCATACCACTACATTGTCCTGACATTTGGATCACTTTAAAACCTCCAGTTATTCCAAACATGGGAATAGCTGAAAGCAAGCACAGCATGTTGCTTCAAATTTTGTTCCGGTTTTGTACGATTTTAATTTCAGTTTTTCGCTTAACATTTTGTTCACAAATCAATTGATATTTCCAATTTTTTGTAGTCATTTATTTATCTTTGTACAACAAGAGAGATGTTGGATTATGCTGATTGTGATGAAACTGCTTGAGCATGTGATGCTTTTTATGACAGGATTATAGCGACATATTGGCCTAATTATATTCAAACAAACATTTTTGTTGGCTTATTGCTTATGTCTGCTGTTGCAATGTTTTTTCCTGAAGACAGCAATGGAGGACGGAAAGTCTGTTCTAAAGGGTTGACACATGACAGAAAAAGGAGAACTTGGACTCAGTATTCATATGAACAGATCCACTCGATGCCACAGTCTGCTTCTATTTAATGGGCACAAGTCTTTATAGATGTTTTTGTACTGGTACTTTTTGGTTGTTCTGTAAGTGGTGATTGGAGACAAGGAGCTGTTTTTGTTATTCCATGGCCAATGCATTTCTCAAGAAAACGAATCATCTGATTGTGGCCATAGATATTATCTGTCTACATCATCAATATCTTCAGTGTATCTGACCTTAAAAGAGTCGAAGACCAGACCAAAGATGTTTTGTTGGCAGCAACAGAAATTGTACAAACTTAAGTCCACATGACTGAAACGATCAGTCATATGTTTTGTGGAGTCACTAAGACTTTCGTCTGTTTTCAATACGACAATGACTTGTGGAAAGAGACAGAGTTATTGGCTTATTCAGTATTATCAGTTATGATTTTTAAATACTGTTACACATGCTCAAAATTATGTGTGGATCTCCATTTAGTGCATGTAAAACTCAATTACTTTTTAATGTGTCAAATTCTAAGTATTTGATTATTGGATTGCAATTTTCCATCTAGTCTAACTATGATCTCTGATCTTAACCAGGCAGAACTCAAAGAGTGCACACAGTTTGTCATGTGCATTAAAATATTTGTGTGGCATGCCCAAGCAAATCACAGGTTTTACTGGGTTGAAGAATAATAGATATACTGACTAAAACGTGAGGATTGTTCCTTACTATTCCCTAAATGCATGTAGTATACTCTCCAAAAACTGTCCACAATGAACAAATGCACCCAAAATGTGTGGTACATTTCCTAGTTTAGCCGGATTAAACTTAGTATTAAAGTAGCATTTGTGTCTCTTGACATGGCTACTTCTGAAATGTGAGTTTGGGGAGTAAGATATTAATGTTGAGTATACTGAGGTAAAAATGGTGTCTTTGGTGCCCAATAGAGAATATGTGATTCAAAAGATGATTCTTTTGGACGTAAAGGAGATTTCATTTTATTTCTTAAGGCTTATGCTTCTGGATGTGATGTGGTGATTTTGGGCAGCGACTTTCAACGACTCCAGATCATCCCAGGAGCAAAGCATGGCAACATTCAAGTAGGCTGCGTTGACTGCTCTCTTCAAGGACAGGTAAATGCTAAGTTTGTTTTGCTGTCTTGTCGGATTACCAAAAATCTTAAATGTAAATGCCAAGTTAATTTGTTCTGGTATTTGACTGTTGACTGCATTTCATACAGTATTTAAGGAAACTCGCAATTTATGTTAAAAAATATCCTACACAGTCAAATTCAGACAATCTCACAGGACTTGACAAGAAATATTTGCCATTAAGCAATGATGGGCTTATGAAGCGTCATGAGACAGTGCCATAATTTTCAGACCCTCAAAGCCTTCTCTGCCCTAAAAGCCGGATCTGGGCTAGATTGAATGTCCGTTTACCTTTGTCCATTTTGGCAGCATGTGAGAAGTAATCTTATTAAATAACCTAAAACAAACACATTCTTATTGAGACAACAGACATTATGTTGTTTGCATCTCTTTTATTTGGAGAATGACTGTGAATGCATGTGTAAAACTGTCCTTGGCTTCAGTTCCTCCTGGTCCCATGGTTTTTATTAAACTTTGATTCCACCAGTAAATGTTCCTTCCAGCAGTGTTTCGTTCAGCTGTTTATAGAATGGGAACAAAATGTGGATGGATGGAGTTGGTCATAGGGATTGGAGCTTCCATGATATGATTATCAACATGCTAGCACCAAGGGTTGATATTCCAGTGACATAGAACATTTAAAAAGGTACTCCAGGGCTGTTTGTCAGGCCTGTGTCAGCCCAGATGAGTTTTCTGTCTCGGTTCTCTGGCTTGGATCAGAGCCACTATCGACACATGATTTTAGTTTACGTAAAATTCAGTGTTTTATTGTTATGATCTGAACCAAACTTGCGTCATGTATTTCATTCATTATTATCCATTTGGAAGTCACTTTAATTTAGCTGAACATACTCCACACACTCTACTGCTGTCATCCAAAATATATGTTGAGGAAAAGATCTGATTTACTCTGGAGCGATCTCACCATCTGACATGACAGGCCGGCAAGTGAGAGACATACATTAACACGTTAATCTGCCTGTCTCTGATATTAAAATATAAATTCATTCTTCATTGATGTTGCCGATGCATTCCCGTTGTACAACTTGCATACTAACTGTACTGCTGCAAGTCTGCTGGTTTATTACAGTTAGAACTGTCAATTGGTGTGATTTCTGAGAGCAAGATTTATATATATATATATATATATATATATATATATATATATATATATATATATATATATATATATATATATATAAAAAGTATAGCCATCCAGGTTATTTGCTTTGATGCTGACTAGGGCATTCAAATTCAAAGTTCAGTCAATAGGATTTTCTGGTACTGTGTGCCACATTCACCCAATAGGCCAGTTTAATTCTCCTGAAGAATGTGCTTACCCACCCTTATCGCCCACCTCATGTGATGTTTAATCCAATTCATTTTGCCCCGGACTAACCTCACATGCCTTCAGCATGGTTCAGTATGATTATATGCTCGACTGGTTCCAATGATTGCCATTTTCCCTTTGGTTTGTCAACCTCATACAATATGTAGTTTAAACAAAGGTAGACCTGTTGATTTGATTTGGAAGCTGAGGTCATTTAAATACACATATTGAGGCAGCACCTGTGTGCTTCCTCTCCATGAACACTGCAGTTCATCTAAACTGTGTACTAATTCTATTAGCTGTAGCTGAAATCACTTGTTAATTTAAAGAGTCCTTTCTAAATAAATGACTTTCAGCTCAGGCACAAGCTTTTATCCTTCCTCATGCTCACAGACGTGTAACGTAATGTCTTCATGAAATTGGGCTGCTCTTGTTTTTTTGTTTTTTTTGCCTCCAACGCTGCATAATAGGGCATGAAAGAGAAAGGGGGGATGATGAGGGGTAAGAAGAAGTACTTTAGGTATCTTATTAAACTGATAGGCTCTTACTCACTGAGAAATAAATTGTAAATGGTAGAGATAGTTTTTTTTCCATAACAATATAAAATTGTTCCTTGGTGACTATAACTGAGTGTTCTGGTTCACCCAAAACTCTGACAAATTGTGTCCCCAGATTTTTCTTAAACACTCATCACTTCCATCTCTTCACACAGATTGCGGCTTCCTATGGAAGCATCGTATGTGTATTTGAGCCACATGAGCCACCGAATCCAAAAGACACATCCTCGACGGTGAGCAGCCTTTTCTTTTCGAATCTTGTGTTTGGAGCTTTCTGCAAGCACTCATGAAACACATTTACCATTAACAGATGGACAGTGGCATTGACAGTCACTCTAGACACTTCAAGAAATTGTAAATATAGGTTTTATATGTACATTTATGCCTACCTGAATGCATGCAGTCATGTATCTGCTCATACATCTTTATTTTGTGCTCGTCGCTTTGACGGCTTAGAAATTGCTCCATGTATTGCATAAATGTGTATTCTGCTCTGTGTGGTTTTGTTTCTGTTTTGCCTGAAAGCTCACTCTTGGAAACACATTCTGACGACAGCCAACTCTGAGCAAATTACTATTTTGCAAAATAAAAATATGGCTTCAACTGTGTGAAAGTTGCCCTCCTCCAGTTATACGACTGGTGTGCATTTGTGTTTTGTGTTTAGACGTCAACTGGCCAGTGGCAGAAGACGGGTCAATTTGTGTTGCAGTCCATGATACGAAACCTGGCTTGGCATCCTACAGGTGTTTGTTCTTTGAATGTCAAAAACGTATATCTTTTGTATGCAACTTTGAGCCTTGTTTTTAAGTTTACATACATACATATGAGTCTCCTAATTGTTTTTCCTTGTTAGGTGGAACTCTTTTGACAGGCTCCACCAGCCTCCAGTTATGGTCAAACAAAGAAGAGTTAAAAAATGAGGGTGGTGGAAGATGTCCTGAAATGACCATAGGAGACTACAACAGTACCTGGCGCTGTATCTGGCAGAGCAAGTAAGACAAAGAGGGGATTTTTACTTTTTGACCATGATATTTGTAAATGAGTTAAGTGAAGGATAAATCCAAGGCTGCAATAAATATATAGGCATCCCTCTTTCATTTCAATGGAAAAACATCTTTGACTTTTACATCTTTGACTTGCTGGTTTTATGAATTGTATCTTGAAACAGAAGTAGCATAAGACAAACTGCCTCATGATATGAAAGTGACTAATGCATGTTGCATTAATTCTACTAATATTTATAATTATTGATTAATGAATTAAATTCAGTAGTCCGTCCTCATTATTAACTTGCGTGCTTTTATATTTTTATTAACAGGACAGCCTCTCCAGTCAGTCTCATGAAGTTTTCCCCTGATGGACAATTCTTTGCTACAGCTGGCCTAGTAAGAATGTTTTGTTTCCTTCAGTTGTCCTATTTGTCTATGTGACTTTTTGCCAGTCAGAGATTGTATAGTCAGGCTCTGAGGCGTCTACTTACAATTCTTTGTCTGTCCAGGACGACTGCCTTGTCAAGGTCTGGTACAGCACAAGCAAGTGGAAGTCTGGCGTTTCCTGCCTGTTCACGCCTCCAGAAAGCGATTGCAGTCTCAAGGGAGAGCTGGCGTTTTCCTTTGTGTACCTAGCACATCCTCGTTCAGTGACTGGCTTCTCTTGGAGAAAGACCAGTAAATACATGCCAAGGTGAGTTTTCTGAACAGCATTGTATTTTGTGAGCCATACCATCGTGTTTGTGCATTATCTGAGTTATGATAATGTGTGTTGGAAATTTAAGCTTTTTAATATGAACTTTTGAAAACATTGGCAAAGAAGCTGTCTTCTGACAATGCCTTTAGCATCACTCTTCCTGCCAGTTTTTAAAGTTTTAGAAACCTGTGTTGTAAGTAGTACTGCTGCATGTATTAGAGTGTACAATTATGCAAAAGCGCAAGGAAGTCTCAGGCATGGCCCTAAACAACCCTGGTCTGGAATTTAGCCTCTTCATCTGGCTGTTACACAAGTGCAGTGCTATTGGCTCACATTCTGCTGTTGCACTGGAGATTTTGTTCCTGGGACACTATTAAATGCTGGATTGAGATGGAAGGGTGGCAGTGGTTGCCACCACCTCTTGCTTTGGGTGGTGAGTTAGGAACGTTTGCCAGCCGAGCAACAGTGGACGGAGAGGCAAAGATACTGAAGCTAGTTTTACTGTATTGAGACTTTGAAGCTGTTTTAAACCTTATCTTCACATTTGGCATGGTTTTCGATTCATCTCAAATACATAGTTTTTGTCCCCTCCTGTGAAGTGCAGAGAGTAATCTCGGTCTTTATTCCACACTGTAAGTCAACCGATCATCTCTTACCAACCTTGTTTCTTTGAGGAAAAAGTTGTGTTATAATTTCATCATAGAACATAATGTTTTGCTTTTTTTTCTTAATGATATAATTATGTTGTCAAGTAGGAAATATCGTATTTTAGAACTGGTCTTGCATAAGTTATGAAATGTTGCTATTATTTTTCTTTAACATTATCACTTCACTTCTCGTACACTTCATATGATACATTATACTACATTAAAGCAAGTTTTACAGTCTGCATCACATAAAAATTAACTCAAAAGTTCATTGATAATAACAAAGATAATGTTTTTGAAGCCTTATTTTTTCTACCACCTTGGCTGAAGCAAAGCGTTTGACTGTCCTCTTTTGCTTTCCCCTACATCTCTCTTTGCAGAGGTTCAGTGTGCAACGTTCTTCTCACCTGCTGTAAGGACAGTGTGTGTCGACTTTGGGCAGAGACACTGTTGCCGGGTGACAGCCTCCTCTCAGGTCACCATAACAACCATGCCAGCAGCCAACAAGGTGATTCACTGAGAAGTCCTGGCTGCCCCGTAACAAACAACTGCTCCGAGAAACCACAGTGGACAACAGCACAAGATGTAAGCCATGTTTTCAAACATTTAAGAGGTGTCATTTCTGGGGTTCTTTGTCTTGGTTGTGAGTCAATATCTTATATTTGAGTCATTTTTTAGTAATAGATTCAATGATTGCTGTGAATGGCTTTATGTCTGATCCTTTTCTGTGTCTCTAAAAAGTTTCATTGATTCTAAATCTGCTTAGAGGTGATGGGCAATAGAAAGGAAACAGGATTTCCTCAACTAATTTGAACCCTTTTTCAGGGCAGAAAATGAGGAAATTATTCAGGCATAAAATTAAAATCTACGCAGCACCAGAAAACAATTAAATTAGGATTTAAAAATGGAAACAGGTTTTCAGAAGTTCAAAGTGAAATTAATTGCCTCTCAATAGGCAAAGATTGCTTTGGAAGCCTTTGGGAGCTTACACAAACTGCAATGAGACATATTAGTCTTTATGTGATTCCCACTCAATTAAATTTGTAACTTTTAAACGTGCTCACGTCTTCCATACAACCATCCAATGTAGGGAAATGACTTTAACCACTCAAGTTGTCCAGTTCATTGATGTCAATCATGCCGCTCAATGGTACTTTCATAGCTTAGAGAAGATGTGATGACATGCAAAATGGGTTTGCAAATCGGTCTCCAGTGCCGAGAGGTATTTGTTGTTGGCATGCTGAAATACAAGTTTGGAATGATTCCTTAAATCTCTGACTGCTGGAGTCACTGATTCTATAGTCGCAAGTCCTTTGACAGAAAAATGATATTATTTGGACCAGTTTTATTTTACATACTTGTCAGCATATTCTTCTCCAATTCGGGGATATTATATTCCAATTCATTATACTAATTTGATGCTGCTCAATATGCTTTCATCAAATTGGAATGCATGCCTCATGCTGAACTCAGTAATGTCGTTATATACTGGATTGCTTGGAATTGAACTAACACCTTTTTTCTCTTTCCAATCAGAGTCTGAGAGTTTTACAGGGCCATTTCAAATTATTATGAAAGCAGGGGAAAGAGAAAATTACTGAAAGTGTGTCATATTTGTATCCAAATCACGCACGACCTGAGTTCACCAAGAGCACGCATTGTTTCACTTCACTCACATTTTGGGTTGAAAAAGATGGAGGGTGAGACGTGGAGCGAGACAACAGGAAGAGGAGTGAAGTTAATGTGACGCACAGAAAGTACACATGAGATTTTAAAAGGCAAGTGAGAAGATTTGTTTGGCCTTTGAACAAGTATGTTTTAGTTACTTGTTTATTGGTTGTGAAGACATTAAGTTAGTGATTTTAGATTCTGCTCTTGCCTGTTGATGGGCTCATTTTTAAATGGTTAATAATACTTCACTTAATAATACTTATATTTCTGAGCAAAAGCTTGGAGAAAGCTTGATGTTGCTCTGCGTTATGCGTCCTCAGTGAGTCTCCAGACTGTGAAAGGTGTTATTTGTGACTAATCTGAACATGACAGCACAGATAAAACATGGTCACTAGAAAATTCCTGTTCCTGCTGATCACCCAAGTTAAAGGTCATGGTCTCTTTTAGATAGGTTTTTTTTGTCATTTCATGTTTCAGGTTGCTTTTCTTTTTCTTTACTGAATCCTTTCTTCTTTACAGTTGAACATCCAAGGGTCATGGAGCCCCCCACTATACCGGGATGTGCCACAGCCCGCAATGACCGGCTGCCTTCCCCACAATCAAAGCAGACACTGCAACCACAAGAGCAGCAGCACTCTGCCCCATGTCAACGCTCTCTGTCACTTCCACATTGCTGCCAGCATAAACCCTGCTACAGGTTAGCATGTACCCATCTACTATCAGCATGCTGACAGTCCTGTTTGTCCCCATTTCCAGCCATGAGACTTTCAGTACAGACAAAAACATTTAAGAATTATGTGAAGAAAAATATTTTCTTACTGTAGTTTCTGCATTGATAAGTAGCTGTAAAAATCCATCTTAAGGTCTTATGGTTTCACTTCGGTTCTTTTTGGTAACATTATGGTAATTCTCACAGATTAACTTTCAGCAAGTGTATGTTGACTGACTGCCTTCTGGTGTACATTGTGATGGTCTTTGCTTTATGAACACTTGATAATGCATGCAGATCCATTATGAAATACCTCAGCTTTTAAGGTTCATGCTAACTAGTCCATTAAGAATAAAAATGAAATAGATCTATGTACTACATATTGTCCGAGCCTCTTTTCAAGCTTCAGAAAGACAAATGTAATTTTCAATTCTCTGATTGCAGATATTCCTCTTCTTCCCTCCATATCTTCCCTGAGTGGTATGGATGATGACGAACCTGGAGGCCTTTTCACTGTCCATTTCCTGAACAACAAAGAGCTGCATTTCACATTAGCAATGGAAGTTTTCCTGCAGCAGCTTCGGGACAACTTGGAACAACACAGTGAAGGCTTCCATGAAGGTATGGAGAGAAATGGACTGGTGATAACATTGCCAACACTAAAACATTCCTTGTATTTTTTTTTTTCCAAAAACCAGAGACTGAAACTGACGACAACTTTGAAGAGGGTGATAGTTGCAGGCCTAATGATCCCCAAGCGCCCGATTTGCTGCAGCTTCCCATGGCAGCAGTGGAGCACCAGGTGGATGTACTAGTGGAGGAATGGAATAAGGCTGCTGACATGCTGTTCAGCATCCATCCAATAGACGGCTCCTTGTTGGTCTGGAACATTGACTGGTTAGATGAATATCATCCAGGAATGTTCAGACAGGCTCAGGTAAGCACTGCATTCACATGGCATTAACAAGTATTTATCTGTAGTAACTTTGTGATTACAGATGTGTCTCAGATTTCGTTCTTAATCTATTTAGTGTTTTTTTAAGAGAAATTATACGGTATTGTTTTTAATAACAATTTGAATAATTCAATAACCCAGCTCCTCCTAATGAAGTTTCGCTCAGCCATTGGAAGAATACTAATCACATGCAACTGCTTATTAAATTCCATGGTCCCTTGATGGATTTTTTATGTGTTTAATTATGAGAATCTTGTGGCTAGCTGTGTGTTTATCAAACTCAGCAGACATTAAGTGCTGTCAGAAATGTAGCATTTTGTAATCTGTCAAGTATGTGGATTGGCCTTTGACACCTTCTAGAGGTAGAACTTAAGTTTTGTCTGATATGGAGAGAAGTAACTTCTGAGGATTAAATTGGAACTTGATTGTGCCCTTTCTCTGTTGATGAGTGTTGTTACAAAAGCTCATCTTCTTCTGTCACAGGTTTCCTTTGTGTCTCGAATCCCTGTCGCGTTCCCAACAGGTGATGCTATCTCCCTGAGCCACGGCGTAGTCATGTATGCTTGCAACAAGAACGTTGACCTGGCAATCCAACATGGCAGGCAGAGACATCCTGGAAGCACATTGCAGGCACAAGCAAAGTCTGCACTGATAAGCTATGGAGGTCAGGGGAAGTCCACAATGTGCAACAGTCTTCGTTTAAGCATCTTCACCCCCAACGTGCTGATGATCTCCAAACATGCCGATGGCTCCTTGAACCAATGGGCTGTGAGCTTTGCCGAGGACTCTGCTTTCTCCACTGTGCTGAGTGTCTCCCATAAGTCTCGGTACTGTGGTCATCGCTTCCACCTCAATGACCTGGCCTGTCATTCAGTACTTCCTCTTCTGCTCACCACATCCCACCACAATGCCTTGAGAACTCCAGATGCAGAAAGCATCCTAGCCCCTCCTGAGGCCTACTCCTCTGGCATCTCAGATTCAGGGTCACTTGCCCGTGGATCAAGGTCCAGTCGAGCGTCCCTCGGTGTGATCTCCCAAGATCCTAATGCCATCTACAGTGAGCTGATTCTGTGGCGAGTAGATCCTGTGGGGCCGCTGTCTTTATCAGGTGGCGTGTCTGAGTTAGCACGGATCAATTCTCTACATGCTTCAGCTTTCTCAAACGTAGCCTGGCTTCCTACTCTGATTCCAAGCAGCTGTTTGGGTAAGTGGTGTTTTGCACAGTCTTTTTACATATTTGGTTACTAGCATTTTCATCATAAAAACTTGCTCATTGTAATTTAAGGACACTTATTAGTTTTTTTGAGAAGCATACAGAGAGCCATGAACGGTGCTGGCAATAGAGTGGTGTGACAAAGAATGCTTCACAAGGTCTGCAAATTGCTGTGTCAATTCTGTTCGTTAAATAGCCATAACTTCAAATTCTAAAACAGTCCTGATACTATACACTGGAGCATCTGCATTAGCAGAGACATAATAATCTTAAACTTTTTATTTTTTTTTGTTTTAATTGCTAGTTACCAAATGTCAGTGGTGCCAGAAGCAAACCTTGTGTATGCATGAAGGTTTAGTTTGTGTGATTGCTCTTTAAAATCCCTTCTATTGTGGACTATCCTTAGGAGTGTACTGCAACTCACCCAGCGCCTGTTTTGTGGCGAGTGACGGCCATTCACTCAGGCTGTATCAGGCTGTTATTGAAGCCAAGAAACTGCTCAGTGAACTCTCAAATCCTGAGATATCAGTAAGTCCTGCCTTTTTCTATGAACAATCAAGTCACATGTCCTCGTCACGGTTATGACTCCTGGAGCCATTGTTTATTGTTGTACTGCTTATTCCATTGCAGAAATACGTCGGGGAGGTTTTCAACATCATCAGTCAACAATCGACTGCAAAACCTGGATGCATCATTGAGCTGGATGCCATCACTGATTTTGTAAGTGTGTGGAAACAAGATTTCTTAAGAATGTCCATCTCCTACCATTGTAGCTGGATGTTGAGGATGGTCATCGACTGAAAGTTGCACAAGGACATTACTGTAACAAAGTAAAAACAATTTGATTTAACTTGTGAAGCATCTTGCAATGCACCTATAAACTGCAGCATATGGTCAACTATTCAAATGATAATGTACCTGTGACTGTTTAACATTACTGTAACTTTTGTGATCTCATTAACTGCACAGTGAGCATGTGCCTACAAACTGTGTTATTCATGTTTGCTACATCATTTTGCAGCAGGGAAAGGAGACTCAGCTCTTGCATGTATTTGAAGAGGAACTGATCTTCGGCAATGAGCAGTTTAACAACACACCAGACAGTATGGCTCTTTCTCATATACTAAAGTTGTGGCAAAGTAACATTAATTGTTCAATTCTCTCGTACATTTTTTTAATCTTGCAGCCTCAAGCAATCTGATGTTCTCTGCACGCTTCTTCCTGGTGGTTGTGGAGCTGACACCAAATGGGCGTTCAGTTTTACATATGTGGCATCTACATCTTACGGCTCTTCCAATCACTATCGGTGTGTTACTTTTCAAATATGACAGACGGAAATGTGTGTTCTTATTCTCTGCGCAGAAAATGTTTTGGACTGGGGAATAATACTCAAGACATAAAGTTAATGTAGTGACAGGTTGTTAATGTGTTTGATACTTGCAATAAAAATTCCTTATTTATCACAGTAGTGAATGCTGTTTTGTGATTCATATTTAATAATTAAACTTCCACCCTTCTCTTTCATTACCCCAGATGAGACAACGCAAAAAGATCCCACATCTTCTACCCAGAGCAGCTCTCAGTTCAGCTTTGACATGTTCTCTCCGGTGACTCAGAAGAATAAACCGTGCACCTCCAATCTGCAGAGTGCCTGTCGCCTCAGCCTTGTAAAGAGTCGGGTGTATAGTCAGGAGATGGCCCTGCCTGATGGAGTTGAAGTACTCACCATTACACCATCTGCAGGTGAGCCCAAACCATGCAGACAGGCTGCTGCATGGTTGTCTTTCAGCTGCGTAACATTGTTGATCAATTGTGGCATTATAATTATGCGGAGATTGTCTTGTCTGTGAGAAGGGCCTATGCAAAGTTTCAAATTCAGAGCCACTGTTTCTTTTCTTTCTTTTAGGTCATCTCAGTGCCTCATGTTCACTGCCAGCTGACAGAGTGCCTTACTTGCTTGCCACTTCCTGCTCGGATGGAAATGTGCGATTCTGGAGGTGTGACATCATCACGACTGCGAATTTGGCAGTGGACAAGTTTGTCTACCAATGGGAGGAGTGGCCACTGCTCGTGGAGGAGGGTCTTCCTAATTGCAGTGCAGTTAGTGTCCCTGGTGTCCCCATGGAGGTCAGCTGCTGTCACACCGGACGTATCGCTGTTGCTTACAGGCAAATGCCTAACACATCTTGCAGTTTGACACCTAATCAAACCTCGTGCGGACTTTTGACTTCCCCTCCCATCCTGGCTTCATCTCCTTTTCTGCCGAATAAAGAGAACACGACCAACCCATACCAGACGCCAATGCTGATCGTGCAAAATAATCCAAAGCTGTCTTCAAGTCCTTGTCTGGCCACCACAAGGGAGCCTGTGCTCCACATTGGTGTTTTCCAGTGCGAAGGAACTGGCGGCTCACAGTGGATTCTAGAGCAGACTATCGTCCTCGATGGCTCAGACTCCACATGTAGCTTTGGTTACACCTCTCTGAATGGCAATATTCCAAATGGCGATAGGGATTTGCCTCTAGACAGCTGTTTTAGTTTTGGTGGTAAAAGCTTGGTTCATTTAGACTGGGTCTCCCAAGAGAATGGGTCGCATGTTCTCACCGTTGGTCTTGGGGCAAAGATTTACATGTATGGACGTCTCTCTGGAAAGCCTCCCCAACTCGGCCTGTCATCTGACAGCAGTAGCTTGTCTCGCTTGGTGCTGCTCAGGTCAGTTGATCTGATCTCCTCTGTTGAAGGATCCCTTCCCATCCCGGTTTCCCTCTCATGGGTACGAGATGGCATCTTGGTTGTAGGAATGGACTGTGAGATGCACGTCTACTCCCAGTGGCAGCCCCCGACACCTTCCAAACCGAATCCTGGTTTGGGACAAGAAATAGACATAAGTAGCAGTGTCTCGTCCATTATCTCTGCTGTGAGACAAAGTCAGGAGGAGAGTCTGAGTACCGGAGCTCCTATGTCACTGCTGGCGCCACCTAAAAAAGCCCTCACTAGGTCAATGATGAGTCTGGCTCAGAAACTCAGTGGGAAGAGAACTGCCTATGATCTGCCCTTAGAAATGGAGGATACAGGACTCTTTGAAGCAGCGCACAATCTCTCTCCCACTTTACCACAATATCACCCAGTGCAACTGTTGGAGCTCATGGATCTGGGGAAGGCAAGTTTTAAATCTAAGTTTTGGTCATGCATCTTCTAACAGCCATTGTAATGTTATCAAGGTCCATCGTGCCAAAGCTATCCTGTCCCACTTGGTGAAATGCATTGCTGGAGAAGTCGTGGCCCTTAAAGACACCAATTCAAACCCAGAGAAGCGTGTACGCTCTAGAACAATCAGTGCTGGTGGTAGCACTGCCAGAGACACAAAGATTTTCAGCAAAGGCGAGAACCCTACTTCGGACTACACAGAGATCAGCTCCATCCCTCCTCTGCCCTTGTATGCACTTCTGGCAGCCGATGAAGATATGACACCTAAATCGAGTGGGTGCGCCACTGGTGAGTTAAAACAAAAAGTTCAAAGATCATATTAATATGTATAAATAATCTCTCTTTATTCAGGTTATGGTAGAATTTGTTGTGTAAAATTGTTTTTCTTTCGTTGAAATATTCCTTGTGCGATCACATCCAGTTTGCATATTTCCATATTTCTAATTTTGTTTTTATGTCTTGTTTTCTCATCTCATAATGTGAACTATTTACCATAATAATACTTCAATTCAGGCCTTGGACGTAACATTGCATTGTTTGATCCAACGATTCATACTTTCTCTTCAAATTCTTTTTTTTGTTATAAGATATATATAATTTTTTGTTAAAAACAGTACTCAGTACTGCGCATGAAGGATGACATATCTCTTCTGTGCTGCCACAGATAAAGTGGACAGTGTAAGTGGTGATAGTGGGCATGATTCCACCCACAAAGACACCTATGATGAGTTATTTCATACTCCTAGCATCTCAGATTTGGATGCACTCGACCCTGACCTGGACCAAACTGGGAATAAGGTCAGTGGACATATGGCACTCTATAAACTCATTTTCTGAGTTTTGCATTGACTCTACATATTAGTGTGAATGCAAAATTATTGAGTATATTTTGGAGTGTTTGTCTTGGCTAAAATGCATGTTCTCTGCAGGTCATAGACTTCTCCAAGTACAGTCCCACATACTTTGGCCCTGAACATGCTCAGGTTCTGTCCAGCCACCTCCTCAGCTCCAGTTTGCCAGGTCTAACCCGTATGGAGCAAATGTCGCTCATGGCACTTGCTGACACTATTGCTACCACCAGCACCGACCTCAAGCACAACCAGGACAAAGGCAAAGGTTCGACAAGTTTGATTTTCCCATTAGTTTTCCTTTGAATTTTTTACCAGTAATTTTTTTTTATTATTGATAACAAACCAGGTGGAGAGACTCTGGATGAATGTGGTCTGAGGTTCCTATTGGCTGTCAGGCTCCACACCTTCCTGTCAACGTCTCTTCCTCCAGCACACCGAGCGCAGCTGCTCCGCCAAGGTAGTCTGTGACAAAAGTTTGAATTTAGGTCGCTTCAAAGTTAGCCACCTACATATAAGGGCTCTGGTGGATTGAAGGTGTTGGTGATCTTTTCACAAGTTGGAATCACAAATGCTTTAAATTTCTGGGCCAAAATTATTTCTGAATTTGCATTGATTTACACAGTGTTTTCCTAGAAGCAGATCTCTTTGCACTTCCTCTGCCCATTTGACATGAGAACAAGATATGTGCTTGCCAATGTGACGGAACAATCCTTCCCCTTGGGTTTGGTCTCCATCCAGTTGGAGGAACATGAGAAGCCTGTGAAGGTGGATGTTCTGGCTTCAAAGCGATATAATTTTGGAAAACATGCTGACAAATGTGTTGTCCTCACCATAGTCAACGCTTGTGTATAAACACCTCTGATGAACAAAGCTGTTGGATGTTCTATCAGGGAGCTATTATTTTCCCTAAAATCCATAATGTTTTAAAATCTGCATTCATCTCCTTACTTCTTGATTTGTTTGAGTGTGCACAACTATTGTTTGATTGGACTTTGGTGTCCTTTGTCCTCCCTTCAGGCTTGTCTACATGTCATTACGCATGGGCTTTTCATTCTGAAGCAGAAGAGGAACTGCTTAACATGCTGCCTGCTCTGCAGAAGGAAGAGCCGACCTGGCCCGAATTGCGCTCCATGGGGGTCGGCTGGTGGCTGCGCAGCACAAATAAGCTTCGCAGGTGCATAGAGAAGGTAAAACGACCACAACTGTATTTGTTTTTTTCTTTTCTTATTTATGAATTTTTTTTTTTTTAATTGCTCTGATCTGCTGTTTGACTTTTGTGTATTCACTTTTTTTGTCTGCTTTTGCATAGACTTTAAACAACGGGCAAGTAAAGGAACAGGCCACCACTATTCTATCATGAAATATATTATTCCCTGAGCTTATTATTTAATTTCTCAACCTAAATTTATCTTAACTGTCTCTTTAAACCGTGTCACAACAATGTTATAGAACATGAAAGAAATTAACGCGTGTTACCACCTGTATAACAGAGTGTCTGTTGCACATTTGCTCAGGATTTATCCCATGCTGAAACAACAAACTGCTTCTAAGAACTACTGAGAGATAGTCTCTTTATCCATTAGATGACACCAAAAAGCAACAGCATATATTTTTCTGAAGTTCTCCATCAATGCTAGTCCTGGGAATTTAATGCACATAAATTCGTTCTTGCTTCAAGTGCTCTGGCTTGAAAACTCTCACTAATTATGGCTCGTGTGTGTAGGATGTGCAAACAGAAGCTGAATACCTTATTTTTTTTCCCCCTCTCCCTTGACAGGTTGCCAAAGCGTCTTTTCAAAGAAACAATGATCCTTTGGATTCCGCTCTTTTTTACCTTGCTATGAAGAAGAAAGCGGTGGTTTGGGGTCTGTACAGGTACGAACTACTACTATGATAATATTGTTATTCTGGTCAATGTGTTTAGGTGGTTTAATGTTTTTTTCCTCTGAAAGACACAATACCATACATACACTGCATAAATTGAGTTATCATTTTAGGAAGGAACTTGTACTCGATAGCCCACGGATAACGTGGCAAAATTTACACCATAAATTATGTTTTGTAGACTGCTGCGTTGGAACATTTTCCCCTGTCTTGTTCTGAATATGTTAATCTATTCTCCACAGGTCTCAGAAAAATGCCAAAATGACAGAGTTTTTCCGCAACAACTTCAGCGAAGACAGGTGGAGGAAAGCAGCGCTAAAAAATGCATTTTCTCTTTTGGGCAAGCAGCGGTTTCAGCATTCTGCTGCCTTCTTCCTTCTTGCTGGCTCCCTCAAGGATGCCGTGGAGGCAAGTGAAGTACTGACTTGAATGTTTTCAAGGATCTGTGATTCTCCGAACTAAAAACGCAATTTGTCAGGCTGCTTATCTGGCTACATGCTTCATTTTTGCATGCTCTCCTTCCTTATCCGTAGGGAAAATCTTCTAATGGGGAGTAGTCTATCAAGCACTTTGATTCACTTGTCTTGTTCTCATGACCCACCATTAGGCAAATGCAGACAATTCCTTGCTCCTACCAGTTCCAGGAGTCTCCAAAACATCTTAAAAAAACAGTTGCGTGTTTTAAAACTGTATGTTTCAGTCTTACTTAAAACTAAATCTATAGTAATTTGCCCTGTATTGACTAGTCGAAGTTGTTGGCTATTAAATTTGTCACCAACAGTTTAATGCGTCAATCTGTCCTGACATCATTGCTCTCCATTGCTCGCATGCGCTAATGAAAACATTGAGAAATTGTTGGAGTGTTTTAAGGGAATATTTTTTGGTGGAAGTGAAGTGTTGACATTAAATTAAAAAATTTTGTAAGTTTAACACACTTATGTGAAACCTCCTGCAATACAGGAACACCAAAGCAACCCATCACTACCCTGATCTGGAAATAAAAAAGCAGTTATTTTGTCTTGTTTTCATATCATGATTTGTATTTAAGTGGTCTCATAACATTTGTGCTGTTTCAGCATATATTTTTGTGGTCAGTGTCATGGTCAGGCTAATGAAGCCTGATGGAGGCAGTAGTTGCAGACACGAATCATTGTCACATTCATATGTAAATAGTTATCACTCACTTTTATGTGTCAAACAAGTGTCTGTGTTATCCTAGTTAATATTATTTATCTTGTAACATTATTAAAGAACCCAAAATGACTTGCCTGGGTCAATGTGTTGCACACTGCCTTCTTCTTTCATATTCTTGTTTTCTAAAGAGCCTTTCTTAAACCGTTTAACAGGTTTGTTTGGAGAAAATGCAGGACATTCAGCTGGCACTCGTGATCTCAAGATTGTATGAGTCCGAGTTTGAGACGGCATCCACTTACAAAAAGATCCTACAACGGCATGTACTGGGCCAAGACAAACAGGTGCAAATCATTTTGTTGTATACAGTATATCTTTTTATTTTTGTTTTTTTCCATCAAGGTGAGCAACTCTATATTTCTTATGTTTTGATTTGCTTTTTTTCCCTTGTGAAAAAAACAGATTCTAGCTCATGAGGATCCATTCTTGCGAAGCATGGCTCACTGGGTCCTGGAGGATTACAGCAGGGCCTTGGATACGCTTCTTGTGGAACCAGCTATCGTCTCCACATTGGGGCCCAGTGATACTCAATCAATTGCTGGTAGGTGGACTGCAAATGTCAAACTGAACACTCGCAAACCTTCTGTAAACTTAAAATGGACTTAGTGTTTTGTTATTGTCTACATTACCTAAGCTGCGAGTTGTGCTATACTGTTGTAGAAATTGACTTTCAATGTATCCCTCTTCAATCGATTGCCAGACACAACTGCAGTTCAATGCGAATCAGACTGATGACTATTATTTTCAGCTATATATATATTTTTTTTCCCTCTAATTCACAACACATGGTTTCATGTTGCTCTCATATAAACATAAAAGCCAGTGTCACAGGTCACACACAGGAGTGCTGATGTTAGTTTTCCACTGCAGGAAGTAGAAATTTCAATGAGTTTTGTGTGGGTTCTCTGTTACTGAGTACATTATATATTTTGTTGAAAGTAAAAAGAAAGATACTCTAGCTCGACATTTTCTATAAGCAACTAGTTCTCCCAGTCTCCAAACCCATCTGGAGAAAAGAGTGGATTCCCATCCACTGGAGACTAACCATGAAT
Source organism: Synchiropus splendidus (assembly GCF_027744825.2). Taxonomy (NCBI): domain Eukaryota; kingdom Metazoa; phylum Chordata; class Actinopteri; order Syngnathiformes; family Callionymidae; genus Synchiropus; species Synchiropus splendidus. The sequence goes on along the minus strand of NC_071340.1, from coordinate 8,597,659 downwards.
AACCATCTACAGAAGTCCTTGATTTCACCCCCCCATAAAAATCCCATTGACTGGCACGCAATGTGTGATGGGCTAAAATGTTTTCCTAACAAGGAGAAAGAATGAAGTTGCTGGTCACTTGTAATGATTCTCATTGAACTAGTGCACCTGAAAATGCTGAAAAGCAGTTGGTGATTTGTGTCTTTGTTTCAGGATCGTGTGTTTCCATGTGTAATCCTGAGGTTTTCAACTTCTACACATACCTGCGCACTCACCCACTCCTCCTTCGCCGGCATTTTGGAACCTCAGACAAGGCTAAAGTGGGCCTGACAGCTGAGCGGCGTCAGGCAGACTCCATTAGCCTTCGAGAAAGAAGACTGTTTTTTACAGCTGCATATGCTCATTTGCAAGCTGGTTGCCCAATGTTAGCTCTTGATGTCCTCTCCAAGATGCCTAAAGTTCGCAAACATTCTGAACTCCCCCAGACTGATCCTACCATCAACTCTGATCTCAGCACGGGTAGTAAGAATGGGCATGCATCTGAGCCTGACTGGTCTCAGCCCAATTTGAATGGCTATGATTCCGGTGGGGAAAGCTTCTCTGACAGCCAGGCTGATTCCGTGTTGAGCTTTGACTGGAGTCAACCATCACACACACTTCCAGAGGAGTCACTGGAGCTGAAGTGGGACAGCGACAAGGAGGAGGATAATCATGAGGATGAAGAGGAAACAAGAGATGGTCAAAACAGTCAAACAGCAGACTGCAGTAGTGTGTTCCATGACAGTCAGGATGCACTATCGCCTCTAATGGAGACAGTGACAGGGGAGGACAATGAGGACAGTGATCTCTTCATCTTACCATCTAATGACATTTTAGTGGCCCAGCTGAAGTTCACAGCCTGCTTGAAAATCATGACCAATGAGCTGAGGACACTTTCCACAGGATATGAACTGGAAGGAGGAAAGCTCCGTTACCAGCTTTACCAGTGGTTGGAAAGAGAGGTAATCATTTGAGTTAGTTGAACTTGCCTTCCCCTTGGCCTGAAACGTTGTGCGTACTTGGTCCTTTTTTTTTTCTTATGCAGTTATGCAATATTTCTAAGCAATTTTGTACATTTGAAACAAATGTATAAATTGGCTAACAGTGTTTGGATGCTTTACATTTAAAATGATGTGATCAAATCTGTAGTGTGAACTTTTGATGGTAGTTTTCTTGTGCATGATTGACATGAAGGTCTTATTCTCACAGGTGCTGGCTCTCCAGCATTGTTGCAGCTACAAGCCCTGCCTCCCGGAGTTGACTGCTCACGATGATGCCGCTTTTTCTGGCACGCTGGAGGAGGATCAGGTGGGTGCTCACAGAAATTGATCCGGTACTTGTTGTTACAATTAAAAGGGCTATGTGCAGTGATAGCTGCGGGCCATATCTGCTCCTACTCCCTCGTATCTGATGAGAACATCTGCCATGGTGTTCATGGCTCCTCCCACAAGCATTGTCTCCTGTTGCCTTTTGTAACAAGCAGCTCTATCATTTAAATTTGATTGTCATGTCCGTGTATTCAGATACCATGCTTTCCAAAATAATTTTTCATACTAATTTTAACGCTTCATCGTATAAAGATGAAGTCACCCCAGATAAATACACAGCTGAACTGATTGGTATATTCTAGAGTGCACACTCTCCTCATGATGGTCAGCGCAGAAGGATACACTGGCTTCAGAGTAACCAGCCGTTACTGAGGATGTTCCTGAGCTACTGCAGTCTGCACGGCTCGCACGGTGGTGGACTAGCTTCTGTCCGCATGGAGCTTATTCTGCTGATCCAGGAATCACACCAGGTATATCAATTTGTTTGCTGAATGTAATACTGTACATGTCTGTAAGATAATGGCTACTTCTGTATGGGTTTTTTTGGAGCACTGATGTTTTTTTAACAAACAATACCAAGCCATTCATGGATGGGGTTCAAACTGTTAGATGCTACTGGATTCCCACCCCAGCAGCTCTCAAGTCTAGTTCCTGTTCACCGGTGAAAGTCAACCCTGAGCAATGTGCTGACAGGTCGTGCTGCTACGAACAGGTCCAGAGGGAAGTCCAGCCTGTGGCAGCTTACTAGAAGGTTAACTCTTATTTTCAGTAAACAACTGAACAAGCCTTTTAGGGGACTGTTGTTGGATGTCACAGCACAGGAAGTCAATTTTTTGTGCTCTTGAATTTACAAAACAAACATTTGCTCTGGTCTTGCTTGTGGAGCTACAGCTTGTGTTCAATGTCATTGGATACATTTTCTCTTTTTGACGTGACCGCTGTCATTGTGCAGAACTTGTGTTATGAATGTTTGTCTGGATGTGATTTATCAAGTGTGAGGAACGTTGCAGGCCATTGTGGCATTCTTTCTCAAAGAGCATCTTGTTAGGCGACATAAATCACAGAATAAGGCAGCCTTTCAATTGAGATCTATTTTGCTCTCTAAATGTCATCCACACAAACAAACAAGCGCACAGAAACACCCTGGAAATTGAAATACTAAGTAAGTAGCTGTCTGTGCCTCAGGGCCCAATATGATAGTATGGAGCAAATTTCCTCTTCTAAATTCTGTTTTATCTTCCAACAGGATGACTCTATACAGCTGGCCGTTTCCCAGTGTTCCCATCCCACTTCCATCCCCCTTTTGATGGCCTGCACAGCCAATGTGAAGACAGTGGTGGCCAATCCTATTGTGTACCTGACCAACCTGGCCCATGATATCTTGCACACAGTCTGTGCTCTCAATTCTCCTCCTCATCCAGATGTTGTTAACAATGAGGTAATGAATGTAAATTGTTTTTCCCAATTACCTTCAGCTTTTACTTGGAGTTTTTATCATTTGAATGTTTGTTTGGAGAAAATTCAGTGACAGTTTTTCATCTTTTAACGTTCTAAACAGACCCTTTTTCCTCTTATAGATATATGTGTTGCACACATTGGCTGCCTCCTTGTCTGCCTGTATATATCAGTGTCTGTGTGATGGACATTCATACAGGTGAGTGGAACAATTCCTTATTTCGTAATCAAATTGTATGTGATGGTGATACACTGAAGATTATTTGGAATGTATTTGAAGTCTTGCTAGAGCCGCCCTAAAACAATGTATTATGAGCTGAGTTACAACAGTGCTGATATAAAAATTTCCGTGCAGCTTATTAGTCAGGCATAAATGTTTTTTCTTTACAAACCCCTTCCTGCTAAAAATGGCTTGTCCTCAATTCATAAATTATTATAAACAAAAGTGATTTCCTGTGTGTTTTGGGGCTGTCAGGGATTCTCGTCTTAAATTCTTTATTGAGCGTGTGTCTAGCTCCCAATTTATCTAGCATCATGTACATATTAGAATAGGCAACTGGGCTTTAGTTAACTGACTCTTTCCTGAAGTTAATTATTTATAGATTTAACCATGTTGTTAGTCGCCAACACCAGTGCCCACACTTTTTCAGCACTTATTTAAAAGATCTTATGATTAAAAATTCTAAATGTGTATTTACTTATAAATACATTGTGTATTCTTTAATGTTCTTGCTCGTTTTTCCTTCCTCGCTGCAGCAGGTTACAGGTTGCTGAGACAATACACAAGTCTTTCAAAAAGCTTTGTTCAAAATAAGATATAATGTAAATGAAATGATGTGATGAGCTTGTGATATCATTGGTCCAGTGATGTAGTTCAATATTATGCCAGCATGAAGCTTGTTTGCCCAGACAAATCCATATTGTGGTGATCAACTACTTGGGCTGCAGAGCAGGAGCAGTGGGAACTGTTGGGGTTAATTTGAAGTAATAGTTTATCGTAGAGAGTGGTGGAACCTCACGTGCTAGACTGTCTTAGGGTTTCCATAAAACTGCTGACCGCATTTGGGTCTCAAGCCTGAAGTGTGATTGGTGTATGATTGGTTCCTCGCATATGCCCAGCAATCTAACTTCTTTGATCGATCACTAGACTGTAGGCACCTTTGCTGCCTTTAACTGTTTTGGGTTGTTTGTGGGTTTTTTGGTTTTTTTTTTAATCCCCCTATGCATTATTGCCAACAGCCACATGGATCAGTTTACTGGCGTCGTGTACCAGAGTGTGTTGCTGTCCCAGAAGCAGCCCATCAGAATGACCAGTATGGATGAATCCGTGCAGCCAAACACATCACCTGCACAGTGGCCTGGTAAACGATGTCATGCAATATTGACCTCACGTGTATTTGTTTTTTAAATGATGAACCCTCTAAAGAAAATATAAGGGAAACAGTAAATGGGCACGTAACAGGGAATTTACTCTCATCATGGTTTTTGAGACAGACAGTATAATGAGTTGCTTCCCACTAGTTGTGTAAGCGGTACACATATTCGGACTGGATCATTTCGGTACAACACCATTTATCGTAGAACAGTTTAATTTTAATGTGTGTTCTCACACGGTCTGCAATCTGAATGCACGCAACAGACCGCAAGCTGCATGCCAACCACATTGAATCTTCAGCTCCAGCTGAACAATTGATGATGATGTCTCCTCTGCATCAAGACTTATACAAAATGCAAGTTATCCAGCTGGTGGTTTCGTGTCCAATTGCGTAGCTGTTGACAGATCACGTGGTCCTGTTGGCCATAGGACCTAACCAGTTCAGGAAATAGATTGCACGATTTATATCCAAAACACGAGGTCTGCTGCTTCAACCACACTCGCACTGTAGGTATCTTTTTAGTTCTGGACCATCGTACCACACGTTGTATGGTGGTCAGACAGATGAGTGATGTCATCACCACATAATAGGGCTGCTGAGACACATGACAAACTTGGATTCAGTGGTGTTTATCTTCCCTGCGTTGCCGGAATCTGTCTCCAAAGTCAATGAAGAATATTTTTTTTATCAAGTATTGGTTAAATAAAAAGTTTTAGATGAAGACTGCAGCATTCTAATTGTCTTTTTAATATTATTTAAAAGAAAACATATCAAACAGAAGTTTTAAAACTGAGAAGTTTTTGTGCACCATTACCCCTCGTTCCCACTTTTAATGTGGATGACAGTATTTGGCAGGATAGCAGCTATTCTTTTTTTTTGTGTGTGTGTGTGTGTGTGTGTGTGTATGTATACACTTCTGCCATTTCTCTTATTAGGCAGTACATGTGGTTTACATTCTAATCCTTTTTCTCCAGGTATCACCTCTATGATTCGTCGCCTGAGCTCAGCGGGCGAAGAGAGTCAGACAGGCTTAGCCATGCTGCTCTGTGAGATCCTGACTGCTGTCTACCTCAGTTTGTTCGTTCACGGCCTGGTCACCCACTCTAGCAATGAGCTATTTCGCATCGCAGCCCACCCCCTCAACGGCAAACTCTGGATGACAGTGTTTGGAGGAGGAGCTCACACCCCTGTGATTGACAAAACTTCCAGTCCAGAGGAGACGCCACCTCTCGGTGAGTAAGCACTGTTGCTGGGATTGCTTGAGGGGAAAGTTCGTTTGTCGTACATCACAGGATCTCAAGTCATAATGTTGCACGTTTTAGGATTAATACTGTCATGCCTCAGTTTTGGCAGGGAGAGAGAGTAATGAGCCGAGGGTGACAGACAAGAAACTGATCATAGGGATTGAAGGTGCAAAGAAGCAAGAGAGAGCTTGAGCCCCGGACTGTAGTGAATAAACTAAAAGTCATTGATCACAAATGTAATCAATGGGTTATCTGATGTAGATTGCATTTGGAAGCTAAAAATGTTTATATGTATATATATATATATATATATATATATTGTATATAATTGTTTTTGTTTTTGACTCTCCAGCCTCCCCAAACATTGAAGACTCATCCGACAGGAAGCCCAGACGGTTCCGCCTCCTGCGCTCACGCAGCAGGTCGAGGGATGAACATGTGCCAGAAAAATTGAGTCCATCCAGTCCAAAATCCGAACCTGTTGTGAACCGCCAAGCTACCTCTATCTTTAAAGAATGCTTTGTTCCACCCGAGCTAAGCGTTTGGGATTATTTCATTGCGAAGGTATTCTCAAACATTCCTGTCCAGAAACCTTTTCTTTTGATTGCTTCCCATCGAAATTCAAATGGTACGTAGTTATGTGTAAGAATTTATTCATGTTTTTTTTTCCCTGTTGTGGGATTATTCTAGCCTCCACTGCCGCCGTCTGAAAACAGAGTTGAATATGACTCTGAAGAGAGCCAGGGCAGTCAAGATGAAGATGAAGAGGACGATGATGAATATGAAGACGTATTTGACCCCAACTCTCCACTGAGAGAGCACTCTAATCATAACTCATACAGGTAATGACACTGCCCTCAATTCAGCCCCAGTTCTCCTTATATTTTCATTTACTCAAATGCCGTACGTCCAACATCCTGCCACGGTTTTGGACCTGCATAAATAATTCATGTTCGATACTATAATCAAGTTTGTAATGGCTTCTTCCTCTTCCAGTTGGTGTTTAATGCGCCTGGCAATGGTTCAGCTGGTGCTCGTCAACCTCAAGTCCTTCTACCCGATGGCAGGATATGATCTATTAGGTAAGCACTAAAGTACACACAACCTCATCTCTGATGCACAGACCGCCTGTCAGCATCTTCACTCGCGCTGATCCGTGCCATCCCTCCATGTTTGCTCAGATCTGCCTGTGGGCTCTCCACTATGTCACACTGTGTTGAAGACTCTGCAGCGCTGGGAGCAGGTGCTGCAGAAAAGGCTGGAGATCTTTGGGGGCCCCCCATCTAAGTATATCTTCACAAACTCCCAGGATGAAACAGCAGCACCTGGCCCAGCTCTGCTCCGACATAAAGCTCTGTTCGAACCATCTAACACTCCATTCAGGTACTGTCATGATCTATGCATTAATACGATTGCTTATAGTCTGTTTTTAATTTATCTTCACTCAATTTCACTCTAAACTGTGTGATGTGGTACGATGCAGCAGTTCGGTTTTTTTTTCAGCAGCCATTGTAGTTAAAAGGTTTTACTGCTTTCTTGAATGAAACTTCATTGTTTTAGCTCTATTCTATATAGTTACAGTATGCTCATCAAAGTGCTTCACATTATCAAAGGAGAGGGACGGTAGAACATCCTGGGTTGTGGTGTCAAGTTAAAAGTCAGCCCACTCGCCACCAGAACACCACCCAGATTGTGTCTCAGGCTGGAGACCATTCATGAAAAGAACAGTATAGCAACTTAAAACCTCCTAAAATTGCATAGCATTTCAGTCTTGAAATCTGGTTTCAAACTATCAGCATGTAACAATCCGCCCCCTCGCAGAGGAAGGACCGCCACGCGAAAGATTTATCTTTAGGACATGAGCGGACAATCCGTATAATCACTCGACCCGCAGCCCTGAAAACAACAAAATGAGGCAAACTGGTGAATAAAACAGAAACTATCAATCCATAATAAACTAATATATTATTAACTGAATAAACTACGTGAGGGCTGTCAAGAGTCTGAACCGCAAAGAAATTTAACCAAAAAAAATACACATTCACTCAAACACAAACAGCACACGGTATAAACACTTGACGTACAATAGTAAATTGCCCACGAACTAACTACTCACCCACTTCCTCCTAAGGTCCAGTCCTTTGCAACACGAAATAATCTCTTTGAATAACAAAAAATGGATATCCCACAGAAAAAAAACCAACCAACCAACCAACCAACCAACAAAAATGCTGTCCCCTTAAAATGAGACGATCATCCAACAAAATAATATACGTATTCCCAAATAAAAAAAAAGACACACCACATATAGAAAAACCCAGTGCTTTTAACAATGGCTTCACAAGAGTCTGATAAATATACACTGACACATTTCCCCGGTGACAAAATAAACCATATATCACATAAGCTGTTTACACCCTGCAAAATGATGCTGTGTGCGTCAGACGCGACTGTTACAACTATTCTCTGCAGCCCTATGGCCCTTATGCAGGTGGGGCAACATATTCGCTTTTTGCTTTTACTGGTGTGGTAAAAGCAAATTAAATTAAGATTTAGAAACTAATAAAAGGATATTATGGATCTTGGCGTGCTTTATCTCATGACAGAAGCCTTTTAAGAATATGAATTTGTTCTCACCTCCAGCATTGTGTCTTGCTTCAGTAAATCAAAGCAAGTTTCTGAACCATTTCAGGACCAACCACCGCTCAGCGCTGCCAGTGAAGCGTCTGTGGCAATTTCTGGTGAAAGTGGATGAAGTGCAAGAGACTTTCATAAAAAACATTTTCACCAAGAAACGGGACCCAAATGAGGTACAGCGCGGTTCACAGCATTTTCTGGCCTTCTCTCCCACTCTATCTCTCCCCCTAATTCTCTCACCATGTTGCACACAACCAAGTCACTTTGTTTCACACTCAACAATCTTCTCAGCACTTGCTTGGACTTGCTGCTCTCTAATATGTATGCACTCGGCATTCCCACTCATTGGTATTGTTGCTGCACAGAAATGCTTCCATTGTGTAATCACAAACTAACTCTTGAATTGTGTACCTGTGAATTTGACCGCATGGCTCATCACTTGCTGTATCTTGTCTGTGTTTTGTTTGTGGTTTGTGCAATCATTTAAGTTGGTCGAGGACCCGGCTGACATTTTGAAATGTTCAGGCACGGAGGAAACGGGAAGCTCTCAGGTACTGCTACTCAGATAAATAATGGCAAACACTCCAGGGTCAGGGTGGACCTTTTTTTTCCCCGGACACAAGAGTCTCTTACTTGGGTGGGATTTATTTATGATGCTTCGACTGCCAGATCAGGTCGAATGTACTTGAGCATTAAAATCTGAAGTGTCTGTTTAAATAAATTACCAGGACCATTTTTAATTCGCTGTTTCAGTGTAGTGCGCCTAGTGCCTTTGACAATGAAGTGCTTTTGAAATATGCAGCAATGTTCTCCATTGAGTTTGAAAAACTGCTTCATCTGCACAACTTATAAAAACGAGCGAACTTTAGTTTCACTATATTAAAGTAAAATTTGCCTCGAAGATCTTTACTTTAGATTTATGTTACTCATGGCCACATGAAATTTAATTTTTAACTTTTTGTGTCCTTGAGAACATGAACGAAACAAACTGCTGTGTTTGCATTCATAAAATGTTAAACAATGGAACTCATTCTTATGGAATTTAACATGCTGTATACAGGATCTTAATTGTTTGATGTGGAGTGTATTGAATGTTTTCACATTTGAATTGTCGTCAAATGGTGTTTACTGACCAGGCAACTAGCATAAAAAGCTAAATTAAGTGTGGGGGAGCAACATTTTAGGCTTTATAGTGTTCAATAAACAGTACTAGCATACTCTCATAATATCTGATCCTGAATTCTACCAAGTTCAACACCATGTGATCTCATTCCAAGTATCTGAAATGAATCTTTCATCATGCTTCTAAATATGCATGTGGCCTATACATTTTTAAATTTCACTCTGAAATGATACAGCATGTCACTGTTTCATCCTGTTCTATTTTCTTGCTCTTGGAGTACAGGTTAATCTGTTTACCTGGGATCTTGCAATTCCCTTTATTTAGTCTAACACAATGATTTTACTAAAAGCCGATGGTTCTCCTTTGTCTGTTGCATGAAGCACAATCTCGATAGAACATTCAGTGCTTTTTTTTTTTTTGTTCCAGAGTGTGTCTCGGTGCGTTTTCCACGGTTCAGTTTGTGTTTGAGCTGAATGCTCAAGGGTTGTGTTACTGCTCTGATCTGGTTCACACTAACCCAGTTATGTGCTGCTGGGATTAATGTTGTGGTGTAATCCACCTTGCATGGTCCCCTTAACCGCCCTGAAGACAAAACAAGCCCATCAGCTTGGCAGTGCTCGATGTGAGTGCAGAAAGCTGCTCTAATGATGGCCTCTCACAAATCTATTTGACACCTCATTTATTAACTCATATCTGAATTGTGTCAGGTCATTGGTTCTGTGTTTGAAATGAAATATGATTGTATGTCTTCAGGAGATATTCTCATATATTTCAACCAGCCTTTGAATCTCAATAACCTGCTGCGGGGTGTTTGCCTTTCTTTGTGCAGACAGAGTCAGATCAGGGCTGCCTTGGAGGAAAAGCTCGCATCATTCACAAGGAATCTGACATCATCACGGCATTCGCCATCAACAAGGTATGGCTCCCTGTAAACCTGGGGTCATTCATTAAAGCATTGGCTCGTTCTGTGCGGTTCTTGTTTCCCCTTTTGCTTTTAAGATTTCCTGAGGGGGTAAATGTGTTTTCTCTGATTAGAAGCAGTCTGCCTCAGTCAGTGCTAGTGATTGCCTCTCTTACTGATCCTGCTCTGCTTCATGTTGACGTGGATCAGCCCGATGCAGCTATGGCCTGTGAAAGCCTTGTGGTAGATGATGATGATGATGATGATGATAGTTTTCAGTCATTTATGATTGACCAAGAGATCCGGAGTGGTCTGAGTCTTTGTGTGCCTTTTACACTGACCTGACTTGCTGCAGACTCCATCGAAACAGCTTATTTTCAGAATGGCCAGTTGAAGCTCAACATTGTGTAAAGATGTCATCTACCTTTAATAGTGGAGTTGTTTTCCTCATTGGCTGGTTTGTGCTTCATGTCTCACTTGGTGATGTTGTCATTCAACTTAAAAGCTTGAGAGTTTTGATTGTAACTTTTCAAGTGACCGATCTTGTTTGTATTCAAGGCGAACCGTAACTGTTTGGTCATGGCCTCCACTCATGACATCCAAGAGCTGGATGTGTCGTCCATCTTGGCCACACAGATCATGACCTGGATTGACGAAGAGGAGGCTGAAGCAAAAGGGTAAGATCTGAGACCTTTAGGCAGCAAAGCTTTGCAACATGTTTGTCATGTGGCACACTTGAGCCCAAGCAAGTTTTTCCATGGCTCTCAAGAGTCTTAAATGTGTATAGCTCTTGTAGCTACTGTACATAAGCTTGCATGTGCATTCACTACTTGAAAAGGCTCATTTAGGAACCGGATTTCCAGAATGCATCTTCCAGTATTAATTGAAGTGCCTTGTCTATGGCTTTTTGAAAAACTGATAATGTGAATACCGCACTGTCTGCCATATTTCAATGCTCCCGCATGTGTGTAGGGGCTGTACTACGTAGTGGATGATGACAAACTAGACAGTTTGTCACCAGGGACCTTCACTCAACATTTTTGCTTCACTAGTTCAATATAATATACTTGAATTATACAAAGATGTTTAACTGTAATTGGACGCCTCCCTGGGGAGGTGTTCCGGGCATGTCCTACTGGGAGGAGACCCCGGGGAAGACCCAGGACTCGCTGGAGAGATTATGTCTCCGGTCTGGCCTGGGAACGCCTCGGGATCCCCCGGGAAGAGCAGGAGGAGGTTTGTGCGGACCGGGAAGTTTGGGCTTCCTTGCTCCGAATGCTGCCTCCGCGACCCAACCCCGGATAAGTGGCAGAAGAAGGTGAAGGTGTTTAACTGTAATTTGGTATGAAAACAACGCTTTTGTTGTGGTGCTATATTTTAGTACTTCTTTGATGGGTTTTGCCAGGTGAGCTAGTTTAACTCACTTTGCATACAAGGTGAATATGAATATAGCTCAACAGTCTTCAGCTCAACCCCCAAAATCAGGTTCTAAGTCATGTTGCGCTGTCTTGACGTCTGGTTCTCATCGATCTCACCGTGACTCAGGAGCATGGGCACTGATGACTTCCTGGTGGTTCATGCACGAGATGACTTTGCCTCCCACCATGGCACCACCCCTTACACCCACAGCAGCCCCGGCACCCCCATCAACGTGCCGTGGCTGGGCGGACTCCAGACTGGGAGGGGCGCTGCCGTGGTGAGTACTTCAGCTGTTTGTGTGATGAAAGTATTCTCTGCCTCCCTGCTTGATTGTGCAATCAAACTGATTTATATACATGAATAAATAACAATGACAGAATGTTCCAATCTGTGAGTGCAAACTTGTTGTGCCTTGGATTTCACTCGATGTCCCCTGGTGATGTCGCTTTATCATGCCGTCCTCAGTTACAGATGTTATTGAAAAGATACCTGCAACTATGGCCCCCAACAAGATGACAAATGGGATGTAAACATGCAGACACATGAGGAATATTTGTCATAATGTATTCAACACTTGAGCATAGTTTTTGCTGTGCAACTGAGTCATAGATGGCGCTCATGTACTCAAGTAGCCCAGGACCGGTCTTGATAATCGGAGTGATCAGTGAGCAGCGCTGTTGATTTAGCATCTTACTTATTCTGATTTTGCTCTTGATTCTCCGACTGGTTCAGCAAGAATAAAATCTAAATGATAAATGTTTTTCCACCAATACTGCGGCCAAGAACCTCTACCAGACCACGTCTTGGAAAAGGATGAATAGAGACCCAGGGCAGACTCTGCAGCTCCAGTGTGAGCCGCGAACACAAACTAGACCTCTGAGGGAAGTGAGCTGCCATTCATTATGATGATCAATGCTGCCTGAGACGTTTGCCTCTGCGGTGAAGGAACACATATTGGCACATAGGCTCTTCATATGTAAGAAGTCCCAACCTTTTGTATTCTGGTGGCTTTTATTACAATTTAACAAATGGTCCTCAAAAGTGTGAAACATGTTTGTGTTACTGAGGTCAAATTGTACACATTTGTTTATCCCTCAACTGCATAGTACTGCCCGAAGGTAACAAACCACAGTTCCATGCGGGCCTTTAAAAACGCACAACTTCTTTTACCCCCCAAATAATACTGCCAATATTATGATTGGAGACCCCAGAAGTCCTCCAAAATGCTGCGCATGATTAGACCCATAAACCCTCCAAGTACATACTGGAATTCCTAATCCAATTAATCGTAGGAACAGTCTCGCAGATGGCTTCACCAGCCTTTTTTGTTGGTGCTGTCAGAGCTGCGGTTCTCGAAGTGCCAGGTGGCAAGTTGTGCTGTATCGTAAAGTTCAATTTGACTGAGATTTTATTCATGTCCAGTATTGAAATGGAGACTTTTTCCACAACCGCGCTGGCTACCCTGGAAGTTCCGTGGTGACTCAACAGCCCTGTCAACCAGTCAGATTTGTTATCAGAACATGGACAGATCCAGGCAAACGAGTGAAATCCCGCCACTTTTGAGCATCGTCACGTCAGACCAACAAAATGGCCAGCGTTTCGTTGACACAGTCGCTTTGGCCCCGGCAACTTCTCTGCTGTTCAGGCTGAGGAGTGGGAGCAGGCAGAAGGCAGTCTAGTGGTATCTCACCCGCTTGCTTCCGCCAAACATTCTTTTTCTCTTTTAAAACTCAAGTGTCAATCAAGTCTGATGACTCATCCCTGAGCACTCAGGGTCCGCTGGCACATCCCCACGGCGACAATAAGTTGTTTACTCTGTTGAAAGCAAAGGCTGTATTTGGGTGTGCTGCTGGTGAGGTGTTTGAATAGCAGGGGGCTTAGTAGTGCATTTCAATGAGTCAGACAAGTGAGCCAGGAGGCAGAGTTGTCCACAACAAAAGTCAGATTCAATTGTTTAATGTAATACTCAGTTTCTTTCTGCCGTGCTCCATGTGGATTTCAAATTCTGATTAGATTGAGGTTTGCTTTATGAACTGGAGCAGAAGTATCTGGTTGAATTTGTGGAAGTGTTGCTATGCGACATGTTCTCTCAGCAACTCTGTTCGTCAGCGCTCCCCTCTTCTTCTCCTCAGATGATTAAGAGGAACATCAACAATGTGAGAAGAATGACGTCTCATCCGACGCTGCCTTATTGTGAGTACATGCTGACGTCTGGCTGCCTGTTGTTAAAGTGAAACACTATCGCCTCCCTGTCGGAAGGAAAACTTTGAGAGGACGATTACATCACCTCCAAACTTTCTTTCATCCTGCTGTTTTGCAAGTTTTAAATGCAGCAAATATTCCTCGCTGGTCCCGGCGCTGCTGTTGATTTAGAAAAGGCTGAGTGAGTCTTTCTTGTAGCGGTCTGGTTTCCCTTCAAGAACACGAGCTCTGGGTCTGAGCTGTGAGCTTTATTGGCTCAAATCTTTTCCCAGCAGCTCAGATGAATGTTTTTCTTTTGTTTTAACTCCTGCCGATGTGATTCGGGTCCAAATTCACATCTGCATTTTTTTTTTCCCGTTCCTATTTGCCCGTCCTGTTTTCTTCTCGCTCAGCACATCAGATGAAATGGCACATATTAACCTTCCAATCACCAGCTTTGATGTTTCACGTCAGTGCTCCAAATTTAATTGCTCTTCGGTTGCATGCTGCGTTGCGTCTGCAGCTTCTGACCCAAATCTGCTCTAATGTATGTGCGGGTTCCTTCCGCCTGCCTTAGCCTTTATTTCACTATCTGTATTCCTACGATGGTGGTGATGCCTCCCACCAAGTGTTTTGAGGTGGCCCGCAACAGCATTGAAAATACTTCATACTAGGGATGGACCGAACATTCGGTGGCCGGATAAAATCGGCAATATAATGGGGGGGGGAGGCGATAGTTAGCTTCAGTGGCGAAGAGTCACAGAGGCTGAATAGTGGCGTGTGACGCAATCAGAGTGCAGCGTTGCCTGAACCATGATTTTCAGCAACAATGTGATGTAATGTGTTTTTTGTAAATACAAATATGCACAGAGGAGGTGAAATGAACTCTGAGAGTGGGTTGCCAGATTTTCGTCTGGCAAAGTGCAGAGAAAAGTCTAGCGATACAATCCTCCTCTTTTAGCAGTGACCGCACCTTCTCCACCGCTCACTCTGCGGTTAGCTGGTGACCGAACAGTAGTGCTTCAACACAAGCCCAAATGATTTGGACTTCCTTCTTAATATGAGCATTTCTTTGTTGACCATGGTGTCAAAGTATCAAGCACTGCCGGTACCAACCACCATCATGGCGACACTTCAATGCCTAGTCTGATCCTTAGTCTGCATACTATTATTGTTAGTATTATTTGTATTATTATTATTTTTATTATTAGAGTCTGAAATACTAAGTCTTCTAAAGTTTCTTTGACAAACCTTCATGAATGTTCTTGACTATTTATGTAATATAAAAAAATAAATAAGTAAAAATGCATAACATCATTGGATATTCTGTGTTATTCGGTATTGGGTCCAACCATTTTAAATTTTATTTGGTTTGGCATCAGCCACAAATTTTTGATTTGGTCCATCCCTACTTTAAACCAATCTAAAGATGTCAGCTACCAAACCTCTGACCTATGAAGATCAGTGTTCTAGCTGACAGATGTGAACTTGAGAGCAACACAAACACATGTGAGAGTTTGGCGCCCCTGATGGGGCCTGAACGTTATCTGTCTGTATCATTATCGTCAACATGTCGAGATATGAACTTTCAAGTTTTAATGTGGCTAAACAATCGCAGTATCCCCTGCTCCTCCTGCATGGACGTGGCAGTGGCACAAGTCTTGCACTCTGCCCTTCATCCTGCCTGCTGTGATGAACAGTTAAAGCCAGCCAGTTTGGTTACATAGTTTAAAAAGGAAACATGATTTCACTAAGCCCAGTGTCATGTGGTGTCAATATTTGCCATGAATATTGAGATGTTGAGCCTGATCCCTGACCTGGGGTCAGCTCTTTGTTGCTTCTGAAGCGGCTCTCCTGATGGCCACGTGGCCTGTTTGTCCCCCAGACTTGACCGGAGCTCAGGACGGGAGCGTGCGGATGTTCGAGTGGGGTCATTCTCAGCAGATCATCTGCTTCAGAAGTCCAGGGAACTCCAGAGTCACCAGGATCCGGTTCAACCACCAGGGAAACAAGGTCAGCAGGTTTTTTTGTGGAACCAGCAGACACCAATGTTTTAGGCCGTGCCATGATTGGCGCCTGTTACATCCGGAAACCTTTTCTCGAAGCCGAGCAGCGATGAGGCTGCAGCGCTCTGAACTGGGGCTTTTGCCTGCAGCTCATCGTTTCCTCAGATGGTTCCTCCTCTCTGCCAAAACCATCTCATCAGCAGTTTCTGGCCTCAAGAGGGAGAGGAACTGATGTAGCCTGTGCTTCAGAAGGCACCTGACAGGCTGAGGTCCTGCTGTTCACCGTGGTCTCTCCTGCCTCTGTGCAGTTTGGTATCGTGGACGCTGACGGCGGCCTGAGCCTGTGGCAGACAAACACCAGCGGCGCTGCTCCCAAACCCTACTTGGTAAGAAAGGAGTCCATTAGTATGCCGTCATTCGCTCCCGTTTTTTTTTCTCTCTTCTTTTGTCTGTCAAGTAGCATCTACGTGAGCTCCCCCCCTCCTCCTGTCACTTTAGTTTTGCCCCCCTCCCCGCGTGCTCCCTCTCTATTACTGTCGCTGTCAGTAACCGTCTGCGCTGTGTGTTTGTGCCAGACGCTCCAGTGCCACAACAAAACAGCTCACGACTTTGTCTTCGTGGGCTCGTCCTCCCTCATCGCCACTGCAGGTCTCTCCACCGACAACAGGTACGTCAGCAGACCTTCATCCACCTATGGATCGTCCTTCAGTTCTGGCTCTGAAACTAGATCCCTCATGTGTCACCACAGAAACGTGTGTCTGTGGGACACCCTGGTGACGCCCGCCAACAGCCTGGTGCACGGTAAGACCCCTGAATTTATGTGGGAGCTTGTGACTGGAAAAACCCCCGAGTTCTGTCCAACTACCAGTTTGATTGACAGGGCTACACACACACACACACACACAAGGCTGCTGGAGCTGTCGCTCACCTGCAACACCACTGGAAATATTCATGAGTCAGCACTTCTCATCAGGAAAATTCAGCACTGACTAAATGAATGCATTCTCTTCCGCTGCTGCTGTATTTGAGCAAGACGACGCTGCTCTGCACGGTTCTACTGAATTCTCTTTGACTGACAACCTGTCCATCCCCTCTCCTCTCCTCTCCCCCGCACCCTCCAGCCTTCTGCTGTCAGGAGTCTGGAGCCACGGTGTTGCTCATGGCTCCCCGGCAGCAGCTGCTGGTCACAGGAGGCAGGAAGGGCTGGATCAGCGTGCTGGAGCTGCCTCACCGACACCAGCGCCAGAGCTTCCAAGCCCACGACTCGCCGGTCAAAGCTCTGGCCGCCAGTCCCACGGAGGACTGCTTCATCAGCGGGTCAGCCGAGGGCAACATCAAAGTGAGTTTCAAGACTCTGTGTGATCAATAGTGTTAGAAGGGAGAAGGATGTTTGCTGTGAATCACCGACGATGAAGATGGACTCCCATTTTACCCTCACAAAACATCTAGCGGTGCTTCTCCTTCCTTCTAAAATGCCAGCTCTGAAGCTTCACTTAGTCTCTCCACAGACATGGTTGATGCAACTTGTCTCCTGCAGTTTCCCCTGAAAATGACCTTCAGAGGACTTCAGAGATTATGGTTCTCGGAGCGCGAGGATGTTGGTCAGGCTTCGTAAACCACCCAGATCAGATGGTGGAACCCTGAGGTCCAGAATCTCATCTGCATGCGTCAGGGTTCAGACGTCGACTTTGTTGACCCACTGAGCAGAAGTGACCTGCACTAGTGGACACTCGGTGTCACGAATCTCAGCTGTCCACCAGCGCCACCGCTGCTGCTGTCGCTCCCCCGGCTTCACATTCCGAACACGTCTTCGCTCCCAAAAAGTGCCAACTGCGCGCCATTATCTGAAGTCATTAATCGCTTATTAGCTGATTGAAAGTGTTTCACTGGGCGTTTGAGATGATTGATGGCGGCGTGCAGCAGCCAGATAAACGCCGCCATGCGCTGATGTGAAAGTCCTTATCGACTCTCAACGCTCCCAGACGGGGATTTGGAATCAAAGGTAGGAAGCTGCCGGCAGCTTGTTGTGGAGTTCAGAAGGCTGCGAGTTTCCATGTCCGAGCCGGTGAGGGGGAGGAGCCTTGTCGTGGTGACTGAAAGGCGTTTGATCTTTTGTCTTCCCGTCTCCAGGTGTGGGACTTGACCACCCAGTGCCTGCTCTTCACCTTCCCCAGCGAGCACGCCCGCCAGTCCATCTTCAGGAACCTGGGCACAGGGGTCATGCAGATCGAGATGGGCCCAGCCAACCACGTCTTCTCCTGCGGCGCCGACGGCACCATGAAGATGAGGATCCTGCCCAACCGCTACAGCGTCAACAACAACAACAACGATGGAAACCTCAAGAACGACGTCAAGTTCTACATCTAACAGGGGCTGCTGGAGAGCCGTGACGTGAGACTTGAAGTGGGGCGGCGTGGGCACCCGGAGTGGGTCGACCCCGTGACCCTCAGCTGAGGATCTTCCCTGACTGCCATTTCTACTGATCAGCACACGGACACTTTTGCACTGGGAACACCACGGGGTGTCGTTTCTTTCCCCTCTCCCCCCAAACACTGGCACCACACACTCCAGCCAGCCTCCACCGGCGACACCTGGTGGACCGACCCTTGTTTTTTTTGTTTTTTTTGGTAGATCTGGAATTGAAGAGTTTCTTCAACTTGGGGATTTTCGTTCACACGCTTTGCAAGTGTTCCAGTTAGCCCAGCACAACTTGTACAAATAAGATAGTGATCTATTAACAAAAGCTAGCTTAGCTTAGCGTATATGGCGTGGTGTCAATCGATTGTCCACAGTCAAGTCTTTCTCCTCGCGGCCGATCCTCACTAGCTAGCTGCTATTGCCTTCAGCGTTTTGAACTTTTGACACGTTTACTTTCCACGATGATCCGTTTGCACATAAATATGAAGCTAATGTGACTCGACAACGCAGCTCGACCTCGACTCAGCGACTCTCGCTCCGAAAATAATAATGTACAGCACGACGTTTTCTTTGACAAAATGGCGGCCTGGATTTAAGCAGTGGTTTTGATCAAGTGTCCTTAACATGACTATCCAGATGCACAGAGAAGCTTTCACGGACGGCGGTACGCGTTTCTGCGCTTGAAGATGTAGCAGGAACTCCATGGACGATATTCCACATTCAGTTATTGAAATGTATTTGTTTACCTTTTTTGTGTCCTTTTTTTTTTTTTTTTTTTTTAACTACCACATGATTTATTTTGTATCGTCGCGTCACCACGGTCGCTAGTGTTGCCGCTGCGTCATTCCTGAAGTGTGTTTGCTGCTGGAGTTGTTCATTTTAGATTGTTTGTAAATACACTAATTATTCTTCGACGTCAACAAATGGCGTGTTTATGACAAATCTAGTTGTGTATTAAAGCGAGTATATTTATGAAAAATTCCTATTTATGAACGCCGAGCTCACGTCCCTGTTCTTTTTTTTTGTTTTGTTTTTTTGCAGGTTTGTTTTTATTTTGTGGACAATCTGTGCAATTTTCTTGATTTCCTTCCGCCTCTGATGGAACGCGTTTAACTCCGAAGATCGCGGGAGATTAACTATAAAATTTATCACCCCCCCAAAAAAGTTGACTTTGGAGTGGATCAGCAATGGTTGAAGTTTTTCCTTCTCAATCTAAAAAAAAAATGTGAATAGATGCTAAATTTTCTAAAGAAGATATTGTGATGTATTACCAAATAACCATGTAATAAAAAATGCAACAAGCAGGTGATCTAGACTTGTTACAGATTCTTTGTTTTATTTTTACAGCTAGAACATTCCGAATATCGTTAAGAAAAGTATTTGGTTCAAGGTGAAGTCTCCTTTTCTCGGGATTTGACTTTGCCCTCTGTCTTCGGTTCACTGGCCACACCATCTTCTCACTGCTTGTTGCGATCGGTGTGTTGCTGTCCATCAAACTGAGACCTTCAGTTCTCCGAGGGAAAATTTGCAGTGTGGATGAAAATCATCTCTTTATCTGCTGCGACCGCGTGCATGGAGACAGACACGCCTACTGTCAACACAGTCAAGAGTCCGATTTAATTTCTGTTTCAGAGCCGCCAGTTCAGCCCGAGGATCCCAAACCCCTCAAGAAATAAAATCCAGTTTGTTTTTTTACATTATTTTCTTTATTAATGAAAATATCTAGCACTCGACAAATCCTCTTTTAGGCGATGATAAATTTGGAATTAGAAAACCAGCCTATTTAGCATATTTCATCAAACATCACCAGCATATTGAAAACCGTTTATCAGAAAATGTGAAAATAGTTGACACTCAGTTGGAGACATTCCTCAGAGACAAAGCGCCCCAAACTGCTTGTGTATAGAGAAGGCCGACCTCAGGTTTGCTCGAGTTGACGTCCACGCCTCAATATTTTAAGTCCATTTATTGCTCTGAAGAAAAATCTTTAGCTCCTGAACTTGAAACATTTACGAGCCTTCATTTATTTATCTGACTTCAACCTCCAGCTGCGCGGCGCATCCCGTCACGTGTGCTCCTGTGACACACCCTCGCACTTCGCTCGGAGCTCACTTAAAATGTGACCGCGCAAATGGTTGGTTTGAAATTACATTTCTATAAAATCGACTAACAAATAATTATATTGCTTGTTGCACAGCTTCACAATGCCTCATTTAAGGGGGCGCTCTGAAATTCCAATGAAATTGTTGTAAAGAGTGGGCTGTGAAAATGAGCGTGCCATCTTCCCATCATGGCACACTCAACATCAAACTCAATAAGCAGTTAATATATATATATATATCATCTCACCGTCAAACATGTCAATCTAAACTATACTGTGAGTCGCAATGGTCATAAAAGACTAAATAAAGTAGTAACTGTTGTTCCATGACAGGAGGAACCTGCACCGTCTGAGCTCCATCAGCTGACGTGTTCACCGTTTACATGGTTGGTGTCGTTCCCTCTCAGCTGAGAAGTTGTGTACATGAGTTGTGTTTTTGAAAGCAATAGTTCAGGTTATGTGGACAGTGGAGTTCCAGAAAGAAAATCATTTTATTTGGGGCGTCCTCTGTGAGTCCTGATTGGTCGAGGGCTTCCCGCAGGGGGCGCTCACAGCTTGGCGTGATCCTTCAGGATGACCTGCAGCTTCTGGCTCAGCATGACGTTCCCCCGGACCTTCAGCTTGCCGGCGAAGAACGCCTGGAAACACACATACAGAGAGACAGAGGGTTTAGGGCTGGTCACGGTCGCCTCCTTCATGTTCCCGTCAACAACGCTGGTGTCCTTTAAATTCTCCCTCAGCTCTCGGCGTAGGAGCACAGGAGACCCGGATCAATACCCAGCGTGCCATGGAGAATATATCAATAGTTGGAGCTACGTCCCCGACATAACAAGCAGGCGGCTGCTCTGGAACACATTCAGAAACAAGCACGCGTCTCTTGCTTTGACTGTCACGTCAGTGCAGAACAGCAGGCAGCGGCTGGCTCACCTTCTGGGGGTCCACCTTCCCCTGCACCACCTCCATGAAGTCCTCGTCCGACACAGTGAAGGTCACGTCCGGCTTCCCTCCGAAGGAGCCTTTGTGCAGAGAGCCACTGCCGTTCTTCAGGTCGATGGCTGCGAGGAGGAAAACTCATCTGTGATTCCTGCTGAGAGAACCTGGCGCCGTGTGCTGCAGCCTTTGTCTGAGGATGTCTGTTTTACTGAGCCAACATGGAAGGTTCCAATCCCAGTGAGTCAGTGAGGACGAAGAGGGAGCACAGGAGGAGGTGGGTTGTGACAAAGCACTATCCTTGTGGGGACCTTATGTCCTCTTGGGGAACTTTTCCAGTCCCCACAGGTCCAAACCTCAGTTTGAGGATGAAGACTTTAAAATAACAAGGTGCTTATAATCGGGTTTCAGTTTGGTTCAGATTCCAGGTTAAGGGGAGCCGTGTGTTTTGGAGGGTTAGGTTTAGGGTGAGAGGCTGGGGAAAGGGTTATGGCAATGAGAAACCTCCCAATGTCCCCACAGGGCTAGCGATGCAAACGAGTGTGTGTGTGTGTGTGTGTGTGTGAGACTCACTCCACTGCTCGGCGTTCTTGCCGTCTTTGGTGATCTCCCAGCTGAAGACCGCGTTGACCTTCTTGACCAGGTCCGACCCAGACTCTTTGATACGGCGACCGATCTCAGTGAACACCAGCTCACTCTGAAGGCTTCCAGCCTGAGAGGACCAGACAACACATGAGGGAGGTGTCCATGTGTTTGTTAGGAGTGTCGAAGGCCGTGGGGTGGCTTCTGAGACACTGTGGTTTTGAGTGGATGTTGGCTCTTGGTTGGTGGTGGTCACTTCCCTTGCGGTGGTGGTGTGGTGGGCTCGTGGCTGGGGTGGTGATGGCTGGTGTTTCACCGTGGTATTGCGGTGGTGAGTGAGCTGTGGGGTTTGTCTGTTTGAGGCCACCTGCACTAAAGCTTCAGTGTGGGCTGTCTTCTTATAAAAGCCAAAATTTTATCAGAAATTTAGATTCAGGTGGAAGGAAATGTAACGGAAAGATGAAGCCTGACAGCGACAGGGCTCACTGGTTGTCAGTCTAAAGAACACACTCCACAGACTGTTCCATTGATTTTGGCTGTGTTTGCAGGAGCAATTGAGTCTCACCTCCAGTACCTGCTTGGGAGTCTCCACTGCAGCTTCAGGGGCGTCATGCAAATCCACGTAAGCTCCCGCCAGCACGACGGTGCCAGTCTCCTTCACCTGGACCAGACAGCGGAGATGAGATACCAACTCAGGGGTCATCAGGGTCACGCCGTCACCGCTCACCTTACACTGCAGGTGAATCCGGTTCCCCTCCTTCCACATCTCCGTCTGCAGCGACTGGCCCGGCAGCACCGGCTTCACAAAGCGCACCTGAGCGAGACTCATGGAGGTTGAGTCACTGTTTCACCTCCGGCAGAACCGGCGGGGGCCCGACACGCAGTCACTGACCTTGATGGCCTTGAATCTGGCTGGGTCGTTGTTGGCGAACTGCTTGAGGACGTGTCTTGCGGCGAATCCAAAAGAACACAGGCCGTGCAGGATCGGCGTGTCGAAGCCTACCAGAGAGAAGAGCAGAGCATCCGAGGAGGCGCCTCTGAGCAAGGCATTAAAAACAAAAGCCTGCCGTGCACTCTCACCTCCCATGGCGGCGAAGCTGGGGTCGATGTGAAGAGGGTTCCAGTCGCCGCTCAGACGGTACAAAGCTGCCTGTCGCCGGAGACACGCCACGTTCAGATCTATTTCTTATTAATAAACGGCTGAACTTTTCACGGAAGATGAAATCCTCATGACGGCAATAGGGAACTCAAATGAGACCGTCTTTGAAGGCATCATTTATTTGGCTCCGGGGATTTAACCTCCCCACTTCCATTTGACTTCCTGCTGCCTCATCAAAGACTTGCATTACATACTGATCCCGTGAAACACATTCAGAGAGAAAAGTAACTGGAGGATGCAGCCAGGGTTTATTTATGGCCTGCAACAGGCTCACCTGGTCTCTGGTGGTGGAATCGATCACGACGGCATCTGGCGCCCGCTTGGGTGGAGGCAGTGGAGGCTGCAGAGATGAAGCACAGCATTAGCATGAAGCGCAGTTTCTCACGCCGAGCTCAACTGCAGACTCTCACTTTGGCCTTGTCAGACGTCCTCTTCCCGCCGAAGCCTCCAGCGCCCACCACAAACACCGTCCACTGGTTGTAGCAGATGAGTTCGTCGCCACAGTAGCTGTTGACTAACACACAGAGTCTCCTCTTTATTTCAGGGTTCGCTCCGACACTTTGACCTCCCCTATCGATGCCCTCACCACCAGTCACCCAGAGACCGGTTCACCAGTCAGTTCACCATGACTCCTGACTCACATACTGTATATGATTTTTTATGCGATACACTGCACCCAAGTGCATTCACAATATTGTTCTTCTCCGCACCATTTTGTTTAATTTTTCGTCACGCTACTCCTCCCAGAGCTTTCGTCGTAGAGACGCGGTTCAAAAGCCAAAACCAGTCGAAATACGGTTCAAGTTTCTAGACTGATGTAGTGGCCAAACAGCGGGGCGCAGAAACATGAAACTTTCCATTTGTGTAGTCACACTTGTCCTCTCTCGTAAAACGAGCTCAGAATTACTGAAGCACTTTCAGAATTTGCGTAAGAATCGCCAACACGAGGTAAAAGCTGTTTTCGCCCCATTGAAAATGCATTGGAGCGCTGTGGCTGCTGCTCGAAAATCGCGGCAAAGCTAATCGTTTTCAACTCGCCATCCTGGCCAAACCGTAGACTGTAGACACATGAAATTTGGTATTAAGAGACAAAAGCCTCAGGATTATCATGGTATGGTTTCTGAGATAGGGCCATTTGTTCAGGGAGTAGTTAACTCGCTCTGAAGAACAATGATTTAGCAGTTCAGCTGAGGGGCAGGGAGTGGGAGGGTTGCTGTGGTGACGGAGCTGCAGAGTAGGGGAAAGGTCACAGCCTGGTCAAACTGCAGCCACAGACACCGGGGCATAACTTGGCCAACTTTTGAGCTAGAGTCTAGCAGCGTCTAGTTATTTTAAAATGTTTTTGACGTGGCATCATTGACACCATATCCATTTCTGGGTAAGTAAGCGTATCTTGAAGGTAGAAACACGCCCAACAGAGCTGCCAATAACCATAGGAAAGTATTATTAGGTGGTCAGTCGTATACCAGGCCTAGCTAGTCACTGGATGTTACGCTGCAGATGCTAACACAGTTAGCACTGTACCACTGAGGATGACACCACCCATGTGATGGCATATCGTACTGGGGGAGAGAACATGGTGAAACTAGTTGTGTATCGGTGACTTAATCCAGCTCAGGCAGTGTTTTCTTCTGTTGGTATCTGATGACACATGCTCTCCATCACTGACAGATTTTGTCCCCAAAACTTTACTGACAGAAGGTGTTCTCGCTTCTTAAAGACCAGTTCTACTGAATACACTAATACTGATTTGCATTACGGCTGCAGACTCAGATATGCGATACAGCAATGGCCATCTGAGGAAAACAAAGCCACTTCCCGTCTCCCGTCCTAACTCAACCAACACTCTCAGAACACCCTCCAGACTTGCTTTCCGACGCCGCTCTCTCGGCGTCTGGCTCCCTCTCACTCAGCTCCTCACTGCAGCTGCATGCATCATTGGAAAGCTCTCCGCTTTCAGAAAGCGCTTGAATTTTTTAAACGGCACAGGAATCCTTGTTCTGAGAAGCCTGACTAGCTCTGAAGGCTTGTGCAGGTCAATCTGGTCTGTGTTCTGCTGCGGAAGTGCTGGGGGCTACTGCAAGATGGTGTTAGAACTTCATGGATCAGATAAACCTTCGTCATTTCAAATGCAACATCACCATGGAGGGAGGCGATTGGTCACGGTTTATTATCTCCAGGAAGAGAAAGAGCTGAGCCAAAAGGCAAAATACTGGTCAACTTTCCCAGCATCACTTACAGACAGGAGCTTTGTCTGAGACTCTCCATCATCCAGCAGAGGCTTGGATTAGAACCTGCTCGTCCATATTAATAGAAGCTAGTGAGGTGGTTCACGCATCTAACCATGAGGAGGCGTCAAATCTGAAGGAAGCCTCCGAACACACACTGCAAACTCTTCTTTTCAGCATCATATTGCCGCGACAGCCAGGATGAGTGTGGCGTGACGGAGCCCAGCAGACGGACTCTGGACACTGGAGTGATGGAAAAGTGGTTCCCTGGAGCGTTAACAGTGTCTTTTTACGCTGATAATTGAATAACAACAACCAGACAGCAGAAAATTAACTGAAACATAAAACACCTGCCTCTTCTGTGGAGCAAGAACAGGGAACCCACCTGCCACCCAGAGACAGTTAGTAGCAGCGAGTCAAAAACACAACTGTAGTGGTGAAAAACACCTATGTTTGGCCGCAGCTTCATGACCTTCGCTCAGACAGCGAGCCACGCCTTGCATCTCAGAGAAACCCGATGGTTTAGAGCTGGATTCATGACAGAAGAAAGCAGCTCCAACATGGTCCATTTCTGTGGGATTGTCACAGCAGTGTTTGCAGGGCTCAGCCCATTATGCCCGGTCCCAGCAGAGCCATGGAGAGAAGCGCCTTTCATCCATTCACTCGTACAAAAGACTTTAAAGGTTGTTCATTAAATAAGCGTAAATCCAGTACAGTTGGCGACGTTCTCGTTCAAGAACAAAGGAACTTAAACTGAACTGCCCTCAAGGAGACGCCAGGAGGAGTAAATGAGTTTGAAAACTCACCGTCCAGGAGGAGGACGGCTCCGGAGCCTTTGTCCAGCACATCCGTCACAGTGGCTTTAGACACAATGGTTCCTGAAAGAGGCATCAGACACAGAGTTCAGGTCATTTATGAGGACTTCACAGTGAAGCTGGACAACAATCTACAACACATCGGTGGCTGCCACAGTCTACTGGCCTCGCATTTTTAATTTCAAATAAATAAGGTCCTATTTTTTATGGCATAGTGAAATTAAAAAAGAAAAAACAAAAGTGAAAAAAATAAATAAATGATCATTTCAGCAACCTTTGACAAGAAAGAGTGTAATCAGATGACGTGCATGAGAGGAGGTCTGGATCCCGCATGAATAATTGAAGAACGATTACGCAGCCAGATGCACAAAAAAAACGTCCCTCATCATGTCTGATGTAAAATTATACCCAAAATGAGTTCAGGCAGGGACATGGTACCTGACGTTGGCAGAGGTTTGAAGACCTGCAGATACTGCTCCCCGTGCAAAATCTGAAACAGCGGCAGGATTGAAGTCACGTCCTCTGGTGCTAAAAAAGCTCCGATGAGACGTCTGTCTGACCTTAGTGGGGTCGATGTTGAACCCAGGGATGGATCCCAGGCTTCCATCCGTCATAGTCGCCTGAGAGGGGATGACTCCAAATGTAGGGAGGCAGCTGAAGTCTGGATGGCCTTCATACAAGAACCTGCATCAATGGATGCGGACACAGTAAAGGTTTTTTTTCACAAACTGCTACAGATCCCCCTCACGCTCCATTGTGAGCAACTAATAAAAAGGGCTAGCAAAGAAATAAAACGTGGGGTGACGCAAGCACTTGCCTGAGATAGTCAGGGTCTTTGGTGGACATTCCCACACCCAACGCATAGAGGATGCACTGGGTGGGGGAGATGGTGAAGCTGGTGTGGGGAAGCTTCTGCCCAATCGCCGCTTTCTGAAAGGAAAAGACATCCTCTTATTAAGTTAGTTTGTTTACATAAGCTGTAGTCTGGTTTCTGAAACAGGTCTGGAGCCATGCTAAGGTCTGGAGTTTCTTCTGCTCAGGTCAGCCATGTCATACTCTGGTGTGGTAACTGGTCGGCTTGTTCTGTAGTCCCGCTACTTTCCACTCTTCTGTTCCACTGTTATATTGTTATTTTGCTCAGCTCTCACAGCGGAAGGACTAGGGAGGCAGGATTAAAACTAAAAAACAGCTTGGCTTTGTTCAAAATCAGAAGACTGCCCCGGGACAAGAGCCGACAACTGAAGCAGCACAAAAGCACCAGGCCCCCGGGATTGGACAGCAGACCAACAGATGCCGACGGAGAGAAAACACCCTAACCACGAGAAAGCCGTGGAAACCTTCCCCAACAGAGTCTTTGATTCTTGCATCAGTGGCCGTTTGAGGGAAAAGTGTGACATGAAGAGGTGAAGGAGTGTTCTAATCAGCACCAAGTGGCGTGATGATCCCTTGGATTGGATCCGAGGAATCATCCGCAGTCATTACTTGGAGGACCGGTGGGATTTCTCGTGAAGGAGCATGGAGTCGCGGCTGATCAAGTTCATTTCAAAACAGAGCACAGAGGTTGGTAGTGAAGACTCTCAAAAACAGGAACCTTTTCATCCAGTGACCACTGTTCCAAGGGCCTGGGCTACGATTTTGTTTGGGGTTTTAGCGCTTAGTACTGAGGATTCACAGCAACAAGGTTGTATTCTCGCTTCCAACTAAACATGGGTCTTTCTTGCACGGAGTTTGGATTTGCGTATTGTCCATGTGCTTAAGTGGGTTTGCTCTTAGCACTCAAGTTTCCTCCCACAGTCCAAAAAGATTCTAACTGAAGTCTCTAAACTGCCTGTATGATTCTGTGTGTAACTTGTTTTCCCACATCTGCCCTGTGACAGGCATCCAACCTGCAGGCCTCTCGCCAATGTCCGCACCAGACTGCACACTCCAGACGTATCGATTTTTCCTGTTTCCCTTTCAGCACTTTTGTGTCAGGTTTAAGCAGGGGTCATGCAACATGGTGGGGTGAGACCCGGAAGATGACTCAAAGTAAGGAAGCGAGTAAGAGCAAGAAGACGTGCTCGATCCAGCAAACAAGGTTAGGTCGATAAAAATGTGACGTCCCCTTCTTGGAGACCCAACACATTCTCCCAAACAAGTGTGTTTCAACTCAAGTAGAGTGAGCAGAGAAGACACGGCTGATCATCCGTAAAGCGGCGCATTTGTTTTCTGTTGTCACATGAGAGTTGCCCTTACAGTCTGTTGGTTTTAAAATTGAGACGTGTGCCAGCTGAACAAGAATAATAATCGTCTTCTTCTTCCATCATGGTGGGGATTTGTGCCAAGGCTGAGTTTTAACCCGTCGTGCAGTTACTGATTATATACTTCTTATATTATGTCCAAAAACGTGACCTCAACTGCGCATATGTACTTAATTTATGAAAGAGTCCTTGTGCTTAAAAGTTCCCCTCAGCATAAAGATCAGGCACCGGATCATTTTCACTTTTTTATTTTTAAAATTCACACTTCAAGACGCAGTTTCCATCCAGGAAGGAGTGCTGCTCAACTGTTGCTGCTGTGATACGGCCCAGCATCGTCCGCTACTGCGATAAAGACAAGGCATTAGTCCCGAGACAAGACGACGCTCTGCTGCTGATCTCGGCAGGACCACTCTTCCCTCTATTCATCTGACAAACATCAACCGTGACATTCTGGAAGACAGGAATCCAAACCGCAATCTTTAATACAGAAATCCTTTAGGTTCTAGAATCTCCTGCAACTGATGCATTCATGCTTCCACATCTCTATGACAGTAGAGAACCGTCTTCCTCAGGCCGTGACTTCGGTCCCAGAACCTTTAATAGAGGCCAGACTGCCATCATCAGGCTCCAGACAAATTCAGTATTTTGCACTTAAAAACTTAACTCAGCTGCCCATGAAATCCTCTGTACAGACGAAAAGATGTGAATTCAAAACTCACATATATTGACAATGAAAGTCCTACTTTATTTATAGGTTTCTCAACAAGCAACAGTGATGCAGTGAGTGTTTTCATGTCGCTGCTGAGGAACTCTTCTGATCCGGCACCCAGAGGATGCAAATGCACGACACGCAAACATGTCGATGTAGAGGGAACACACGCTCTGAGTCGTACAAGATGTTAGATATCTTGCTTCTCAAACATCCACTCGACAAATGGAACACTTACAACGGGACCCACACGTGGGTTAAGTGGATTAAATATGAATCAAGTACAAAGCACATCTGCAACAGTTCAGGTTATTGAACCTAAATTATCTATCAGGCTCATTTCGGAGCTCTATAGTCTCACCACTGGGAGAGACTTCCATGAATTTCTCATTCATCTTAAAGGTTTTATTCACTTGCTCAGTTCTTTCATTTCAAACCAGGCATTTTACCGGCTGTTTCTCTGGAGCCGTGTCTCTGCAGACTGCTGCTGGCAAAGTCCAACTTGCCGTAAGCGACGTGGAAGGAGGAGGAAGTTGTCATTGAAAATATGAGTCAGATGCTCAGCGACGGCTCTCCTTATAGTGGGTGTGCATTTGCAGGACGGGTCTCAATGCATCTTGTGTTGGAATACATTTCTAACTGTTCTTTCAGTAGCAGCCATTTCGAGGCCGTAAATCCACCCTGCTAACAAACCTCCCTCACCTCTCCTTCATGCGGCTACAGCTAAATGAGTTGCAGATACAGATGAATGGAATGCAATACAACATAAGTGTCTCTCCCCTCGCACACTCTGAAACCAGTCCAAAATGCGCCACACTTTTAAAGCCATTAAAGTGGCTCTCAGTAAGGGTTCAGCTCAATTGCACCTTGGCAATGTCAGTAGGCTTTTGGCTGGAACCCATTGAACAATCTAAAGTGACGCTCCTGGGACTGTCAGAGCCAGATGGCTGGCGGCAGATCCATTTTACTTTCTACACATTCCTGTACACACAATACAGTAAAGTGACATTACAGAAACAGATTTGTTGTAACTCGAAAACGTATTTTCTGTGATTACTTCGAGGGTTGTGGGACAGTAGGTCTTGGGATGGGAGTGGTCAAGTGCAAGCAAGGGTTTGCTCCATGGCAGCGTGTTCAACATTCTTGTAGTGAAGATACACTAGTAACCCCAGCAGTCACTTGTCCACATACTTACTTTTTATTTGGAATGCAGTCCTTTCGTCAACAATTTATTATCTCCCTGCTCCAAATAAAAACACATCTTTGTGCAGAAATGCTGTCATAATGTATCGGACATTAAAGCAGTGTCGCTCAGAGCAAAACTCCCGCTCCACGACAGGACCACCATGTGTAGCACGATATACTTGTGCTAAAAACCTACACACGATTTTCCACCCGACCGTGTCAGCCGAGGACATGATGGTGATGTTTGTCCTCGGGCTATTGTCAAAATGTGCAGCAGAGACACAACATGGACATTTTCTCAACACTAGACAGTCAAACTCTGATACTGCTGCGACAGATCAGCCCAGCTGTGGTTGGTTACGACCAGCACAGCGTACAAAACGCATAAAAATATCTATGAGTAATTCACAGATAAAAGGGAGCAGAAGCAGTGAGACATATTGGTGAAGCAGATTGACACAATTCATAACTACGTCTGCTGAGACTTCCACTCTTAACTTCAGTTTTATGAGGCATTAGGAATCAGCCGACAGGTCAGAAGTGGGGCCACCTGATGCGGCCAGGACACATGAGCATATGAAAATATGAGCTTCTTCTCCATGAGAGACCTTAGGAGGTTGACAGAGTTCAGCTTCAATGTGGAGAGAGGGCTTAAAAGGCTTCAAAAAAGGTCACCAGTTCTACATGAATACTTCATCACAGCGTGGCTAAGTCACTGCAACTGCTGGTCAACAGCCGAGCTGCTTAGAGGTTCTGCAGAGTAAGAGGCTTGCTGGTAAGATCGCAGATGACTCATCTCAGAAGTGACATCACGTCTCCCCCCTTGAACAATTGTGTTACAAACAAGAAAATAACATTCACAACCCAACATGTTGACTTCATTTCCAGTTCTGATCTACAAACTCAATCACATCAGTGGATTGACGTCTCATTCAAATAACTATCTGTGCTTCAACTAACCAGATGTTCTACAACTCGTGACACGAGACATGATAGAAATGAACAAAGAACGCATTTAAATAATGGTGCTGGATAGTCTGCACTCTTCAACAACAACTGCCAATCAAATGCATGTCAATCATGAAACATATGCGATTGTCACTCTTGGTTATGAAGCATTTAAAACAAAATAATTGAAGTTTGCTTGAACAAATGTGACAGAGATATCCAGCGTTCACTATTATTTATCACCATACTGCAAGTCTTCAGTGTAAACACGGTTCATGAAAGCACCTGTTGGAGCAGTTTTGACAATTATTTGGTACATTTTATGGCAATACTTTTATTTACACTTCACTTATATCTTTTTTGGAGTTTAAACAAGATATATTCTTTTAATTTTATGATATTTAGACATGGTTTTATGATATTTATTTTATTCTGAAGTTTTCAAATGTTCTCAAACGTTTGCATCAAGTGTATTTTTTTTTCTTTTTTTCTCTAGTAAATTTGATGAATATGACTTGCACCTGGTTCTGCTGCTGGTTGGATTTTTCAATATCTTTGCGATGACCACATGCTTTCATGCTGTTTCACAAGGCCTTGGTTTGTTCACGTGCATGGTTGTTGACCACAAATGAGATTAAGAATAATGAATCAGTTCTATAATTGAATGGGACCCGGCCCCATTGATTTGGGGAATGGTGGGCCCCAAGATCAAAAAGGTTAAGAACCCGTGCTCTAAAGGACACCACTGGCCACAGCCAGGCAA
Source organism: Synchiropus splendidus (assembly GCF_027744825.2). Lineage (NCBI taxonomy): Eukaryota > Metazoa > Chordata > Actinopteri > Syngnathiformes > Callionymidae > Synchiropus > Synchiropus splendidus. The sequence continues at coordinate 8,565,893 of NC_071340.1, read as the reverse complement.
CTGTTCTCAGCATGGTGGCTGTGTCATGCGTTGCAAGTAAATCTGTACTCACAGGGTCAATCCCAGCAGAGGAGGATGTTGCAGTCGCGGCCGGTCCTCCCGACTCCACCCGAGACATCACACTCACGATTGACTGTAGAGACTCTGCAGGCACAAAAGGTGGCAATAGTTACATAAATGTGCTCAGTTGCACTGCAATACACAAATGTTTTATGAAGTTTACTTTTGGTGACCACAACACCAAGTCAGCCTTAAGCCTTTATGATCATTTCCTCTTGTCACACCTATTCTCTTCATGTCTCCTCCATCACATCCATCAATATTAGTTGCCTTCCTCTTCTTTCATGTCCAACATTATAGTCTCCATATGTCCAACCCATCCAGACCCCCATGAGCCACCACTCTGGTTTACTCATTTCAGTTCTTCTCCTCTCTAGTCCTCCTACAAAGCTTCCCCTTTATGCAGATATATCACAGGCGGCTCCATCTGTTCCACCCCGACAGCAGTCCCTTCTTCACCTTCCTTCAGTTACAGATAAACCATCTCCTGCACCTGCTCCCAGCATATCTCTCAAGCTTCTTTTCCATGTCCTCCACACTCTCACTTCATCATCAGCAAACATCATCGTCCAGAATCTGATTTTCTTATCTATTGAACACCATCAATGCCATATTTACACTTAATACATACAAAAACATGATCCAGATTTACAGATTTCAGTGTCAGGGTTACACAAAACTCCTACAGAGAAAGTTTCTTCAACCAACAGTGTCAATGAGCATTAATCAAAATATAATAATTACAATTGGACATTATGTTACAATAGAAGTATGTAATAATGCTAGCAGATACACATTTCTTAAACTTTTGGTGCAAAACAAATGAGGTGCCAAGTTGTTCTGAAATGCATGTGGGTAAAAACAAAATAGGCAAGCAGAAACATTCCAGTTATCATAGGTAAATAAGCTTTTTCGAGGTATAAATTAATGAAAAAAAAACAGGTTAATCCACCTCAGACTACTGCAAATATATTAGATTTGAAAAGCACTTGCAGCAGACTTATACACAGAATACATACACAGAAGCACCAAATCTTACTAAACTGAACTTCTCACTCCGTCAATCCCTCACAGCAAAACATTAGCATTTCAGTTTGTCCCCTTACAGGATTAGTCGTAGTCTACATACTCATTTAAATATTCCGACTTTATCGTCTTACTTTTCCTAATTCTGCCTAAAACCTGAATACCTGAAGCGACAACCGGCTCCATTAACAGCTAAAAGACGTATTCCAATAATGAGGACGGGAGTCGAGGCAGTGTAAAGAGAGGAGCGGAGAGCTGGCTGTTATCAGCGCGTGGCGCTGAACTGATCAGACAGTGACAAGTTTCTGCAATAATCTACAAATGAGGAGGCTACAAAGACATGCTAATGAGCCACGCAAGACCCCAGTGGGACCACCACCCCCATTTGTTTGGTGATACACACTGCAGCCCTTCACTTGTGAAGCACAAAGTAGGAAATGGAGAGGCGTGAAGGAGGTGGAGTGAAATAATAATCAACATCAGCCGCCCTCTGGATTACACAAGAGCAAACAAAACAAGAGCCACAAATAAAGTTGTTTGCTCAAATTTGGATTTTTTTATTAATCTGCTCGTCAAATCTGATTACTTCACCACAGAAACGATTTTCTGTTATATAATAGTAGACATAGAAACAGCTCTAAAAATTACTTATTGTACATATATTTCATGTAAATGGTAATAAAAAACGCACCAGATATACTCCTATATACTAGAAAGGCCGAGTTATTATAAATGCAGGAGTGCAACGGCAATGACCCTTTGGCCAACAACTTGTCAGGAAAGCTGAATATAAACAGCTTTGGTCAAAGACCTTTGTGCCGCTACTGAATCATACAATAGATTTTGTATTATTTGTAGTATTGTCTGATTTGTGCAATATGTAATTGCCTTTTATGTAATCGGTTTTCTTATCAATATTTTCTCATCTTGTCACTTCATTGACAACTGCTACCTGGATGTTCAACACACTCATCAGCGAGACACAGTCAGGTTCATCTTATGTTATGTTATACACCTGTTAAGCATACACCTGCTGTAATGGAAATGTCTGGAATTAAATGCAAATTGGGGCTTGGTGTATCTAGTTATTTTCCAAACAACCGCCGAAGGGAGAAGGAAGGGGTCATGAGAAGCTTTTGGCCACCACTGTCCCCATGTCACAGCAGAACTGACCTTCCACGGATACAGGTTTGGTCGCATTAGTGAAGTCACAGACTTCGTCCCACTGGTCACGGACAGCCTCAGGAGTCATTGGCTGGTCCTTTTTTCTTACTATGCTGCCCAGAGAACGCTCCCAGCGCACTGCAGAGAGAGAGAACACACTCAAAAAGAGGTCACTGAAAACAGGGCGCATAAAAAACATGCATGAATTTGTGTGACAGTTGTGCAGAAACTTCTGTAGAAACACACAAAGAACTTACATTTACCCGCCCAGCCAGCACCAACCTGGATAGAGAAACACAAATGAAAAGGTGGAATTATACAAACACAAAACCAAAAGTCACAGGTACACAAGGTGGACGTGGATAAATTTATAGCTTGAATAATGTGAATTGGAGACATTCATTCAACAGGGATATACACCCAAAAGTCAGTCAAGAACTATATCAGCAAGACACCAGGATAAATGAATTCTGTCGCACTAAAGATTTTTCAAACTATGAGATCACATCATGAATCGTTGTCCTTATGTGGGCACACAAAGAATGTACTTCGTAGCAAAAAAAGACAAATTATTCTGTAAGAAAAATGTATATATGGAAACATCAGCATTTTTCAAACAAATATACAGCAGATGAGGAAAAGCCCAGACATATATTTTGGGAAAGTATATACCTCAAACAGTCCTCCATTTTCTTCACACTGTTCATGACACAGCCAGAGAACCAGAGGAGAAACATACTCTGCCTTCAAAGCCGCCACAAGATCTAAAAACAAACAGGCACACACTTTAGAAAAGACTCTTGCCCCACACGTGTGTTTACAGAATCACAGTGGACAGCAGAGAGCTGTGCTTGCTTGGTGGTTGTCACGGTCAGAGCTCTCAGACAAGCCCTGAGGTAAAATACAGACCATCCGTACTTTAAAACAGCATAATGAAAACACTGAGGGAACATTGAAAAGAAACCCATCAGACACACAGTTTCATGCAAGACACAACTCTGTGCGTGATCTCTAACACCAGACAAAGTGTTTCCTTCTTTTTTTTTAGCAGTGACTTATTTAAAAAAGGTGCTGGTTTCCATTTGGAAATGTCTGCAGGAAAAGCTGGAGTCAATCAAACCCAGCACATGGAAGTGTTTCCTAAGGTCAGTTGGCAAGGCGCATTGTGACAGATGCTACCATGTACCAGCACGGCAGGCCAACAAAACCACCTTTTATTTATCACCCAGTTGGCAAGAGAGCACGAAATATGTTCTCACAGATACCTGACTTAACACTCGCTTGGTGAGGAGCAAACACTGCGAACCTTTACAGTCAGCTGACAGCTGGAGCACGATGAATAAAGAAAATTAATAAATTGTCATTTAATAACCCTCATAAATCTTGCATTAATGACTAAGAATGGTCCAGAATCCAGACAGTTCACTGGTCTGCGTAACGCTCCATTACAGCACTGTGTAACACAGCTCTGATGTGTTGACATTTCACCCAAACAACCTGCAGCACAACTTGGATCACTTTGAAACCATCTCCTGATCTAGCCACACCAGTTACACAGAGACGGTGACTGCCAGAATCCAATCCATTCCAACTAAATAAAATGAAATCTAACGCCTTGCCTAGACAAACTAGTCCTGGGCAAGGCAACAGCTGGTAACTCTTAAATTCATCCAGCAGGACACATGGGAAATGCTCTGATCTTGCATCTTCTCATTAGTTTACCAGTAAGTCAATGAACGATTCAGTGTAGAACATTAATTTCCAAGCCGGGCAGAACTCTCCAATGACAATAAATCTACTGAGAAAGTTTCTTCAACTTTTAAGTTATCGTCCTCATGTTCCTCATCTCACAGTTCCTTGCTCTTCTCACAAACCAGTCCAAACAGTGTCTTAAAGAGAGGGTTTAACTCAGGCACACATGATGATCCACTGCTCTAGCTCTCAAGCAAAACAAACCAAGTTGTGAGACCATGTCACTGCATTTGAGTATTGAGGTACGTCATATCATGATCTTCAGCCGCAAATTAAATTGAGGATGGCATTACACAGCAGTGTAAAGCCAGATGCAATGCGCTTCACCCTGAACATACAATGGCACAGGCTATCATTCTCACTTACCTGGAGGCATGACCTGCTCCGTGAGCCGTGACCCAGCGACCGGAGCAATGGTGTTGCAGTGGATGTTGTATTTCCGTCCCTCTATGGCCAAGGTGTTGGACAGACCCAGGAGGCCCAGCTTGGCTGCGCTATAGTTGGCTTGCCCAAAGTTGCCATAGATGCCTGCAGCTGACGCCGTCATGATGATTCTGACCGCACACATCCACAGGCAACCAGTCAACATTAATGCAGAGTGACAAGCGCTGCTACCAAGTCGTGGGGCACCAAAAAAAAAAAAAACAAGATTCTCCCACAAACCAGCCTGAAAATTGTCCTAAAACTCAGTGGAGTAACAAAAATCTTTGGAAACTTTAAGCGAACTGACATGCAACACAGTTTTTGGCACACACATATAGAGTCCTAATTTTCCACCCATCCATATTGTGATTTCTGAATTCAAACTGACACGTTGATAAAACCTGCAGTTTTGGTTTTCAGCACCGTAGTAGTATAACTTGCATAATTCTCTTCCTGTTATCATTGTCTGCAAAGTGACTTTTTGATTTTTGTACTTTTCCCCGCACTGAATTCATTTAATTCCTGTAATTCCATTTATTTATTTATTTATTTATTTATTTTCCAACACAAGCTACTCTTTGTTGCAATAGTTGGCCCACCACGTCCCTCAACAACATCTAAATCTGTCATGACCCATTTGTCTCCATTATATTCTACATCAGCTCACAAGAAAATGTTATTTGGTTCAGTTACACTAAACACAGGAGAAGCCAGAAACACAATGCCTCGCTGGTCATCAGTAACCAGCGATCCATTTACAAATTACATCAAGTGCAACATTCAGGTCATTTAGGAGATGATGGCATTATTGGGAAGAAGTTTAGGGGAGGTGAGACTTCCACAGGCCAATTTATTCCATTTCCACGACAGATCTATTCATGGCTCATATGAATGACTAAAGGAATAGCCTTTACAGTACATTTATTTTCAATTGTCACTTCAATTTCCCCATACTTGACCCATCACAGACTTAAGTGACTTGCAGAAGAAGGCGAAGTTTCATGCAAAATGCAGCCTGAATGTTCCTGGATCTGGCGGCTGAGGGAGCCTTTGAATATAGCGAGAGTGAATAACAGTGACTGCAAATTAAGATTCTGTATATGCTTCATATAGCAGCTAACCTTGAATGCTGCACCTTTATTATTGAGCGACAGCAAACCTGTTATTGTGTGGACGAGCAGCTGTAGTTGCACATGCTACTAACGTTTAGTAAGCACAGTCTTCCTGATCATCTATTGGCCGCTTCACAACTTAAGAATCCAATTAAGACGATCCCCTTGAAGTTTTGCTTCTGCATTAAAGAAGATCTGAAGGTTCTAGAGATCCAATGTGTCAGGAATGAGTCTATATTTACTCCTGACCACTTCAAACAGCTCACTGCCTCAATTACAAAGGGTTTCTGTCAGTAGTGGGCTTAAAATACACCTCAGCTCAAGTGCGAGAGACCAGCGACAAACTGCAAGGAGTTATGATGAAGACATGTTCTCGCTTTTGAACATTTGGCATGAATGTTTGACGAGCTGCAATTCAGCACAAAACAACATTATCTATCCAACTGTCCTCAAACCACTTCAGTTTAAGGGTTCTTACTCAATTTAAGGGTTCTTACTCAACATTTGGGCTGGGCACTGGCTGCAGCAAACACGCAGCTTTAAACAGTGAGGATATTAACAGGATGACTTGCTCTGCCACATCAGTATTAAGTCCTCATGGAGGAAAAAAAAAATAAGACAGGGACTGTTGCATTTTTTACAAAATCAAACTCCCTTCGATAAGATCCAGGGTGTGAAGCGAAACAGCCAGCAAACACAATGCTGGACATGTGTTGGTTAACAACCAACACATGCCTGGAGAAGCTCCACTTCATCCCGATAAGAAGGAAGCTATTCAAGTTTTTATTAATGCGAGGATGTCAGACAACATTTATATCAGAGTATCATATTGGCTTCTTGGTAGATCCCAGTTCTACTTTTTGTTTCGTTACTTTGTACAAAGACGGCTGTTGTGCTGAATACAGCCATTAATATCAAGTCATTATCACTGAATTTATTGAAAAATTAGAAGGGGACACTTGGTATTAGTTAGCATTTCATGACATTTCAATCCTCGGTATGCAAGGCATATGGCAGAACTGACTATAAAAGCTACCTTTACCTTTGACCTATAGTCGTACCTTTAGAGACACTGGCTGTATTTTTCAAGATAAATTACCTGCCAAAGTTCTGCTTTTTCATGTGGTTCCATGCAGCACGGGTGACCAAAAAAGAGCCCCTCAGATGAACCCTCTGAACCAGGTCTGACAAATGAAGAAGGACAAATGAGTAAAGAATAAAGACAACAATTCAGAGGATCTTTTTCAGGGATGTGTGAAAATTGATGGCCACATACATAGTTTAACCATGTTGTGTAGTGTTGCATAGTTATCTTTTCTTTCCTGAATAAATACTCCTAGGGTCACTAAATTCTGAGATTTCCTATGTACCTAAGTCTTGCACATATATTGAGTGCAACCCATGGAAAAGGATACTTTGGGTAACTTAAAGTTACTTAAAGCCGAGTGATCTGCCAAAATCATAAATTGATGCCACTTTATTAATGGGTTGTCTCAAAATAGGTAAATGAGATAAAGGGACGGCAGCTTGATGGCTCAGGAACGTCTTCGACCCGGGAAGTCCAGTAGGGTAAAAGGTTCCAGAAGAAACTAAGAACCAGTTCAGCTTCATGGCAGAAAACAAGTCTCCTACTTTTCAATCGTATTAAATGGGAAAGGATTTGACTTACCCCAGTCCAAATCACTTGTGCGGGGAAATGATCGGTCACGCAGGATCCTGAGATAAAATAAAATTTTAAAGGTTTCATTAGACGGAGCCGAGGAGCTCATCATTATCTGTCTCGTGTCTGCTTCAAGCGTAAAATCAAGCGAGAAAATAGTAGGGTGCGCTGAAAATTTGCCTGCCGAAAATTGGCGTCCGAAAATGGGCCAAAAATTGCTTTTTTGGAAAATTGATGTGATAACGCAAGCTGACCATCTGTCAGATATGTAATGCTGGAATGACAAGAGAGTGTGGATCTGCAGAGTTTCTTCACGTCACACTAATCACATGCTGAGCAGCCTCAGCACAAGAGCTCTTCCTGGCTTCAGCACAGATCAGGAGCTCCTCGCGACAGTCCCGTCACAACAGTGGGTCTTAAAAGAGAACATCATCTCTCTTCTTGGCCCCATTTGAGCCACCAACTACAGAGACCAGCTCCTCTGACACTTCTACAACAGACATTATTCACTTAATTGCAGCACTAAGGCGTCTTCTGAGCAAAGAAGTTCAGACGGACCACGAAGCGAAAACAACAAAAAGTGCACTGTGGACACCATCGAGAACAGTCTTTTGTTCCACCAAATAAAGCTCCTATTTGGATGTAGGAATAATGCAGCTCACTTAGCCAAGGAGAAAACGCCATTTCTATCAAGACGTGCAAAGCAGTGATGGGGTGATGAGCTTTCATGATATAGTCTTGATTTTTCTCAGCTCAGTATGCAGCGCTCTTGGTGTAAAAATGATGTTCAGTTTCATTGAAATTGTTGTTCAAAGCCAAAAATTAGACAGAAGATTCTACAAAAATTGCGGCACTTATAGTTCATTGGTGTTTCAGTTTTGATCCTTATTTACCTAATTTTCGCTTTTTCGTTTCAGCATAGATTTTTCATTTCAGTGCATCCCTTAAAAATAGTCGCTATATAAAGCTTGATCCTTTCAACCCTACAAAACCATCTCCTTCCTCATAAGAAGGAAAAGTATAATAGGAGCCACCATACAACAGAGAGAAAGAGCAATATTAAGATCAGCCACTGCACAGCATCTTCATCAACTGCAGAATGGCCTCATAACATGCAGGAGTCTCATGCATCACACAAGCACAATGAAGATATACATTATAGAAATAAACAAATTTAAAATATGAATGACTGTTCAAAAACGCCACTCACCCAGCATTGTTCACCACAACATCTGAAAAACAAATTAATTAATTAAAATAATTTAATAAAATGCTCAGGTGTCCAACATCCTTAATAAATATATTCCCTGTCAAACAAATTTCAATTCTAAGATAAGTCCATTACTGGCATTCTATTGGCCTTTATTATGAAAGGCTAACTTTTGCATTGCAGTATGTTATACACACGGTATTCTGCCGATTCATGAATGTGTTGTGTTCCTGATTCAGCCATAATCTTCTTCCTAGAGTCAGACGAACGTGAAAGCTTGAACAGTCTCTCTCAGAGAGAGACTGAAGTGAGAGACTGGAGTGGTGTAGATTTTGGTGCACGTGAAACTGGTTTTAAATATGATTTTGTTGCATACGATACGTACACAAAGTTGACTACACAAAATGAGGTGGCAGGCCAGATTTGTCCCACGAATGTTGAGTCTGAACAGTTGTGCTTCACAGGATAGCTGGGCTGGATGCTTCCTCATACACGGTGCAGGATGCAGCAGACTATATTCAATGACTTAAATTCTAGATTCAAAGCAGACATTTACTCACCTATCCTTCCAAACGCATCCAGGGCTGCCTGAATTACTTTGTCTCCATCTTCAACGGAATCTAGCAGCAAAACAGGAAAACATGTACTGAAAGGGAAAGACTGATTTCCTAACTGATATTTCTTGTCCACTTAAATATGAGATCAAGTCAGGACAATGTTTATGTTCACTCTTCCTACTAGAGTAGAAATGTGCAATAGAGAATTCAATTACATGACGTGAGTATTTAAGCATTTAAATCAGCAAAACACAGAAGAGCAAAAAAATGAGATCAAAAGTGAGGCAAATGCATTAAAAAAACAGCAGGAGACAAAGTAAGTTACTTGAAGACAGAAGAAATGAGCACAGACTGAACAAAGGGAAGAAAGAGAGGCGTGTGGAAAAAAAACCTCAGGAACAGCAGAAAGGAGGATAAAAAGGTGAAAATATAAAAAAGGGAATAATCCAAATGGAGCAGAATCAAGAAACGCAAGGCAAAAAAATGTGGAACAAGGAAGAAAGTAAGAACAAAACAGGAGATGAAGAAAATGAGGAGAACTGACAAGAATCAGGTGAAGCATCAAGGAACAAGAACAGAATGGAAAAGAGAAGAAATACTTGAAAAGATTTAGAACAGTTACACAAGAGGACATGAGCTAGTTGAGGAAGCAAAGTGGAATGTGAGATAACATCATGTCAAAATGAAGATAAAGAGTTCATCAAGAAACAACAGAAAGAGAATGAACAATAAAGAACAGTCAAAATGTATTATATTATTAAATGCTTTCAAATTTTACAGAGTGAAATATTAATTTTCATTTGGAAACAAGACAGAAAACAGTCCAAAATCCTCACCGTAGTTGGCCACAGCTTTGCCTCCCCTGGCTCTTATCTCCTCCACAACCTTATCGGCAGCAGCAGAACTCTTTCCGCCACCTTTACTGTCGGACCCAAGGTCATTCACTATGTTGTGAAGGTAAGAAAAAAAAAAGGATGAACATTAAAAGAGCCATTGCTGCAATTCTCCACGAGTGATTAGCTTATGCGAGGAGCTCAGATGGCATGATTCCTTGTCAAGGTTCAAGGACAGGTTCTGCCTAGGTGGCAGGAGTTCAAACGGGGAACATGAACACCATCACCCATCTACATTCTTCCTCACCCTGTTTTTTCCTTCTTCTTCTTCATGACATTATCTCAATTGTATCATCCCCACTGTAGTAAACAGTAAATATGTATAATTACCTACAACTGAAGCCCCTCTTTCAGCAAAAGCCAGTGCATATTCTTTTCCGAGACCTGCAGGAGAGAAGAAACAGAATTACTTCAGAGATCTCTGCGCAAAGTACATTTAACTGGTTTGTGATCAATGGATGCCACTGGAATATATGGAAGAAATATGATATTAATGATTAAATAAGCAATAGGTAGCAATATTTCATTGGTGGGATGAGCAAAGCCGCTTATATAAGTTGTTGCTTAGTGTAAAAACAGGGCATTTTGGATCGCATTTATTTTCCTACAGAGAAGCCCACCATAGTCAAGTCAGGAATTTGTTAATTCAGAATCTAGCAGTCCATGTTAAATATCCTCTATCCTCACCTATAACCAGAAGCTTTGGCTGCAGAACAAGCAGTTATGGCTACAACCCGTCTGAATTAATTTTCTCTGCAGGGTATCTGGACTGTACCGTACAGACAGGGTGAAAGCTCAGTAAGTCTTCACTCTAAATGTGGCGCTCACAACCAGGGCATGGTTTTGAAATTAATAGACAATTCTCTGTCCACAGCGTTGTACATTCCAACTGAAATACAAACCAACAATTTAATTACAGATAAATTATCAAAAATCCTAATAGCAAATCTCTAGAAAAACAAACAGATATTTGTAATTGCAAAAGCTTCTTGGCACACTCACTTCACCCCTGTTATTTGGAATACAAAACCTGACTCGAAACAAAATGTGTTTGTATTTTCCTCTTTAAGACTAGGACATACTTCAGATTGAGTTTTCTTGTCACCATCATGTTTTCAAATGTTTAAGGCAAAATAAAATGATGGTACTGAGACACAGCATCATGAATATGGGCAGAAATTTAGTTATAAGTCATTTACCTATTTGTTCCAGTCGCATTTATGTACTGACATCATGCAACGTAAAAATGATCTGGTGCATTACATGTGTAACCTTATACAGAACAGAACATAGGTAGGTAGGTAGGTAGGTAGGTAGGTCAGCTTTATGCTACAGTACAAGACATATAGCATGGATGAAATATCATAACATAAAATACACCACTAAATTACTGAGAACCATCTTCTTCAACTTCATCTTCAACAATTCTCACTTTAACTGAGTCATTCAGATAGCTGTGATGCAATGCTACAACAGTTATCATAGCAGAAACTCTTATTAAAAACACAAGTTGGAAGTTAAGAAGGCAGAAAAACCAAAACTGTCATGACAAAACGTAAGTCGGGCTAAAATATGATTGTCACAAACACGCTGCAAATAACTATTATATAATGTGACTATGTAAACCATTTGAAGTCAACACAGCAAAACAGAACAACGGCGAGTTTAAAGGTAAGAGCTAGTGCTGCTGGTGAACTTTAACACACTTGGCCCCAACACTCCTATGAGTACTTTGACCCTAACGTTTTATGCTCAGTTCTACAAAATGTATTTCTAAGCCCCAGAAATAAATGCACGCCTCCCGGTAGACATTAAAACACTCACTTGTCAAATAAGACAAACCATGATCAGTTGTTATGTTCCTACATTTGCAACATATATCACGTAATGCGTGCAAACACGTAACCATTTTCATGCAGAACCATAGCGACAGGCGAGACTATATCTGTCGCTATATACTCGCATTCGAGATAGAAACATAAGTTCGGACACATTTACAACTAGTTTTTCACCCATAAGTTTAAGCAATAGCAGCTAGCAGACAACAGCTTTAGACACATCTTTACCTCCTCCAGCTCCCGTCACAAGCACAACTCGTCCCTCGAATCTTAAGTCCATTATTGCAAAATAAAAGTCTATCTAATAACAGGCTGCGTCTGGGTTCGAAAAGTCACAGGAGTCGTTCCTTGTCAGCAGCAGGGTGCATTTACGCTGGTGCAAACTTCCGGGTTTTCAGAGGGGCGGGGCAACTGTCTCCCGACGAACCAATCAGAATCTAGGTGGTCATTACGCGTAATAGATAGCTAATGACTTCAACCGAAAAAATACGTAATGTAAATGAGGGAGTCATAATCCGCATTATCAGGTTAATTTTTAATTAGAATGGATTAAAGAGAGAGCCTGAAGACAGGTAGGAGTGAGGCAAACCAGAAGCTCCTGGTCACTTTCATGCTCAGAGCAGTCAGGATGGTGTTTGTTTGTTTGTTTGTTTACAGCGACATGACCCTCAGCCAGTTCCTCCACAAGCCACCCACATCTTTTGAGTCTATGTCAGTTTCCTGCCGAGCAAACTCATTATCCGTGTATGTAAAACAAGAGTTGCCCCCAAGGCATTTGTTTGAACGTGTTGTTATTTCATCAACAGCAGGTATGTGTGACTCATTACACAGGGAAATGTAAACAAAAAAAATGTGGGGATATAAATGGAAACACATTCAAATTGGCATGAATATTCCCATTTTCATGTCTATTCAGTTTCACTATTTGTTTCCTTATTTTCCTATTACTCCATATATTTGGATGGGAACTTTGAAAATCGAATTAATATGCAGTTTGGTGATTCTTCTGCCTGCTCCTCTGCGACACTACTCCAGAGGATTATACGAAAGAAGCATGTAATAGTGTGGCACACCGCCAAGGCTTAAATTCACTCACACCTTTAGAAAATGATCTTTTTTTAAAGATTAAATCTTGTGATCTATCTGATCAAACGTATTAAAACAAAGTGGAAACATCCGAACAAGAGGATAACACTTATCGCATCATGTAGGGGGACTTGAACATGACTGGTTTTTAATAGGAAAATGAAGAAAGAAACCTCATAGTGACTGAAGCTGGTTGCTCACGGAACTCCTTTTGCACATTCCGGACATAAAAAGAGACGGACCGCTGCTGATTGGAGAGAAGTTTACTGTTCATGGTTAAAATCTTTTTATAACTCAGTAACGTCAAAACTTTCCCCACTGCTTCATTGTCTATCGCTTCCTGAAACACTTCATTTAGTTCTGTGTTTTTTCGGGGGGAGAGAGACAGTGGGTGATTAGGCGTTGATCTCCGCCACAGTTTCAAAAAACCCTGAGAGGCCAGTTGAGTTTTGTGACCAGAAAGGAGTTTGCTCCACCAGTTATCTCTGTTTGTAAAGTCATAATAAGTCGCTAGTGGTTCGGCTCATTACCTGCCTTCCGGGCAGCTCAAGTTAGCTCACCTAAAAAAGCAAAAATGTTTCTTAAAACCTTAAAAATAACTAAACCAACTGGAAGTGCTTCATTTAAATAAAAAATTTATAAGTTTTCAGAGGAAACATCTTCTAGTGTCTTCTGCTGCTGAGGACACTAGAAGGACATCAGTCACTACGTGATGCCGTGTGTCATGACCGTACCTTATGTAACCTTGTAAGATGTACGTTGCTCCCATCATCCAGCGCACATGTTCAAGAAGCTCTTCGGCTTAATTTGGCATCAGCCCACACTGTACACTTGACCCCAGGCCTGCAGGCTCTCCAATGGCCCGACAAGCCGCCAGCCATCGAAGTAATTTATTAGCACAGAGACAAAGATAAATCAACTCACCAAAAGAACAACATGTTCTACACCAAAATAAACACAAAGGTGACCTAATTGTACTACATAAATTCTGATCTGCTTTGTTGTTTTGTCTTGTCGTCTGCAACGGAGCACGTACATGTCTGTCAAAGGAGGGTTCCAACCACACTTAATCATTGCAGCACTGAGCAAAGGGCACGCTTTGACGTGTTTCATTAAAGTCAGATGAAACATTTTTTGTGAATTTTACTAAAAAAACGTTAATGCTGTGGTGCCCTTGGAGTGCTGTTTGGAAATTTTTAGTCAAACACTGTTCTTTGTAAACACCTTTAAGGCAATATGGACTGTTTGTTTCATCCTATAAAAACCAACTGAAAAGTGAATAAACATCCAAAAATTCAGAAATGTATTCGAAGGGAATTACACCATAAGCTTAACCAAAAGGTTATATATTATTTTACTATATTTAATTGTGTTGACAAACAAGGAAATGCTTGGTAAACACTTTGATTAATGTGAAGCATGGTATGCATGCAGCTTGTATGGTTCATGATATAAAAAATGTAAAATGCTGAAATTGTAATATATATTTTAAATAGATTCAGAATTATTCTTTGTAGTTAAGGCATTACAAAGTACAATTCTGGTCTCTTACATGAAGTATTTTTGTTGTTATTTGACATAATAAATAAATAAACATTGTCACTACTGTATACATGGAGAATTGATGTCCTGTTTACAGTGCAAGTTACACACCGTTATAACTAAGTCAGTGTACCTTCCAAGAACGGTGGCCTCAGGAGGACATAAGTCTCCCAACAGCAATGTGCTGTAAATTTGGAGACCAAGCCTTGCCTGTGATCGCATGGCAGAAGCAGAAGCAGAGGGTTGTCAGGAACAACCCTCCTGCCACTACCAATAATGCACCTGCAAACCCAACTATGGCTGTATCTGAGCACATACAGAATGTTGGATGTAGATGAATCCACAGGCAGAATCTTCTCCCCATAGAATATTAGAGTTTGTTTCATACAGACCATATGCAAAATGTAGTTTAAAAGCTGCTCTTCAAAGTAGCTTCCCAGCACTCGCTTGATAAAAAGAATAATTTGTCATTCAGGCATATATTTGTGTCTCCCCACATCTTTTTTTTTGCCTTACACGATGTTGAGTGTACAGTCAGTTGATTTTCAGGCAACAGCCAGACCATAGAAAACATGCACTTCGTCCTCTAACAAAGGAATGGTGACTGTTCCAGTGCTTTGTCTGTATTCTTGATTTCTTTATTGACCTCGAAAACCAGTGGGAGCAATTTAATTTTCAAAGGGACCAAATGAGAAATTCCACTATCACCATCTGCTGCTGCTGCTGCTCCATTAGTTTTAGAGATAGAGTGACCTGCCACAAATTAAAAGGTTTTAGGAGTCCAGAGACAAATATGTTTGGTGAAATAAATGAAAGCCTGGCCATAATGGTTCGTCTAGTGTTCACAGTAGGCATCAGCACTCTCCTCTGCACTGACTACAAGGAGAAATAGAATGAGATGAGACGGACAAGAGACTTCACAATGAAATTATTTTGTCCACTTTTTTGATTCGCTCAGTCAGAATCATATGAACGCTGGCAATTGATTCAGAGGCTGTAAATGAAACAAATAGAATTAAACAAATGTCAGGAGGAAATGACATCTGAAATGTCATGTCATTGGAAACAGACCTAAATTATGTTTATTTTCGTAAATGTTGGCCACTGAAGAATAGATGGAAGTACTTGGGTTGCCTGAAACTATGGTCAATTATTCTGTTGTATATTCTTTTCAAAGCTGATGTCTGACAGCTGATCAAAACACCACAACTGTTTCGTTCTGCTTTTAATTTTGAGTAAGTTAGTTCAAGGTTCTGTAGCCATCACAATTCAGCCATGGTTGTTCGACTTTCTGCAGTGAGGTGAACACAGGCGTGGTGTTCGCAGCAGGATGTGACGGAAATGTGTTGGAGCGCAGCAACCCGAGAAACAAACAGGCGTTCAATTGGTGACAAGAGGGAGAGCGGGAGGAACAAGACACCGAGAACGATGGACGAGAACCGTCTGAACACTCTAAACCAGCAGGTGACTGTGTATCTGTGATCCTGTGTGGCAGGAAGGTGCGTGAAGGTCTGACCTCAGCTTTGGGGAGGCTGGCGGCGCAGCAGAGCAGCGGCGTATGATGTAGCAGAGGGCAGGGTTCCAGCTGTCTCTTCCAAGTGGCCGTCCAGTGACATTTGTCAGTGTGTCATTCTGTGGCAGCACAAGGTGTTGAGGGTGGCACAGTGTCTCTGCCACACGCACCTACTGTCCCTCTGCTTTCTTTATCTTCACGTGGCCAGAATTGTTGAATAGAATGCAAACTAAAATTTGATTTTGCACAGGGGGTTGTACCATGAATTGCGGGTGATTTAAAGTACCACAGGGCAATGTGTGTTTAAATGCGATGCTGTGTGTTTCAAAGGGGAAATGAGAATATGGCAAGACAGGAAGGAGCATTGAGCACCTCTGACACACAGGACTGTTTGTACAACACTTACACTGCGTCAATTTAACAGCATAATGCTGTTCATACAACCGAAATTTCCACAAAAAAAGGTATAAATAAGACATATTTAAGTTTGCTTCATAACGAAAACAAAAAAAAATTGCAAAGTTTGGTGGATGATTTAATTTAGTTTATCTTCTGTCAGAAAATTATGGGCCCATATTTCAAATCCAGTGCAGCGACTCTATGGTCTTTTTTTTTTTCACTTTCAAAAGATGTGTGAACTCTCCTGATAAATGGAGACGCACACAGTTTGGCACGCTTTAATATGCGCAGACCTGAAATCGCCCCCTTTATTCTGCCAGCGCTCGCTCACCTTGAAGATGGGATTTTGAGGATGATACAACAAGGGTCTTTAACCTCAGTTAACACGCTGTGACAACAGTGGCGGGGAAGAGGATTTGGACCTCTGAGAGTGGGCTCTGAACCAGTCAGGGGATAACGGAGGAGGTTGGAGGAGCGAGGGAGGAGGGAGAGGAGGAGGAGCAGGAGCAGGAGCGAGCATCCTCCTCGCTGCTCAGACTCTCCGCGGAGGCTGAGATGGAGACAGGGTGAGACTGACGGGCGTTTTTGGAAAAAAAAAGTGGCTCTGAGGTACTAAAAGCTGAGTATCGTCACTAAATCAGCACACGTACGGAAGAAAGATCTTCAGAGCGTTTTGTCACCGCCTGCGGATTACGGACCATAACTGACGGATAACTGCCTGTTTACTCCTCGTCGTCGTTGTTAATGTCACGTGTTTTGCTTTTTCTTTCGGTTGTTGCGTACGCTGAGACCCGTGGCGTTTCCCGAAGTTGAGAAACTGAGATTTCCACGACCAGCGATGATGCGATATTTTGACATAAACGGTCTTCTCCGGGTTTCGCTCCACTGCGCATGCTCAGTGGTGGTAGCTGAACGCCGCCTGACTCCGTTTCGCTCCGTCCTGGTTGTGATCCACGAGAGAAAAAGTGACGACTAAAACAATGCTTTGGCAAAGTAGCAGCCGTGGGATTTTACTCGACATCCTCCACGACACTGACCGTCCATAGGCTGAAGAATGTCAGGGACGGCAGAGGCTGAGGGTGATGGAGTAGTCTCCAAAGTCCACGTGAAAAAGGAGATCAAGACAATTGTGGAGAACCTGGAGAACATCTTGGGCGACCTGAAGGATGTCGCCAAGGAGCTGAAGGAGGTAACTGTTATTTTTGATCATCTCTATGTGAGGGTAAGCTGGCTAACCTCCACCTATGGGGCCTGGACTCACTCACACGCGCGGCTCCAGTCCTGCACTCACATATGTGATCATTGCCAACATGAAAGACTTGTAGCACCCAGGAGGACGGGAGCAGCCTGGTGACATGAGCATCGTTCCTCTCAGCAGAAGAACTATTTACTGAATATTTCATGGTGGTGAAAGTGTGTGACCTGCGATGGACTGGTGGAGACCTGTTTTCCTTACGAAAAGGAGCGTCTTCATCAGCAGTAGAATGAATTGAAGTTGAGGTGTTGTTTGCGTTGTGTTTCATCAGCTGCGTGGTGGAGTTTATTTCCTCCTGACAAATAATTGAGCAGCAGTCTTCTTTCCACGTTATCTCTTTCTTGGATCAGTTTTTATCACAGCCGCTCATCTTCCCTACTGTTGTCAGCCTCTATTCTTCCTTATTCAGGATCAAAACTCTCCGAGCTGCTTCATTCAGTGATTCACATCTCAGTGATGTCAGGGGCTGGTGAGTCCCTCTCCCAGGGCTGCTGGTGATGCTTCTGCAGAAACTCTTACCAACTACCTGTGGTGTCATGGGGCACGGCTGCAGTCGTGCAAAATAACAATTTTGAATGAAATTAAAACACTACACTGAGATGGCACAGGACAGTGTAGTAAGGAAATCAGGCAGAGTACAATATAGAAGGAGGAGCTTCTCGATATGAAATGATCTCTGTCACAGTAAAACAAATGCATGGTATTATTTATCTCAAATAAAGCTCAAATAAAACAATAAGTAAATGCTTAAAACAATGAGAGGTGAATGCTTAAAGGCCAGCATCAAACCAAAATGAATTCATGGTTATGTTGCTATAGTGACCATGGAAGATGCCAGTGTTTACTAAGTACTGTAAGAGCCGTTTGCCATTTCTCCTATTGGTTCCTCTCATTTAAAGAAATATTTAGCTTAAACACACTTCAGCTCAGTGACAAACTTACGGGCTGACTCCTGTGTGTTTCTATGATACTGTATGAGTCCGCGCATTTGCTGTGTAACAAAGTTTTTGGAACACTACTAATGCCATTGGTTGCCACTTGTCCCTGGTTTGTACCTTGCTGCTCCTGTTTCTTATGCTCCCTCATACACACTCACTGGCTCCAGCAGCACATCCAGCCATCATCTAACAGTTCGGCATTTCTTTTCTCGTATTTTTTACCTGCATTCAGTATCGGATTCTTGTGACATCACAAAGGCACGTTTCTGGTTCTCGCTCAGTGCAACAATACGCTGAATTTGATTCACTAAGAAAGAGTCTTTCATTTATTTAGCATTGTAATTCAACAGAACTAACTTTGAAGACAATATATCATCATTTCATACTACATATTTATATATGTATATATATATGTAGTATGGAGAGGCTTTAAATAAGTTACCCTGTTTACATTTCTTGCCCCACACCTGTCAGTAAAGGTATTCACCATCCTGTTTCACAAGTCTATCTTTTATAGTGGCCATCCAGTTCAGCAATGCAGTGGGCTTTTTTTGCTCACAGGATGTGATTTGTGTGTGCCAATCACTGACTCTGTAACCTGAAGTCCTGTCTGCGTTTATGTCCACGAGCCTCTTTAAGACTTACCATGGGCATGTGGGCTCTTTTGCTGAAGTGCTCACCTCAACATGACAGGCTGTCACTCATATCAAGCCCGATAGCCTTTGCTTCTTTCATTATGGATGGGCTGTCGACGCAGCAGCTCTCTGCATCGCATCGCTGCTTCTTTCTTACTCTGTCATTCTTCAACTTGAACTCAGATTATGTTTTTGTTCCTCAGCAGTTTACATCTCCCAGCAGGCATCCGGGGAAAAGCATTGCAGACCATCGTCTTTTTTGATGTTCTGTAAAAAAAAAAAAAAAGAAAGAAAAAGAAGTCATTTTTCCTTTGGTTGTAGGAAATAGTGCGGATGATCAGTAATTGTGACACGACACACATACACAAATTAAACACATACCTCCAGGGGGAGTTACTATCAAAGCCACTGTCCGGGTGTAATCCGTTTGAAATACAGTTATCTGTTGTAACTCACAGATGGGGCTGGAGCCGAGCCTCACTCTGATCACGGACCAGGTCCAGATGCTTGGCACAGGTTGCGCTGCTGGAGTGGGCGCACTTGAACTCTCCTTCTACCTTCCAACAAATGATCCATTTACTCGGGGTGCTTCTCTGTCCCTCGGCTCTGGTATTCTTTTTTTCCCCTCATTCTGTGTCCTCTTCCTTCCGAGATCATGTCACGGTAATTGGGTCTTGTTGATGCTGGTTGCATGAAGCGGAAGTGTCTCAATGTGAGCTACACTGTTTCAGTGCAGCAAGCCAGTTTTCAAAAGTCAACATGGTATTAGCTATATGATAACTGAACTAGTAATTGATTTGATTTTTAAAATATTGATATTTTATTTATATTATATTTATTTTCCATTAGAAAATTCAAAGGGATCAAAAGAAAAAGGAAGATGTCATCCTCACCAAGTTGATTTTTCTTTTCTACTGAATGTAGTACGGCTTGTAGTTCAGAATATAAACAGTATTTTTAATAATATACTAAGGTACAGGTTTCTTTTACAATTTACAACATTGCTTCTCTGAGAACCTCTTCCACATTGAAGCGACATTGGTATAAGATGGCTGAAATATCCCCATACAAATTGAAAATCGAATTGAATCACAAATTAAATTGGTCCCTTGTGAATAGAATGGAATTGATTTGGGAAGTCTGAATCAATACCCAGGTCTGTCACTCAACCATTAAAAAGAAAGCAGTGATGAAGTCCAAATAAATCAGTTACATTTGCAAAAACTAGCAAGATATGGCTGGGAAATAAATCGATTTGTTATTGAAATGGGAATGTTGATTTGGATGATGTGGAAAAAATGAAATCGAGTTTATAATCGATTTTCCTTTTATGGTAACCACGGATCCTCTCCTTCGCGTTGCCGTAGTTCCTTTTCCGTTTTGCCTGTGAACAGAAAAGTAAACTCTAAAATGAGAGTTTTTTGAGGCCAATTGACTTGATTTAATGCTGCTTCCGAGTCCGTGGGTACAAACTGCAATTCACAACAAATTAGATTTTCAGGAGAAATGCCTGCTTTGTTTAGTCATTTTTACATTGTGATGTAGAGTAATAACATTTCTCATCGTGTATAAATACTGAAATACATGACACAGCCATAGACGAGATCGATCGGTTCTGAAATGCGAGTAGACATTAATGAGACTTATAACAAGCCGCTCATATTTACCCCAAGTGTGATTTGCACCTATTATTGTCCATCATTTAGAGCGCATTTCAAATAGGTTGCTACTTTCCATTGTTTGTTGGAAACACTTTTTAACTCAAGTGATGTCGGAGTTGTGGAGTTGGCAAGATGCTGATAAGCTTCCTTATCAACCCACATATAATGAACATATTTTGGCACCTCTGCCTTATGGAAGACAGGATTTCCTCCAGGAGTTTTTGAAACTGTGGGAGAACACTATTGCGGCGTAACACCGATAATGATGATGAACGCCAGATATCATCTCTGAGTGGAGGGACTCTGACAGTGAAAGAATGGCTTAAGAATTCCTCCTGAAGAAATCCTCATGTGTGTGACTCCACACTCCTTACATGTCATTTACACTACTTATTATGTTCCGTTAATGTGTGCAGAAATTATATTTAAATGAATCTTTCATATCATGCAGCGAAGGATGTTGTTTATCAAATCTTATCTGTTTGTTGTTGCTTTTTTTTTGTCGTGATATTTCATCATCTGTGGCTTATCTGGCAGACACGTTCATTAAAATGCATCAAGTTATTTTGCAAATAATAAATGTAAGAACCTCATTGCTTAGTTTGTTCAAACTATTAGTCGTGATTTGTCGTATTGTGTATTGTTGAGGCACCATTAAGTCTGTTTACCACTGCACCACCAACCTGGCCATGACTCTTAAGGCAGTTGTGTTATAGCTTAATTTCTGAGGTGATATTAGCATTTCTGTTTCGGTCAAGCAAGCTATTGTTTCAGTAAAACACTTTTCAAAAGATCCGTGTCGAGGGAGAGTTTGTTGTCAACTTCCTCGTGGTGTGTGTGTTTGGGAGAGAGAAAGAGCTGGTCAGTAGAGCACACATTTTGCTAGACGTTGGCTTGAATGTACGTCCCCTCCTGAGTCATTTCCTAATGGTGGGTGACATGAATCTGTCCTTGCCCGTTGACGGACACTTTTAGAGCAGACAGGAAGCAGCAGCTTACATAACTTTACCATCATTTTTTGGACTCTGGATTGAAAGTGTGCGCAGTGTTTCATATAAAACTGAATTCAACATTTGATCTTCAAGTATTGTTAAGTAATGAATTATTAGCATTTGAGTTGCTGTATACTGTCACTTATTCCGGTTTCATGGTTCAAACAGGTATCATTTGTTATTTTTGTTGCAAATCTTTTTGAAGAAGTAATTCTGTTTCTACCTAAAGTGGGTCACAAGCTGAAACTTTAACGTAGCTCTGCTCTTCAGTCCTACTCCGTCAACTCATTTGGGTTCATCATCGTCAACTGTCAGTGTAGTGACCATCAACAGTAGTTGACGTTGTCACAACTGATGCTCTAAATTTAAGAATATATTCGCCTCTTATCTCACCCGGGCAACCAGGTCCCTGACAGAGAGTGCTTGGTAAACAGGTTCAGCAGGGAGGAAAGCTGCCAGGTGCCCGCAGAAGCCGAGCTGTCGCTCTGGAAATTGGCAAATCGACTTTCTTCTTTGACACTGCTGCGTCGGGCACCCTCCCTTGGTGAATGTGTCACTTGTTACTGCAATTAAACAGCAGAAAAAACGGCAATTTACTGTCCATTTTATTTTTAAAGACACATAAATATACACACACATAAATATATATATGAATTTAAATGACTGCACTTCTTCTACTTTGCTTATTTGTCGGCAGTTGTTGGAAATTTCTAATTTGAAAGCAAATAAAGAAACAGAAACAGTCATGGCCAACATTTAATAAGCCACAATCTGTTTGATTTTAAAACAGACAATACCATTTTTAAAAGCATGTAACCCTACCTTGGTCATTTTTAGCCTATGACATTGCTAATATTAAAATAGCTATAGCCCTTTTATATCGCATCTAACTTTCCAGAAAAGTAATTTAATGTCATTTGGGAGAGAAGATGAGAGAAGTGCAGAGTTCCATGATGAATGGCACGAGGATTGATAATGACGGTGTACAACAGAGGTGTCAAACTCAATCACATTACGATTCGCCGACCTAACAAAATGTATGACAGGGAATAATAGTCCAAATAAAACATGATATCATTGCCCTTTGTAATCAGTGGAGGTTCATTTTATTTTTCCTTTCAACTCATTGCAGTTTCCTTTTTAAGGTTTGAAGGTCACCGCCTTCAAGGTGGTAAAACAAAAACATCTTCCACTGCCACTAAGTTGTCTGCGCTAAAACCAATGGAGCCGGCTGAAATCATCCGTCCTGTCGCACCTGTGTGAAACATTGTGTTTAAGTGTCCAGAAAAGGATGACGGCCTGAACGCTTGGCAGTGTTTTTCTGCTAGTGAAAAACTGTGCTTTTTTTCACTCATTTTTATTCTTCATTTGGCTCTTTTACATTTCCTCTGATATAATCTAATGCTCCACTGTGCAGCACATTCTTGAATTATTGCGGTGTGCAGTCGACTGAACACTCATTCACATCATTTGCTCTCTATAAATGCGGCTCCGCTGCAGACAAAAAAACAGTCTTTTTCTTAGACTTGAATGAGCAGATTGTGATACCTGTTCAACTGAAATCATTTTAAACTTCACAAATACCGTCACATAGACGGCTGGAACTGAATGAGATTTGAATGTGAATGTTCCGTTGGCACATCAAATGGGTTTAATCTGGGCCAGAGGCTCTCTCAAGGGAGCTGGACCCTTTCTTACGCTGCATGTGGCAGAATCGTTTGCTTTGTGTCACATATTTTGAGAGCATTTTTTTTATTGTATTTTTGACTGACAGATGTGGTCGCACACATATTAGGTTTGCAGTTTAATTTTACAACATCCATGTCTGTGTAGCTGTAACAGACTGAGTGTCACACAGACAGAGGATATGTGACTGACAGAGGATTCTTGCCTGTCAACTGACAGAATGCAATTCCTGTTGTTACTTGCTGGTGTAGTTTGTGATGTGGATTTAGGTGAACGTCTCTTGGAGCTGAGTAGCTATATTTTATGTTGAACTTCACAAGTTCTTACCAAGCAGAATCCTCAAACCACTTTAATTCCTGTATAATTCCTCTATTTTTTAATTTATTTAATTCAGATTTCACATCTTTAATAGGGCTGGCATATAAAAAAAATATTTAGCTTAATAAATTACAGACTACATTTTGCAGCGATTGCGGCTTCAACTTTTCTGGGGACAAGGTTGAGAAGTGTGTTTATAGGAATTGTGACCATACTTCCAAAAGCACATCTTTGCAGTATGCACCTCAACATCCACTGACCCCTCTCTGTCAGTTCACATGGCCGACCACTTTGTGGCTGAGTTACTGTTGTTCCCAAACTCTTGCATTTTCTTATAATAAAGCTGACAGTTGAATGCGGAATATTTAGGAGCGAGGAGACTTCACGACTGGATTTGTTGCACAGGTGGCATCCTATGACAGTTCCACGCAGGGATTCACTGAGCTCCTGAGAGCAGCCCATTCTTTCACAAATGTTTGCCAAAACAATCTGCATTTTGACGGGCGAGCAAATACTTTTGCAACTATTGTGTATATATAATTTGATGGTATTTTTATTTATTTTTGATTTTGAATCAAGTCCCAATTTAGAGTGATGCGAGTCTTACTCTTCTGCATGGCATCAGTACTTCAGGTGGTGTACTGAGCAGTGTTGCGATCGAGTCCCTGCTTCTGGTGTGTTCCAAATGAATAACACTCTTGTTGTTTCTTTTTCATCAGTACAATTTCCTGATCCAGCAGGGTGTTTGTCTCACAGCATCATCTTTGTATTACAAATGACAGTTTTCTGTTTCTTGGCTCGCAGGGTTTGCTTGATATTGTCACTATTCTCAGTTGCGCGGCTGCAGGGGATCATTGCAGTATATCACTTCAGCCGGTCTGGCAGCCTCATGGCTCTTCCTATTAATCACACATTTCTTTTCTCTTTGCCGTCGTCCACAAAGTGATAACTTGGATCTCATTAATCAATGCCATGTATTCAAACGTCCTCTTCGCCGTTCATTATCAGGCATGTTCCTTTTATTGATCAACAGAGGACACCCAAACTTGATCATAAATCTGTCACAGCATTTTGTGTTGGCCTGTGTTTTCTATGGAATCTTTCTCTTGTAATTTGATATAATAAATGGGAATTCAGTTAAGCAGCAAAATGCTCATGTAGCTCTTACGTTCATAACAATTCAGGACAATAAAATCATTATAATTGACCTTTTATATGAACTTGTGGATTATTAGTGATAAGCAGGTTCAGTTTCAAGGTTGAAAAAAAGAAAATTGCCCATTATAAGGTGTAAAAGTGTCATAGTCAAGACAAATCTGGCCCAGCAATTCATTCATTGTGGCTCTGGCAGTGTCAATGGTGTGTGTAAAGTTAAGTGAAATTAGTATTGACCAACGCCCTCCAATGCACCTGGACATCATGACCTACAAAGTGGTCAAGGCTTTACCTTCATCTGGCAATGAAACAAGGGAAAGTGATTATATTAGGTTTCAACTCTTATAGTCCCCATTGAAAAGAGTGCTGTGAGAGTCTGTGTTGTCATTTTGGCCCCTTGTTTGAATGAGTTGAACACCCGTGATTTCATTTTCCTTTTTTGTTAGCTTGTGACTGGATCTGAAAAAGAATCTAGTAAATTGGGAGTTTTATAATTATTGAACACCCATGTTAATATCTGACGTCTGGAAATATTCCCTATGAAAAACAAAATTAATGTGGGATCCATCTGTTTTATTTGGTTCGATGAATTTGTTTTGTCAGTAATTGATGAATTGAAGTGAATCTCTTGAAGTTTGGGTTTTTTTTACCCCTCAAAAGGGGTAAAAAAAAACCAAAACAAAACAAAGAAATAACCAAGAAATCCATAGTAATGTCACAGAAGTATTGAGAATTTTCCTTTGTGTTATTACATGGTCAGACAGAGAGGTGATTTAACTTACCAGTTCTTTCTCCAAAACAAAACATTTTGGAATATATTTCACTTATACTAGAGCTTGAAGCTGTGGAGCAACATCGGGGAAGCACTTACTCTACGCCTACTGAGGTCAGCAGGGAGAGGCAGCAACAAACTGGCAGGTACATGTGCAGTAGAGAGAGGCAGCAGTGTGCGCGTGCCATGGTGTGAAGGCAGTGGTGCGCTGTGCCAAAGTCTTGTAGACATGGAGGCCGCGGCAGGCTCCTTATTTAATCTGGCAGGTAGTAAGGCAGCCGTGTGCTTCCCCTCAAGTCTATCTGAGGTGAAGGCTGCTGCAGATTCATCCTCGAAGCTGGTTAGAATGCCTAAATAATGATGGTGAGATGACGAGGCCAGTGTTTTTCACGGCCAACATAACTTCCAATGGAAAGCGAACAGTTGCAAAAAAGCATGTCTAAACTGGTGTATAAGATAAGCTCGAGGGAAACTGTCAGGGAAGAGATGAACTCCTCCAGACAGAAGCTGAAAGAAAACCTTGCGCTGTAGGTGCCCACTTAGTTATTAGAGCAAAAAAATAGAACAAAATGATGCAGCATTAGTTTGACCCAAACAACATACCAAGGTGAAGACCCTTCTGTCAGATTGTTTCAGTTGAATGTATTTAATGGGTATGTTCAGCTTGTATTTATTAAGTTTATAATGTTATAAGTTGTTTTCCACTTCTTTACTTCTTTTTATGCCATTTTCCAAGTCTCTGTTCAATGTCTTTATAGTAAGCTAGTAATATCCAGCAGTCAAAAACCTTGAGGGCTCAAATGCACCATGGAAAAAGCAGGTGGTGAAAGTGATTCGACAAGGCTCACCTCCTTCATAATGAGGACCTAAGGTAAACCACATTGGATGACACCTGTTCTACATCAGGGTAAAATGACCTGCAGTGATTTGTTGGGCGGAGAGAGTCTGCGGGCAGAGCGGGAAGAAAGACACACAATAGAGCAATGGAAGAGCAAATGTTAAACCAACCTGGCAGTCTGATTTAAAGTTTTGCGTTGCTCAGTCCTCTAAAACTAGGGCATCCTTTCATGAGTTTCAAAAAGGTCAGCAGAGCTGAAAAGCCGCTCACTTGGCAACGACGTCCATTCTTTGAAAATACAGGATCTGACCTGGAAAAGGCGCTCGGTCGGTCGGGTGAGATCTTATTTACATACAGACTGTTATTCAGCATGACATTTTTTTCCTTCTGCCCAGGTTGTCCATGAGATTGACACACTGACATGTGACCTACAACTGGAGGAGGAGATGACGGACAGCTCCAAGACGGACACTCTGAACTCCAGCTCCAGCTCCACCACCACCACCACCACGGCGTCCAGCCTCGAGAAGATGAAGCTTTTCCCTGAAGACTTCTTCAAACCGTCCATCAGTCCGGTCACCGTCAACCCCACGGGTGTCTTGACTGTTTTCAAAAAAGCCCATCCCCCAGCGCCTCCACCCAGGCATACTTCAGTGAGAGCGGACGATCACAACATAAAGAATCTGCCTCATCCGACGTTAGTGCTTTCGGGGAGCACATCCAAGGCTAATGGATCCCTAATGCGAAATGGTGGCGTTTTTCCGTTAAAGCCAAATAGGGAGTTATTCTCCTCCACGCCGTGTTTCATTTCTAATGACAGTGGGGTTTCGGAATCAGGACTTGTCCCCACACTGCCCAGACCTATGCCGCTCCTACGGCATGAAAAGAACAAATGTCCGAAAGCCCCGAGCAGGGAGCCTCGCGAAAGAGTCCGTTTCAGCGAGAAAGTCCAATATCATGGCTACTGCCCAGACTGCGACCTCCAGTATGATGTCGATGACACAGAATTACACTTACAGGCTGAGCTGCATGACTTGAGGCTTAGCCCCGTGCACTGCTGCTCCTCATCCTCGCCTCCTCCTCTTCCTCTCCCTCATGTGCTGCCTCATGAGATGCTTTTGGAGAACGGCGGGTTCTCTGTCAGCCACAATTTCCCACCCAAGGCCACCACTCCTCCACCTTGCGTGCCTCCTCACTCCACCTCTCCAAAGCCCCAAAAAACTATCCTACGCAAATCTACCACCACCACAGTGTGACACCAGACCCCCGTTCGTCGTACGCATTCCTGAATCTTCATGTTTTCTACCAAACGAGTGCTTTCCACTCCAGATGAACTTTGGATTGTTCAAGCAGAGATCGTTGAAAACTGGCATAAGGGGAATTGCTAAGCAGCAAGCGATGCATCATCACGCAATCTGAGATGCATAGACGCATTGGAAGGAAGTGGTAAGTGCTTTTAGTATCTATGCCGTAATGTCTTCTGTAAGTTCCTTTAAAATATATATTGGGATTGGAATCCTGACTTCAGACCCAGAATAGCTCATGAGTTTCGCACTTAATTGACCTTTTGAACCAAAATTGCTCATTTAGATGGATAGATATGGTATATAGACTGCCTTTATTTGTCCCATTGCTGGGAAGTATGTGTCACAGCTGCTATTGACAACGACACTGACACAAACCAAAGACATTAAAGAGACGCAACAAAAATCAAAGACATCCAAAGCATTAAAAAAGTCACAAGCTATCTAACAACACAAGTCAAATAGATAAATACACACAATATGTAAACATATATCATGACAAAATAAAGAAATGCATTATAAATATTTGTAAGGAAATAGCTAATACTCCCGAATGTACACAACGGGACAACAGCAGCGAAAAGGGTCTCCAGACTCAAAGGCATTTGGTCCAGTATGTTATGAAAAACACAACAAATTCTGACATACGAAAACAATAAAGTTTTGATAATAAAATAAATAAAATACAATAAAATGAAAACAATGCAATAAAGGTTAAATTAAACTGCATTTATCATAGTTTTTCTAAAAAGGTTCTTTTGTCTAAATGTTTTTAGGACTGTTAGAACATACAGAAATTTGTCTCAGAAATACATCTAAACTCAAGATAAAGTAAAAAAAAAAAAAACAGATCTGATATTTTTGCCATATCGCCCAGCCCTAGTGGACAGTAACAAAGAACGAACACTATGATACTAAGAGCAACTAAAGTACAAATCCAACTTTCCTGCCTCATGCATTGGTTTTAAATGTTTAAGTCCTCCTGTCTCTGATGTAGTAAGTCCCTCATGATGGTGCGCCGTTTTGAAGTTATTGCTTTATAAAGTTCTTGCTCATGGTTATAAATTTATTGAGTCTGAGAAGCGCCAGTGACATTATGGGGTATTTAACCCCCTTTTTGAGCCCAACAAAGCAGCTCCATGGCTGATACGTTGATCTGAACTCTGACTGGAATGTATTACTACAAAGGAGTAGAGTTTGTGTTGCAATGACCTGACATTAGTTTTACACCGCAGTCGATGAGTCAAGCAATGAGTTTGGTTTCTGTTGTCGTCTAAAGATGATTTATTTCATGTAAGGTGAAATTAAAATGTCTGATTTCATGTAGCATAACTAAAAATAGCTGATATTTGTGATTTAACTAAACAGGGCTTCAGTAGTCTTTACGAACTGAGAACTCAGGATGCTCCTAAATATCCAGACATTAAAGCATAAACATGGACTATAACATCCCGACATATAGTAATAGTGGCTACAGTTGCACATTTGCTTCCCTAATGCGTTCTTAATGTGAGATCACCTTTCATTCTCATTGAATATATTGTTATACTAGTGGTATTCAGCACTATATGAGTATAATATTGGTTTTGTCTTGACTTCAAAAAGACTGATTCTATCTATTGTGTCTTCATATTATGTTGTCTTGAGTGCAAACTCTATTTTGTTTAGAAAATCCTACTTATTTTTCAGCAGACATATGTGTTCTGTTATTGAGCAAGATCCGTGAAAGCACTGCAGTGCACTCTCCTCACTATGGTTGTCAGGGCTTCAATGTTTTGCTCATATCATAGCGAATGAAAACAGCTACATAAAATGCCACTAAACTGGCCGAATAGGGACTCACTGAATGATGGATTCATTTGTAGTCATGTGGTTGGCTTTGCATACTTGTGCAGGAGGTACTGTAAAGGATGCAACTCTCTGTTCCTTGACCCAGATGACAGCTGACTTGACCAGGCCTGTGCGGGCAGAGAAAAATACTAGCTTATTCCTTCACCAACAATGATAACCGATGATGGCGCAATATCCTGACTGTGAGTTTTACCCTTCTCTTAAAACCAGACTTCCGTCCATGTGTTTTTCTGACAAAAGACCACCAACAATACTGATCTGCAGGTCCAGGTTGAGCTCTCTTGCATCCATTATTGCAGTCTGAGATGTTCCCATCTCTTCATGTCTGAATGAGCACGATGGTGTGGCAATTCAGGGATTATGTTTTCAACTGCAGAGGCTACACAAAGTCGATATCTTCAAGATCGAAGAGGAATGAGATGGACAATGTGTATTAGACCTTCTTTCCATTGTTAGTAAGGTGCTGTTCAAGCATCTGAAGATAATGCTGATGTTGTTGTGCGGCTGCGTCTGTGACAATAAAATCTTTTTTCCTCACTTTTTTGAAAACAACTTAGATGTCTGATAAAACTCAGCTCTGTGTGGACAGTAGTGTTGGAGTCTATACCACCTAGCCTGACATCAAGTCGAACCCAGGACCAGTGAGAGGGGTTCAACCAAGTCCAAGGCTGAGACCAAACTGAATACAGAACAAATTACTAGTGTGCTCTAAAGCCAGCATTTCAGTTCTTGAATTCTTTTAAACGTTTTTTTTTTTTTGCAGTAAGAAATAAGTGTAGGTGACGAATACATGTTTTCAGTTTGACCTCAGTCGAGGTCTCACCCCCCTCGTTGGTGTCAGGTTATGTCTCGTCTACAACACCAGTGGACAAAAAGTTTTCCAATAAGAGATTAAAATGTTCCTGGGATTGTTTCAGAAACCGGCCATGAAAAGTTAAATGCCTGCATGCAAGCTCATGGTGCAAGGGGACATTCTGATAAGGAAGTCGACGTTGATTAATTCATGTCCTGCAGAATACAAGAATAAACGCTCCCAAAACACAGACGACGTGATGTTCGCTGACAAACTCGTGACTATCACAACGGCTAAGCGATCAACACTGGTGCCTCTCAAAACAGTTGAGAATATCAGGTGCGAGTTCAAGGATACACTGCATTTTACACAAGTTTTTACATTCACAAAAGCCTTTTCTGTCTGAATTACTTTTGAGTAAACAGGTGCCGCCGGTTGCCCATTTTGCACCGCATGCAAAAGCAAACAGAATTAATTTGGTCTAAAAGCTCAACCTTAAATAGTTTCCGGGAAACAATAGGGACAAATCCATTCATCAAGCTCCGTCTGAGCTGTTTGGTGATGAGGTGAAACAAACAAGTCTAGTGGCAATGAGGAAGGCAGCTGGTTCAAATGGATTGCGGTGAAGAGGTCAAGCCACGGCTGATCATAGTAATGAAGGTGCACAAGTCCTTCTAATTTATGTCCTTGAGACTCGAACTGCCTGTAAAAATTGGAATTGTAATAACAATGTGAACAAGCTTATTATGATGGCTTTAAACCCTGAAACCCAACTATGCAACGTGTGAAAGCCGACACCAAAACAAAGCAGCATATGGATTGTCTGGAGGACTTTCACTCACGAGTCTGACTTTACAGTCACCAGAGAGTGGACAGAATTATTGAGCTAGCAAGGAGAGGTTCTGAGACAAAGGGTTTGGTCTCAGTGCACAGTAGTCATGTCGAACGATCAGCACATTGAAATGAAACAACATGAAAACCCATCGTGACAATTGTGCATTGTTTTTTTAATGGTGCACTGAAAAGCCAACTCCTGAGTCCACTGTTGTTAGTCCAGCTTTTTTTTATCCAGTGGCTTCAGCGCTGTGAAACAGTTCGGCCATCTGATGAGTAAAGCTGTACAAACAAACACAAGACATTCACAAGCACACAGTGATCTGCTAGAGGACAGATGTGGTACTAGTTCCGCAACTGGATAGCCTTTTGCAAACACATTCCACAAACCCACTGTAGTTAACAAACACAAATATTTTCTGTTACATCTGTCAAATAATACGTGGGCTCCAAATGCTCTCTGAGCAGACAAGCATTGCTTGTTTGTGGCAAAACCTCCACCGCCATACAATAGATGGCACTGGTTCTTGACAAACAGAACCACAGTGGATGAGACAGTCATCCTGAACATCTCGAACGATTTGATCTTTGATTCATAGCCTGGCAGTCCGTGATTCAGATTTTTCCAAACTTTTTAATGAGTCAGTGATACTTCAGATGAAGGATTTGGTAGTACTTTCTACCTGATGCGAAACATTTATATCAAATGACAATATTTGTAATGCTTTGGAAAGCATTTGGTACATGGTTGACGTGTACCGTGTTCCAGTCAGAACAGGTAGTAGCCCCAGACTGACTCCGGAAAGGTGAAAGGCTTGTTCATTTTTCGCTCCCTGAAAATCACAAGATGCGTTTAAGTACTGTACTGATTGGTTTTAGGCGTGTCAGTCCTCGGTACTACCAACAGAATTTTGTCATATAATCCTACAATAAATCTGATTTTGTAAGTATTTTTTCTAAGTATTATCTTATGATCAGTTTGAGTTTAACCCTATTCTTACTCAAAATAGAGTTAAACCTGAAGCGATTACGATAGGTATGTACGCTGTGTATGGTAGATGCTGCAGTACTCACTAGGAAGATTCACGTTTCAACACCTGTCCCACACGCCAATATGACGCATACTGCTGGTGATCACTGAAACAAGGATCAGCTGTCAATGTGTCAGCTACTGTCAAGAAGGCACAGACAAACACTGAAACTGGATGTCTCTTGACAAAGTGAAGCGAACAGGAAGTGTGATGTAAAGCAGTGAAATCAACACACCATACCATATTCAGATGAAATGGCGCTTCTGTTTTCGAGGCGATAAATGGAGCCGTCAGCCACAAGCAGTCTGAATGTGAAGATACAGAGGAAGAGAGACCTTCTCTCATTGTTTCAATTTTCTCTCAGACATGAATAAGACTAGAGGATGGTCTTACAGCGAGCCCACCCTTGGGCTGAAGGCAGGAGACCTTCACCCTGTGCGCTTTCAAATGATGCTCATTAGTTTCCGTACTCTTCCCTGCACACAACTGCTGTCTTACACTGGGTCTCTCACTCATTGGGTTTGCTCTTTTTCGCCCTGATTTTTTTTTTTCTGAAGGTAAACAAGAAAACAGTTGCCCCCACATCTGTTTAAAGGTAGGAAGTCAGGATTGACTTATTTTCAGACTGAAATGTTTTCAGCACTGTGGTGTCAAAACATGTCTACTACCCTTGTTCCTACTTTTATGCAGGTTAGTCCACTGTTTTAAATCAGGGGCCTCGAACCGGTCCTCAAAGGGCCGCAGTGGGTGCAGGTTTTTTCCACTTTTCCACTGGTGGAGTCACTCTGCATTGGTCTTAGACGTATCTACGGCACATTTGTAACACCACATAATGAAGTACGTCAACACTCTTGTCTTGTAATGCCGTGTTTACTCAGCAGTTGTAGAAATAAAGGGAAGAAAAAGGATAATTACAAAGCCCAAAGCCGCCACCGTTATGTGGGAATATTTTGGCTTCAAACCTACTGAGCAAGGTGAGCACAACATCTAGTTTGTCGAATTTATTCTTGTGTAATGACAACAAATAAGGCAACACATCAAAAATGCATGCCCACCAAGCTGTTTAACTCAGTGGAAAGTTTGCTTACAAAGACTATGAATGCATTTTTTTTTAACTTATTCAATTATTATTATTTTTTTTAAAGACATTTGAGAGTTATTCAAAACATGTTGTGTTAACAGTGGTAACAATACTGACAATAAAAGAAAGAATTGCATTATATGAGTGTACTTATGTTATTGTTGATACATTAGCATTAAGTTATTGGTGACTTTAGTATAAAAATGTAGATAATAATGTAGTTTACCAGCAATAATTTGTGGTACAATTATTTCAGCCAGTAAAATTTTGTATCGTGACTGACCTAGCTACATGACTGCCCAAGTTTTGAGCATCCACTTGCATCAACTAAAATCTGTGATCCAAGGTAGAGCGACACGATTGCAGAACGTCCCCTTAAGACTGACATGATTACCTTTCTCTCATATGTGTTCAACACAGTTCTGATCTACGTTGTCTTTAGTCAAACTGTATCCCTCTATTAAGCAAATGTTTGCCCATGGTTCAACATGAAGATTAAGTCAACAGTTTCTGTCAGACACTGGTCTGAAGCCCACTGTGTCCCTTCTCTTCAACTAAGAATATATTCTTGTCAGCAATGTTTTTCTGAAGAAAGAAATGGTGCAGCATTTTGACCATAATTTGAGTTTTGTAGAACACAATCTGAATACAGAAGTCTTGCCCACACGCAGCACTTTGATCCAAATCATCATCAGTGTTGAGCTTTCATCTACACCTCTGCTCACCGTGCTGCAGCTTGGGCTCGTTCTCAAAACTTGGCGCAAGCTAAAAATGGAGTTGTCCTTTATTAGTTCTCCATCCGACTTAAGCAGTCTATTGTGGCATATATGTGTAACCTTTCAGATCCAGTGCGACTGTGGCCTGTCTACGTATAGGTTTATGCAGAGGCAGGCGTCAGATGGGCTGACTGGAGGCGACAGCATGCCCTGGAGTTGGATGAGAATAGTAGCGGCCTTTTCCCAGACTCACCCGCAATTAGCTGACTTGGCTGAAAACAAATGCCTCTGTTTGTGCTGATATTAGCCTTCACACGCTGGAAGAATGCAAAGAGGGATGAAACTAATATGTTGTGTCGCTCATGAATTAAACACCAGTGGCGCAAATGGACCTGAGTGGTGACCCAGACTGTGTGTAATCATGTGGAACATATTCATGGAATATCAAATAAAAGCCCACTTTGGGGCATTCATCAGGAGCCGAGGTGGGTGTAGATGTTTACCTGGTGCTGGATTGTAGCAATATTCTGATAAACAGATGCTCATTAGCAAACCAGGAGAATCAGCACGACACCTGGCCGGCTGCATCAGGCAGGCGAACCAGCCAAAATGTCGCGTTAGATATGTGGACACGCAAAAGCACCAACAAAGTTCCCAAAGATTCACAGTTTCAACACAAAGTCCAGTGGGATTTGGGAGGATGACGTGAGCCGTGAAGTTACATGAGCTACTTTAACTAAGGAAGATGTTTGCTTTACTCCAGGGACTGTTGGTTACACATTTGGATAGCAGTTCTAATAATGAGATGAACACAGGATCACAGCAGCTTTAGGCCCTGACAGCTATCCAGTCAACTGTCAAAGTCATTCATCCACGAAGAAGAGCATAAACGGATTCCTCATGTGATCAGCAACTTGGACGAAATTGAGCAGAAGTAGGAAGAGATGTGTGTCTTTGTGTGGTTTTGCTATTTGACTCTGACTAGCCACGCATTTTCTTGAGCATGTTACAGTCGGTCATTATGAGGACATTGTTGGTTTTTCATCAACTGAATCGGGCGTTTTCAGTGGCTGAAATTTGTTGAAGCCAGTCCTAGATTGTATTGGTTTTCATCTCTTCGTCTGCATAACCGAACGTTTTGAAAACAATGATGTCGTAGCTCCGCCTCTCAACCCTCAGTCTGTCTCCACTCATCTATTCACGACAACAATAGCAAATGACAGTAGTACTAATTTGGCAACAATATCATCTACATATATATATATATATATATATATATAGATATATAGATAGATAGATAGATAGATAGATAGATAGATAGATAGATAGAGAATTCCGTTCTTCTCTGTCTTTTATATATATATATATATATATATATATATATATATATATATATATATATATATATATATATATGTGTATATATATATATATAAAGCAAAATGCAAGATGTTGCTGAGAATGTGAAGTGTCGGTGGAACCATCTGCCTGAACAGATGCTAAAAACGGAGTCCAAAACAGAGAAGAACGGAATTTCTATGATAGTTTCAAGTTTATCCTTTGGGAAGGAGTTTGAAGTAAAACAGGTGTCAACCTGTTAAAAACAATACCAAAGGTTGACCGCGATGTGCACTAATAAACAAGGAGTCTGATGTTAGTGATGAACTTTTTCTTGGGCTGTCTCTGTTCGGTTAAGATCAATATCACTGAATACAATTCTTTAGAATAATAAAATCAGCTTCATAATTTTTTATGTGAACACCAGGTGTAAAAGGCAGGTAGGCATGGTTCAAAGAAATCTGGATGAACTGGTGGCGCCCACGTGTTTTCACCCAATCGATTCTAGGATTCTGGTTTTACTTGATTGATGTTGCCTGTAGTTCAGGCAACATCAGGGGTTGGTGTTGTTGTTTTCAGGGCAAACATGAACAGCTCACGGAATATTAGTCTTTTGTAGTAGAAATATTGAGTTAAATGTGTTGTGCATGGACAGAGGGTTTTACCACGTGAGGCCACCAAAGGCTCTTGTTGAGTTCATGTGAAGTAAGGCACGTCTGTACACTGGCAAATCCATCCACACAAGCGGTGTCTACAATCACTGACTTGTCACCACTCAACCTAGGAGGATATATTTTTTCAAAACATCAATTATCATCTCTTCTAGTATCACTGATAGATATAAAATTAACACTCTGTGTTTGTGGGTTTGTGGAGTGACGTGGCGCTTCAGCTGTCCCCACCTAAATATCACCAGACTCTGAGCTAACATTATTTTCAAGATCCGAGTCTCTTTCATTATTGATCTCAAGTGTCAGCAAACAGTGTCATGGAGCACAAGGAGTTCAGTCTGTGGCTTTATGAGAGTACTATCTTGAAGCTGCTTTAGTGCATTTTCAGTGTTAAGAAAAAGACCTAATGTGGTATGAAATGACGTAGTGTCTTTCTGTGTGTCCTTTTTCCTTCTCTTAGACAGGGACACATGACTCTAGTGTTTTTTTAAAGATGGATGTTGAGGATTCATGATGTCATAAATTATTGAAAGCTCAAAAATGAAACGCACAAGTCAGAACTTTGGGTGAAAATAACCAAAGCATGCAGAAGAACAGTCTCATGGCCATTAAACGAAGGAAGTCGATGGGTGGCGCAGCTCTGTTGTCTGTTCTGTTGTTGTTGTTTTTATTTTATTTTTCATGAAATATTCATATACAGCATAACAATACTGGAGTATTATTAATTCCTCACGTCATTATAACTGCTAGGTTAGGGTGTATTTAATCAAAACAGCAAAATCCACTTAGCAAATGTTTGCATAAAGGCTTTTGAGGACAAAATAAATATGGAACTAACTAAAGTACTAAAGTACTCCTAAAGTAGGAACTGCACACTCACAACTCCACCGCCCTTGGCCATCATATTTTTATGTTCTGAAAATGCGATCTTGCAATGTCTGTGAGCACAAATTCTTGTCTCTGCAGGGGTGACAGGCAAAGGGCCACATTTTTTAATCCAGCACAGTTTGTGGGCTACACGTATTTATTGTTATTATACGTCCTGCTGTGTCTGTTTAAAGCACTTGTGGGCCACATCGAATCGGAACTTTGAGCCTGGGGTTTGGTGCAGGTGAGCAGAATGATTCACATTTGCTCTCGACTTTTCACTGACTTTCAAGCTCTCATTTTTGCCTGCTAACCCTCTGTCTCCACAGAATTAAAAAGCCACCCAACCAGCAAGAGGTGCACTTTAGAAACGATGTCATCCATTTCAATTGTCAGAAATTACACTTGAAAAATGACTGGCTGTTAATCTCTCTAACTGATTTTTTAAGCGTGGAGGTGAGTACAAGTTGCAGCAGATAAAGCCGTGCTTGAATGCAAACAAGAGATTGAGAGGAAGTGATGTGATACACGGACAAATACAGTGTTTGACATCAAACACAGATGACCACTGCCACCCCTTCTCAATGTACAGCCTTTCTGAGGGTTGTTTCCAAGTTTACCGTTTTCCTGCCTAATTGTTTGACTGTTCCTCTTTAAGATGTTGCTTTATGTTATTACTATGGGGAACTGACTAACAGTGTTGTGTGTAAAGGCTGCCTGGGTTTTAACTGTTGGACAAAATGGCCATGACCTGCTACTGAAATGCTACTGCGTCTACTGTCTAGACTAATGAGCCAGAGGAAATGATGTGCTTAAAGATAATGGGTAGCTCTGTCCTCTCGGTTTTGAATCCAGTGGATGGCCCTGCTTGTTTGTTCAAACTTTTATAGCCACATGATGAAGTCGGGTCTACCATTAGTTGTGACAGAGTAACCCAAACCACTAAATAAAGCTCAAGTCTGGGGACCATCTCGGGACACCGCTGTAGTGTCAGCCGGAATGGAATGAAACCCCTCTGACATTCCAGGGTATAAAAGATTGAGGAAGAGTATGAGATGAACGGTCGACTGAAGCCTCGAGAGAAGAGTTGTAAGGGAACAAGGGAGGAGGTGGATCTTCTCAGCCTCCATCGTGAGTCAGTACTGACTCAACAAGCTGACCCACTCCCTACAGTTCACAGCACGAGTCCGGGGCCCACCTCTCTTCTGGTCTGTTTCTGTTCACTTCTTCTCGCCTCTTGTCCCCTGAGATGATGCCTCACTCCCACGCTGTGGCAGCCGTATGCATAACAACTCCATGAAGGCATGTATCTCTCAATATATGTGGGTGAGGCAGCTATTATTAAAATATGTTTTGACACTAAGCACAGTAAACACCTTTGGCAATACTTAATATCTTGCAGCATCTAAAAGATCCTTTTTTTAGTCATCCCAGCAGCCTCAGCTTCTTTGTTTCATCACTTTGAATCACAAATGACCTTGTAATGATGAAGAGCATCCACTCCAACTCTTACGTAAGTCACAGTACAGCCCTTCTCGACAAGGTTTTTCGATTCTCACCGGCAGAAAAAGCCACACTTCTCTTCACTAGGTAAATGAGTAAAGCTGCTGCTTCCATAAATAACCACAAGACCAATTGGGCAAAGTACTTTGGCGGCTCTAAATGCAGAACATGCAACTCTGATCCATCGTCCAGCGAGTCGTCTGTCCGTCTTCTGCTTCTCCAACCTGGCAAAAGGCCCCTCCTGCGGTGAAACTCAATAGCTGTGCCAGAATGAAATGCTGATTTTTCCTCTCAATCGTATTATTTTCTCATGCTAAGAGCGACACAGTTGCTTATTGTACCAGTGTCTTTCATATTAATGGCCCTGCTTATTCTACACATTATATTTTCCAAGACGATGACACCTTTTAAGCATGGCTATATTAAAGTCCATGCTGTTTTGGGTGTACAATTCCTCTGTGGCTTTTGTTTAGCAAGCACAAGACATGCTGTGAATCTATAACAACGCTTATTTATCTGATTATGACCGTCATATAGAGCAAAACACACAAGCAAAAGAGCAAAACTGTACGGCAAAGCTTCTTTTAGCTATTGTGGCCCATATCTATTGACTGCATTTACAGCCACAATTTATCATTTATTTATACTTACTGGTACTTTTTTTGTCATCTAAATACGTTTCTTTTGTATCATCGGGAGCCATGTAAGATAGTGCAGTGTGTTCTGTCTTCATCCGGTGGTGGGTTCCAAACTGTCATCTTGGTCTCCCAATTCACAGGATGGGCCCTGGTTTCTACTTCACACAGGTCAGGTCGCTGATACAGGTCGCTGATATAGGCTGGCGCACTCCGTGTGAGGGTCTGCATGTGTGTCTCTTTTTATGGTTTTTCACTTCAGTGTGTTGCTTTCATTAAGACCACTGCACTTCAAATCTTAGTCTTTTTATGTTTGTCTCATTGTGAGCATGTTGACAATTGCGGTAAATGTCAAAGCGATGGCAGCGGGGAAAGCCATGGACCAGAATGACCACCTCCTACCGACACAAAGTACGTCAAATCAGTGGCATGAAGCAATATAGAGTTTACCCTACTGTTAACCTTTAGAGGCACTCAACCATAGGGCACTGGATTATTTAACTGCTTTTGACAGTGAACACCAAGTTCATATGTGCAGTCCATTTCGACTGTAACATCTGGAGCGGGATTGCCACAGGGGGATATTTAGAGTCCATTTTAACAAGTGTCCATTTGTCACGTTTGAGTTTATGTCAGGAATATGGACACTTATATTTAAATATCGATCTATGATGGCCAGCTTTTTCATTCAGCTTGCAGTGAAGATCACATGAGGGACTAATATTTGTCTGAAAAAGGTGGCCAGCCAATAGCCATGTCCGCTTTGTTCCTTTAAGCCTGGGGGAAATATAAACCTAATTATGAAATAATGTCAGTAGAAGTCTGAAACATTCGCCCTGGCAACAGCCATCACAGTTTTCTGCCTCCAAGCTATTTGTTGTGAACCTCCTGTCTCAGCTTCCAGATCTTCAGTGATATATTTTTATTTTCCTCTTCCTACCTATGACGCCCTCCAACTGACAATGAAAACTTTTTTCTTTTTTCAACTTTTTCTGCTCCTTTGATCCCTGTAAGGAGACCTTGTCGTCTGTCCCTGACAATGAGTCTGCTACAGTATCAATGAGACCGTCTCTTGCTTGCCTATGGAGCATTGTTACCCACTCTCTTGGACCATCTGTCCTCTCCTACCAGCCTGTTTCCCAGTGCTGTGAAAATATCAAAATGATCACCGTTGCTCCTCTTTTGCAGCAGAATTCAGAATGTCCCATGAATGCCTTTCACATCAGATTGTTGTTTGCTTAGAGTTGTTGTAATATGTCAAATTAATTTGTTGTAAATATGACTTTGTTAGCCTTCAACCTTGAACAAATTGGAACTGCAACATGGATGCGTCGGAAAGTAGATCTGTTCAAAAGCATGGATGGCTCATCATTTCAGTGACTCGATCCAAGTCAGGAAAGTGAGTAGGCCATGTGAGCCAGTCAAGTGTTGTGCATATATTTTAATGTTAAAAAGGGTACATGTCTTTTGAGGGACATCAGGGTGAGAAGGACACGCAGCAATGTGTCTGAGACAAAGTCACAGATGTCAGTGTGACTGAGAGCGCCTCAGTGGTGAAGCAAATTTAATCGCAGGCTTTCACGCTTCTTTGGAGGTTGTTTAAGGCGTCTGCTGCACCTTTGAGGGGAAAGGCACTTGCTGTCTGCAACACAGACCGAGATGGGGATTTGTGCTTGTTCAACCAAAATGTTAAAGAGAAACATTAAAATATCAGTCTGCGATTGTTTTTCTGGTGGAGGGATGGGCTTTTAATCTGCGGGGAAATATGCCAGACAGTCCATTAATGTGATGACTGTGAGTGTGTCACATGTGGGCACAAATACATTCAATTTGATCTGTGAGAGCAACTGCTGGAGCTGTGACTTGTGAAGTGGCCCTCCAAAGTGCCATCACTCTAATGTGTTTCCTCTTTTTCCACTGCAGGGCCCACTGAGATCCGGCTGGTTCAAGTACAGGGGATGCTTGTTTCACACGGTGATCAGCTCTGGTCGATCAGGAACGAAGAAGCCCCGAAGCGTCAACCTGATTTCTCAAACACTTCACGGCTCAGTACAGACAGGAAATGGTCTTGACAAAATCATGCATTTAAGCGTTTGAGTGATGAGACCTGGGGAATGTAGTGGTGGCAGTTTGTGGTTGTCTTTACCGGGTGCATTATGTTTTTGTTACGTGGTTATAACACCAGTAATCAAAAGGTGAAGAGGTGGATTGTATCATGATGTCTGCGGGTATTTGATTCACATCTCCACAGTTTCAAAGGAAAGGCTGCGGTTTCAGATGAGTGATGAAATATGCCTTTTAAGAACTGTAAGTCTTCAAGGAGTCTGAACCTTTCACCTGTATCCAGGCAGTCAAAGAGAGAATCATTGACTCAGTCGTGCTAGGGCTGCACAATATCGCAAAATGACATCTCTTGTCAGAAACATCTTCCAACTCTTCTGGGGGTAGTGTGGAGGAGTTCCCAGGCCAACTCTGAGATGTAATCACTAAAGCGTGCCCATGGCCTCCTCCCAGTTGGACGTGCCCAGAACTTGAAGAGAGAACCTGACATGATGCTTGATCATCTTCTCTTGACACAGAGTTGCTGAGGCTCCACTTACAGCCTGCCTTGGATGTCTGTCTTAAGAACCCTCCAGCCACTCTTCAAACAAACTCATTTTCACCACATATATATGGGGTTTTCATTCTTTCAGTCACTTCCAAAAGCTCTGTGACCACAGGTCAAGGCAGGTTGTTACTCGAGCACTCTTCTGGCTCAGCTCTTCAGAAGACATTGACAGAACCTAAGAATAGCCTTATCCAAAGATTTTCAAATTATGAAAGATTCAAATATTTAATCTCAATAGCACTACAACTGAGTTAACACCGTGAGTACGTAAGTAAGTCATCTGTTCTAAATGTATCTCTTCTAAATGCCACTTTAAGGAAGGTTTTATCAACACAACAGTGGCCAATAATGTTCACAATGTTAGGATTTTACCATGTTGTTTTCAGTGCCACTGAGGTTATTCCAAAGCAGTGCTTTTCAACCTATTTTGAGCCACGGCACATTTCGTTCATTGACAACATCCAGAGTCACACTACCAAAGATACAATTGTGCTGCCCGTAAAGTCCTATAGAAAATCCATTTTATTTTGTTAAAAATTGTAGCTACTGACTCTGGGCTCCTTTGGCATGTTATTAGCAGATACAAATTGCATTGGTTTAAAAATGTCTCTAGAGAAGAGACAGCAATATGGCAATATAATCTCCTCACGTCAACACGTTCAAATTGTTCAAGACGTCATGCCCACCTCTGTCGCCGGACATTGAGGTGAAACTGGATCATTTCCCATGGCACGCATGACAGTCTTTCCTGGCACACTAGTGTGCTGTGGCACACGGTTTAAAAACGCTTTTCGAAAGAATGCTCTTGATAGTATCTGTTATGTTGGGTAGTTGTACAAAGAAACGGACACGAGGAAAGCATTATTGGCCACTCTTGTGTTGGTAAAACATTTAAGTTACATTTAGAACAGATACAAAATGTGTGATACATTTGCCATTGATTGTGAATTTTAACTCGGCTTTAGTGCGATTAATTGAGTTTACAAATGTTAATCTTTTTCTAAAAATGTGGGAGAAAGTTCACACTATACCACACTTCCATTGAAAAGTTTAAGCACCTTGATGGAACTGGTATAATGCCTCTTAGCATTATACCAGAAAGCCAATGGAGAGAATGCATAACTGGAGGGATGAGATGCTATTTGTCTACGCCTTGAAAACATAACTGTGATTCATTTGATTTAATCTTTTTGCTATTATTTAGGCAAGAGGGTTGGTGCGTATTTTCTGGTCAAAAGTTGAGATGAGGTGCCAGGATGGGCGAAGATAGATTCGACTTCTGTGCACCTTCAGCTTGGAGTGTTATGTTCAAGCAACTGTAAAAGCTCCTCTAGGTTCCTGAGTTACACAGTATTTATTTCACCCATGTTTCCCCTTGCTTGGCTGTATTTCACATGCACAAAAACTGTGTTTTTTCATCTGGCACCCCTCATTTGGACCCATTGCAGATGTAATGGTATTATAAATATGCTTACATCTAAAAGACTTAGTATCATGTGTTGTCTGGGACCAAAATTGTTTTGTCTCTGGACCATCCTACTCTAAGCATTTGTTCCAAATCGAAGCTTGACAGTCAAGTATAGTCCCAGAATTGTGCAGCCCTAGTTTGGACCCAAAGAACTACAGTACAGTTTCTGTGTGAACAGTATTTAACATACAGCAGCACAGTACAATGTGAAATGTGGGAGCTTTAAAGGAATCTGTGAGGAAGTAATAATTTGTATCAAATTTTCTTTTTATACAAATATACGTTTGATATTTATAAATATATCTATATATTTCAGGCTTCTTTTCTACAGAGACTTTAAAAATATTTTTGATATTGAGTTACCAGATGTGTGAGAAGGTGTAAATGGAAGCAAAAGTGTAAAGTACGGACACTCTATAATGTGAATGAGCCATAACATTATGACCATATACCAAGTATTGTGTGGACAACACAGTAACTTTGGCTCTCCACAGGATGGACACCAAGTTTGAAATCTGGTGCAGACGTTGGCAGGCGATCTGTTCAAGCCGTTGTGTTTCCAGTGAGAGCCTGTGCAGCACAGATTTGTTTGTCCAGCACATAAAGAAGCTGGAGTAGATAACAATAGTTCGGGATATTTTGGTTTCAGCCGTTAATTTTTATATTATTTTTATATTTTCTATATAGCATATTTGTTTTCAGGAACAAACTATTTAATCCAGCCACTGATCCAATCTTCCAATGCAGGCGAGAAAGTCTAAATGATAAGAGACTAACTTCCCCCACTGCTCTGTGGTTACTGTAAGATCTCATGCTAAACTGATCATCGCAGTTTAGCCCCATACCCACCAAATTATATGACGTGTCTTGACACTGTATCTGGAAAGGCATTAAACTTAGCAGCATTAAGAACAGTAGATGCTGGAACTGAAATGGTCATGTGACACACCGCTGTTGGGGTATTGAGTGGTGTCAATGCCAGCATGCTAGAGAGACAACGATCATATGATTTGTCGCTTTACTTGGATGGTTATAATGTTATGACTGATCTGATGTTTTAAACATGTGATATTGAGTGAGAACGATGCATGACTGACTAGGCCCTTTGTCTTTGCATCACTGTTTTTCTATGCATTTATGTGTGGCTGTGGCTGTTTCGCGCAAGAGAAGACAAGAAATGTTGCATTTATATTGTATCTCATATTCAGGTCATTTCTACTGCCATCGTGAGTATTTTTTACAGAGGTTCCTGGTAAATCTTGGACAAAAAGAAGACTGCACACAAGAAAGTTGTTGGACTCGCTGGATGTAGAGACTCAAACTGGAATCAAATCAAGAAACAGAAAACATCTGAATAAGCTGATGTGTATTTGCTGTTTGTTGGTACATTAAAATCAACCTGTTAGAAGTAAACTTTGCACTTCATCCTGTCATGTCTGCCTCATTTATTGAATGAAAACAAGCCTTGTTGAGAGTTATGTCAGGCTGAAAATTGGGGAGCCACTGCATTCTCAGGGCTGCCACAAGTTTGAGACCGTGCTTTACAGTGTCAATATATTTTTGTGTTCAGGGGAGCGTCCATGTTGTTGTTCGACGCTATGGAAAATGAAGAGGAGAGAAAATA
Source organism: Synchiropus splendidus (assembly GCF_027744825.2). Classification (NCBI taxonomy): domain Eukaryota; kingdom Metazoa; phylum Chordata; class Actinopteri; order Syngnathiformes; family Callionymidae; genus Synchiropus; species Synchiropus splendidus. Next base: position 8,521,084 of record NC_071340.1, on the reverse strand, counting down.
AGCAGTCTGAATTGCGAACACAAGTGCATAGTGTTAAATGGTTTTTGATGGTCGGCTGTGACTGTGCGAATTAGTCTTTTGGAACATCAACACTTCTTGAACTTGAAAGTTAACTTCATGAAATTCAGACCAACTTGCACGCCAGCGTCTTAATCAAAATTACAAAAGCAGAGCAAGCAAACCTTTTGCAGCAGAGGAAACACATTAACTGGCATCAGCAGCTGCATCAGTTAATTGAGGATTAGTGTGATGAGATAGCAGAGTGGCGGTGCTGAAGGCCATCAGCTGTCTCCGGGAGATTTTTCACTGAATTCAGAGCAGCTTTTCACAGCCAAGGACGTTATATCACTAAGCGCCATCAGCAGCCCAGTGCCGTAAAAATTAAGGTCAGTGCGGGAGCAGTGAGTTGTTGTGACCTGCTGGAAAGAGAGGTTAACTAGAGGACTAGGAGGTTAAGGATTTAAGTTCTTGATCCTGAGAAAAGAGCATCACACAACTTCATGCCTCTGAGTTATTTAAGTGTGCCTCTGTGTAATAGTGGTGATTGATGTTACAGGCCTTTTCCTGGTTGGATGACTTCACTAAAATACGTCCTTGCAGTCACACCATCCATGTCTGAGTCAAAGCCCTTGAATCATCTTGATGGAAAGAAACTGTGGTCTTATATATCTGGAGCTCTCATTGGCAAATTGGAGAATGAGTAAAAGTAGGTTTTCTGACCTTGCTTTTTCTTTCTGTGGCCGGCAGTGATTTTAAAGGTACCACTGCATGCAATGACGTTCTTCTGAAGGGAGCATCCATGAGGTAGGTATCAATGAAGTGAAACACAGCTGACATGAGGCCGATAGTTGTGCTGCTTCTCAAATTGCAATAATTATGTATTTGAAAAATTCAATGAAACAAGCATTAGCAACATGCTTTCTTTCTTTTGTTTCTGCTATGAAGCTGCCATGAATAACTTCCCAAATTATTATTATTATTATTATTATTATTATTATTATTATTATTATTGTTGTTGTTGTTGTTGTTGTTATTATAATCTGTTATTCTTAATAAGTTCATTAATTATTATAATATTTTTATAATTATAATTCAGGATTTGAAAGTGAATGCATGTCGTTGTTTAAATTAGAATAAGGTTAACGTATGCAGAGGTTGCGAAAGACAATTGAAATCGACGCTTGTTTTTCTCACTTGGCACCTGGGTGTGTACGTAGTCGGGGAAAAACAGTGCTGGTTTTTCAACTCCGCCCGCCTGAAATGGCCTAGTCGACTTACCAGGCATCTCTAGTATGTGTCACGTGATCTGGTAAAGTGGAAAAATGTAGCAGGCGAGAAGGAAGAATCGGTCGAGATCAGAAGTAGACAGTGGGACGCGTTTATTTAAAGGTAAAGACGCATAGCCCTGGTAAATATCTGGGCCACAACACTGCTGAAGTCACGCTAGCCACACTTGCTAACCCGTCAGTGGTGTGGTCGTCTCGTAAAAATGCTGATGTACGCATGTTTGCATCCCACTGGAAAGTGCGGTTTAGTGAGACAGACACTCGTGAGGTGTTGAAAATGTGTCAGAAAACTTGTGACGAAGATTGAATCATAGTTGCCGAAAACGCTTTAAGTTCCCTGTTAGGTAGGATGTAAATAGAGCGACGCCGGTTTGCTGCTGCGGGTCGTCGTCTAACTAGTGTTCCTTCGATGTTTTTGCCTTTTGTCAAGGTTTGCCTGGTCTTACTAAGCTCTACTGATGTGTTCCGTGACTGGGCAAAGACGTGTGTACCATGTGTAATGACGCGTAAGTAAACCCTTGTGTTTTATTTCAAATCTTCAAAGGTATTGACACTCAGAGGCTCGCGACAGCCAACCAGTGAATCTTTGTATAACTGCTTAAGTGGGTCTGTATCATATGAATCAATGAATGTTTTATACTTGGTCTAATAAGTGGTACTCAGTATCCTACATAATGTGTTCCCTTTGTAGTATGTATTATTCACCTATAAAGTTATACAGCTAGTATGAAATATAGAAGCACTGCCTTGGCTTTGTCCTGTGTTGGTTGATAAGAAAATACCACAAATAGTGTGTTGAAAAAGTGATTCAGGAAGTTACTATGAAGTTTTATCATCTGTGATATTAATTATGAGGCTGATAAGAATACTCATCTTTCGAATGTCATTGCTATGTAATTGGTCCTTGTTTCATGTTTCCTCAATTATATGAGTATTTATTTCGAACAGGGTCAAGTTATTTTAACCACTTACACAGTGCAACATCATCTGAGATAATCTGTTAATCCTTTTGTAAAGAAATAGATCTTTCAGGAGAAGCATGAAAGAAGCAGAAGGCAATATGTTTGAACTTGCCTGTATTTATGTAAATGCAGCAAAAAAAAGTCTCTTAAAAAGTAGTATTAGAGTGTAGTTGAATGCAATACCAGAGACTCATCCTGTGAAAAATAGCGCTGTAATCTGAAGGATCTTTTTAGCCTTTTCCGGTTGACGTCGTAGATAATAATGTTTGCTTAGTTGTTTGCAATTGCATGTGACTGAACTGTGTTAAATCATTTGACCTAAATACTGTACATATGCATCCAGTAAGTGCACTTCTGCATGGTCTGCTAAAAGGAAGTCAGGAGACTTGTATCAAGAGAGTTTGTACAATTATGCTTGAACCAAGTGTTGCTTCTTCCTTTACACTTAAGTAGTGATGGAACACCTGCATGATTTAAAGACATGTTGCATTGTCAATACTGTCCTTTCTTAGGCCATAGAAAAATTCATATCATTTTATTGTGATATGTTGTGTACACAGCATGTTACGAACATAATTTCCCTTGGGATTGATAAAGTATTCTGATTCGGATTCTGATATTCACCCATTGACAGTCAATGTCGTCAAAAAGTATGACAAAAGTGTGCCAACTACAAAATGTTTATTCCCTGAATGTGCCTGGTTGTGTTTCGTGGTCAGTTGTGTTAGTGTTCTGCCACCACATATTTGACCACATGCTGATATCGTCCATCTACTCGCTGATGTTGATCAGTCGGGATCCTTTGTGAACCCGTCAGTGTCACTTTGCTGATAAAGTTTCAGTCTTTTCTATGTCCCCCACTCACTACTGTACCATTGTTATGTTCACACACTTAGCTATGCTTTGTGAAGAACGCAGAAAGCAGTGAAGAACTAAGAAAGGGTTTGGAAGATATATAAATTGAATCCCATTTAACAATTTTTTTTCTTACGTTTTAAAGGTGGAGGTAAAATTAGTGTTTTGGATCTCCTCTGGCAGACTGTTTCAGAGTCAAAGGGCCCTGGCAGAAAAGACTTGGGGACAACTAGCAGAGGCGCACCTGAGGATCTGAGGGTTGTGGTTGGCTTGTAGTGGGCCAGTCGTTCCAGTTTGTACTCTGGGTCCAGACCAAGACGGGCATTTAAAGTTCTCAATAAAACCTTAAAGTCAATTCTGAATAACTATCTAAGAGACCTGAATGTTGTGAAGTCACAACAAATGTGAGTGAAATGTAAATTCCACATAGATCGCAACAGCTGTGATTCTCAACGTTTCTGAGCCAGAGTAGTGATCCCAACATCATGGGTGGGATCGCTACTCTATGGGGATTCCCAAATAACAGACGTGAACTGCTCTCGCCACAGAGGAGGAGGGGTTACACTCACAATCTCTTGTTCATGAGTGTGCTCCCCTCCAAATAGAACGTTGACCCACACAGCAAAGTTAAAATAAATGAACTTCAATGCAGGCAAACTGTTTGTGGTTGCATGTTGTAAGAAAATAAAACGCTCCAACATAGATATGATGAAAACACCATTCATCTCAAATTTGCATTTGTCTTGGCTCTGAAGAATAATCCAAGCGACAATGCGGCACATTCTTATGGCCCAGCTGCACGTGACTGATGTGGTTTTTTCCTCAGGGATGACCTTTGTCTGCACACTGTCGTTGTAGATGAATAAAGCTGCCACTGTGGGGGAGGCGAACAAGGAGTGGTGAGGATGAAGCTGAATGAACGCAGCGTGGCACACTATGCCACCTGTGACTCACCGCCTGACAAGACGGGCTTCCTCTTCAAAAAGGGGGAGCGTAACACAGCTTACCACAGACGCTGGTTTGTCCTGAAGGGAAACATGCTCTTCTACTTCGAGGAGCGTGACAGCCGGGAGCCCATCGGTGTCATTGTTCTGGAGGGATGCACTGTCGAGCTCTGTGAGTCAGCTGAGGAGTTCGCCTTCGCCATTAAGTTCGACTGCGCCAAGGCCCGTGTCTTCAAGATGGCGGCCGAGAGCCAGGCAGCCATGGAGTCATGGGTGAAGGCGTTGTCACGAGCGAGTTTTGACTACATGAGGCTAGTGGTGAAGGAGCTGGAGAGGCAGTTGGAGGAGATCCAGCAGGCGACGGGAAGTGCCTTATCAGGAAGAGCAAAGATCTCAAAGAAGAGCTCGAAATCAAAATCAAGCGCTTCCTCATCTACATCATCATCCACATCATCGTCGTCATCCTTGACATCACTATCATCTAACTCCCAAAAGATCCTCCAGGATGAAATGCATAGCTGTTCCAAGCTAAATGGCGTCACCTGGAACAAACCCCCGACCTCCGACGGATTCGTTGAAGGGACGTCGTCGTGCGCAGCCTGGGAAGTGGGTGCGAACCCTGAGAACAGCAACATGCTCGGTTACGATGGAGCGAAAGCACCGCCAGTGCCTCCCCGCAGACGAGGAGCATCCCTGGAGAGTCCAGTCTGCCCCGGCACAGGATGCTTCTCCAAGTTGCACGACTGGTACGGCTTAGAGGTGGAGGAGCTGAGAGCGGAGTGGCTGCAGAGCCAGTGAACAGACGTTCCACTTGTCCACAACATTTCAACATTTCTTCATCACTATTTGCATGTTGGGATAAAAACAAACTGTAAGTTCATCACTTGACTGTCTTGTGACCAAACAGGTTTGAAACAGGATCAAGGAGGGGGTACGTAAGTGGATGGGTACAAAAGAGAATACAGCAAAGCTTGGTTCTGGATAACACACAATATTACCTTTCAAAAAAAATCCCAAATGATAGTTGTTGAATGTATGTCTGGAGGAAACTCAGCAATAATGACACTGTCACTCATCTGACTCGCACCTTGTTCATGATTGACAGAACAGTATTGCAGATACACCAGCTAATATAGTCCGTGCGTACAGCAATCGCTTACCTCTTCAAGTGACAAGGAGGTGGGCTGCTGTGTGATCCTAAACCAACTATACCAGCATGGTGTCACTAGTGTTCGAACACTGTTATTGGGCTTTGTATTAAGTGTCTACATTGAAAGGTTAAAAAAAAAGAGCACATCCAAGTGACATGGTTCGGCGTCTCATCGAGGCGACACCCCAGAAAAATGTCCTGAGAGCCAGTCAGGCTATTTGTGATGTGAACAATTCATCCCAGAGGCCTTCTTTTTGATAATGTCAGACCTCCCTCGCTGCGGCCCCCACCATCTTTTTATAGTCAAGAGGGGGCCAGATATGTCGCTCATAGCAGCACATGGTGGTATTTTAGCTTGCGTTAGCCAGCAGCTAAATGTCTCTATGTCAAAACATTGCTTTTTTTTCTCCTCTCCTCTCTTTTGTTCGAGGTTGTGTAACTACGATGGAACACCAATTGCCTCTTGCTCTACACTACCATCAACAACAAACAAGAGAAGTGGTTCTGTAACTCTTCCATGTTGGAAGTTCTCACCAGCATTGTTTTTTTTTAATGGTTCCTGTCTTCCTTTTACTGAATCAAATCGGTCTGTGCCTTGTATCTCTGTTTTTACTAGTAGTACTTGAAATTATTCTGATGGTTTAGTATTCTCTAACTACCATTCCGTGTATATTCCATCATTTTCACTATGACGGTGCATTCTTATTTTTTAGGGACGGGAGACTGCAATAATGAAAAGCAGCAAATAATCTATGGTTTACTCTTAACTGCAAACACATTTCTAAAGAATTATGAATGTTATTCTTATGCTTCCCAAAAAAGAAATGCCAAGCAATTCCATGTTTTTTATTACGTGTGAGCTGAATGAAAATGTACGACTGTTTTAACTTCATGGTGTATGTTCCCAAAGTTGAGCATTCAAAGTTTTTGGCTTGAAAGTGATTAATGCCATGGAAAAGTGTAAGCTGGACCAATTGTGGGCTAAAGATAGTATTGTGTGACACTAAGATATGTCAACATTGTGGACTTAAATCATCTGAAATGTTGCTGCTTAAATATTCCCTTTTGACAAACAGATGTGACAAGAAAAATCTTTTTGTTATTAATTTCTGAAATTTTCACTTCCATGATGTTTGAAATGTACAAACTAATTTGGTTGTTCAGTTTTATAACTGCTATTGTTTTAGGCTCAGCATTAAGTTACTTCACCTTTAGAAATATTACATCAACATCACAAACGTGTTAAACACATTGTCATGACCATTAAATATGACTGTTTATCTGAAGGAGTTGAATTTCTTGACTAATAATGACATTTTCCTTGTTTCAAAGTAAATACACACTGTTGGGGTGTATGAAGGAGTATGGGATATATTTTTTTCATCTTCAGTAAGTAGCCAAAATAGCATTTTAAGTGTTGGTATACAAAGTTGTATGGCATATTATTGATTTAGCTAAAAATGGCAGCATGGCGAGAGCGATGAGGACTACAAAAACGACTGATGTGGCGTCCGTCTAGCCTCTGGTTTCAACTGATATCAAATCTGTCAATCACTAAAACTGACTTGCGTACCTCACAGTGAGACATTAGTTGCAGAATTTCAATGGCCAAGTTCGTGTTGCATCAAACATACACCCAAGTGAAACGCTGATTTGAGGAGCCCATGTCCCTGTTGGGATGTTTTCTCCTTCCCTCTGTGTTTTCCCTCATTCTTGTTGAGGAAAGTTGTGCAAAGTTCACTGTTCTATTCATCCAAAAGAACCTTACTGGTTCTGTAGGAAGTGGAAAACACAAATTGTTGGAAAACACACTCCTTTCTCTCCCAGGAAAATATACAATGGTAGTAAAGAAGTTGTTGCATGAAGACTATCAGGGGTGTTTGTGCAGTGTGTCGTCACTCCCAAGATCGTTTGAGTGTGTCCATGAACGCACTTGGCCCTGGTGGCAATATGTCAGTGAACAAATGCGTTTAAATGGTTAAATTGGTTTGGTTTGCTGTTGGATCTAAGTAAGTAACTTGAGTGTTGTTCTTCAGTGTATGCGAAGATCACGTTTATCTTGCCAACACAGTAGATTACTCTTAAAAATTGACTTTTTTTTTCTTTATTGTCAGTGGTACAATAAGTTTCAAGATGTAAAATGATGTTTGTTGAACATGTCCTTTATTTTTTGTTTTAATGCCACTTTTTACAAGTCAAACTGAATGAAGCAGGTTTTATTGACATGTTGTTCAGGTTGTGCCGCAGCAGGTGGAGCTACTTGACTGTTATTGACGTATCAACAGGCATCTGAAAATGTGATGAGCAGGCGCGTGCTGTTTCTGAACAGTTTGAGTAAACATCGTCTAAGTCGTCACTAAGTTTTTTCCCCTATGAAACTAAATGCAACACCTAAATAAAGTGACTGGATGGAAAGTTTTGGAAAGCGTGGATCCGGCACATTTTGTTCTTCAAATCTTGGCACACAACAGGATTCAAGCGAGAAGAAGAAATGGTCCTTGTGAAATGATTTCAATATAAAAGCACAGTGTATTTTTCGGGCTGGCGTGATGCAAGCTCCTCGATTACATTTGATCAAGCTGGTGATGGTGACACGCGGCACCGGTGTTAACTTTGTGAAAGACACGCTCCACAATAATGATGTGTAACATTTCAATGCTAATGGCACTGTGCTGTGAGTAGGAGGAAAACCACCCAGCATGCCTTGCGTCTTTAAGATCGTGGGGGCATCAATCCAAGTTCAGAGACCCTCGCGTTCCTCCTGGAAGGCCGTGCTTTTGGTCATTACCCAGAATTGGGTGAAAAGGATGGAACAGCGAGTCCGTTTCTTGCATCTACTTGACCACCTGTGCGAGCTATTTTGATGTAATTGTCTACCTTTTGAGCACTTGGCTTTAGCGTTACAGTGTGACCGCTGTTTGGGCGAAGTAGCGACCGAAAATAACGCATTTTGAGCGTATTGATCGTTTTATACTGAAATACTTGGGCGGAAGTGACTTCTTACACACGCTGACTTGACACAGCACATTTTTTGTCGGCGGAAATAGGCAGTCGACACATTTCTCCGCGTCAAGTTCGAGCCTAGAAACTTTTTCCCCCGTGTTTTTCTTGACTTGCAGAGGAACGTCCTCATGGAGACGCAATGAGTGTATCCGCGACGGGTCTTTTCTCCCCACACTGCCTCACTGAAATGACCAGTTTGTTTGGCTCCACGCCGGCGTCATCTTGACTTTTCTCCGCACATTTCCGTTATGCGAAGTCCAACCTGTTGGTTAGTCGTCGTGCTGCGGTGGATGCCCATCCGAGATAACGGTGAGTTTGTTGTGAGCTCCTATCACGCTTCAAATGAGCTCTTTTTTGGACTATGAATATCAGCACTTGTTGTCATCCTTGTATCCTAAGACGCTAGCACACTTTTTGCACACCGCTGCCATTTTCCTTCAGAAAAAAAGTGCTCCTGCAGAGGAATTTAAATGGATCTGCTTTGTATAGTTCACACAATCGTTTCTGTTTTTTGGCAAATGTCCCACTAGTTTAAAGGAAACCGTCCTGAAATAACAATATTGAATTTTTTTTTAGCTCAAACGTCAGAAAGTCTGGAGAAGTCAGTCAAATGAAAATCACTCTGATGTTCCCAAATGTAATTACTACGACATTATCTTGTTTTCCTGGATCAATGTTATGTCGAAAGTCTCGAGTGCATTTATCTCTTAGCACTCGATCTGACAAGCCTTTGTCACATGAGGTTCTTTTCATCTTACTATGGGATGATGTGTCTGCGCGACTTAAACAGTGTCAGATGCCGTTGTCTTTGCTTCTTGTCTGCACGCCTTCTACGAAGCAAATACCTTGAGAGAACCAGGACGATGTCAAATAGAGGAAAGATAAAGGTTGGTGTAAAAGTATGAAAAGATCATTTAGCGGTAATGTCTTTTTTTCCGCGTAGAAATAATATTTTTAGCTGGAAGTGAAGTAGGACCTATCCATTTTTTGTGCTGTTAGTTATTGAAAGCACTTTGTTCCTCATATTTTCAAAGACAGTGGTGAACTACACTGCAAGTTGTGGTGCTCTCAGTATGTTGTAAAAGGAAAAACATGCTAGACTAATTGTGTGTATGTAGCAGTCTTAAAAATGAAAATAAAATGGAAGCATTAGGTTCCATTAGCAAACAATTACTTAAGACTTATTTTGACCTTTAAGTTTTTAGTCTTGCCTTGTGATCATTTTAGCTAACTGTGCAGAATATGGTGAGTCATCAGATTATTATATATTCTATTATATATTCTATTATATATACTAGAATATTTGCTATCGAGAAATATTGCAGTATGACCCAAGTATTGTGATGTGCATTGTATTGCCAATATCCCTACCCAGATTGGAGTCTGGAGTACCGTGACCCAGCGCAACAACGAACACATTTGGAGTTATTCATAAATATGTCTGAAACATAGTAATATGGCGATTAAGTGACACGTTTGAGTGGACAAATTAATTCTCCTGTGTTTTTATGGTTGGTTTGTGTAGGTTCTCACACAGAAAGTGAGAATACAGACCCTTGTTTATGATGTCTGATATTTGAATTCTGTGGAATGTTTGAAAGCTAAGTTATGATAATATATTGTTATTAATACCAGTATGATTCATGTCCAGCTCATGAGTGTTGCGTACAGTCAGTGGTGACATTTGACTCTTGCAGTGACCAAATACTGCCGGATTATGTCGGATCACGCCGTTAACCCAATTCTCTGAAAGAAATTCTTCTCTTTTTCCTGCTCAGTCATATCAAATTGCTCATCTGTATTTGTTTTCTGTTTTATGCTGCACTCTTCTACTTCTCCATTGTCACGCTGCTCATTTTGACATTCCTCCTTTTGCAGCTCTCTTTCACTTTCATCATCACATCATCTATAACACATTGTGTTAGCTTATTGTTGCATATTAAATTCATATTAAAATAAAAGTCACAATAATGAACATGCATGCACTTCAGTGGTTTTGTATACATGCATACAAAGTTGACTTGAAATACATCAAGAGAAGTAATTACACTTTTAAAATGCTGTCCTTAAACTGTGGTACTGCTGCAACACAAATTATTGTATGTGATTCAAAATGTTGTGTTCAATAATGTATTGCATTGCTATTACTCAGTTTGCAATGTACCAATGACTTTTCTTAGGTTAGCAAATCGTATTTAACAGATGACGGTTACCATTGTATTTGAGTTTAAACACATAGATCTGTCTACACTGTGTTATGATCTGCCCTCAAAAAAATCACTCAGTACATCAGGCTTTTAGCTAGGATTTTGAGACAGGGTGTCCAAAGCCACGCCCCCAGCCCATAACCCCGCCCACAGCCCATTCCCCTCCTGTTACACCATGTCAACAACTGACTTGCAACTTGCTATGTAAAAACAAGCTGTAAACATCTATTTGTACAAAATAAAAACTTTATAAAAACAGATATGAAAACAGAGATAAACTCAGTAGCTGCTGCTTCACACTTTCAGATGCACGAGTCTCCTGCTCCAGGCAGTTGTTTTACTCAGCTGACAATGATTAATTAAAAAAAAAATCTATATATTTTTAGAATGATTCTTTCCCTTACTACAAGCTAAATGTCTAGAGTTTTGTTCATCTTCTTTTATATATATATTTATGCAAGAAAAGCAACAGTTGTCTCAGCTGTGTATCTGTTTTCTAAACATTCATTCATTCATTCAAACAAACTATATATAAAGGTTTGCCTCTTGATTAAATAAATATAACCATGTGAATGTTTATCCCTGTTAAGCTATTTTTCTCTTGTTCAGCAAGCACTTTGTGCCGTGCAGCAAACTGCACCGCTCCACAGCGCAGCTCACTGCACGGCGCAGGGGAGCGGGCTTTGTGCCCTAAGAAACGCCAAAATACTCTTCGATTAAAAAGCTATGAGTTAGTTTTGTATTTATCTGTGGTCAGACATCTGATCGATCACAGCGGGCTTCCATGCCGCGAGTGTGGCGACTCGCGAGATGTGGATAACTGCGGGATTACGCCGGTAAACAAATATGGCGACCAAGATACGGCTGCAAAAGTGTTGGAAAGCAGCGAATTTCGATCATATTCAGAGAAATTACAAGGCAGAAACATCCTTTTCATGGGAACTAGTGTGATGACACTATGAGTAGGGCATTTAGGAGGACGTCCATTTTTTATGTTTTGCAGTTAAGGACGCCCATACGCCCTCCAAGCTAAAAGCCTGCTCTAGATTGCCATCTGCAAGTTCTGAAGTGTGAATCCAAAGCCCTTGTGATGTTGATTGAGACTGTATGTCGCAGCAGTCAGGACAGCTAACTGAACGTCTGCCAGCGAAAGCGCACTGATTATGCTTGGCAAACATGATCTGTTCAGTGAAGGATAAATGGAGGTGTCAGTGGTGATCTGAGGTGCTTGTATCCCCTGAAATACCACTGAGGAGGTAAGAGTATTTGGGCGACATGTCTGACAGCTGCAAGTAGGCCGTAATTTTCACTCAAAGAGTAAGATTAAGAAGACACATGCCAGCTGGATTGGTTGCTTCCTGTTCAGTTTCTATTTATCAACTTTTCCGCTCAAATGTGGCCTCAACCATTCCTTATTCTAGGTGGAATTCCAGACTATAATATTCCACCAAGAAGAGCTACATTCATTCACAAAGACATTTGACATAGTTCCATTATAATACATTCTTGTCCCACGGGATTGTGCTCTGTCATGGTAACATGACTTGAACAGCGATTTTATCGGATATAGGCCCTTCCTTGGGGGGGGCTCTGTGCGATCCACTGAAGAGACCACAAGAGAGGTCTGACCCTCAGCGGCCCTGCGGGAAGATCAGCAGAGCTGAGGAAACGCTGGCAGTCAGACCAAGACAGATGAGGAGGAAAGATAGGAAAAGAAAACATCGTATTGAAGGTTCAGTCCTGGACCTTGACAAACGCGTTGTGTTTTGCTAAAGCTATCTCGTATTCGGGGTCATTTTCTCCACGCAGCTGTGGTAATTAGAGAGTAAATGTTGTGTCTCTGCTCTTGGTGGTCAGAAATGTTGATTACAGGTCCGATGCAGCTGCATTCGTGCGACTGTCTTTACATGTGTGTGCATGTTGAGGAATGGAAAAACACTAACTCTAAATAACCTAATCTATACTACACTTTCCTAGTTAAGCAAATGTACTTCTAAGTTTTCTACCCCAGAAAAACAATCACTTTGCACAGTTATTAGCTTTATTCCTTTACATGTTCAATTCTTTTTTAAAAGAGCAACTATGATTCTGCATTTTTTCTTGAACATTTCTATTTTTGTGACGTTTAACTTTGGTCTTAGTCCCCCAAAACATCTGCCAAAGCATCTTCTGGAGTCCCAGAAGTATTATGGTTTTTAGCTCCATTGAATATGTTCCGTCACTCGGGAGAGACTCAGAGAGGAGCTGCTACTTCACTTGACTGGGAGTATCTTTCCCAGTCGAAGCTGCTGGATGTTGCCCAGGAGAAGGGCGTTTGGATGGATGTTTCATTGAATCCATTCATCAGTAAATTCAAATTAAAATAATCTCAAGAACAACATTAAATATTCCAAATTTACATGTGTAAGCTGTCCCTTCTCCAAATCTGTATTTATTTGTGGGAGAGATGATTGGTGATATATTTTGATTTATTCTTTGCCTTTAGTGTGAAGTTAAGAAGTCATAATGATGCATGATTTGTATTTGACACATTGATGCATGATGACACGCATCTTCAGCCCAGATGTCCAACATCTAAATTGTCAACTGCCCTACAGGCCCTTAACTGAAAAGCTTGAGAAATTGGACATGTGTTTTTTCGGCAGGGTGCCTTAAATTTCCGATCATTCGTGCCTGTATAGTACCCTAATCGACATGCATCATACTGGTTTGCATGAAAAGGGTGTTCTACGAGCTCCACCTCTCTGCTCTGTCAGCCGACCAAAACTCATCCAGATTATTTAAAAATAACTAAAAATTATGATCTGCTTCTGTCGGTACCAGTCAGATTTGTGCTGGCGTCCCACAGCAGCAGGCACCTCTGCTTGAAACACAGAATAAGCCGAAGTGTCAACAGCTTGTAAAACACGAAGTAGCATGCCATTGTATCTGCAGCAGTAAACGTGGAGGAGCCAACTTGTTCGAACACTTTCTTAGTGCCTATTTATGCTCCCTTTATGTACGAAAATATACCCATCCTTTTCAAACGGTACTGTTGCTCTTGCACAAACAGTGAAAACAGAGGTAGCGTTGCGGGAGGTCATGGTTGGTGACAGCGGTTGGTGACGCCGTTGAGTTTATTGCGACGAAGCATTTCCGCCATTGTAATGTCATCTTTGTGTCCCATTAGAGCTACGCTTCAGGCATGTCAACTCTGCCCTACGGTTTCTCGTGGTACTACTCTGTTTGGTCCGTGTCCGTATGCTTTGTGGAAATGTGCAGAAATATGGACGAAATGAACATCAGAAGACTCTGTCCAGATGCATATGGAATGTTGAGCATAAGTGGGCCTTAAATTGTCATGCCTTTGTGGACTACTCCGGGCGCTATTTTTGTTATGTGGATCTTTTGAGTTGCTACACTCACATTAGATGTTTGACACGGCATGGAAGAGCACTATTATTGATGGAATGACTTCCGCTGTTGATGGGAAGAAAACCCTGCTCTTTTTAGTCCCTAACTCCGTTCCAGTATTTTCCGCAGACATGAACTTATCCAGTGTGTTGTGCTATCTTTCAGTAGCTAACCAAACAATGATTGTGCTGTCATTACTGAAAAGCACTGCAGGGTACCAAAATCTTAGCCTAAATGAAGATGAAAAAAGGTGAACTCTCATATTTTATTTTAACATCCCAAGACCATGCATCCTCAATTATTCATAATGGTTCACAACATTTATGTATTTTGTACTCCTACGTTTTAGGCACATTTAAGGAGACTAAATCTGCCATCTTGTTGATATTAAAACATTACACCCACTCTGGAGACAAGATGGCAGGAATGTCAGCAACAGTTCTTGCTACCAAACAACAATCCCCTATCCCCTAGTTATTTTTGGCTTGTTTGAAATGCAATTTCCTTATGCTGATGTTTCCAGCTACGTGGGGTGAAATGCGGGGGTCACCTTGGACAGGTCACCTGCCCATTCAGCGCACATGTAGGCGCATCTCGAAAAATGTAAATGTGGTTATGAAAATCAAAATGTTTCCTGGCACAATGCATAAAAAAAATAGATTCATTACACATACAGTGAAATATTTCAAGCCTTTGTTTCTTGAAATCTTAATGTATGATTCACGAAAATCCAAAGTTCAATGTCTAGGAAAATTCCGTACATACATCAGTTAAAAAAAAAAAAATATATATATATTTTAAACTGAAATCTCTGGCTTCTAAAATGCATGTCTATTTCTGTGCACTCAAACTTAGTTAGGCCTCCTCTTGCAAGAATTACTGCATCAATGTGGCGTGGAGTGCCCAGAGGAAACCCACACAAGCACGGGGACAGCACACAACCTCCACTCAGAAAGAACACAGTTGTGCTGCAAACCCAGAGGTCCTGTAATCATGGAAACCACTAGCTATATAAATTTAATTCACCTCTTGCTCATGGAACTTTCCCACCTACGACTTGTTATGATGGCTTCCTAATTTTGTGTTTCACTTGTCATCCTGACATTGCAGCGCTGAGATCATTGCAGAATTCTTTTAGAGTTCAATGTCCGAGCGTTGATGGTATTCCAAGTTGTTTGAGTGGAATTCGGCTGCAGTGAATAAACACAATTGCTGTAAAATTCAAATTTAGCATCACCTTCTTGTTCATACTACAGACTTTTTTTAAACAATTTAAGCAAGTTAAGTTGATGAATTGGTTGCATGTCACATGTGATATTAGTTGGAAGTGTGTGTAGCCCCACTAGAACTTTGAAGTGAAAGAACACATTCTCTGTCAAGTGTGACGTCTGCATTGATGTAGCTTAAACCCCCCAAATAGGACTTCCAAGATCCTAATTCCTAGTTAGATTCATCGAATTAGACTTCCACGAATTCACGAGACTCACAACCCGGGAACTCAATTTACACTCTGGTGGTAAACACACACCCACGCGAACATACACACTGCATTAGACTTTAAGTCGTGTCATGGGTCTGGACATGTTAGGAGTAATCAGAAAGGCATCACGAGCGGCAGTGACTCATTCATGAAGTCCTTGTGGATTTCCCAGAGAGACGTCGTCTTTCTCCCTGGATGGAATATTTGAGTCGTGCATGAATGAGCCGGATTGTTTTGATCTCACTGGAGCAGCTGTGAATGATGGAGAGTTGTTTTTTACTAACTGTGTGGAAAGTTTCACCAGGAATTTGAGTCAGCAGCGGAGTATCTATGCGGCGTCTCTCTTTACCCCTTTCTATGACTTCTGTTGATTACATGAATTTCTGTGCTTGTGCCCTCTTTCATGGGGTTTGAGCACCTGATTTAGTATAAAATACTATTTAGTATTTTTCCCTCAATTAGATACAAACTAGGAAGGTACTGAGACAGTGCATTCATCCGCCAAATCATGTCTAACAATTTGATGAATAAAACACCTTCCATGACTGAAGAATTGTGAAAATGCAGGAAGTTGACTGTGTGTTTGAGTTTGTAGTGGCAATATCGACGCATGTGATCAGCAACCGCAACATCATTTGAAAAAGGCGGGTCGATTTTTATACATAAATGTCGCACCAATGTGTGTGTGGGAATCTGAAGATAGCTGTGATCAGGGTGGATGATCAAGATGGGTGAAGGTGGAAGAGGCTGGCTTTCTGCTGCAAACCCTGAATGCTGATTTATGAAAGCTTGACTAGGTCCATGATTCTTTTTTTCTTTTTTTTTTTTTTTTAATTTCTAACATTATTTTATCAGGCTAGAAAAAAAAGTTTCACTGGCTCCTTGCATATTTTCACTGGCCCAACCACCAAAAATTATTTCAACAATTTTTCCTTATATTCTTTTTTGTTTTAAATTAATTTAATTTCATTTACAGACAGATGAAATTTTAAAAGAAATGTGAAAAAACTAAAACATAATTTATTCAATTAAGTTGCATACAAAAACAGACAAATGAAAAAATATAAAGAAAAAAAACACCTTAACCACTGAAGAATTACTTTTCACAAACTGGCTTTTCTATATTCCCACAATGTAGACTACGGCTTTGTGATCAACTCGTTTTCCTCCCTATGTTTCTAATTATGTTATGTTGCATCTCACAAGACTCAATAACCTGGTCTGAAATGTCCTTTGATTCCAAGATGACTGACTATCAGATGACCGACAGGAGGGTTCACTCTGATTTTTCCTCTGTGTAACAAACGCTCCAGTAGATGGATCTGCGACCACTATATAGAGTGAGGCCTCCTGTCAGTGGGCAGAGATGGCTGCTGCAGCTTGGAGATGGGAGATGAGGAAATCAAATATATGTGCATGTACGTGAAGAGTTTCTCTCACAGACACATTTTATCATACCATGAGGTGTTTTGAGGCTCAGCTGATCACGCTGCATCTTGACTTACTGGAGCCACATGTGGTTCTTTAGCCTCATGACCCTTCAGCGTTGACAATTGATGGGTCGGTCACAACGGTTTCAGGAACTCTTTGAAATGAACAAGGTCCTACTTTCATCCATCTCCTCCCCTAAGGCGTAATTCACTGAGCCTTAGTGCTCACGTAAACATGCGCAGAACCGAGCAGCCTACCAGAGCGGTATTTTGTCCTGTCACCCACTCAGAGGCAACACAGACGGAATCTGGAGTACATTCGTTCCTTGTCGTGGTTTCAAACATATTTTTAATACATAAAACACTCTGGATCAGTGTTTTACAACCGGTGCCTGTGACACACTATTTCACCCAATTTGTCCGCAGACACAAGTGGGTGATATGATGATATTGAATCATGACATATGACCATCACTCGCTGCTGTGCTGCGCTTGGTGCTCCTCTTCCCATACAGACTCACAGCAAAGAAGCCTGTCGAATGCACAACTTCAAGTTGTTGATAAACTTGATGTGCAAAAGGTTATCTATTTTTTGTATTCAGTTGTTGTACTAAGTCTAATTCTGCATGTTTTTGGAGCGCTAGACAGTTTTTCTTTGGTGGGAAAGGGAACAAAGTGGCTCTTTTGAATGCTAAGGTTGCAGACCCCTGGACTAGCCAGGGGCCGGTAGAAGTACATGTTGAACTTTAGGCACAGTTTTTCTAATAACCAGACTTTTCTTTGTAAGTGTTATAAAACACTTGTGGCCTGCAGATAAGTTTCCCTCGAAGTTGAGTAATACCAATCAGTGTCTTCATCTAAAGCTTCAAGGATGTGTGTTATGAAAAACCTGCTAAACGCATCATAGAACTTGTGATTGATTTGTGATATCATTCTTATCTTATTGACTGTTGTCAATATTCTGAAATACATTGAATATTGTATTATGCTGTTAGAAAACTGTCAGAGACCGATACACCCACTGATTCCAAGGAACTTGCGCTGCTTTATTTTTGCCCTATTGTGTCGACCATGCTCACAAGCATGACCACCTCTCCTTAGCACGATGTGCAGGTGTTTCCTCTGAGTTCTATTTTATTTTCCTGCCCGTATTCTAGTCCTGACGCTTGGTGTGTGTATATATATATATTTATATATATATATATATTGCACCTGACTCCAAAACAGCATCTGGTCGTTTCCGACACCTGACCGCACCGACAAAGGTGTCGGAAACGACACCTTTGTCGAATGTCATGCTCGGACCCGCGGGTGTTTGCTAAGTGTAAGCTGCGCTAACAGCCTGCTGCTGAGGAACCAGCAGTCTCACTTTCATCAGCCCAGAAAATGCTCCGTGCTCCGTCAGGTGCTGGTGCTTTAAATGCCGTGTTTAACTTGAAGGTGCCTCACTGCACAGCTTTTCCCATGCAGTGACAGGTAGTGATCGGCATTCACCGATCACGCTGAAATCATCCGATCATGAGCGGTGTATGATCGATCAGAGCATCCCTAATATATATATTTGGAGTTTGAATGTTTAGTTTGAATGTTTAAGGGGGTGAAAGTTTTGAAAACCATCACAGATACACAGCTGATACAAGTGTATCTGTAACTGTATCTGTATTTGATTCAACTGTATCTTTTTTTTTTTATTAACATTGACAGGGTCAGTCAAGTAAAACAACTTCCCAGGACACCCCTGCATCTGAAAGTGAGACTGAAGGTCTTATGGAGGCAACAGCTACTGAGTTCATCTCTGTTAGTGTTTGTTGTTTGACTAGGATGTTTGTTTTTATAAAGTTATTTTTCTACCAGTGGGGGTTTACATACTCCCTGTTTCAAAATCCTAGCTAAAAGCCTTACCAGGACTTCTCAAATACAGAGTGGATTCACCGGTATAGTTCTTCATTACTGTTCATTACGTGGGATTCTTAGCAACTCCTGAACCACTGGTTCAATTTAAGAAAGAATCAAATAGTGGTTCTTGAAAGAACTCCAGAGCTTTCCAAGAGGCTCTTCGAACAGGGAGCGGTGCTGAAGCGCTGACTTTCAGTGTGATTTATTAAATGTGTATCATGAAATTTAGATGCCCAACTTTAGTTTTTCAAAGCCAGCCTGCAAAGCGAGAAGTACTACAGCAACTCAGGCCTCAGTTAACATTGAAAGCAGCATGTTGGCTAAAATGCTTTCTGTCTGGATTGTATAGACCCAAGCATCAGAATTTTAGTCTGTTATTGGCATGTCCTTGTGTTTCTAAATGATTGAATCTTGAAGTCAAGTGAGGTTTGGAGGAATGTAGGTTAAACTGGTTCTGACACTTTATGCTGTAACTAAAATGAAAGAAGTCATATGGGCTCCCGTAATGAATGGTGTTTTTTAATTTAAGATTTTTATTGCTTGGCAGGGCTGCCAAATATTATATTAGCCTTCCCTTGTTATAATTGGACATTTGTTCAGGCTTGATGGAACAGCGTCTTCTTGTGCAGCCTCCAATAAAGCGAGTATTGTGATTTCTTAGGCCTGCAGAGAGTGTGTGATGCAGAAAAAAAAGAGATTCCAGACAGTTCCCCTCTCCTCCACCGTGCATCACATTTGTTCTAGCCGGGGCCCAAACTCTTCTCTTCATTATTATCCTGTCATTATGTTTCCAGGAGCCTTATACTTTTACATTTCCTCAACATGCCTGGCTCTGTTTTTGAAGGATAATGATGAAGCGCAGGCTGTGCAGACGTCTTGTATTAGTCATTGGTGAGATGCCAGACAGCTGGAGGACAAGAGGAGATAATTAAACAAGCTATTTGTTTCTATCGGCATTCATCGCTTGTGTCTTCAGGGAAAATCACTCTGACACCCTGGAATTGTTTGTGTATTTTTGAAACACTCACACAAGTGAATATTTTATTGGAGGGCTTTCTAAATTATCATCTCTGGCCTTTTGTGTCCAAGTATGTCGTTTATTTTACTTCTCGTTTGTGCTTTTTCAAGCTCAGTTTTTCCTAAACTGCCCCTGTCTCCGTTCCCAGGCCACAGGAAATGAGCAGAAAGCGGCAAGGCTTTATTTCAGTGTATCTTAAGAATAGCAGCATTGTACTGTGTTGAGCCCGCATTGTTTTGGGAATGAAGGACGGCGCTTGAGACCAAAACAAAAACTCCATACAGAGACGCACATGCTAACAATAAGTCCTCCTTATACAACTTTCACATAGACAATCCAGGTTTATGTTCTCTAGATATTCGTGTTAGCGGTAGCACTACGTATAATGAGATGTTTAACTGATCTTTGGGCTGCATGGTATGGCCTGAAATTCCTATCCCTTCACAGTCACTGTATATATCACTGCATGGATACTCGTGACGGAAAAAAAAAAAAAAAATACTGGAAAAGAAAATACTGATCAGGTGACTTCTATACTTGCTTTGTTTTTTTTCCCCTCTGGTTTCCGCATTTTCTGGGCGCAGTATCTTGGCCCTTTGTATGCCGGAGAAGTTAGGTACTCTCACAGGCCAAAGCCTGGTTTGCGTGTATTCACATCTCTCAACACTGGTTCACCTTGACACTCTTAGTAATTGAATCCCTTTCATGATACATCAATTCATCAACAGCCCTCCAGGGTGTTTGATCATTTCAGATGTTAAAGACATAAGCCAGAAACTTAAAAGTATAAGTGAAATACCCTAAATATAGTGAACAATCGTGAAGGAAAATAGTTGTTTTTGCTCAACCTTCGTCATCGTCATGTCAATCTGGTGTATCTTAACCTTGTACTCTTGATGTCACTTCTGATGATGTTTATTGAATAGTAAATTATGATATTCTGATTTGTTTGCGTTTCTCCTGTGCACAACATACAGCATATGCAACATATACTTGGTACTGTACCTCCTCTGCAGCTGGTTATTTATAGTCGGATCCACATTTCATTGTGTCCAGATTACTTGGGCCCCACTTCCTCTTTGCATAATTATTTTCTTATGCAGCGCCATCAAAGCTTCGTTACATCTCACACAAAGCGCACATACTTTCCGATCCCATCCATATGCAATTGCTTATCTTTGTTAATTCACCTCTTTCATCTGAAACATCAGTCAGGCAACACATGTACATGCTGAATTAATTGTGATCGTCAATGTACAACATCAGATGAAGTGAAATTAAGGTCGGGGCTCACTGTCATGGATTTTGTAATCTGTATTAACAAAGGACAGAGGCTTATGTATAAAACATTGCCCTACACTTAAGGTGTTCAATAGAAATCAGTGATCCAGATCCTGGGTTTGTGCGATTGCTTGTTTTTAGCTTGTGAGATTGTTCCATCCTCTCACTATGATGCCCTTCAACTGTGGTTCCATGATGCCAGGTTTTTCTTCCCACATTTTCCAGGGTTTCCACCAGGAAATTGGTTAGCCGTGGTGTTTCTGGGGCGTGGATACAAATGTAAATAATGCGCAACAACACCTTTGAGAATTTTGTTGTGCTCCTAATGTCTCAGACAGTGTCCCTTCAGATTTATTTTGGGGCTAAGTTGTGGGCAGTTCAGAGCGTCCCTGAGCTCTGATAGTGAACACTTCGGAGGAATGTGTCGACCAAATACATATTATGACTACCTTTTTTGCTGCTTCGCCCCGGTTTGTCTGCTTTTTTTCATTTGACCAGCTTTAAAAACCTTTGATGGGCAATTCAAAATAGCAGAAAGTGTTAACAGCGTGAGCAGCAACGATGATCCATGATGTTCTAAGTTCTTGGATTACAATTGAATCCAAGTTCTTCTGTGAACCTGATTAAATTGTGACTACAAATATTTAACTTGACTTCTTTGTTGTGCTGCTCTGCTTATCCATGCTACTTTCAGGGACATGTTTCTATATTGTTGTTTGCTGCTCATTAGGGACGGGCAATAATTTATCGTGCATGATATACCACCAAACACAATCTCCACGATTACAATTCTGCATCTCACGATAAATTCGATGAACATGTGACACACTCGCTGCATTGGTCCTGCATACGTGAACATGACGAGACCGCAACGGCGCCCCGCGCTCTCCATCTTTGTGGCATTTGACAGCCGACACTGGCGTGTGACAGTTGTGGAGCGTGTGATGGGCTTTTGTTCCCCATCGTAGTTTTAAACCTATTTTTAATCCAGGGAACCTTTGATAATGACACTGGTCGACACACTGAGTCTCTGGATCCCTGTTTATTTTATTAGATGGAGTGGTCCTCATAGGCTCACATCAACACATGCAGGTTTCCCGCTGCGCTGGCGCCTCGGTGAAACACCGTGGTGAAAATAGTTGGATATTGGACAGAGCTCCGCTCCGGTATTGGCGGCAGCGTCCTCTTAAACGTCTCCATTAGAGTACACTGATCGTGGACACACTCACGCAGGAAGCGCAAATCCTACGACCCGGCATCAGTTAGGGACATCAACAAATTCTAAACAGTATTCGTGAAACATTAAATAAGGCAAAGATAAATAACCATTCTAGGAGAGAGAATTGTGAAAATGTTTTTCGTCACACAAGAGAAAGGACTGACAGTTTGTATCATGATTTTGAGAATAGAATATGACTAAATGATTATCGATGATTGATTTATTGAGATACAGCAGACAGACGGCTCAATTTAACCCCTAAGTAAAGCGACCGGGTTCTACTAGAGACATTGAATTTCTCATCTCTACACTTGATTATATTTATGTATAAACAAATAATGATGTTGGAGACAAACTACACTTTCAAGTGTAGTGTGCACAACACATGTAATAGAATGAAAATGGTGATAATTATTGTTATCGCTGAAATTACTACATTTATCGTGATAACTTTTTTGTCCATATCGCCCAACCCTACTGCTCATTATAAGGAAAGAGAAGCTGATTTAATATTTCTTATGCAATGGTTATTTTTTTCTGCGGGTGTCGCCAAGGTGGGAGCCATGTTTTTCAAGGCGCCGCTAAACAATTGAGACCTGGAGAAAACCTGCTGTCGTCTTACGACCTCCAGTGGTCTACCTGTCTTGCTTCGAAGTGGACTTCTTGTTACCTCTTGAGAGCAGTTTTATCAGTACGATACAATACCTATCCCGATACAGGGGTGGTGATGCCATACATTACGATGTATTGCGATAGGGCTGCAACAATACATTGTTAGAAGAGCCATCACTTTAAAGGGGAAAATCTGAAAATTTCTTATGACATCAGTCCAGTAAAACCCTACTCTTGACCATGGATTCCATCTGACCTTCTCTAACCTGGGATCCCACACTTTTCAGCTTGTTTCCCCCCAAATAAAGGTACCACTGTACCGTGATGCCCCAGGAGTTTGCATACAAGTACATCCACATGGATGTGCAGACTGAGGCCTTTTGAAACACAAATAGGTCTTGATAAGGAAGACGATTAACAGAGCACCTTCAGCATTGGGGATTTTATTCAAAGACATATTTTCCAGTTTTTGTTTTCAGTTCATCAAAAAATATATAAAATATATAATTTTGTATTCAATCCTCAGCCCTTGCATCTTCCACGATTCCCAACAGCCACTTTGGGATCTTCCTCTCTCCCTTGAAAGGTGTTTTCAAACCTCTTGACTGTGGTCTTCTTACCCCTTGACTACAATCTTCTGCTTCCCACTACACTTCAGTCTTCTCCCCTCTTTAAAGTCGTCTTCTTCTGGTCATTTTACTGTCCTTTTCCCTTGAATTATGCCTTGACCATCTTGTAGGGGGCGACCTTGGCAGTGACCTTATTTCTTCCTGTTAATATTGTTTTCTTCCTTCCGTCTAGCTGAGCAATATGGCCAAAATGTCATATCTAGATTCATCCCAGATGTCTCTATATGGATCAGATGCGATATGACAATTGCTTTAGTGAAAACAATATGATACCAAAGGATGTAGAAAGTGGATGTCTGCCACTGACCGGCTATAGCTGTCAATCAACGACGAGCAGCCCTTTGTTGGTTGGCCTCTGCCGTAATTTTACACGCAGGATGAGTGGGGTTGTGGAAATAACGTTTCGTCTTTCTTAGAAAAAAAAAAAAGAAAACATGATGAAAAAGATCAGACCCAAGAACTGCAAATGCAATGATTAAATATGAGATTCTTCATCTTACCAAACATCACCAAAGAGACAACTCTTATTCCATGGAAATGATCAGTTTCTGCCAAAGAGGAAACAGCTGATGAAGTTACTTGATCAGCCTCACATGTAAGTTATTTAACCAGTTAGGGAAGTCATGGTGAAACGTGGCCCTTGTGTTGTTCTCAAATTGCAGTTGATGATCCAGCATTAACAGCTCTCTAAAAACATGAAATTGTTGGGCTTACTATCATCTCACTTCAGCTAGGCTGATGGCTTTTTAAAAAGTGTGTAAGAGGAGCTATAGATTATTCTTCTGCTGTGGCTCACGTGTTTTTGTCATTACATGTGTGCGCTGGTTACGGCTTGCCAGGGCAGGGCTTCCTGTTCCTGAAAAACTATATTAGTCTGACTCCCTGAAGTTAAAATCCCTTTCTTTGTCAAGGTCTCTCACACCTGGACCCTCACTCAAATTCCTCCACGTTCCTCATTATCTTGTCTTCCGGACATCCTGTGTGTCTTCTGAGTCACTCTGAGTCGCGCTTGTTTCCTCTCTTTTACCCTTTTCTGTTTGAGTTCCTCATTCCATACTGCCTCCCCCTCTTCTCTGTTTGCCCACCAACGCTCACTCTCCGCCAGCTTCGTAAATGTATCCCCATTATTAATCCATTCAGTGATTCAGAGAGTGAAAATTCAAAGGTGGCAACAGAATCTGGTTTTCATCACCAACCATGTGATGCCCATATTGTTTTTTTCGTCTTCTATTTTTCCACTCCATTTTTTTTACGAGAGAAGCCGTGGTGTTTGATGTTTGGACTGGCCTTGATGTCATGCAGACTATTCCTGTCATAAGAAATAGATTGGATCCGGCTGATGGTGGTAATAAGGCCGGTGCTTCGTGAGGGTCAGAAGGATGTGGCTGTCTGTAAATTACATTTTAGATAATGAGTGGGGCAATTAGACGCACATCCTATTTTTGAAGTGATTAACCAACAGGGGAAGGGCAGACTTGTGCACACATTCTATGACATGTCGGGGTGTGCATGTGTGGTCGGGTGAAAAGAGAATATTTCATTGACTGCCCACTGTGTACACTTGAAATTCTTATCCCGAGATTGTGCGGTTGTGACTAAACACCGAAACATTATTGTCATTTTCCGTAACAAATAATATTTAACTATTAATAAACTAATTACTTGTTTATTTACGGTTAATACTTGGTAGTTATGGTGTTGTTTAGAGTGAGCTTTCGGTGACTATTGCAGGATAGAATCCATCACTCTTAACAGGACACCAATCAATACTATGCTAATGCTGCAAATACACAAGAATAAGTAGTTTCTTTAGGGTGATAAATGTTATCTTAACCTTTTACTGTTATTAAAACATTTATAGTTTAGACTGTAGAGTTAGTGAAATTGTCAGGTTATTCAATTGGTTGAATAAACTTTCAATGTTTTTTTCATGCTCGCTTGTCATCAAAATACTCCAAAGAGATACTACAAAGAGATTTTGTAGTATCTAATGCAGTCATTCTTACAAAGTCCTACCGCCCTGCCAACTTTTATTTTGTTTCACTTGTGTTGTACAACAACAACAAAAAAAAATCACTTACTTTCTTAAATAAACAAATTTACACATGAATTAACGTTTTTAAAACTCATCTAAAAACATATGTATGCATGTGCTGGGGAAAAATCAAATATATATGGATTTTTTATATGAGAATATTTTGTCAATTTATCAGCCTTTTTCCCCACATTATTTAATAAAAAAAGTCATATCTGTTTCCGCGTGAGCTGTTGGGAAGCCGAGCTCAAGCACGTCTCCTGCTCAACTGTGCAGCCGATCAAACACATAAGTTTAATACTTTTGACATACTTTTATTTTCGAATACCTACTGCTGTCAAATGTATATCAAGTACTCGTTGCTGGATTCACGTAGCTGATGCTAGCATTGGGCAGCCACAGCGCCATTTCCCGAGTGCACCACGGACTGCATTCATAATGTATATGCATACCAAGTCACTTGGCTATGGCGAGACAAATGGCAAGTGTGGCCTGTCAAAAGCCTCTTTTGCGAGAGTTTTATACTGGTTACGTGAGAATCTACCACCGTGTTATTGCACATAATGTGCTTTGTATATTCATAAGAGTGAATAATACTTAATAATACTTATAAATACACAAATACAACCATGATCAGCACTTCCACTGATCTGTAGGAAACCATGATGTGCATTTATATTATTATTTATTTTTTATTGGACAGTTGAAATGGACGATGAATTGCAATATAAACCAGAATCATGATATAAATGGTCTCTGCACCGAGGTATAGGGAAAATATTGAATTGGGCCAATACCAGGTCTTCCCAGCCCAAATATGTTATATTACTTCAATAGTTTAAAACATTTGAGAGCGTCTGTCTGAATCTCAATTCATTTTGGATGTTTTTCCTGTAAAACATAAATTTCATTTTAATAACTGCTGAAACGCCTGATGATGTCATCCTCTACTAGCAGCATGCACCAGGAAATTACAGCGGTGGCTGTCAGACAGTTGGCTGGACTGTGTAGATGTTTCTGTGATTTCTGCAGATGTCTTGTCAGAAGTTTTGGCTTGTTCACCTCACAGATTAATGCAGTTGGATTCTTTGGGGGAGGGGAATTTCTGGGAAGTGATTTTCTGCCCCACTGAACTGACTAAAACAATAGAATTCACAGTGAGGACATGTCCTAGAGGACGCTTATCTTCAATAGTAAAACCATAATGTTTTTTTATGCTCAACAAAATAAAATGAGCAAGCTTAGAGTCCCAGCTTCTAGGGACAAAAGGACACCCTGGACAGATTGCCAATCCATCGCAGGAGTTGTCAGAGTGGTGGAAGTCCACGCTAGCAGACTGAGAACCCCAGGGAATGGCTCACTCCAAACTAAAAACATTTTTTGGATTCAGTCTGATCAGTCTGTTTTTACTGAGGAGCTAAAGAAAATGACTAAATAGCATTAGTTATTTAGCATTAGGTAATAGCAAGCGCCTAAATAAGAATGTGCTCATGTGGTAAAGTTCAAATCATGCATTTCAATTCTAGAATGAACCAATTCTGGGGTGGAAATCCTCCACTCTCTTGTGCACCTTACTTTTTGGCCATGCACCTATTTTTTGAGCCAAAATGCCACGGCTGTCTTAAACTTTTATTCATTAAAAAGAACCACACGACTCCGCAATGGGGAGCAGGGGGAGCACACGCTTCGTCCCAAAAACACGGCAAACTACTCCTCCGATTAGTAAGTAAAAGTTAGTTAGTTTAAAGTTTGGAACTTATTTGCGGTTTCCTCCTGTCAGACATGCCATCAATCACAGCACGCGTCCATGCCACTCGCCAGATGTGGATAACTTCACAAGCATGGCCACCTTGATGGCCAAGCTACAGCAGATAAAGGGTTGAGCGGTGGCCAAATTCTGTCATATTCTGTCATGAAGTTACCGGGTGGAAACACACATTTCATGGAAACCAGTCTGACGACACTACGAGTAAGGCATAATTATTAAAAGTTACTAGACCATTACACATCTCCCACAAACTAAGTGTGGTTATTGTTTGTTTTCTGCCGTGATCTTATTGAAATTATCGTTGGCCTGTTTCCATGTTCCATATATTCATGAAAAATAACATGAAAACTAATCCTCTCACTTTTAAAAATTGTGGAGCACAGTGCAACTTTAACAACTTTCAATGACCTAATGAAAATGTGTGATGCTTATTTTGTAGAAATTAGACGATCATGACATGATAATAAAGCTGAAGATCTCTGCAGTTCTTCAATGCAACTGGGTGGACAAGCAAGCATGTCTTTTCTGTCCAGAGCCAAAAGTTATGATTTTTATTCTGGTGATTAGTGATAGTCATCTATATATACAAATAGATAATGTTTAGATTTTTTTTCTTAGGTATGTGGTTCCTTCATCAGTATTTTATTATTTTATTTTGTGAACCCAAAAATTATTATTCTCTCCAGTGCATCTAATCGCAAAAATCTATCTGAGACAAACATTGTCTGTTGTTGTTTTTTTATTCAGTTCTTTTTTTTCTGGCTTCAATTCTTTTATTTTGACTTTTGCATCCTGAGAGCTGCAAAGACTTGCTTGGTATTTGAATAATCTTGTTTATTTAATAGTTGGAAGATGTTGATATGATAAAGTACCACGAATCACAAGTTTGAAAACACATTAGTTAGTGTGCCTCGTGCTGTTTTGAATAATAGTTTTCAGTTCCAGTTTGGCATTTTCTTTTTTTTTTTTTTTTTTGAGAGTCAAAAAAATGACAGTGTAAGTACGCTGAAGAAAACCGATGACAGTAAAACTGAAAATCTCTGAACCAGGCTTATCTTTTGAGTTAAAGAAAAGTTAAACTCTTTGACGGCCATTGTTTTTTTTTCCACAGAGCTTTTTAATACCATTAAAAATAAAATGATATGAAAATGAAATGAAATGAAAATGAGAAAATAAGTCAGTAGAAATATCACAAGACTCATCTGTAATTGTAATTTTCAACCTTGTGAGGGAGAGTGTAATTTACAGCGTAAATATGAAATACAATCGACAACTCTGAAAACTGTGATCATTTATGCTTGTGCTGCAGTTTTCCGTTCTTCTGCAGCAGAACCTGCTAATGACTTTTTGTCCTGCTACTTCTTCTTTCTAGACTATGTAATCTTCTATGATACAAAGTATTTTGTACATGATGGTGTTATGCCTCTTCTTCTCGAACAGCTGGTGTTGTTGATTATTAAATGTGGTCTGAATTATCTACCAGTGACACGTGGCCGTAGTGGACAATTCCTGTGCCTCGTTGAATCATGGAAATGTCACCACAGTTTATCACCCATCCATCTGATGTTGGATCGGTTTGGAGCATCTGAATAAGCTGAGGTCCTGAGGTAACTCACTCTGACAAGATCAATTCTTGTTTCAAGCCTGCATGCTGCTTCCTTCCTGCCTGATTAAAAGATCAGATCGAGCTTTTTCCCAGTAATGAGGGGAGCCTTTCTGCTCTTCAAACTCTGTAAGATCAGTTATCAGCCTTGCATTAATAGCTGCAATGAGGTTGTTTCAGGCAATCTTTTTCTGTTACACCCAGAGGCTTGGTATCAATGTTGAACGCTTTCGCCGGAGAATTCAAAAGAGAAGTTTTATTAGTGGCTCAATATAATACATAGTCTTATTTTTGTGTGCCTCCCTAGATGGTATCAGGAGGTCACGAATCCGTGCTTCAGAGAAATTTAACCCAAACCTTTTTTTTTAAAGTTGGACATATTTCTAGACGCATTTCTATTTTTTTTCTCAACGCATTGAACGCATTGGAGCAACAGCTCAAAATCATTTAATCGTGACATAATTGAGCAGACCAAGGGGGTTTGAAATGCTCAAATTGAAAAAAACGGGATGAAAGCGTCAGAGTCAGAGTCCAGGTTTTGTGGTGAGCAGAGAGGGCCAGTCACACAAGTCACACAACTGATGGTGGGACTTGGTCATGTCCAATTTTCTTTTAATAGACTCCACCATAAGAAACGTGTCAAATGTTGGTGGAAGGTCAAAACTGTAGCATATTTAAAGTTACCTTACCTTACCTTACCTAAAATGGTGCCTCAAAAGGAAGAATTGTAGCAGCTTCTCTTCCATTTCATGTCCTTTTCTTGTTGACTAATCTCCCTCTCTGGATATGTCACCGTTAAATCTGGCCTCTGATTGGTCAGTGTATTGCAACTTGTCGCTGAGGTTTGCTGAAGAGTGTTTGATAATACAGAATGTTGCCATAATAATAATAATAATAACAATAATGCTGACTTCAAATGTAAATCAGTCTTTTTTTTCGGGCATATATCAGGTTTGAATGAAGTGCCCCTCCTCCATCTGAAGACACTGAGATGAGGCTGCAAACAGGCTGAGAAATAAATATAAATACTGGCAAACGGGAGGATGGAACCCACCTGCACGACTGTTGCAACACATTATTAGCTGTGCTTATTCAACTCTCTGGCTTATTAACTGAGTAATCAGACTGTGCAGCTTGTACAATGTTACCGGACTGAAATCTGAACGAGTTACAGTAGTTCATTACAGTGACTCATGCGCTTGACGTCTAAGTTCAATGGACTTGGAAGAGCTGCAGAACACTTAAGTGGTGCAGTTATTTGAGGCTTGGAATACTACACTTCATGAAAAACACAAGGCACTGAAGTACTAGGACGTACAATGGACTCAATGACAGTCACAAATTCTGCTGTGGGGTTTGAATATTTTTGATTTTGTGTGCACTGTAGTGCGGTGTGGAATTTCTTTTAATATAAATGAAGACAAAAGCATATATGTCTGACCTCTTGACCTCTTCTCACCAAAGAGTGAAAGGGAACATTTATTGGCAAAAAAAGTGACTTGTTTTATGTCTTTATGTAGGTTTGATATCGGCCAATTCTTTTTTTTTCCATATCCATACACTGCCCAAGTGCAATTTGCAGATGAAAAAGATCATTTTCTTGTTGTTTTTATGACAAAGCCTAAACTGTCTAGAGCGAGGATTCACCCACAAGCTCTTCCCTTGTGGCTTTGAGATATTTGTGCTGTGTGTTTTTGTGCCAACTGCGAGGCTGTGTTTAAGCCACCACAACAGTAACAGGAAACCAAAAATGTCACATTTGATGGGAAATGCTTGGATTATAGAGCTAGGGGTTTAAATTCCCCTGATTTTCACATGTTGACAGGCTCTTTAGAGTGAGTTGCTCAGTCAACGATCACAGAGTACATAGAAGATGGAGAAGAAGAGGAGGCCTGAAAGTCAGTAGAGGCATAACCCACTACGTGTGTGATAGGCATAAAGGATGGAGGAAGAGCGAATGATCAAGAAATCCTAAGAGGAAGAGTGCATTCAGGGTGGACACAACGGAAAAGGAATGTTTATTGGACGGTAGTCGAGTGTATGCGGTTGAATTGAAGTGAAGGAGAGGGCGATAGTGAGGTTGTCTGTGTCAGAGGGACAGCTGGTAGGAATGTTTGGGAAGCCAAACTCGGGAAGTTTGGATACTCAAATGACAAATGTACCAGGAAAAGAAAGCAGCTAATAGGGTTCGCGCATGTAAATGCCGACACTTGCTGAAGGTGAGTGGGCAGGAGATAGGTTTAGGTGGAGCAGGCTGACTTGTGTGACATGATCACGGATAAGTGGTGAAATTGTGAAATGTTCACTCTGCATTCATCATAGTCGTCTAACCAAGAGAAAAAAACGGCCTCTTATCACACATGACGAGTTTCTCAGTAAATCTTTCATCATTTGTAGAAATGCTCTGTGCAACTGTTCTGTACAAATTTGCTGATTAGGGTTTGAGCAGTTTCTTCCAGAACGCAAAGTCTTTATTGGTAATCTCTCGCTTTTGGTTTGCCAAAGGCAGATGTTGACATTTTTAGCATAACTGTTGTAATTGTTTTTTTGGGTAGAGATACACACCTTACTGCATGAAAGCATAAGATAAGAATAAGAATAAACTGGTCGAGACTGGTTTTTGAACTTTGTGGTTTCGATGTGTTTTAGTACACAGATTGTAAAATACATGGGGATTTATTTGTTTCTTTCTTTGTTGCCTTAAACGTTAGGGTTGTTATGGTTAAAGGTCTATCTACAATGCATTATTAGCTCAATCATAAGATGATTCATGATGTATTGGGCTTAATAGAAGATGTTAAGAGTGCTCATAATGACATATGATATATTGATATTATTTTTGAAAAAATATCATTTGTAATAACATTGTAATATGCTTAGAGTGGTGGTTATCTTATTCTAAGGGCTCTTAACTAGATTAAATTAAGTCCACAACTAGACTTATGCTTTATAAAACCTGTCACAAATTACCAGGCATGATTATGAACACTCATAACATATTCTTATAAATGCATGTCTTATGATTGTACTAATTATTAGATTAGATTAGATGGCCTTTATTAGTCCCACAACTAAGACACATACCAAAGACAATACAACAAACATCCACATGTCTGAAAACACAAAGCTTTAAAAAGCATTAAAAATGTGCGCTTCAAATGCTACTGTATGTTATTTGTTTTTGTCTTTGTTTATCAAATAATTTTCACTGACAACTGGGTCCTAAAAAGATCAGTTCGCCAGAGATGGCTAATAAGACAAGAAGAAGTTGGGATCTGCTTCTGTGTGTTTGAAATGTTTAAAACTGGAGTGTCGAAAAGAAACCCACCCCAGTGGGCCCATTTTCAGAGCTTCCTGGGTGCTGGCTTTGATCGACTGAATGGTGTGATAGGATCTTGTCCCTGTTCCCATGTAGTGTTTCTCCCAGTCTCCACAAAACTGACGTGCGTACAAACAGCTCAATCAGGAGAAAAGCTTCTTACTTGCTGTAAGCTTTCGTTCTTAAAGGGAGTGGTGCCACGGTTCTCATTTATAATCATGCTGTACTCAAGATGCCATGCTAGCGACCCACAATACTAGTGTTTACTGGTACGGCTCCCATAAGAAGTTTGTCAATAATGTACAGCAGCCATTTCCAAGGACAGGCCTGGGGCCATTTTTGGCCCTTAGTCAAATTCATTTTGGCCCACAACCTTTCGACAATATCATAAAGAAGAGCAACCAAGTGGCAATGCTTATTTCTAGAAACACTACTTTAGAAATATCTCGCACTTCTGTTTTTAACAAAGACTGCATTTATTTCTTGGCCCTTTTTGAGAACAGTTTTCCTGGTGTATGATGATGCTCAATGTTGCCACAGAATGAAAGGACTTGGGAAGAGGAATTGCAGGAAGAAAGGAAATATGGTTGACACCCGGAGTTCAAGAGTTGCAAGAGTTGAGAGTTTAACCATTACCTTGTTTTGCCTCTATTGCTCAGGTGGTACGTGTTGTCACACTTTCAATCCCTGCTCCTGAGCAAGGGACTTAAAAGTGAGACTGCACAAATAAACTCAAGTTTGTCGACTGTTAATAAAAAATGTCTCACAAAATGTTTGTGTGACGTCATCGTCCTCAGGCCTCTCAAGTAAAAACGGACGACAGAACTAATCTGAGGGTCACATAACTGAACGGCTGGAGGAAAACCATGGGAACAGAGACTGCTGAAGCCCCTAGAGGGATGTAGTGAGAGGATGTGTGTGTGCGTGTATGTGCGTATATGTGCTGAGTCATGGCTGGGCTGGCCATACAGATAGAAACAGACTTCTGAGGGGGGCCAGCTAGAGGGGTGCAAGGGGACATGCAATGACTGAGCGTTGTTGTGACAGGACTCATCCAGGAACTTTGGTGACGCAGAGCATCAGCATGCCCAAGTTTCTATTGCGCACATTGACGTACACAGTTGGGTCACTAGTTAGCGCCAAATAGGGCTTACTATAGGACCCCACCCCATGTCACGAAGGACACAGGTGTGGAGAAGTTTTAGCTGACAGATAACAAGTCGTGTTGGTCCATATTTTGTCCGACCACAACAACCCCCCACCCTGAATTCAATTTCTTGCGGTTTTCTGTGATCTGTTTGCTGTAACCCCCCCCTCCCACCCTCCCCTACACTAACCCACAGTCAGCCATATGCACACACACTTCCTGTGTCTAGGAGAGAAGCGTCTCTGCTGCACTAGAGGAAGATGGTTTGTACTGTAGGCAAGTGAGTAGATTTGCAACTTATCTATAGCTTTTTGGGTAAATCAATATATATATCGTGTTTTTTTTAAACACATCAAAGAGTGTCAGACTGGGAAAATGTTCTTTACTTTAAAGTAGAGTTGTGTTCAATGATTATTCCTGTGGCTGCAAGAAAACTTTAGTGTCTGTGTCTGAATTTTACACTCCTGTTTTTTTACATTCCGATCTGGAATGGATGCTATAAAAACTGCGCACCTAACTTGCATTAATTGGGAATTATAGTTTTCTATTTATAGTTTTTCGACTTGGCTCAATTTCCGTGCTGCATGCAACACGGGTTCATCTCAATTTAAAAATGGTCTATGGCAGTATTAAGGAACTGGTATTTTAAGTAGTCAGCCGCTCTGTCTGGGGGGCTGGAAACTAATATTCAGGTTACACTTAATTTTGTTTGAAACTCGACTCAGATTCCGTAGGCATTAGAGCGCACTTCATTTAGCCTCCCATCACCCATTTTTAGGCGTGCATTACAGCGGTAGCTACTTGCTTGAGATGTTTTGAGTGGTGAGAAAATGCATTTGACATGAACTTGATAATCATTGCAGAATGGCAAACATGTTTTGTTTTTTTTTATTGTGAACACAAATGTTTTGGTCAAGGTTTTTTTTTGTATAGTATGGCTTTGAGAGGTGTTTTAATTTTTCACTTCTTAACAAAACTAATGGCTTTATAGCACATGTCCTTTGTTTTGTGGCTGGGTATTGATGTTTGTAAGGTCTAGTACTGACCTTTAGAATCACCTGCTAAGATTTGTTTCACTTCTGAAGTGGCTTGCTGTTTCTGTAGTAGCTGCGTGATTGCATGACAACTACACAGCCCACAGAGCTGCTTGTATATGAACGTTTTGGTCTTTTTTTTCCCTCTGCACGAGTAGAAACTCACGTTGTTGAGTCGATTGCTTCTAATACAATGAGAAGGAGCATAGAAAGTGCAGGGTGCGTGGTTCCTGCACTGGGTCTTGACAAATCTATTTAGCACCCTCAGGTCACGTGCAACCACAACCAGGCAGTGCTGTTGATTAAGAAATTTCCTGGGCGTACTTCCTCTGTCGAAGCTCATTGAGTGTCTGAACAACTGATTCATTCATTTCAAATAGGTGATGATCCATAATTGAGTAACCTGAGCTTTTATTTCCATCAATTTCTAAAGTAGATGGCCCATATTAGTCTCATATTTTCACCTTAAAATAAATTAACCTTTTCATTGGACTTCTAATTCAACGGCGTTCATCTCTACATGCTAAACCTCCATATGATCTGCAGGCAGATGTAGTCCAATTTGTGCTGTTTAAGATTGACCACGGATACGGATGACGTATAGCTTTTTTCCAAAAAACATTAAAACAGTTTTTCTCATTCCAGCTTTTTGTGTTCCAGTTGATGCACTGTACTCCATATTAACAATAACATTTTGACATTTTCTTTTTGTTCCCTCCCTTTTCTGTTTCTTCTACCACCTATCCATGTTTTACAGCAGTGATTCTCATCTGGCTGAATTACTGCAATGAATGGTAACACTATCCATCCAGCCAACACCACAAGCACAACAGCTGGGGGCACTGGTGTGGCAGCACCCCCAAGTGGCTGGAGAGAGTTTTGTGAGCTTCACGCCATCGCCACGGCCCGGGAGCTTGCCGGACACTACCGGAACTTCGCCAGAGAGCATCCTCAACATGACGTGCTCCCGCCAGAAACCTTCTCGAAGCAGTTCACCAACCTTTTCCAGCAGCACTTCAGCTGTGAGGTGGGCAAAGATGGCGTGCTTCTTCAGCCGACCACATGCGCAACTGCGACAAATCCCCCCAACGCTCCTTTGGACACTCCCCTTTCGTCACAGACTATGACAGGCCGTTCACGAATTACGTCTTTGTCAGGTGTGCAGGATTATCGGGAAGCTGGCCGGCCAATAGGGGGAGCTGCTTTGTTTACCGTTGTAGCGCCAAAGTTAGAGCCGGTCGTTGTGAGTCGGGAGCAGGAGGAGCCACTGCGATGCCCCGCTGGAAACTCTCTACCAGGAAACCCCGTGTTGCTCCGGGGCTTTGGCAGTGGGTCGCTAATGATCCACAGTCGAAGTACCGACAACATCTCTGCCTCGGGGCAACGACCCGTTTCTGAACTGTACTCGTCTGACTCCTCAACCTCTAACTCTGTACATGCTGACATCACACACTTCTCTGTCAGCCAAATTCGACAATCTGTTCGGAGACTTTTTAAAAAGCGCCCCCTTCCTAGCTCCCCGACCCAGCAGGACCTATCCTCATCGACCCCAGGCAACAACACCAGCTCCCCAACCACCGGAGACAGAGAACTGTCATCCTCATCGTCTTCCTCTCACTCCTCCACGTGTTTGACCTCTGAAGCCCCGCCTCCTGCCTCTTCACAATTGTCTGGAGTAGCGTCGAACTTACTGGATCGTTTTTGGCGGTTTCGTGGCAGCAGCATGAGACAGAGGAGGTCGGAGGCTGGTGGCTGCTGTAAAGAGGGGCATCTGAGGTACTTGCTGGTGAATGACACTATTTCAGACTCTCAGCCTCGCTGGCAACGCTGCCGCCTGCTGGTCAGGAGGATCAGTGACGCTGACGTTGCAGAAAGTGAAGGAGTGAGAGGACGGGAGAGATATCAGCTAGAGCTCTATGATCCTCCAAAGGTAAGATTGTTTCCTTATTTTAAGTTCTTGTGAGAGAAAATGTTCATCCTTTTTGCTGTCACATCATGCAGAACATAATCATTTCAGGCTCCAAAGAGCTGTAAGTACAGTATAGATTCACTGTACAATAATCTTAATTATTGTGTTTTTTTGTCTCGACGCTTGTTTATCTTCGAGAAACGAAGCTTGAATGACCTTCTTATGCAGTCATGTGAATAACTGGCTTCATAAAGGCTTTTTTGTTGTCATGCCTATAAGATTTGTATTTGTCTTCGTTCACATGGGTGGCACAAGGAATCAGAACACCCATTGTGCCTTACTCAGTAGCTGCAGTTAAAAATGGTTTGATACTGCTAATCGTGAAGATCTCTGTCGATTGGTTTGCTCTTTTGCCCAGTTAAATAAGTTGATGGAAACCGTTTATATGAGAATAGATCTCTCTCTGGTTCTGTTTGTTTAAATAATCTAGCTTTCCAATAATTTTGAGGAAAAAGACAGCTGTGTATTTTCTTCTTTTTTTCAGGAATGTTATTCCACCAGTTTAATGTTGCTGCTTTATAGAGTGATAAAGTTACTTGTATTCCACTGACCATTTCTTGACCTCGACTTTGACAGCCTGTCACAGCAAAGCAGGATTTATTGCCATAAACTCTGAACATGAGACAATTTGTCCTTGCAAAAAATTCAACTCACTTCCAGCTGCTCAACCGTCTCCACACCCCATGTTCTCCCAAACTAGCAATGATGGTGGCTTAGCTGGCTGCCATTGTAGCCGCAGCCTTCTAAGGTCACTGGTAGTATAGTTTACTCACTTTTGCAAGTGTGCCTTTGTGTTTTGGAGGGCAGTGAAGAAAGACATTGTGTGTGTATTTATTTGAGCTTTATATTTAGCACACACTCTGTATCCATCTGCAGCCGAAAACATGTGCTTGGGGTATTGCAGTTAATGACAAAGCCAGGAGTGTGTGTGTTCGTAGTGGTAAAGGCTTTGGCAGTGTTTGTTGGCCTGATTGTAATGCTGCTTTATTCCGCCAGCTACATCTTAGTTCTCTGAAGCCGCTCCCTCTGTGTGTGTGTGTGTGTGTGTGTGTGTGTGTCCTTGCACGTGTGGAATCTTGGCAATGAAAAGTTGAGGCCTTGAGAATATCCTTAAAAGGAAGGCGAGCTGCGGACTTGCATGCGCACAGTCGATCATCCACTCCAGTGGGCACAATGTTCATTCTAAAACAATAATTTGAATTTGTCATGTGTCACATTCACATGTCCGCTCAGTTTCCTCTTTCGAGGACGAACATGCAGGTTTCACACATCTGCGAGCGGCTGTGCATAAGGTGAACCGTTTTGGTTTCACAGCTCATGTATTGTAGAAGTCTTCGAATGCATTCACATAGCATGTGCTTCATTTTAAAGCCAAAAGAGGAAGTGGCCAGGAAACAGATAACGCAGTCAGGAGAGATAGCTCCAGTGAAGCTAAAGCTGGCGTGTCCCAAATAAAAGTGTGAGAACTTATCAAGTATGCAGAAATTATAATTTGATCTTTTCACACCTTTAGTCATGTGATAAAATTGTTTCCTCCTTCCTTCCAGTATATACCATGATGTTTTGTGGCACATTAAATGGACTTGTAAAACACTGAGTCATCTAAGCTGTCTTCAATTTTGCACAATATGAAGTCAAAGGCTTGTTTTGCAGAAGTGAATCTTGACGTTTCAGCTAAAATATAGCAGAAGTTTGTTTAGTGGCGAAAGAGTTGTCTCCTTTGTCTATTTCGTCTCCCGGGAATGAAGTTCTCCGTCCTTGATTGTTTAATTCATACTTGCATTCTACGGATCAGCTGTCACATGCTAACTCCGCTGCGCTCCTTTCATTATAGACGAGAGGATCCAGCCAGGAAAATCCTGGTAGTCTTACTTAAAATTCAGTTCCCACAGACTGCTGCAGTGTCAGGGATATATTTCCTCCTGGAAGCTTTAGTTTCATATCATCCTTCTCCCCCTCAGCTGTGTGTTTGTGGTTTTTCACATGTTGGTTCCAGCTCTGCACTCCGTAATCTTTCCCACATGCTTGTTGGTGTGGGCCCCGGTTGTTCCCGTTTGATTTTATTCATTGTGATCTGTTTTGTTCCTTCACGTGTTGTGGAGTGCTGCAGAGTGGTTAAACGTCAGGCAGAAATGCACGATGGCACAACCTGTCCATTTATTGAGAGCGATGCTCTCTTTGTCATTGCTTGAGTACGATGTTGTGTTTTGCACCACAGACAATATTTCAAGTAGTTTCATTCCATTATTTTGATTGAAGAATGAGGTATGGATAGCAGTGTCACAAACAAACTTTCCACTTGGGGAAGCATCTCGTATCCAAAATGAACAGAACCTTTGACTTTGGGATTAGCTCCTTAATGAAACTATATTTAACCCCACAAACGTGAACTAGTGTTCACCCCGACTCTCTCCATACCTGGTTTTATGGGGATCAATGGTGTACAGTGTTTCTCCTAGTTTTTTTGTGTTTAGAGATTGGGGACCTTGCGATCAGTCGATGTTGTAATGCAGTAATGGGAATTGAGAAATAATTCACACTGAGGAATGGAAAATGCATGAAATGATATATATAATGATGGAAAATAACTCACAAAATCCACATGCCGAAGCAGGTTTTGTCATATAGAGATTCTGCTATGCCAATGACAAGAGCTTCTTCAAAAGCAATTGCTCACCATAGTTTCAGAGTTAGTCACCACGTGTTTGTTCACTGTACAATGATGATGTCATCTCGCTCTTTAAGCTGACACAAAACTCCCTCCAACCATGGTATGGCATTGGTGCTAACCTGCTGAGCAATTTCTGTGCTCAGGAAAAGTGCATTATTTGGCCCTGCTATGTTAGAAACTTGCAATCCAATTTCATAAAGATTATTATTAATGGCCTGTCAGTATAAAGCAACGTTGCCACTCACACATACTGTATACTGCAGTGCAACACATCAATTCAGCTCCACTGGAGTTTTGATCACGTTGTCATCACCAGCGACGGTATTAGCAAGCTATTGTTGTCTGGTTTACGTGGTAATTTGACCTTATTGTTGTGGGTTTTAGTGAGGCTAAACATCGCAAACAAAAACAACCACATTTCACATCACACATGTAAGTAAACTCTCGCCTACTGTGTGTGATACGTCTGTCTTCATCTTCAAAGTAAAAGCTGCACACTGCTCAGTGATACCTGTTGCTGCGAACGAGCATTAGCTTTTCATGTGCTTGAATCTACAAAAGGTGGAAGAACACAACAATGAAACCGTGCTACTTTGGCTGCGACTAGTGCTTGCACACATCCCGAAACACAACATGTTTAGTGGTTTGCAGCCCCTAAGATATGATCTCTGCTGCACGCCATATCTTTTTGGAAACACATTAATGCCACAACGAGTTTCTGTATCATTCTCAAAGAGTGCGTTGCGTGTGTGTATTTGCAGAAGTTTTAAGGACGCTGCAAGTGAGGAAGCAGGACAGTGCGACAAGCATCGATGTTGCAGAGAAGACATGAAAGAGTTGGCATCAAAGCCATAACAGACTTCAGTTTCAACCGACGTCATATCAATATTGACTTTCCACCCACAACACGACTCGATCTCATGACCTGTCACGAAACCTAGAAGTGATGATGAGTCATTTCAAACATTAGAGCATTAAAATCAAGTGAGATTGAAATCAACCTGCTTTGTTGGAGTCAGCACTATTCTGTCAATGATATTAAGGGCATCCGAATGTTCACGTACAATGTATGTTTCCCTTCGCAAAAGCTTTGTTTTTGGTGTGTTGTCTACGAGTACAGGTGCTCTTATGTCAAGTTCATCTTTGGCCCTAGAATACTGGATTAATTTCCATGCTTCGTCAGTGTTGTTATTCCACTCAGCTTGCCATGAAGCTATTTTTGAACTCTTTTTTTGACACAAATGTGTCATTCGTGCCACTATAGCATTCATATTTCTGGCTTTTATTTAATCTGTCGTGTACTGTGAAACCTCAGTTCATGAGAGTTTGTTCCCTTGAGAAATTTGGTGGAAATTATTTTTGTAAACACTAACAGTGCTGTCTGGTATCTGAGCTTTGGTTATGTAATATTCTTTTACGTGAGTATTGATATTAATTAAAAAATATGCAACATGCGCTTAAATATATGTATATTTTTTAAACTTAATTTAAAGTCAAATTTTTTTCATAATACTTTTCACAAATTTCCAATGGCAAAATTAGACTATTTTTCATTAAAATGTGCAGCTTTCACTCAACTCTGGGTCCTGTTTTAAGTCTGTGGTTAAATGTACTAAGAGGGATTTTTTTTCTTAAAAAAAGACTTTTTTTTCCCTCCTCTAAATTTGGCTGTGCCAGTTTAGTTTTGGGCCACAAATAGCTTCCGTAGTTTATTATATTTAGCCCATTCTGATTTACTGAAGGTCTTTACCCATAGATTTCTTTGAACAGTATTTCACTGAAGGCCACATCCTCTGAGGACATGGAGTAAACATGCATAAATGGCTTCCTTTTGTCAAAATGTTTGTGACAAGGAAAATCACATTTGTCTCAAATTCTTGATAGATATTGTTAAACCCTAGAAGCCTGACATTGGGCTGATTTTGCAACTGTGGTCACATGAGTGCAGTTATGTTGCTGTTGTCTGAGACACATGGGTGCTTCAGCTGACTCACTGGAGACACTATTCATAGTTATGTTCAACATTTTAGTAATGCAAAGTCAAAAATAATCCATCAGTATTTCTGTGGTGGTGTTGCCAATAGTGATGTTACTGCTCTAGGGTTAGATATGCTTATGCAAACGCATTTATTTAATGTGCTCTTTAAGTTCCATGAGCTGCTGACATCAGCAAAATATGGTTGGCAACCCCTTTCACAGGCTGTTGTGGGAAAAGTACATGGACCAGTAATGATGATATCACTTGGCTTTAGATTCCGGTCATCACCTCTGTAGGAGGCCTAGCACAACAAAATATTGTGTTGATCTCAAGAAATACTGCTTGAGGTTTTATTTGAATGTACAATAATACAGCTCTAAAACTGTCAAGTTTTCTTGAGCCAAATTCTTATTGCATATCTTTGTTTAAATCATTAGTTTCTCTCTCAGTTGTGATTATTTTTCTCTGTATTGTGTGTTCTGTGTGTGTCCTACAACCACAGGAACAGTGCACATGACCGTGCTCAGCAAAAGGCGGAAACCCCCAAAAGTAAAACTCGACAACATCCTCAAACGTTGCATTTTACTTGGTCGCTGTTCTACTTAGTGTACACACACTAGCACACTCACACACAGGTGATCTGAAATATTTGGATTTCCAAATGTGAGAAAAATTATAACTCAAGAGTATGCGTGTTAATCTCCTACCAGATAGCGTCCTTTTCATTATTAAATAAGAGACAATATCAAGTTCATGCTGCAATTTCTTGTGACATATGTTCATCCTCCCTGCTCATGCCTCCTTTATCACATCCATGAACCTCAGTGGCTGTGTTTTTCCTCTTCTTTGGAACAGCACCTCAACTTCCAACATTCTTCTACTCTCCCTTCTCCATGTGTCCAAGCCATCTCAGTCTGGCCTCCCTAACTTTGCCTAAACTTCTCCACATACTTATGATGACTATTATTTTTAACATTAATTTAGTAAACTTTCTCAGCTCTTTCTTATATTATGCTAAACAGTTACTGTACGCATCCATAACTGATGTGTGAAATCTGGCATGTGCATAGTGAGTTCTCATAGATGAGTTCTTGTTTCAGTACGTTTGTCTTGTCCATCGCTATATGCACCAACTTCGAGCAGATCTGCAGCGACACCTGTATGTGCCCAGATGTGCCAAACACTGACTCATCTTTTGCTATTCAGAGATTATTTTGACCTGTTTTCAGTCTCAAGTAAGATAGATAACTAGAAGTGCGCCATACTTTGGAAAATCCCGGACATCTCACACCACATTCATTCTGAGTCTCTCAGTCCGGTTAGAGTACTGTGTAATGTCCTGATTTATTTTGAATCACCAGCAGTGTCATGACCCTACATAGGGAATGCTTGTTCTAGTTTTTATGATCTTTTCCAGCAAACCATTCATAATCATAAACCAAGAAATTTTTCACACTGAGTCTTTATTATGGTCTGTGCCTCATCCATTAAGACCAGTTGTCCTCATCAAATTGTGTAAATGTAAAATTATTGGTTTCCCTGAGTCATTTTATGCCGATGCCACATTGTTTTCAATCAAATCAGACTTCTAATTTTGTCTGGAGTTATTACCAACGGGGGATGTAGTTCAAGATACAGAATTTCAAAGTTTATTCTACTGAAATATGAACCCTCAACACTGTCATTAGTTACAAGCTACAGTTTTCGTACGCTTATAGTAAGCATGAATAATTACTTACTTGTGAATCATTTTTGAGGGTGTACTAACAGAAACACTTACATTTGATCTGCAGGCTTAAAATACATTATTGATCATGTCTCTCTTGTTTTTGATTAATCATTGCTGCACTGAAAATAAGTGGACATGCTTGATGTCATCTCATATTTATGTGCCGTGTATTAAGCACTGAATATTTACCTGGACTTCCTGCCTATTTTAATGTGGCGTTACTTATGAGAGAAGGAAACTTTGTTAATGTGGCACTTTTCATTCAGTGCTTGACAAAATAAGAGATAGAGTCCAAACAAACCTAAAGCTGCATTCACATTTTAATATTACGAGAAGAGCATGAGGAGCCACTACCCGTATGACTGCACATGCTGGGAATTCAATCCAGGCCAATACTACAAGTATTCGATTTTGACCCCACCATCAAACTTTGATGATCAAATAATGTTGATATGGAAAACAAGAATTGTAAGGAGTACAAAGATGGTACAGATGATAGAAAAGGAGACAGGAAGCGGAGTCAGAAGTTGAGGTAAAGCTATTCCGATTTTTCATTGACTAGAGCTAGTAGTATTTGTGTTGCAGTTTTCAAAGGTCTGCAGGAGCTTTATCTCAGGACATCAGGCAGTTCCATCACCTCCTCAGAAATAAAACCGGTCTTGCACATAATGCAGCACTTGTGTGTGAAAGAGCCACTACAATTGCAGGAATTGTTTTGTCTTCACTTTGAAAGCTTTACGTATCATGCCAGGCTAACTGTGTGTGTGTGTGTGTGTGTGTGTGTGTGTGTGTGTGTGTGTGTGTGTGTGTGTGTGTGTGTGTGTGTGTGTGTGTGTGTGTGTGTGTGTGTGTGTGTGTGTGTGTGTGTGTGTGTGTGTGTGTGTGTGTGTGTGTGTGTGTGTGTGTGTGTGTGTGTGTGTGTGTGTGTGTGTGTGGCTGCTCTCTTTGAGGCTTGCATACCAAATGTAACATTTTGGCTCGAACAAAAAAGGGATTTCTGTGTCAAGGAAATATTTCAGGTGTGAAGTAAAAGTTCCACTAAGAGTCGCAGGTTATATAATAACCCACTTCTGTGCTCTTTTGCTGAACTACTTTTGCCTCAAGTGTAAAACCTCAGCTGAGGTTTGAAGGTAACAGCGCACACATTTCTCGAATTCTCTTTTGAATATTTCATGTGCGTATCAGTAATTCTGAGAAGCCGAGGACGGTGTGACGGACTGACGCATTTATGCATCACTGATTTCTTAGAATGCTTCTTTCTATGGGCGTGTGCAC
Source organism: Synchiropus splendidus (assembly GCF_027744825.2). Taxonomy (NCBI): domain Eukaryota; kingdom Metazoa; phylum Chordata; class Actinopteri; order Syngnathiformes; family Callionymidae; genus Synchiropus; species Synchiropus splendidus. The sequence continues at coordinate 8,477,191 of NC_071340.1, read as the reverse complement.
GCTGCCCACATCCTCCGTGATGCCACAGATAGAGCTGGTCTTGAGTGGTATTAGTTCTAGTAACTTAAAGGTTGACTTGTTCTGGAAACCAGATCAGGTATTTACTATCTGTTTTGGGGGCTTTTGTGTTTTAATTTGTCTGCCAAAATACACTTTGAAGTTAAAAAAAAAAACAAAAACTTTCCGTTGATTTTCTACGCACATTACCATGGTGTGTGAGTGCTTTCAGATGTTTTTTGTTTAGTTTAGTTCAGCCCTTTTTACACTAGTTAGGATATTTCCCAACCTCATACCATTCCATCATCAGTGTCTTGCTTGGTTAAAGACTTTCATACACACAGATGTGGAATGCACAAGTATCTCTTTCAAAGGGCTTTTCTTGCTTCCTGGCTTTTTAGGTGTTGGCCTCTCAAAGGTCTCCAATATTCTCTATTGTTTACTTGTTCATTTTGATTGAATAGTTGCAATGTTTTCTATACAATATTGTTATTTTATAGGTTCATGTAATTCTTCAATTTATCAGTTTGGCTTTGAAAAAAAGCAAGGAGAAGTTGAGTTTGAGGAAGTGTGGAGCTGCAGCGAGATGAAAGTGGAAGTCAGGGGCGATGTGGAAAAAGTAATTTATGAAGAGAGGGGTGAGACCAGAGCCTAGGGGCACACCACTAGTGGCGTGGTCAGGTTGGAAAATGTGAGGTATGAGGTGATCCAGGACCATTTTGAAATAATGACATTATGTCTTTGTTTGAATATGAGGGAGCCTTTAAATGCTTGTATTGCTAACTCCCCTTATATATGTGATTTATTTGTGGGAGTGTAAATGGATCGTAAAAGTTTTGTTGTAGACATTTTCTTGTGTTTTGAGCAAAGATATTACAAAGACTGTTGAGCGCTGCACGAAGCGTAGACAGGGTTTAGGTTTTCTCTGGCACATTGCAAAAAAGCAATCATTGGCACTTGATGAGTGGTTGGAAATTGTGGTAGAAATCTTTCAAATGGAAGTACTGAGTCACAAAATGAAGGGAGAGCTGCATGGAGAAATGGGAAAGATGGTTGATGATGAAGCAGAGGGCTGCAAATCATCATTTCAAATGGCTGTGTGTCTCCTGGCGCTTAATAGGCGACTAATACAGCAGGGTTGGTGCTTTATCTCCAATTGTACTGAGATTATCATCTGACCGGAGCAGCAAATCTATTTTGGGCTGGAGTGTCTGAGTGAGAGCAGCAGCAGGTGTTGGAAGTCCAACTCAAGTGGTGAAAACAATAGCAGCTGCTTCACGTCCAAGTGTTGGCCAATGCTGGAGCTTTTGTGGTAAACACATTAGGTCATGATCGCCGTCACTTTCTCTTGTAACCATTTTGTTTAGCAGGTGCAAGAAATGATAGTATACACTTAACATTTTGGGATTTAAAAATCAATAAATCAAATGTTACTTGTGTGAATTGTCACAATATCCCATTTGAATAATGGGACCGGTGTCGAAAGTGCGAAAAGTCGCTGAGCCTAAAGGAGACTTGTTGTCTGAGCTTAATGATCTTCTTTAATCTCTTTCGAGAATCAACTCATGTTATTTATTAATTTGTTTGCTTTTTCTTAGACATTTTTCTGAGACTCTGATATATTGCCCAGCTGGTTGCAAATACTGCTGAGGTACCCTTTGTGGGCCCCCAACTTAGGGCCTTGGATAAAAGCGTGTGATGTTCAATATTGATGATTCAGAGTTGTGCAAGAGCACTGGACGTCATTGATGAAAACCCAGATGCTACGATAGCTGTTGTTTTGTGATTGTCTCTAAATTTAATCTCAACAATCCAGGTGTCTTTCTGCAATGACCCAAGTTTGAATACATGGAGGAGAAGTTAGACAGTTGTGGGTTTTTTTCATGGTTTATGGTCAAGGTCTTCTCTGCCTCACAGAACCCCTCAGGGTGATGTTGTTAAGTCTTCAATACGCACGTTCACACAAGCTCTCTGGAGACTGATCTGGTTGAGGATGTTTAGTCCGAAGGCCAGTTCAACTTAAACACACACACACACACACACACACACACACACACACACACACACACAGAGAGCATATGCATGCTGGACAGTGTTGTCAGTGAAGACCCTCATAGGAATAGTGGAATGTTGAGTGTCAGTCCGTTGCCATGGAAACGGCCTTGAGAAAGGGATCCTGGGAATAAAGTTTTGGATGCCGTACATCCTGTGTGTGATGTGTTCATGAGGGTGTGAGAGCAATTTAGAGCAACCTTTTTTGACATCTGATGATGCTGCCTTGTCTCTGTCTTGAATCAAAATGTGGTAGCGACTTATCTTGAACCTTGTTTTACAATTTAGCAGAACAGAAGTTACCGGCATATTTGCTTTGGTGCTCTAAACAGTTGTAATCGTCCCCTACTCTTCAGATCAGTGGTTTATTTTACTGGTCACATTTCAGTAACCTGTACTTTCTTTTGTGTGTATATATTTGAGTTGTTTTCATTCATTCATTATGTAAATGAGCATCACGGCGCCATCTCTGTTGAACAGCATCTTGAAACTGCGAAAAGTGAAACTTGAGTCATTTTGTGATCAACCAGGATGTTACATTCCAGTCATCGCAGTACTACAATCGAATCGGCATCAGATTTTTAATGTCATTCCAATGTACAATTTATCTTTGTATTTATAATCAGCCATCTTGTTGAGTGTGGAGGGTCGTGTCTGTGGAATCTTTGCCAGGTTAAATACATTTGATGTGTTGTGGCAACCACTGCAAGACAGCAACCCTCTGACTGGAGATGGTATCAATTTACACAGCTATGCTGATGACTCACAGTCCTACTTTGCTCTGTCAAACGATGAGACTCAGGTTATCTTTGTTGTCCTTTACCCATCAGGGTTGCCACATCCTCCCTTGTCATATCACTCCTCGTCCTCATTCATCTCATCTTCCTCTTCTTTTTTAATCTCAACTTGCAGCATTCTTTGTTGGTCATGCAACACTGTCTCCCTCTTCCCGTGTTAACAGGAAGCTAGTTCCTCCATCAGTAATACCCTCAAGAGATGTTTTTTTTTGTTTTTATTGCCCATTTCACACTGCATTTTATGTTCCTATGCTGCTGTCTCAGTGAGATAAGATCCACAATCCAGTGGTGTATAATAATAACAGGGAGGCTGATAGTGTGGCAGGTGTTATGTGAAAATAATTTCTTTGCAGAAGAAAACCCTTTTGTTAAAAGAGTATTAAAGCCTGAACACATTATTGTAAATCATGTTATGTCATGTGAAATACCGTACTGTCTTGATGAGTGTGAAAGGTACACTTTGTTGATGCATTGTGAGAACTTGACTTTGATTTATTGATAGCACTGAATAGAAGTTTTGTCACAAGTGAGGGCAGTTGCCGGAGGGTTTGACGACTGAGCCATTGGTGTGTTGACCGTTCCGTGCTTCAGGTTTGATGTGCAGAAAGGTGTGACCCCCGAACTCAACTTCTGGAGGACTGAACATCTGACTAACTGTATCGTATCCACACAGTGGGCAAACACACATGTTAAAGAACGGTCGCTTTTGTGTGAGAAATCACTTTGAGGCCTGCTGGCACCAACCCAGTGAGCCGTAAACACAAAGATCAGCGTTTTGAAACACTAATGAAAATCCTTCCCTCGAGGCTTATGCCGCGACTTCACGCTCATTACTCTCGGCGTCCGGATCTGTCTGATTTATTCACATCGCCTGCTCCGCAGTGTGGTGTGTTTAAGCTGACAGACGTGTTGCGTTGAAGTGTATTCATTAGATAGTCCAGTTTAATTATCTGCAGTCAATTACACATCTGTAGAATCAATGAACGTATGTTTCCAGCGCCGCTCGGTTGAATGGACTCACAAAAAGCACATTACTAAAGTGATACAACTAATAAATGGGAAATGTTCTTGTTCCTGCGGAGCAGTTGATTCACAGGTCTGTTCTGTTGTTGCTCAACTGCCACATCTGCCACAGATGGATTTACTTCACACATATGGTTCCTCAAAGATGAAACTCATTCACGTTCTGACAATAAATTCCTCAGTGAGTCACAGGCGAGTCCACACGCAGAGATATAGTGTCTCATTAGTGGAAACACCTGTAAAGTTACTGGATGATGATGATGATCCTCCTTTCCTGGAATCAGAGAAATACACATGAAACTAATTGAGATGCAGGGATGGCGCTCTGTCTTTTACAGACTTCTCATCCACTCTTGCCAAGTTTACGAGTGGTTTTGATCAAACTGCTGTAATCTGCTCTGCAATTTAAAAACTTCAGAAGAGCATCGGAGACAAGGAGTTGTTTTTATTAACTTCATTCTCTTCCCCACTTCCTTCCTCTATTCAACTGGCCACTGTTGTGTCCTCATTCTGGCCTTCCCCTTCTTGCCTGGCACTTGGTGCCTTTGGCCTCCTCTCCTCAGATCATGTTACTAATTTATGCTTTCTCTCTCTTATTTTCACTTCCTGAGATCTTCTCACTTACACACTGAATTTCCGCTGATATTACCATGTTAAAGCGCTTGCAAATGTTGGTGTCATCATGTAGGGTTGAAATGACTATCTCCCTGATCTCGACAGCTACCCAGTTCTCCAATTTAGCAAGTATATAAACAGTTGAAGAGGGATGGCAGTGCCACAAAGTGCAAAGGCCATTCCTTGATACTTTCTTTGCACTGTCACCATGAAGAAAGAAGCACAACAACAAATGAGTTACACCGTCGCTGGGATCAATGTGCAGGCAGCCGTTTCACCAAGTATAGTACTCCTGGTACATGGTTAATGATTCAATTTATATTGCGTTCCTATTACTGCTGATGCGATTAGACAGCATTGATTTTCTTGATCTGAACAAGGCTTGAATTGTACACTTCTAGAAGTTATTATATGAGTGATAGTTGAGTGAGCTGCTGAGTGGAGGACTGGCCCTCTCAGTACAACAGACACGATGTTGCATGCATGTTTTGTTACAATAGGTTGTCGACCTCGATGGCTCTCAAAATTTTGATCGTGGCCAAAGTGGTGGAACAAAGTAAATCTTATTGTAATTGAATTGAACCGTCTTTGAGTTTCTGATAAGGATATATAAAGCTAATTGGAACCGTTTCCATGAAATTTATACTCTACGTTGTAAATAAAGGTTTGAAATAAAACGTGATGTTAGCTGTTGGCGCTACAACACAAAGAACAAGGAAGACTATCATTCTGCTGTGAAGACTTGTGGTCAAGTTAGAAGACCATCAGCCTTCTTGTGAGCGCATGTGTGGGAGGATGCAACGACCTGGATATTGTGTGTATATATATATATATATATATATATATATATATATATATATCCAGGTCGTTGCATCCATCCTGAAATCAAGATGCACTTGAGTTGGGCTGACTGTCTGTCAAGAAACGGACATGATGTCTTTGCCAACCATCAAAATCTGCAAAATGATATACTAAATGTTTTGTTCTTGACATACTGACGTTCACGTAATGTACCGCAACCCTTTTGTGTGACCTGACAAACTAGTATATCAATGCTGTGAACACAGTGGAGGGTTCCCAGAGTAGTTTACAAATGATGCTTTTGTAGAAACGTAATCTGTCTTCTGTGGTTTTGTGTCTGAAGTTGTTCCGTTCCAGACTTAAAAACACATGAAACAAACACTCCTTGGCCTTGGAATGCTGCCTCCCGATTGGTCCAGCTCGCGACGTCCTCTAACAGATGGACATCACATGCTGTAACTCGTCCCATTTTATCCCATTTCAGAGAAACGTACTAATCTGTTATATTCATCACCATTTTGTGTAATTGAAATAATCAGGTGTTAGGGCTTCAAACTTCAAGAGCACTTACTGTACCAGGCCGTATCACTTAGCTCAGTGTCTGTTTTTGTCACCAATGTCGTGCCCTCACCAGATGTTGTTCTTCTCGTCAGCATCTCAGTGCTATGAGACTAAATGTTGTCGGTAGAAAACTTAGTGTACTGAACATTTAAAACAAATCTGTAAGTGCCACTACCGCAAGACGTTGCTTTGCGAATCTATCTGGGATATATTTACAGGCATTGTCGTAGGTAATTGAGCATTACTCAGAGACTTTAGTTTTCCATTTTGATCTGAATTAAAATGTCTTCAATGAGTCAACGTCATGTGGAAGTCCCTCAGTAAGATATGACAGCTTCTTTAACTTCATTTCATGTGATGTTTGTGCGCCACACACACAGCTGTCACCATCGTGAAACTGTTTGTTTCATACAATATTGATTTAAGCAGAATCCAGTGAAGCGCATTTTCTCAGAAATTCTGCCAAAGGAGAAATCAGACACAAGATCACTTCCTCATTCTCGGTCCCTGTGTGAGGTCGGTGACATCCGAGCTCAGTTCTAGATACAAGACGCGATGGCCCCTATTCTCAGAACTGACAAGCCCAGTGCATTATGCAGATGCAAGGTGGGTGCATTACGAGACATTCCTCGGGCTCACACAGTGTCATACATGCTCACACTCATCTGCTACACAAAAGCTCTGGAATCCTCAATCCTGTTCTTCTCTCAACTCTTCTTCCCTCTCTCTCGTCACCTCAGTGCCCTCTCTTTCTCATCTGCTTCCTTTCGGCTGTTTTTGTTCCCGCACACCAGCCCTGCTCCTCCTTCTGATCATCTTCTCTTCTTCCCCCACTGGGTTCTGTTTTCACACAAAGTGCTGCTTTTTTTAAGTCCAAGTTGATCATCCTTCTGGCCTCTGGCTCATTTGGTTGTCTGCTGGAGATCTGACTAACACCGGACGGGTCCGTCATCACGCTGAATTCCTGTGACTCACAGGATATTGTTCAACCTCTGCAGCCCATTCAATGGTCCTGTTCTGCTGTTTCTGCGCATACTTCAGAATCAGTTTCAGGCGCGTGGGAACTTACTATGTAGGGAACTTCATAGTCCCGAAAGTTCAAATTGCCTTAATTACTGGAAAAGCACAGCAACTGAGGAGTTGTGTTGCCTCACAGCAAAAGCAAAGTGCCCTGCCAGCATTCAAATCTGTGGCACTTGCACGCGAAAGCTCCTACACCACCAGCGAGTGAGGTCAGTTCCGTTCACACGTTTTCAACATTGCAACGTTTGATCCTACCTGCTGTAAGACCTGTCGCATCAACATTTTGTCACCACAGCCACATGTAAGTAGCCCCTTGCCCTCTGCCTCGGGGCTGGGTCTGACTCTTAGCTGGGCCTGAGGCCTGTGGAGAGTCATGTTTGTTGGGTACTGTTGGGATGGGACAACAGTGAAGGGCAAAGTCTATGCTTGCTGGGCCATTGAGTTAAGAGCAGAGTTGTTTTTGGCAACCATTTCACCTTTAGTTTCAGTTTATTGTGGAATACATGGGCAAGAATGTCGTATTTTGTCTGTCTGATCATCTACATACAACGTTGCGTTATCATCAGCAAGGACCCATGTGTAGTTCGTCATCGTCGTGGTATCGTGAAAAAAAAGGTCATTTAAGGTCATCGAAAACAACACTGGTCGAGAGAGGCGTTTCCTGTTGGGGATGCTGAAGAGGCCATGTCTCTCAGTTGAGCGTGGAAGGGATAATTTTCTGAAGCAACTGTTGACTAATTGTATCCTTATACATCTCATGTGCACGTATTTCCTCGGTCGCCTTTGAGCATTCGAGTGAGAGGAGGCTCTTTGGTGTCTCTGTCAGCTGTCGCTGAGGCTTCAGTCACAGCTGACTTCTGACCCAAACCTCCCCAGGCAGGTACACATGGATAACTGGGTCATCCATCCGTGTGCGTGTGTGTCCACACCAGCAGCTCAGCTGGTGCTGATCTCTGTCTCAGAGGTCGGTCAGTGACACCTCAGACATTTCTGTTCCTGTCCAGACACACACCTGAACACACACATTCTTTCCAGACACATGCTGGCACGCTTAACTCCTGATAGATTTGTTGTGGGTCTCACAATCTGCCAGCTGCTGTAAAATCAGAAAGCAGGATGTTTTGTGATTCGTCAATGAGACCGCGAGTGTCAGCAGGTCGCTCCAAGTCATTGCATTTAACCTTTCCTATACAGCTCGCACCAGTGGGGTCAAGCATGTAGTGCTGACACGAGTCATGCTCCAGCTCCTCATGTGTTCACTGAACATGAGCGAACATGAACATGGGACTCACACTTCTGCTTTCTGTTTTTCTGAATAGTGTTGACGGAAGTGCTGCATATCGCACACACACGTGAATCTCTCCACTCCAAATCCTGCTTGAGTTTTTCCCTCTTCGACATATGTGTCGTCACAGTTATTATTGTCTTCAAACACCAAAAAAAGAATTATTATTGATCTGTGTTTATAATAGATCTCTGTAATCTCTGTTTAGGTAGAAGAGTCTTGAGAATTTGGCTGGTGAAATAACGCTTATTCTTACTTAATTTCAGGCTCATGTGATATACAGACTTTTAAGTGTGTTTCAAAAGAGAAAAAAAAGAAAAAGAATGCATCTTTGAGCGTTTTCGATATGAAAAATTGGCTGAAAGATATGGCTTTCTTTCTTCTTATTGTGTGCCTGAAACTTGTCACAAACACACATGCCTTACACCTGGTGATCCCTGGCCAGCTGTGATGTATAATCCAGCCTGTGTGTCTTGCAGCCTCCTCCTGGGTGGAGCCACCTCAACTGGCTCAATGTGGAGGTGCAGTAGCTCTGGTTTGAGTCTCTCACAGTTGGCTGATCAAAGTCCTGACATGCTGGAATGAAAACTAATTTTGGCCAATTGAATTCAAATCTCCCTCTGTTACTCTGGTAGTTTGTGAACAAAAGGCTTTTGTCTCTGCACCTTCTTGTCCCGGGCAGACCAACAGTGCTGTTGCGCTGGTCCAATACTCCCATCAGTCCATCTGTAATGTTCCTTCACCTGGGGAAGGATCTCTCCTCCAACCTAGACAGGACCTTCTGCTGTTTATTCTGAATTTTTTCCTCCCTATTCCTTGGGCAAACTACAAGTCACTTCCAGTTTTACCTCCTTCTTTGAATCTTTGAAAGATAGACAAGTGTGTCAGAAGTTCCTCGTAGAACAGCGCCCCCAAGTGTTATGTGGAAATAGATATGTGGACTTTGCTTGAGGTCATGATATTTTTTTTTACTGGATATCAGCTTGACAGATGATAAGCAAATGATAAATTCAAAACCCTTTTGCATCTTGAAAAGCCCTCAATGATGCGACCATATGTTCAAAGCTCTTACAAGGTAGTGTCATTTGCAGTATAAAAAATAAAAAATGAAAGATGTTTTTGTGCTTGTATCATAAGTGTTAACATCAGATATTCTGAGCCAGAAAGATGTTATCTGGCGCCGTAATGCTTCGAACATTTCGATTGCTCTCCGTCATGTGTTTGGACTGATACCAGATAAAATCTGTTTACGCCACTGATGTTTTCCACAGACTTTCCGATTCATCGTTGAGTATTTGTCCCGTGTTTCAGTGTGTGACTTTCTTTGTGTGTTCCAGGCCTCCAGTCCCAAGCTGAGGACGCACTGCTCTGATATCCAAGAGGTGCGGCGCTGCAACCGGCTGGAGATGCCCGACAACTTAAACACATTTGTTTTAAAGGTAACATCCAACACAAACACCTTAGTAAATGTTCATCTTCGTCACTGTAGACCAGGGTGGGCAGTTAGTTTCCCACAGCGACTGCATTATTTACTGTGGTGCTGTGAAGTGCCTCCAAGCCAAAAAAAAAAAAAATGTGTTGCTTTAAAAAAAGCAAGGAGAAAGATTCCATATGCCATCACATTATATGCTTAAAACATTGTATTGGTTTATATATTTTGTTTTATTTACATTTTATTTTTTTGATTTCTTTAGTAGATTTAGTCTGACCTCATGAGGGCCACACATGTACCGACAAAGGGCCGCGTGTGGCCCATGTGCCGCTCATCAGATGCAGATCCACAGCATGGGCTTGTAGTTGAGCTGGTCGCTCAGTATCATCAGCCAGTTCAGAATCTCTTTGAGGCACTGAGCTACGATGGTGATGTTGTGTTGGGCGGATGCTAGCAACACTGGATCAACTCAGCGTGACTGATATTTATATGCAGTTGTTTTTCACATCATAGGTGCCAAACTCATGAGTCAGCTCATGCGGTCATCTTTTTTATTTATTTAGCTTTTGATTTTATGAGTTTTTACCAACAAGTTTATTTCCACTTTTAGCGTGTGCATGGTGTGGCTGGTTTTCATAATACTATGGTATTTATTGGTTCACTCTGCTTCATTGCACAGCGTTTGTTCAGGTCAGTGTTTAAGCTTCAGTAGTTGAGATGACAACAAAAACCTGCACTGATGATAAGTGGAAGTGACAAATGTGTATCAATAAAACTTGCTTTGTTGTGAGCAAAAAAAGCTAGATAAATACATGGTTGGCATTATCCACTTCAGCTCATGCTCCTGGTTTTGAGGTTTCTTTTCTTTTAAATTGAAGGTGTCTGTTTGCCTCTGCAGGTTAACCAAGACAGTCTGATATTTGAGACCGACAACGACCAGCAGGTCAGCTCCTGGACCACGGAGATTAAAGAATGTATCAGCAACAGGTGGGACGCACACTGAGAAGTGAATCATCTCACCCCCTCTGAGACGTGTGTCTCTCTGTACCGTGGAATTCCTGGATGTCTTTTTGTGTGCTGAACTTGCTTGACTTATGTGTTTGCCTGCTGCTGTGTGTGTTTGTGTGACGCCAAGGTTGTATATCTTTCATCTCTCCGGCCTGCGTTTGAGCTCACTCGTGAGACTCGTTCAGTCACGACACGCTGAAGCTCATTTGGGTTTTGATGTTGCACAGAGGCAATTTCCTCCCAGTAGTTACACGCCACAGTCCATCAGTCTTATATTTACTTCTTTAGAGTAAACACAAGCTCATTTCAGGACACTTTGCTGTTCTGTCAGCTGTTGCAGGTGAGCTCAACATTTTCCACTTCAAAGTACACAGAGCTGTTCCTGTAACGTGACAGCGCATGAAGTATATATACACACTGGGATCAGATAGTAGTGCTCGATGGGAGCAAGTGAATTCTGGCCTGATGTGAAAAGATAACTTGCACACAGACCACAGAGGTGTCACTGAGGCCTGAGTTGAGCGTATTCGAGAAGGTCCTTCCTCGCATTCCTCCTCCCCTCTCTGCACAGTGAGGTTCTCCTTCACTCGGTCTTTTGCCCAGAAATTGTGTGACAATCAGGTCAACATTTCCACTTTGCATTTTACAAAAATAATCCTCAAAGAAAAGCTATTCCCACAACATTCACATGATGTATCATATTTTCCCAGGCATATTAACCCCATACCAGTCAGGATCCAAGCTTTCGGGGTAATATTATTTCAAAACATTCAAAGTTTTTGTCATAAACAAGTCCTCAGTTTCATATCAGTCATTATAAGGTTGTTATTCAACTGGATCGCTGTATTTTCACCGTGCCGAAACAATGTTTCAGGGTGGAAAGTTTCGCCACAGAACAACTGCACTGTTAGCTGTGACATTCTTTGTAAAGCACAAAATCATTCGCAACAAGATATATAATATTTTCAAGCATGTCTGAATAACAAAGTTGTTATTCTTAAAATAAAAAACACCTTGTCTAGGTGCCGCCCACCTAGAGAGGCTGGAGGTGGAAATGACGTGGCTGGCAGGAGTTTGGATGTGGCTGGCAACACAAGGTGAACTTACTCCTTCACGTCGTGCTGTATATACTTGTTCTCAAACTGATACATGCGGCGTTTCTTTATTTTAATTTCCTATGGTGGTGGTGGTGGAGCGGTACTTTGAATCTGCACCACTCAGCGGACATCTGAACTTGAGTTCTTGAGTCTTGTTTCTCTCAATGGAGGGAGGGCACACCGCAGTGTCGCCGCTGGGGCAGACTCTGCTGCTCTGTCACATCTTGGTCCGCAGTCATGTTTATCTCGGATTCATCAGACAGAGTTTGCTTCATTCCAGATGAGAGTCAGACCTGCCATCAATGTGTGCTTTGACAGTCACAGAGCTCAAGTGTGTGGCGTGGACGGGCCGTCACGCACTGACTCATTTGTCTGAATAAATGAATGTGTTTTATTTATTTCTAAACTTCACACACCTCTGAGCCACCTGCGAGTCACTGCATTGCACTCAACCTTAACTCTGCTGTCACACACAAGGGTTGGACGTTGTGGGGAGTGGTGTGTAGATCTCTGGTGTCTGTCCGTCTACATTGTTCACACTTCCGTACCAAGTTGAGAAACTGTGTTTCTCTGGATGTTTTAAAAAATATTTTGGATTTGAAAATGGAGACGCAAATGCACAGCCATAGTCCGACCCTGAGCAGTCCTGACCTCACCACCTGCAAACATGAAAGACCTCTGCAGACATCCAGTCGTAATGTTTTGGCTGATCACGTGCTTTCATGGCAACACTTTACATTGGACCTCTTCAAAACTAAATCTCCAGAAACTGCAGATCATGCGAGAGTCCATCTGATAAGTTGGTCTCCTAAATTTAGATCTGATTTTTCAAGTCTGAGACGCTTGTGGGGGAGAAGATTACAAGTCACAAACTCTTCTCTGTGCTGCGCCAAACATCTGCAGAAATGAAAAAGGCCTCAATATTTCTCTGATACTCTGAAGTCTCTGACCTCCCCCGCACTTCCTCTGGCAGTCCAACACTAGCACGCAAGCAAAGGAGGTCAAAGTTCCCCTGAAACTTAATATTCCTCCTGATGCACCAGAAGCACAGTAGCAGGTTTATTAAGCCGCCTCTCAATCAACAGTTTCAATTTCAGTTGAAGCTCAGACGTCTGTGTCTCTATGAGTCACTCGAATTCAAATGTGCGAACATTAATATCTGGCACATCTTGTTGGAAATTATGTCATATTGAGGATGTAGCAGATCAGTCAGTAAGGTTCAAATATTAGGGCCTCTTAAAAAAGTATTTGAGGAAGAGAAATGTGACTTGTGTTCCTGTTATTGTCAGTGTAACAGGCTGAGTTCTTCAGCTGAATTTGCCCACAGTGACCTCCAGGTTTGGTTTGGTAAAAAATGATTTGATTTTGTGAAGTTGGAAACTTCTTAGCGAAAAAAGTGATTATAAATTGATTTATTTACAGAAAGAGAAAACGGGTGAGGCTCACTTTTAAAGTGCTGCTCTCTGTTGTTTGGTTTAGCATTGCTGTTTTTGACAATGAGACTGAGCGCCATCTACTGAGCTGGGAATGTGAGGCCACGTCAGCCCATTCATAAGCATGATGTGTGTTGCTTTGAAATTCAGTGATTTGCTTGTTAAGTCAAGTCTAGACCTAATGATGCGCAACAAACCGTCACACAACCACTAAGGACAGCTGCAGAAATGGAAGGGACGATGTTCGCAGAGGTTGTTGGCGTTCACAACTCGCCCACTTCTCTGAGGGATCAAGAGAGTAGTGATGACTTCCACAGTAAATAACTGAGAAGTCTGACAGTCCAACTGACTGACCTGCGACTGGAGAGGTGGTGGATGACGTTTCTCCTGCTCCAAACCAGCAACTACTAGGAGTAGTGCAAGTAGTGCAGCAGGCAGCACCAACTCACTTTGGGCATGAGCGTGCAAATAGTAGGAAGTTAGAAGCAAAAATGTGTTCTTTCGGAATAAAAAAAAAAACAACAAAACAAAGACAACATGTTCCTCTGCCTGTGTCTGTTTCTGATGTGAGACTTGAATTCTCTTGTGTTCAGGTCGGTCAGTGTGGATCTGGAGCCCCTCCCCGTGACAGCAGACCCTTCCGTCCCGGCCGGTCACCGAGGGACGTCAGAGTCCGGGAGTCAGAGTGAGTATCAGAACCGAAGCTGCCGAGAAGAGTCTAGAAGCTTGAACACTGGAACTGCAGTCGTAGACATTTCTCCAAATCATCTCTGTTCCTCCTTCAGCATCCATCAGCCTTGCTCTGCCAGAGCAGGTCACCCAGAAAACATATCACTTCCTCTTCTCCTACCCCTGGTTCCACGGCCCCATCTCCAGGGTCAAAGCCGCCCACCTGGTCCAGAGCTCCGGGCCACAGGGACACGGCGTCTTCCTGGTCCGCCAGAGCGAGACCCGTAAAGGCGATTACGTCCTCACGTTCAACTACCAGGGAAAAGCAAAGGTGAGCGCCGTCACAGCGCTGCTCCTAGTCAGGTGGCCGTCGCTCAGGTGTGACTCCTCTTCTCTGTCCCCGCAGCACCTGAGGCTCTCGCTCACAGAGTGGGGTCAGTGTCGAGTGCAACATCTCCGCTTCCCCTCCGTCATAGATATGCTCAGTCACTTCCGCCTCTTCCCCATCCCACTGGAGTGTGGCGACGGTGGCGCCGTCACCCTGTCCAGCTTCGTCGTGGCTGGGTCCGGCCCGCCGCCGCAAGGTGAGACCCCGCCCTCCCCCCCCACTGCTTGCAGAGGACTGGATGGCTCACTGTCCTCACTCTTTCATCTCAGGTCAGGTGTCCGGCGCCCTCCTGGTCCCTTTCTCTCTCCACCGCTGGAACTCTGAGCCCAGCTTGGCTCACTGGAGTTTGTCCCGCAGCTCCTCTCACCCCTCGTCCTCGTCCTCGTCCTCCCCCACCAGCAGCACCACTCCTGCCCTCCTGCCCGCTCAGCGCACCACCAACCCACCACCACCGCCGCCTCCTCCTCCTCCGTCAGCCACCGCTCCTCTGCGGCGGAGCGAATCTGTGGGACGGAGGCCGCAACTGCGGCATGGCCACCCGCCCATCAGTGCCTCCAGGGACTCGGACTATGAGCTGGAGCCGGAGCGCAGCCGCAAGAGGGCGATAGAGAACCAGTACATGTTGCTCTAGCTAAGCTACACATGCCAACTCACACACACCAGTGAGTTCGCCAGCGTCCCACTCTGGCACGTCGATCACAGCGAGTCCAGAGCGACAGGCTTCTGTCAGGTCGAACCTTGTAGAACAAAAGCTTCTGGAGTGTTGATTTTGAGCGAGAAGGTTCTGCAATCCTGTGGAGCCGAAGACACACAAATGTTCTGTCGCGTTTTGTGTATTCATCTCGCTGGGCTCCTCCCAAACAGCGGAGAGCGAAGCCGTAATCTGCCCAAAGTGCCCCAAAGTCCAGCCAAAGAGCCGTCATGGAGTGATACTGTATGTGTGTAGAATTATTATTATACTTTGGAAAAATGACAATAAACACAATACTTAGATCTTAATACCTAAAAGCACTTAAACACTCCACCCTTTAAGCTACCGATATTCCTCCGTGGTCGCCGTCAGTGTCACGTTTTAGCATTAAGCTCTGTTGGAGAGTGACAAGTGCCTCGGTCAGCAGCATTTCTAACGTTTGTAGCATTAAAAGTTCTGTGTATTTTTCTACCACAGCCACAGACATTTGCGATACACTCTAGTTTTTATGACTTCCTGTCCGTGTTTCAGAACCGCGTCCAGATGTTTTCTCGCGGGACTCCGCAGATGTTTTTGTCGACTAACGTCACGCCTCCGCAGACGGAGCCCAAGCTCATTTATCTTCTTCTCTTTCTCCCAAAGCAGCCAGCAGACTCAGTTGCGGGGGCGGAGCTAGCTGTCACCATGGCAACAATATTTCATGAATGTGTAGCGGCGAGCGGAACATCTGCCCTGTGTCAGTTAGCATTCCCAAGTCTGCAGCAAGTGGTCAGTGGTCAGTAGCTGTCAAGTGGTCCAAGGAAGGAAGAGAGACCTGTCAGTGTTTGTGTGGAACAAGTCGGTGCTTATGTTGGTCACTTGTTTGAGGGCACAGGGATCCTTTCACAGAGCGAGTCCCGACGTGGAGAGTCGAACCTGACCACAGTGATTCTAAGTGAAGTTTGATTCTTACCGGAGACGATAGGTTCAGGACGAACCCGTGTGTTCCCTCTGGGAACTCTGGTTTCCTCCTATAGTCGAAAAACATGCAGTGATGACTCTGTGTATGTGTGTGTGTGTGTCTGTCTCCCCTCTGATCGACTGGTGACCTGTCCCCACCAAGTAGCTGGGTCAGAGTCCAGCCCTGTGGTCAGGACTCAGTGCACAAAGTAACAATAGCGAAGAAACTAAAGATGGGGTGACTCTGAGAGAGTCGTGACTCGAGGGTTGTTTTATGGAGTGAGTGCAGACGCCAGGTTGTATTGAGGTGGGACCACTGGGTTGATGCTGACCACTGCAGCACCGCTGGACTTCATCTGAACTTCATGCTGAACATGAAACAGGCTCTTGATTTGATCCCCAGAAGGCCACAGTGGGTGGAGGCTTTTGTTCCAACCAATAGCTCGACACCTTTTCACCAGTCAGCTGACTGGTCCATCCGGTGTGTGCTAGTTTGGTTGGAACAGAAACGTAAGTGGATCAGTTTGTGAGCTCTGCTGTGAAATCAATAAATCTGATCCATATTGGTTTTTACTGTATTTTAAATAACGTCTAAATGTCCACCAAATATTCAGACACTTCTTTTTTGTCTGCCAATTATTCTAAATAGACTTGTGTCAGGGATGAGGATCAGCTCCTCTGTTTTTGGAGAACTAATGGAATGTTTATTTTGGAGCTCAGTTCTAGTTGGACATGATTAAAGTAAATGAGAAAAAGAGCTGAGCCAGAAGGCCTCGCATGGGGTCATGAATCGTCTCTCACATGTTCCAGTCAGAACGTGTGCAGTTTGTTTTAGAGTTGGATGGAGATAAGCCACAAGGTGTTGGATGGAATTCTGCAGACTCAGCAATATCAGAGCGAGTGTCTGGAGACGGCTGAGCGTTGCTCCAGTTGCTCCTCCGCAGGAAAAGAAGAAGATAAATAAATGACCTGAAGTGCCTTTTCAATTTGACTTCTATTTAAAACTCTCCCCAAAAATCGTTCCACCTGCTCAGCTACAGTTTGCGTCCGGGTGTGTCGAGCTCAGCTAACACTAACTCAGCAGTGGAAGAATGAACCGCCACTTCCTACGTTTCAGACAGCAATAAATCCAAATGGTTTCGTCCTTCATCATCATCACCATCATCATCATCATCATCGTCTGGTCATTGTCCTTCGCGCGTTTAAAGGCAAAAGTACGGTTGCTCTACAGCGCCCTCGTCTGTCTGCCAAAAGAAAAGCAACGGTCTGAGTGTTATGGTTTTTGTTTGTCAAGTTCGACTGTACATTTGCCACAAAGCTGCTGCTGTTTCCCCACGAACGCCAGCGAGTCACGCAGCTGCTTCACAGCGCCAAAGAATCAAGAGTAAACGGCTCAGGAGCTTCTCGCTCCTCTCCGCGCGTCAGTTGAATGTAACTCGTCGTCCATACTGTTGATTCTCTTCCAAGTTCGCACTGTAAACATTCCACTTCTGCGCCAGCCTCAAGCCCCGCCCCCTCCCCTGCACCGACCAATGACATGAGCTTTTGTTTGCTGTCAGTCTTAGCGTTTCTAAATTATAGTAAAACTATATCTACTGTTTATTTGACTTTTGTAAAAATAAATAACCCAAACAAACACTGTCTTGTGTTCTTGTGTTTTTGATGAGCGAGTTGTGTACTGAATCACTGACTCCGAATTTCATGACTTTTGTTTGAACCGTTCTTCGATCCATTTTGTGTGAAATTACTTGAACAGATATTTGCATGTTAAAAAGTCAAAAATATCAGGATAATTTTGCATCTGTCACTCAAAAATTATCGGGTGAACCTGGTCTACACTTCACTTCTTTGAAACGGCTACTTTCATGAAATATTTCATGCATTTTGCTGTTTTTCCAGAATCGATGAGGTAAGCTATTTGTACACATCACACTCAGTGCTGCTAAAAAAAAAACAAAAAAAAAAAACCCACACACAGACTACAATGTCACCTTGACCCATAACTGTGCTGATATTTTCCATTAATAGGAAACGGAACAGTGAGTGTCATAAGTTAACTTGAACACTAATGAATGAAAAGTAAAATATATAAATTTAACTAAATTTCATACAATGAAAACAAAACAAAAAAGTGTATGTCTATCAAATAAAGTTAATGTATTTAGAACTTTCAAAATACTTATGTAGAATTTCTTATGCTTTGTTCATATTTCAATATAAAAAAAATAGTAAAACAAATTAGAAATTCAGTGTAGGACTTTTCACACCACTATGAAAACAAACAAGGAGCAGTCCAGTTTTTAAAACTTTTTTTATTGTTTTTTTAACTTTTTTTGCTGATTTTTTAAATTATTTATAATATCTACAAAGTAAAAGTTTTAACTTAAAAGTTAGGTTGGGTCGGGTGAGAGGTGGGCGTCGCAGAGCCATAAATAAGTTCTCGTCCTCTGGGCTGCTCGTCGTGGTCGTTTCACAGGAAGCTTCGGGGTCTTTAGTCGGGTTAGAACCGGTCCGGTGTGGTCGGGAACAATAGCAGCAGCAGAATCAACAGTAGCATCAGAATACTGTCTGGAAGAATTTCTTAACAAGGTGCAGACTCAAGTTCCAGTTTCTTCTTCGCTCTCATGATTAGTCTCCCTCTCACTCTCCCATCGCACTCCAGCCCCCCCCACAGCGAGTGTGTCTGTGTCTGTGTGTGTGTGTGTGTGTGTGTTCCGTCTGTTAAAACTATCGAGGTTAAAACTCGTCGCTGCATCCGCCTGTTAACATTCTCTCTTATTGCCTAGTCAGGGGGGAGGAGGGGAGGAGGAAAGCTGATGAGATGCAGGTCGGGTGAGGATGAGGAGAAAGAGAGGAAGAGATTCTCTTCATCGTCTGGTCACTGAGGCTCCGCTCTGGAAGGTCGCATCCCTCAGCTCTCTGGCGCCCTCTGTCTACAGCTGCTGCTGATGATGAGGTTGCACTGCCGGGACAAGAAGACGTGTGAGGAGGCGTGAAGCTGAGAAGGCAGGGAGTTGAGGGCAGCAGCGTGAACAACAGGCGTCACGCGCTCGGCTCACTGCCACAGGAACAACTGGTCACTTACGTTTATATACTCAAGGAAACCAAACCAAATCAATTACAGTACGTAACTCCATGACAGCTTTAGAAAGAAAAACATTTGAGCATTTACAGTAGAACAAAGAAAGCGGTCCTTCTAGGCTGAACATTTCCGCATCGCGGCCAGCAGGGGGAGACAAAGCGAAACAACTTTGAAGTGATGCGGGTCAGAGGCGCCCGCCTGTCAGGACAGTGACAGTTGGTGTCGACGAGAGGAGATTCCAGCTTACCTTGCGGATGCGCCAGGTAGGAGAAGTGTGTGGTGGAGGAGACTGGGATGTGGTTGAGGGTGGTCTGGGCCATCTGAGGCTGTGGGCCCCCCGGAGGACCCTGGGTGGCCATCAGCATCATGGGCGGGTGAGCGGGGGCCGGGTGGTGAGACGGCACGATGCCAGACTGCATGTGAGCCTGAAAGGGAAAAGCGGAACGTCTCAACAACAGGGCGAGGGGCCGCGCTCGGGCCGGGACTCACCTGCTGCACGTGAGCCATGTGGTTGGGGTTGTAGCCGTGCGGCACCTGCTGCGGGTGGATGTACACCGTCTGCTGGGCCGACTGGAAGGAGGCCTGGGGGGACTGAGGGTTGGGTCCCGGGGTCATGGAGGGCGGCGTGGGGGCCAAGGCCGAGTACATCTGCTGCTGCGGCTGGTTGGCCAGGTGCAGCGCCTGAGCCGCTGCGGCCGCTGCGTCACATGAGCAGAGGTCAGCACGGGCGGCGTGAACGGACCCACCTGCCCCGGGGGCATCCTGACCTGCGGCGGCCTGCTGATGCTGCGGGTGCTGGACCGGGCTGGCGGCAGGGTGGCTGGGAGGAGCTCCGTGCTGGGGGGGACCACCTTGCTGACTCTGTCCTGTGGGTGTAGCAGAAGGCTGAGGATGCGGTGGGTGAGGGTGTAAGGTGGCATTGGGGTGGGGGTACTGCTGGGGCATTGGCCCTGGAGACACTGGGAGACACAAGCCAATGTAACCACTGCAGTTCACATGAAGGAGACGCAAGACTGAAGTGAAGACACGATCGGATCAGAAGGCGATGAGCCTCATGCAGAGCTCCGTCAGGCTGAGCATTAGAAAGCCTCAGCTCTCGGTCACTTCACTACCGGGGTCTTAGCTTCATCTAAAGGAGGGTGTGAGTGAGACTCACCATACATGGTGTGTGTCTGCTCAGGGTACTGTGTGGTGGAGGAGGACACCAGGCTGGGTTGGCCGTGTGTGTGTGGCGCCATCATCCTGGCGCTGCCCTGCATCACCGGACCGAACATGTGCTGCGCCTGGAGAAGAGAGACAGATGTAGCGGGGAGCGACGTCTCACCCTGCTCCCAGTTTTGATGGTGGAGGTGGTGTCACCTGTGACTGGTAGTGAGGCATCTGCTGCACCAGGGGCTGACTGGCAAACTGCTGCGGGCTGCAGGTGAAGTACTGGGCCGAGTAAGCCGGGCTGGGCGCAACTATGGGAGGCCCCGCCGCTGTGGCAGGGTGCATCATGGTGGGCGTGCCGGGAGGGTGGTGCTGGTCTGACCTCTGCTGGGGCATGTTGGGTACTGCAGGAGACAGCAGCAATCGTCAGCTGGTGCTGGACCACATGGTTTGAATGAGAAACATGGACTCACCTTTGCCAGGTCGGTACTGTTTGGACTGGCTGACCGTCATGTGAGGCATCTGGACTTGGTACATGGCTGGAGACTGTGAGCGAAGAGAGCGCCGTTTAGATTCTCAAAGTCCGAGAGAGAGGAGCAGCCCCTCAGGTCATGACGGTGTAGCTAGAACATTCAACTCTGCTGCTTACCTGCTGACACATGCAGTTTTGACTACCATCTCTACACAACCTTGTTCAGTTTAACGTAATGGCCTCATGCACTGAGCTAAGTCCTGAACAGAAACCTACCAGAGGACATTCAAGTCTGCTAAACTAAAGGTGGAAAACAAAAGGAGGTTACACATGAATTGCAATAAGAAGTTGGCAAACCAACATCTGATGGCATTAATTCAACAAGCAGGCAAACAGCTGAGCTGACGGGCTTCCCAGAGGAAAAAGGATAAAAAAAAAAAAAAAAAAAGAAATGTAAATCTTAGAAAAATCCACAAACCTTCCATATTATGCTTTTCTAATGAGGCAAGAGAGAGAGGAAGAGGAGGAGGAGGGGGGAGAGAAGGGGGGGAAAAAGAACCACTATTTAGTTGTTTAGCACCAAACGGTTTCTTTACACGATGTTGGATCACCAAGTTGTTCTTAGAGCAACAGATTCACTGGGGTCTCAACACTCGCAGCGTAACAACAATGAATCTGCAGCATTTTAAAGTCCAGCTGAGGCGGAACAACATCGACCCTCAAGCACCACTTCGATCCATGGAAAAGTGCTGACAACAGCAAAGCTAGATTTGAAATGTATATGCGCCAATTCAGCTCAACTTTAAAACAACATCGTACATTCAACTGGGAGAGCTACAAAACTGCCAAGAGCAGAGTTCATACTGGGCCAGGCACGTCTGACTGACAGTGGGGGGGCTCTGATATCGTGGGGCTCACCTGCACTCCGGGGCTCACAGGTGTGAGAGGATACATCTGAGGGAAGCAGACCGTCTGGCCGTAGACAGTGGGGGGCTGCTGGACCACGATGGAGGGGCTGGGCTGCCCCTGGGGTCTCGGTGGTGTCGGGGTGTTGGCGGGTTTAGGCTGATGAGGAAGAAAGGAGCTCATCACTGGGAGACACCTCGCAGAGCATCAGTGAACAGACCTGAGGGGGGTCACCTCACAAGAGCGCAGACCTCCACCAAGACCCTCATTTCCAGCCAACATAGTGACCTTTTTTAACCCGATACTGTTGCGCTACATTTCGTTATTTATATACAATCTAATCTGAAATATCGCAGACTGCAACGAGCTCAATCGGGCAGCAGGGGGCAGTATCATTACAGAGCTCCAGCAGAACACACACAGGAGGCCCTCTGGACTCAGTGGTGACTAATATTGTGCATCACGTGAGGAACATCCCTGAAAGGGCTAAAAATGACCCAATGGTCTCCACATCTTCAACTGCTCCTTATGGGAACTGAGGAATGTCCACTGTTCAAGAACGGAACAGAAGACAGCAGGGCAGCTACTGATCACTGCAACAATCGCAGTGTGCTGTGACAAGTCTAACACTGTGACTCAGCTAGCACCTCAGCTTGTTCCCACCTGTCCAATACCGCCCTCTCCTGGCATCCCTTGGTACAACAATAGAGATGCTATTTGTATACATGTGTGGCATGTGATCACGCGGGGGACATAACAGGTCCTTTCAAACATATTGACTCAAGGCTCACGTGCCTGCACTTCCTGTTAGATGTCTGTCTACTAGAACAATTGGCAGCAGGCTGTCAAACTTCACGAACAGAGTTGTCCAAGTCAAGAAAACATCATTGTTTTTTTCAGCATTTGTTCTGGATGACTGACAGTGAAGAAGCTGTCTGCCGCGCACTCACCTGCGCATTGAAGCGCGGCTTGAACTCGTTCGCATTTGGGTTTAGGGTTGATTTCCTCACTTGACTGCAGACAGAATGGAAAACAGAGTGGAGGATGATGAGTCAGCGTGGCGCGGGTGAGAAAACGTGCTTCACTTTAACAGACTCACTCTTGCACGGCCTCCTTCTTTTCCTCCTTCTCCTCATGTTTGGATCCACTAAAAGTTGCAGTGGAGTTGGTCTGGACCCCCTGTGACGTCACGTCCAGGCCAGACCTCTTTTGGTCCAGGGCGGAGGGCGACGGCGACAGGGCAGCCGGGCTGCCAGGCTTACTGGTGTTTGAGGACGCTGCCCCTCCTCCGGGAGCGACAGCAGAAATGACTACGGTTTCCTCGGAGCCGTCACGGCCCACTGCGGAGGACTTTTCTAAGGGAAGGTCTTTAGGTTTGTCTGAGGGATCTCTAGGAGGCTTTGCCATCATCTGGTCAAAGGTCGGGTCTGGGTTGGAACAAGACTGCAACTGAACGAAAGCAGAAACAAAACTGTCACAGTGGAAGCTGCAGCAAAGCTGGACACAACTTTGCAGGACTTACCCTGAAGTCTACACTAAATTTCTTTAAATTGTCTATTTGCTTTCTGTGGTCAG
Organism: Synchiropus splendidus; assembly: GCF_027744825.2. Lineage (NCBI taxonomy): Eukaryota > Metazoa > Chordata > Actinopteri > Syngnathiformes > Callionymidae > Synchiropus > Synchiropus splendidus. The sequence continues at coordinate 8,454,196 of NC_071340.1, read as the reverse complement.
GTGCCATGGAGGGGGGTCCTGGGGGAGAAACAAGGAGGCGCTGAACTCGCCAGACAGGTACTATGAAGAGAAACCAGTGCTCCGCTCCAGCAGCGTTTCAATACCTTTACAGACCGGTCTGGTGATACTGGGCGAGCCGTCCAGGGTCTTCATGTTGTCTTTGCTGGCCGTGGGGGAAGTTTGTCTGGTCTCCTGGACACGACTCTCTTTGGCTATCAAAGCACACAGACAACACTTGATATTCCAAACAACATCATCACTGTGGACAGGAAATTTGACACAGATTTATTTAATCTCCACACACATTCCTCTTGCCATCTCTCTCTGCTTGGCTTTCCAATCCAGTGTACTACATGCGTTACAGCAGGCAACTCACTTCATTAGGCTTAAAATGAAATTCACCAAAAACTCCATCACGCATGTTGCTCAGCAAGTGACTTGTACACTACTTACTGTTATAAAAGCGTCTAATATGGTGGAGGGAGGCATGGTGTGGGCTTACCATCGCCTAAAGGAGAGGCAGCCATGTTGGGGGCAGGACTAGCAGCAGTCGGCGAGGATGTGGTTGTTGTGGCGTAGCTGTCCACAGGCGTAGTCCCCGTCTGGGGAGAGGGGATGCAGGAGGCCGGGGCAGCTCCACCCATGCCACACTGACGTGGGGAACGTGGCCTGTGAGCTGAGAGAGGCCAGCAAAGAAAATTCTCAGCGCGGTCCTCACAAATCTACAGCACGGCGTGATGGCACTCACCTCCGCTCACCACAGACGACCATGTTCCTCCGGATGAGTTGCTTCTTGTTGGCGTGGTCACTGGGACTTCTCCCGGGCTGCCATGGGAAATCATGTCCACTCCGGGAGGGACTCCGGCGGTCCGGCATGGAGGCACTCGGTGAGCACGAGGTGTCCGCTGGGATTTGGGAGACATCCTTGGTGGACCTGAAGACAGAGACCAACAGTGACTTCAAAGCTCTCACTTGAGAACAGAGGGAGTTGTGAAAGGGGTGGAGGTGACTGCCGCCATTCCGCCAGTTTCTGACTACAACCTCACCTGTGACCACACCAAGACCTAAGAGGTGAATTTAGAGGTCGGATCACAACTAACAAGCTTTAAAGGAACTTAAATTATGTGTCTGCAGGTCAGCCATCCTGATTGGTTCCTACTTGTTATGCGAATAGTCTCACATTCACATTACAAATCAAGTTGAAGCAAAACAAAAGTGCTGTAACGCAGATCTGTGCGGGGAGAGAAGGGGGGAGGGACTCTTCTTGTGCAAGACCACCTCTGCATTTAGCAACTTCGAAGCCAGATCTCAGTTTGGGTTGTGATCCAATCGCTAAAAATCAATTTTAACAGCTGTGTGCCTTCAACAACTCAAGCCAAAGTAGAAATCCGACACCAAAATGCTGACATGCACATTAGTGTGAAAGTTCGAGATGCACCGAGTCGTCTGGACTCCACATCTCAAACCACACCCTGGTGAAAAGAGAGGTGAGGAATGAAGGACAAACTTGAGGTGCAGGCATCAACGTTTGAGAAGCAATAAGATGAAAACTCTCACTATGCAGATGTGGTCTTTGGCTCAACACCAGCTCAATATTCAGACTGTAAAAAAGCATTTACAAAAATACAGCAGTCCCATGACAGCAATACTTTATTGTTTAAGACCGTGTTGATTTTGACTTAAAAAAGAAGCACTCAGAAGTAAAAAGGCTGACTTGGACATTTTGATTGGCAGCAGCAGGGAAAGCAAGCAGAAAGGAAAAGTAGAAAACGCTGAACTATCGTCATGTACAAACTGACAGAATGATTCTTTCATGGCCGCGCCAGAGCCTCAGTTTTGCAAATCTGCACTTATTTAGAAGCAATTTCTTTAATTATCAATCCTGTGATCAACTGCATCACGTGACTCAACTGTGATTCAGCCTGGAGGCTTAAAAAACAAAACAATGTATTTTTGTAGCCTTTGTGATATAAAAACATTCGGTTAATAAAAAAGAAGAAGAAAACCCCAGAAGTCCATGTTAGTAATGGATCAACAGCAGCTGACAAGAAAGCGCAGCACACCGTGCAATGCTTCCAATTTCAGTTGCATGTCAGCTGACAAAGGATCAGATTTGGGGGTGTCTCACCCAAAACTGACCCCTGTTCAGCTTGCATGAACTCTTGGTGTTCCACACTAGACCTGGGCAACATGATATTTGAAAGTAGTCTTATTTAACCTCTAAGGTTAAATAAGTCTAGCATCAGAGAGAACACTCCATTTTCAACTCAAGATTTATCCATGGACCTTCAACTCATGCCCCTGCCCAGGTCTACTCCACACTGATGTGGGTACCTTCTGAAGACATGCGTTTGGGCAGATTGGAGGCCGGCGACGCAGGCCCATGGTGGGGAAAGGAGGATGATGATGATGAGGAGGAGGCAGAAGAGGGGGAGGGATAGGAGGGGAGGGATGAATGAGAGGAGGGTCTGGAGGGTCGAGAGGGAGGTCTGGAGGGAGGCCTTGTGGGCGTGGTGGCCCGCGGAGGCAGGGAGGACGGACCAGACTGGTAACGAGAGAGGGGGCGAGAAGGAGACTGACAAGGTGAGGGCCATTGGGACAAACCTAAAGGAGGGAAGGACAAATAATCAAGGATGACAGACAGCAGACAATGACCAAAAAAAAGAGGGCGCCGAGAAGAGTAGAATGAGGAAGATATTAATCAACAGGAAGGAAAATGCCAAAGCATGAACACACAGATTTTGTGAAAATAATGTTGAACAAAACCTACAAAAAAAGATCTGAAGGTGAAACATTCTGCAGGATTTTTGCATCACAGCATGGCAAGCGCTGCCAGGACTTGACCATACCTCCATTGACCACCCTCTGCTCAGCTCCAGAGCTGGGACTGTAGTCGTGAGAGCCTGGTCGAGGAGTCGAGGGTCCTGCAGAGTTCTGAGACAAACGAGGGGAATTCTGCCGTCCAGGCCCCCAAGACATGGCCTCTCTGTTCCTCTGACCCGGAGGAATGTACTTGTTCTCTCTGCACTCAGACACAGAGGAATTAATGCAGCAACACACGTGACATTGTTCACTCTCAGTATTCTCTGGAGTATAAAAATATCACACTGGACGTCCCGAGAGAGTCTCACCTGCTCAATGTGTGGCTGTCCCTCTCCCCTCGAACCACAGCTGTGTATTTGTCCTCTTCTGTGCGCTCGTCATTCTCCAGGGCGACACGAGCCTTGTATGTGGCGCTGGCCTCGATCTCATCTGCCAGCTGGGCAGCACGAGCTTCTCTCTTGAGGAACTCTTCGGAGTTGTCCCGCTCCAGAGGCACCCTGGAACCCAAAGGTCATCAGTGATTCATTTGCATTCATTTGCACAAGCAGACTAGACAGAGTCTCTTACGTGTATGTGGACAGGCTGCTGTCATATGTAGACAGGACTCCGTATTTCTCTTCGTTGAACTTGAACATGTCATTGGGGTCCCACCCGTTTGACTGTTGGACAGGGAGAAACAGGAAACTGAAGACCACCTTCAAACCAGTTCAACACAGAAAGAGTCAAACGACTTTCTTACCACATCCGTATCCAGAGACTCAAGACTGTCAGAGTTGTGTGTCTCGCCGCCGTCCCAAGGCTCCAGATCTTTATCCTTATGCTCGCCATTGATCCGACCGCTCACTGCCGCATCGGTGAAGTTGTCTGGGGACACAGGGTGATCATTATTCTCCACAAATTCTCTTCAATCACAAAGCTGCCCGACTGCTGATGCGTAGCAGCACTCATGCCTCCACAAACTTTCAGCAGCCGATTATACTTGGACGTAGCTGCAGCAACAGACGTGGGTTCACCTGGATTACCTAAAACCTCTGTCATACTTTCTCAGGACCTTAACTATGAAACCATTTCCTGTACATTTAAGTACCCTTGAAGGAATATCTATTCAGTAAAAGCCATCATGCTCAGTGAATCCTTGGTGTTAAATTTAAAATTAAATCTCATGTCAACCCAAGTCTGCCCTCCCATTCACAGCCGACTAGACTAATGGACTGTCAATAAAGAATATCAGCCACAAAGAAGTTGGAAAAATCATCGGGTGATCGGAGCATTTGGCAGAGAAACATTCTGAGGTTATTGACAGTTTGGCTGGCTGGCCTGTAAAGAGTTAGTGAAAGCGGCTGACAGGCTTTACGAATACTGTCCACTGAAATAACTGGACGGTAAGAACACAAATCTAGCGCAGCAAAGTGGGGGGAGGAGGGGGAAGACATGCTCTTTGATTGCATTCAAATGACCTCAAATCACACCGGGTCAAAAGAAAGTGAAGCTGTGAACATTTTTTTACTTGGAGATTTGTTGCTTTCAGTGGAGCTTCGCTTTGATAAACCAAGCATGGCGATAGATTTATGACGCGGTGAACCACAGTGCATCTCCTGATGCCCTCACAAGGAGTTCACTTTTGTTTTCAGGCTGATCTTCAAGGTGGGAGCAACACAGAGGATTGACTTTGTCCATTATATGGCACACAACGGACACCAAACAACCTCAACAAATCCGCTCCATTTTACCACAGAGGACGCGCAAGGAATTAAACCGATCTAATTCAGTGGAATCGTTTGATCACAGGAGTAAACAACAAGTATACAAAGATGAATGAAGAACAAGACATTTGCCAGTGGTCTTCCACTGAAAGCAACAACAGGAGTTTATAAATAATTTCCAGATTCATTATCGAAGTGTTGTGAGCAGATGCAGTACAGAGATGTATATTACCTGTGTCAGAGGAAACTGGACAGGTGGAGAGGAGAGATGGACAGATGACACACAGTCAGAGGATGAACTGACAGAATGACAATTGACTTTCCTCCCAGCGACAATTGGAGATTGACTGTGCTGCTTTAATGATATCATGATGGGAGTTTCCCAGATAAAACACCGTTGAGAAATGAGACCGTGCAAAAGACAATCTTTGCTGAACTGATTATTTGACTCCAAATTAACAATATCAAGGTCTTCTGATGTCCTTGCTGAATACAAAGGTTTCCACCCACTCAATTGACAAGATTAGCCATCTGCGACTGGGACTACTTAGGACGGAAACAAAAGATTTACGTCCAGCCAGCGTCCTGATGACATCGGGCAGGTAAATACAGACAATGATCAATAAGCGGTGGGCATGTACTGATGGTCATCAACTACAAGTTACGTGCTGGTGTTTGTTCTCAGGATGGGCAACCAGCAAGTTACAAGACACTAACTTCTTGTTTGCACTGGTTTTTAAGAGTCACTCAATGAATAAAGGGCAATGTGTATTACAAGATGATAAAAAATAGAATGTCACAAAATATGAAAATGTGTAGCACCAGTTTTTTTAAATTTTGGCTTAAAATATTAAAACCGAGACAAGGAGTTCATAGTAGACGATATACCAAAGACTGACTGAGCACTGCTCAACTTGACTGATCAGGTTGAGAGACCAGACTTTGGACAGTCTAAACACAATGAAATAAATGTCTTCTAAAAAACAGTACGCTCATTCTGGACGCACCCTGACGTAAATAAACTAGCTCAACTATTCACAAACAATAACTGTGCTATTTGGATACATGCTTGTGAACTTCTTACCTTTCCTGGCAAAATTCAGGTCAACGTCTTTGAAGTTCACCACTACTACATCAGAGGACTTGAAAACCACACTCTCCATAATGTCCTCTCTTTTGGGGCCAACACTAGGTTCCGGGCTCTTTATATGGGCAGCATCCAACACGAGGTCACACTGCGTAAACAATGACATGAAATAAGATTAGAGGTTCATCTCAAGTACAGGAAGTCCAGCAAATCTATTGAAGAGAAGTAAAACGACAGCATGTGACAGCTCCGGCTAAGGACATTGTGATGGATTTCAATTGCAATACATAGAGACCATGATAAAAGCCTTAGTGTCTTCCTCCCACATGGTGCCCCTTGCCCACTTCACTATAAGGATAATCCATAAGAGAATTTCACATTACTCAAGACACATAATAAAAAGACAAAACCTCTTTTGAGTCAGAAAACAATGCAGAAGCATTTTGAAATCATCTACACATCTTTTATCTTAGATATATTTCTATTCTACCATCTAGCATGTAATCCCTCTCTCCACCCAGGAAGCACAGAGCATGTCTGAAATGTGTTTTTTTTTGTCCCGTCTGTGTTTGCATTCTGGATGAAATCAGCACGGTGAGCACTTATGTCACACTGGCAGAACCAGAACAACGCCCTCATGACATCTTCTGGAGGTCACATCTAGTCATTGAGCGTTCCTCTTTCTCCCACTTATTAGTTTTTTTTCTCCATTCCTCCACTTACTGCCTTCATCCTCACAGCCTCGTCACTTGTCTGTCACTCCGGTCTCTGTGGTGTTACATCTGCTACTATGCTTGGGGGGCATGTAGAGTCCACGCAAAACAACGTAGGTGTGAAAAGGACAAACTACAGATGAAAGTGACTAAGAGAAACCCAAGCCCAAAGGTCACGATACGACTACTCTGACTATTCTCACTGCACTCAATAGGCTGCTGTGCTTCTTCTACTTCTCAAGAGCGGGCGGGGCAAATGCACATTACCGCCTCCAACAGGTCACAAACGGCCTAATAAGTTCCTTCCCACTAAACAGGTTTCACTTAAACAAGTACCACAGTTGCAACTTAATCCCGTCAGAGCCCTACATCAGCCTAAAAGGGAAGATAAAATGCCACAAATCAATCCCATCTAGCAGCAGTAAACAGAAGTCAGAGCAGAAGAACGAGCAAGACACTGAAGAGAGGTGAATGAAAGCGCTTCTACCTCTGGTCCATATGTCTTGAACACTCCTTCGTAGACGACGCCGTTCTTCACCTTCAGCTCACACTTGGTGCCCTGCAAATGTACAGACAAGCAACTGCCATGTCAGCCTGAAATGACCAGGAAACAGCAAAACTGTGGGCTCGGAAGCAGGCAAAACATAGATCAATCTAGATTTTCTATAAAGCAACCAGCAGTCCTGTTCAATCAGAGGCTTTGTTTACTGCTGTGTGGACATTTCCAAAGAAGGCAGCATGTGAAAAGCCTGCAGCAGTCGCTAATTAATTAAACGCCATTGTGGTTGGCGTCGATGTTTAGAAGATTAAACCACTCGTCCTTGTGTTTTTATCACAATGAGGAAGACAATAGCACATTCATCTTCACCATCCGGGGCGTTCACAAAAAAATCATTTGAAAATGGCTAATACACTTTAAAGAAATAATTCCTTCATTTCAAAAAGACGCACAGATGCAAGAATACTATGCTTGAAATGACTCAGCCTCTCTAGAATAGCTGCTTTACTTTCTTATTGGCAGGAGATGCAACACAATTCCAATGGTAGTGATCTAATGGTTGATTAATTTTCAGTAGGTTAAAAAAACTGAGCAGTTTGTCATCTTTATGTTGCTGTACTGAAAACATTTGTGAAACAAAGTCATCCACTTTATCTAGAACTTCATGTGTGTGTAAGCAAAAACCTTCTAAGATAAAATTGCACATAGGGCTGCAACTAATTTTAAGATTCATCGCCATGTCAATTGGATATAGATCTGTTTTTCCATGGTGTGTGCAATCAATGAATATTTAAAAAATACAAATCCAAAAAAATCATTTTATTGAATTAAGATTTGGGTTCACCAGAGGGGGTCGCGCATATGTCCAAGACTCAAACTGAAAGCTCCAGTGTGCCTACTGTTTGTGCAGTGGCTTGGTGCTGACAAATAATCTGTAACAACAGGAATGGCTGTTTGATGTATCCATCTCTGTCTCACACATACGGTGAGCACCACAAGCTCACCGGAGCAGAGGTTCATGGAACACTCAGTGTAAGAAGTAGTTTGATATATAAATAATTGACCATTTAAAAGTGAAAGCAACAGCTAGAGCTCAATCGGCTCTAGTGGCGCATAAATCAAGCACCCTGCGTGCTCTTCACAACGCTACACTAAACTCTTGGGCCACTGCAAAAAGAGCACAAGAGTAAAGGTGTGATTTCTTCTCGTAATGAGGGTCTCCTAAAAATAATTTGAAAACGGTTCCCAATTGAAATCATAGAATTTGTATCCACACAGGGTCCGCTGATGTCACCTCTTGGGGATGTAAACAAAGCAGCCAGACATCAATGCAGAAGTTTTGGCATCAATAAATCCATAAAATGTGTTAAAGAAAGTGCTCTCCACGGAATGGCATTTGAACAAAAACAGAGAGCAAAACGATCACTTGTTGACGTGTACTTGGCTGGTCCTGTGTTGTCGCTGGACTTTCAGAACATGATCGACATGATCAAACCGCAAAACGGATAAGTTTCTTGTTATTAGGAGCCAAGGAGTCACTTTCAGACTACGTCACTGCGACAGTCTTCCCACAGCACCTGCTTCGCTGAAGTAAACTTTTTTATATCTTAACATAGTGCGCAGCATGCAACACCATGGACCGGTGATAAACACTTTTATTCATCAATTTTATGTGATTTTCTGGATTTACTGTTGCAGCCCTAATAGCAACCCAGTAAATATGATGTAAAACTAATTTAGAAAACCCACCACGACTGAAGTCAAGACATGGACCATCCTCACATTTGCATACACGCCATTGTAAATGACCTGAAGAACAAAGCAAAAAAACATAATTGACAAGAATCCATAATTCATCATGGAGCAGGAGTGAAAAGGAAGCTTATAACCTGACATGGTGTCAAAACAATAAGTTGGGCGGGAAGAGGGGATACTCAAGAATGTTCATTTCAGTCCTCTGATACATTACAAACATGTAACTTGGCATGTTACACGACTGTTTTAGAACTATTATATCACACGGCTTCTAAATTGATACAATGCATACAATTCAGACAAAGTTTCTTCTAGCATGATTCAGAAATTGAAAAAGAGCAGAGTGAAGAACAGTTCTTATAATGTCTGGCCCTTATTCCCAAATCTCCTGTTTTTTTGGAAGAGTAATACTCAGGAGTACCAGGTAAAACGAGAAGAGGAAGACATTGTGGCTCGTGGACGGAGTAATGAGGACAGGTGTGACTGGAGAGGATCAAGGTAAGACAGAAAGAGTCTAGACTTACTGATGAGGGACCTTTACCACTGTGTCTTCCCCTATAAAAGAGAGAAAGAAATAATCAAGCATGCCCTAAACAGCACTCTTAGTCACAGTAAAATGAGACAATCCAGCTCAAGCTTTTGCAGGGCTAAAGACATCACTATGACCTGCCATTAACCCCGTGTCCTCAAAAAGTAAGCAGCATCAACCTGGGAAGAAATACACTGCTTTTTGCTGTTAAAAACTTGCCATACTTTGCTCACTAAGTGTGGAAAAAATGTGAAGGCTGGTCACTCGCCATGGTTGAGTAGGTTGTGTTTTCCCACTAGCTTGTCCTAGAATGCACCTTGTTCAAGTGCTGGCCGGAGAAAGCACCGACTCTTGAATGAATGCAGACATGTCCTGAATGCCTTGAACATTTGAGTAAAGGTTAATTGGCCAGTTAAATAGCATGGTATAATACAGTGTAGAGTGACTCTGGCAAATAAACCAGAGTCTAACTCCTTATTCAAACCTCACAACGTTTGGGCTTTCACAACACATTACAACTGAGGCCTGTGAGGTTTTAATATGCTGCCAACGGTATATTCATCTTTTTTTTTTTTTTTTTTTTTAATAAATTGGTTTATCTCTGGAGAGGCTTCCTGTGATGCATTTTTAAGTATTGCAACACGGGTCTCTAACTCATTCATGAGCAAAGTCTTGTGTTCGGAAAGGAAGAATACAAATGGGGTGAGGTTGGAAAGTTATAGCTCAACAGTTACCTTTCATATGACGGTCAGTTTTTAAGTGACAGGGAAACCATGAACTGAACTGTTTCAATCCACACTATGGATTGAAACAGTTCTGTATGAATCCTAATTTGATTTGGATTTCACGCATGTTCCGTGAAAACAAAACCCATTTGTTGTAAAATGAAACAAGCCAATCATAGAAATCAACATTTACAATGTTACTTTAAAATGCAAAAGACAAGAATATGGACTTGAAAATACTTAAAACATAAGGTCTACAAAAGAGAAACTGACACATACTGGGGTGAACTTTTGGATTGGGTGGAAATAGAAGACGTAAAATACACAATAAATAATATACGAAGTGAAATTGAAGAAATGTATTGTCAAGATAAACTGCATAAAAAAACATGAGGTTTTTCTTTGATTTAAATGCAGCAGCCATAAAAGCCAACATAAGAAATATATTCAAGGGAATTTTCATATTTTTTATATGATTTTTTTTTATTAGAAGAGGAGTTCAAGTTAATTTTTTGGGAGAACATAATCATCAGGATCAAAGATAATGAGGATTTATAGTGCATAAAGAAAGACGGCATTTACCCCAGCTATATAGGGAAAGATTACATTTGTTTTAATTAAATTTGTTATTAAAGTTGGATTTATTTTTTTTTACATTCATATGATTTTGGATGAGAACACAGCTGGTTGCAAGATAATGTGACACAAAATGAGAGGGCCACAGTATACTGTGCTCCAGAAATCCAACCATTCTTTCTATGGAGGGCTGCAGAGCTCAGATGGAGGGAGGAATGACTTGAGAGGCAGCTTGTTGAGAATTTGAGTCTCCTTAGAGCCTACCCTCAGCACAGCATTTGACACCCATTTAGTGTCAGGCATGTGGAGATTAAATGCTAAAACATGAACAATATTAAACTTGGGGCTTCCAAAGAGGCCTGCGCAGAAGATCTTATCAGAGCGCAGGCTGATCCCATCCTGGTGACTGGTGAACAGAAACTAGTCTTGGAGCCACCACTGCCCACAAACGTGGACTAACGTTAACACATGTCAGACCACAAGGACGTTATTTCATGTTGTCAAGGTTGAAAGCTCGTGGGGCTCCACGTCCTCACCCCGTCTCTACACCCACCCACATGTTATCTGTCAATTCCTGAACAAAAAAAATACACCCATTTGCGGCATTGTTGCGGTAAACCTAAAACTACAAGGCTTCAGTGGGCTATAAACGCCAGCTTTAAGGAGCAGAAATGTTCTGACCATCTACGTTTGTCTGCCATCAGACATGCAGTGCATTGAATAATGGGCAAAACGGTTAATTGCCACAGACGATGGACTTAACGGCGATTGTTGAAGGGAATCCGCGGCTTGACACGCCAAAGCACAACGACACAGACGCAGAAAATGTCGGCCATGAACAAATCAATTAGCGAAAAGACGTTAATTGGGCTACTGATGCTACTCGGTTCGGGTGCGGGGCAAGCGACACTGGGGCTGACAGGCCTCGCCTGACCAGCGCGTCAAGGCCCGAACACCGTCCACTAACCATTCGAGTTTACGCCGCCTGACCATAATGTCATCTCCGAAACTCCTCACAGGACGAGTCAGTCGCGCACACGCGTTGGCCGACAGCGAAATGTAGCTCCCCCTGTGTATTTTAAAGCCGCTAAAGAAGAGTTTCATTCTCACAGACCTGCCCAGATTCTGTCTCCCACCGCCGCTTCCTCCGGCACCGGAGACGGCGGCACCAGCGTTGCTGCCACCGCCTGGCTTGCTGCGATTTCCACCGGCCTTCATTGACATGGCGATCCCATAAAAGACAATGTCTTTTGAACGACTGGGCAATTCTCTGACGGGAGTTGTGGCGGTGGTCGGTCGTGTGACAGCCCCTCTGCGACCGTTACACGTCCAATCAACTGCGTTAGCTGCGAGGCTAATGTCAACGTGATGCTATGCTAAAAGGCTAGCTGATTAGCAATCTGTACAAATCCTGTTGAAACAGGAAATATATATATTTAAAAAAGATAACACGCACCAGTCACTCGTCTAAAGTAAAAATGGGTGCAAAGCCCCCTCACACTTTGATGTATAAGTCTAACAGAACTCTTAAATAAGATGAAAATGGGGTTTCTCGCTATCTCGGGTTCTCTCCGTTGCTAACATCGAAAAGACCAAAACAGTCTGAAAGGGACAAAAAACAGCGGAGGGATATATGTGAAATGCGCAACGACACGCCGCTCCTGGACAAATTACAGAGCGCTGAGTCTTTTTCAAAATGAAACAAGTCGGCAAATAAACGCCGACATTATCATAAGCGACACAATCTAGAGAGTGTGTGTTTAAATGTAAACACATTCTTTGTTTTGTGGCAGGAGACCATCCGGACGGCACTATTTTCAGGAAGTGCCTGAATCCTGAAAGGGTGTTTTAGGGCATCCACGTGAGGCCGGCGAACGTACACAGGATTCTGTCACCTCACTTCTCATAGTGCGCAGTTTTTACCGGAGACACCGCGAGTATCGCAATATGATGTTTTGTTTTCGTCCAATTGCACTCGCCATTTGGACTGATACAATCGTGGTTTGGTTTCATAGAGGAGCAGCATTTGCTCGATGGTAACCTCAAATGACACCTTGGGTAAACTCCATTAACAGTCACAACATGGACTGCGTCAGTCTAAAGTTGTGGTTTCCATTCATCAGAATCTTCATGGTTTTTCCAGGATGAGATGTAGTTGTGTTTCTCGAAGGTGGCGTTTTCATTGAGAATTTTCAGAAGCCGTTTTTTTTTTTTTTTTTTTTAACAATTTATGGTTGCATTATGCAACTCCATAAATATACATACACGATTTTGGCACCATCCAGAACTAGCTTATATTAGATTAGATTAGATTAGATTGCCTTTATCAGTTCCACAGTGGGCAAAATTCAGTTCATGTGTCAAAGTCCTGCTCCCCAGAATAGTGAAGAGAAAACAATCCCTGCTGCTACATCATCCAAGTCCAGATACATAATGTGTTCATCACTTTATACTTGGCTGTTGCCGTTTGAAGCTTACTGTACGATTCTAACAGGAAACACTTTCTGTTGGTACGATGACTGTCAATGTATGGGAAATATTTTTTTTATAATAACACTAAATGTTGCTTGTGTCCTATTAAACAATGAAGATAAATGTTGGATTGGATTTTATGATGTAAACTGTCAAGTGAAAGCATTCTTGAGACAAACAATTGGTAACGATATAGTATAATTCCGGGAATAAGTTCTCCCACATGTAAAATAGTGTTATATTCTGCTTCATACATTTTGATCTATTACAATAATGAGTATTGCAATACATTATTTAAATTAAATTCTTTCAGCTCATTGCTTTGGGTATGTGCATAAATTGCTGGTTATTGAAGTAGAAAAAAAACGGTAAACTGAACAGTATATCATAGACTTAATCAGAATTACTTTTGGTATCTCTAAAATTGCCACTAAATTGCCACTAATTGTGTGTGTGTGCCCTTTGATGGACTGCGACCTGTCCAGGGTTTATTCCCGCCACTCGGCCAATGACTGCTGGGATAGACTCCTGCACTCCCCGCAACCCTGAGCAGGACTAAGCGCTAACTGACGATGTATGTGTGTATGATATTTCAATTCTTTGCAATGAGGTTGCTGGCCTTTAGTTTAAGGAGAGAATGAACACCTACTAAAAATGTATATGTTGTTGTGTTGAATAAAAAAAAATCAGGTTATGGTGATTAATCAAAGTGCTATATATTTGATTTTGCATTTAATTATTTGCAAAATCCAATTTAAATCTGAAAGGTCACGGAGGACTAACACATTTTATTGCCGCGTTTGTGCAGTAGATGGCGATATGCACTACAACCTCGCAAGACGCTGTCCGGTAGAGGCAGAGAAGAAGAACAAGCACCGGATTAGCAAATACTGTAGGTAAAAATATTTCCAATGACATTTTTTTTTAAATCGAAGCGCGAAGCAACGGCGCCAAAAATGAACTTTTCGGTACCAATTGAAGTTTCCCTGGTTTTTGTGTGGTGAACTTCACTTTCCTTCATCGTGACGCGACAAGCTTGACGACATAATAGGCTGTTACGGTTCGGCATCGTAGCGCACGATGTGACACTGTGGACCCGGCTTACATCCAGGTGGTTGTTCTTTAATCGATCTGGGTCGATTCGCACCTCGGGTCACCGCTACTGTGGATTTCGCCACCTGTCTGACCACGGAATGGAGTGCCGTCGGCTAGCTAGCGAGCTAACGTCGTCTTCACTTTAGCTCTCAGTGCTAAAAATACACCTCTTGTCTTACGCCTCCAAAGCTGGTGGGCTAGACCACATTAGGGTCTTGGTCTGTGATTTCTTGCCGTCTTGCTGGGGTTCTGGCTCTCTACATGGTCACCCCCGTGCTTTTACGACGACTGGAAGAGCGAGTCGAACCCCGAGGCTGCGAGCCGAGTTGGCCTGGCGCAAACGCCGAGTCGCCCCGGGAGACTGGTTTCTGGGCTCCTAGTGAGAGAAACCTGCTGGTGTTGACTCAATGGCCTTGTCCGCTCATTCGGGGTAATATAACAAAGCGTTGATCCAGTCCAGGGTAGGCAGACCGAAACTTTTGGAAGGTCAGTGGGAAGGAATCGTCTTGTTTATACTGTCAACTGGGAGAGACGAACATCTGTCTGGATCAACATGTCCGAGGATAACAACGCAGACAAGTTCATCAAGGTATTTACTGAAATCCCATGATTTAATCCCTTTTTGTTTCTCTCCGGCTGCTTTTTTTTATGTCTGATACTAAGTATTGATTTATTTCGCCACCACTCAGTATCATTTCTAATTTTATGGAATGGCTGCTTAAACCAGTTTTGACTTTGGTAATGTTTAACATCGGTGTTGTGACGCATTTGGAGTTTTATGTTTAAGCAAGCAGTCACGCACCGCAGGGACCTCAGGAGCAGCTTGATCAAGTTAAACGTTGTGTTCATTTGACGTTTCCATTTTCAGGATATGATAAAGTGGTGAGATGGTCTTCTATTTTAAAAACGGTCTGGGAAGAAACACGTTATCCACTTGTGGGTTTGCTTGGCTCGCCGCTCTTTCCCTTTTGATTATTTAATAATTTAGATAACTAGGTTTACAGTGGCACTTATATCCGTGGGTGTCAAAATGTCAAGTTTCCAGGTTCCCTCTAATTGAAAGGCAGCCAGACTTGGGGTCCAATTCCAGCCAAAGACAGCAAATTATCACCTTAACTATATGTTTTATAAAATGGGACTGTTATATATCAGCAACTGCTACTATCTCTATCTCCAGCCGCACCAGTGTGTACAGTTTTGAAATGTATCTTTCAGCCATGTGTGTCTGATTCAAGTGATTTGTTGTTATTTCACAGTGTAACCATGTCATCAACTCATTCATAAATAAAGCATACCCTACTGGATGTGCCCATTGGATGATTTCCTGTTTTTTCTAAATTTCATCTCATTTGGTTTTGGGGTTGATCATGCTGGGTAACTCTGATTGGCTTCCAAAAGGACATTACCAAGTTTCTTTCATCATCGCTCTGATTTTAGTTTCTGGCTGAGTCTCGTGAAAGTGTCCCTGGCGAGGCAGTAAAATGTGATCTCCAGGGGCTCTTACCCCACTTTCTGAGCTGGGTCACAATTCACTTAATGAGGGGTTAGCGTGACCTACATTAAAATGTTAGCTTTTTTTGTCTTTGCAAGCGTCCAAACCTGTCCTTGTTGCTGTCTCTCTGAGCAGGAAACATCCATCCTTGACGAATACAACATCAACTGGACCCAGAAACTTGGAGCTGGAATCAGTGGACCCGTCAGGTGAGTCATCTCTTCTATTATTGGTTGAAACTATTTGTTAACACTCAAAATAGCTGTGTGTGGAAGCAGGACTTGTATTCAAACATTCATTGTGTTCACATCCACGTTCTGATACTGCTCACTGATGACTCCTCATTGCATTAAGAATGAACTGAATATAAAGTGATTGAATTAACAGTTAGTTGGACTCTTTTAGGTCAGATTTATGAAGATACTCCCCAAAGATTGACATCTGGCTATAGGTGTAACTGTGCTGTCACTTATCTATGGCTGAGGTATCGCTGACACTCACGATCTTTCACTAGTGAAACAGGTCAGGAAGACCCCCTCATGAGTGCCTTGCCTATCCTGCACTCCACCTGTAATGTGCCTCGCCTAATATGAAGTGTTTTGGATGTAGCTAACACAAGCGAGTCGGGTGATGTCCGTGGACTTGATCACGCCTGGGGAGCTGCCGGGCAGCAAAGGGTCTGATCGCTGTCTGGTTGGACGGTTGGATTTGCAAACTCCCTGAACACTGAAGTGTGCACCCACAGCTGCAGGAAACTGGTGCTGGGGAATGGGAGCGCAGCGGTCCGGGACTTGGGATGTGTTCGGCTGTTTGATAAGTCGCGTGTTTTCACCTTTTTTAGGCTGATAAACGATTTAGTTGAATGAGCAACATTGCGATCTAACTGTTGCTGTGCTGTTGCAACTGCTGTGATCTGCACAGCTGTCTGCATGAGGAGAACAGTGAGGAGGAAAGACACTGTTTTTTCTGAAGTTACTGAAGATCACCAGACTATTTTTGACATCTGGATCCGTACTGCACTGACTAACTCTTCTCGATTATCAGTAATCTCTCTCACTTAAATAACTGAAATCAAGACGCACAGCAGGAGGTGAATCAAACTCAGGCCACCAGAGTGTGGAAAGCCCCTAAGATTGGTATTTGGTATCTCATTCAGACTGTAAATACTGGGATCACCCCAGTATTTTGATCTCAGGATGACTTAACAATTGGTGCTTTCAAACTGCCAGACAGAATAGTAACGATTAATGACACCGCCTTGGCCTGCCATGCTTTATTCAAATGCTAATTTGCAGCTAAGGTGTCGTCTCCGTTGAATATGCTGCGTGAATTTTCCAGCTTGTTCCTCCCCAGATCTTGTTTGGGAGCTCATGTGTGAGACGCTGCTTTAATTTATAGCAGTGATGGTAGTATCAGGCATCTGTCAGCGTTTCTTCCTGTTTCAGCACATCGAGATCTCAGAACAGAACCTGTGAGTTCCGAACGCTGACTCATCAGTTCTCCTTTCAGAATCGGTGTGATTCATTCTGCATCATGCGCATCCAAGTACCTCTTGCTCAACTCATCTCCAGACTGTATGCGTCAGTGTTTCAGTCCAATTTATGAAGTAGCGATTGGTTTCCCTGATTCAACCTCAGGAACATAGCGCATTCTTCACTGGCCCGCCCCTCTAACTCTGTGATTCATTGGTGAGGTATGGCTTCCCAGTAGGTGAACTTTGGCCCGAGCAGAAAGTTTCTTCTCTTAAAGCTTGTCACTGTAATTTATGGTTTAGTGGTTGCTGAGAGAGAAGGTTCCTGCAAATGGAGAATTTAAAAACGTGAAGTGAGGGGTTGCAGGGAGGAAATTGATTTTTTGTTTTTTGTTTTTCTTTGTTGCTGTTTGAGGTTTTATGAACAAAAATAAATCTGTATCTTTGCAGAGAGTCTAACAGTTCAGAGATTTGGCCTCTGTTAGTGCAAAGGGGTGGTGTTCACACGAGTGTGTGGTTGTGTGTTCGACTGTAATCTGCTCTGGTTGCCACATTGTTAGATGGAATGTAACAGGGCAGCTTCCTGTGGGATCTAACAAGGATTCAAATATTTCTGCGTTGTTGACAAAATAAACCAAACTGGTCCCGTCTTGGTTCCTTGCAGGTCGATAACAGTGTCATAACAAACAGGCCTGGCATGAAAGAGAAAGGAAGCCTTGTCATTGCTATTAATCCTGCAGGGAGACAGGATTCATTTCTGTGCTGCTGCTCTGAAATAACATTTTCTATCTGTAATAAATATTGTATTTCATTAAGGTCTGACACATAGTCTTGAACATAGCGACTGTTCAAGTCTGGTGGCGTGGATAGCTTTAGACACCCCTGTATGAACAATAGATTCCCAGTGTGTAGAACCAGATGACATGACTCAAGTACCGATTTCAAAGGCGATCTTGTTTCCTGTCTTCTAGAGTCTGTGTGAAGAAATCGACTCAGGAACGCCTCGCCCTGAAGATCCTCATTGATCGCCCCAAGGCCAGGAATGAGGTCAGAGACCGACAGTTACCCGGGTCCACGTTGGTGTCAATATACTTTGGTTTTGTCATCAAATGAACTATTCCCAGTTTTGAAGCCCCCAAACAACTCATAAACCTAAACATTGGTTCGAACAGAAAGTTGTTAAGCTATGATAATGATGCTTCAACCAGTGTGGAGGAAAAGCAGTTGAACTGGATATTGCTTTATTTGTTCACATATTATCAGGCAGAGCAGGCTGCCATGCTGTTGGGATGTCAGTCATGTTCACCTCTGATGTGTTAACAATCCAGGTTCGACTCCACATGATGTGTGCCAACCATCCTAACATAGTCCAGATCCTTGAGGTGTATGCCAACAGTGTCCAATTCCCACACGAGTCCAGTCCTAGGTAAGAACTTGTGAGTCTTCATGTTGCATTTAAGCGTCTTGGTCTCATTAGTCTGACAATTCTGGATGAACAGCAGTGCGTTTTCTACACTTTGTTTTCCAGAGCGAGGCTTCTAATAGTCATGGAGATGATGGAGGGTGGTGAACTTTTCCACAGAATCAGTCAGCACAGGCACTTTACCGAGAAGATGGCCAGCCAAGTCACAAAGCAGGTGAGTTAAGAGTGCTCTTCTGACCGGCGGCAAATTCCTTAATCTGTCTGACTTTTAAGATGGATGTCGTTCCTGTTATAATCCTTCTCCGTTCTGCTCCCCACCAAACTGTTTCAATACAAGAGCAGCATTGGCGTCCCTGTGGTGCCTCTTTGATCCATACATTGGGCAATTCATGTAATGAGTCTTATTTGTTGACTGGCTTAAAGTGCTGCAACTCCAGGGTGCCATAGGTAAATTCTTGCTGACTGTGTGTAGCGGCTTCACCATGTCTAGCCAATCCAAAGGTCAGGCTATTTTTGTTCAAACTAGCCGTCCTTCGGTCGAGAAGGATACACAGAGAGGATGTGCCTGGTGGAGCCAAGCAAGTGCTGACCTCCCCGAGCAGACCAGTCGACCATCCCTCCCATTCTTACCTATGATGTAGCTTTATTTTTCAGACGTCTCTCTCGCTTGACCTCATCAACATCTTTTGATTCTTGTTTTAGATCAGTCAAGCTTTGGAGCACTGTCACTCCCTAAATATTGCACATCGTGACCTGAAGCCAGAGAACCTGCTCTTCAAGGATAACTCTCTGGTAACAAAACGTTTTAATTGTATTCACAAATCTTTCACTTTCAATCGTGACAGTGGGAAAAAAAACAGAAGAAGGAAGATGGAGCGCATGATTTAATACACAATGATGGAACTTCAAAACATGTTTGATTCTATTCCAGGATGCTCCTGTGAAGCTGTGTGACTTCGGCTTTGCCAAGATTGATCAAGGGGACTTGATGACTCCTCAGTTCACTCCCTATTACGTAGCACCTCAGGTTGAAAAGTTTTGGGTTTTTTTCAGATTTCTGTGCAGATAAACACATTTTTTTGTTGGTTGGTTAACACTGATCTTGTATGTCCAGGTACTTGAGGCTCAAAGACGGCACCAGAAGGAAAAATCTGGAATTATACCTACCTCACCCACTCCATATACCTACAACAAGGTGAGACACTGAGGACTGCCTCTCTGAAGGCTGGACTGAGAGATGGCGTTTCTTCCAGAGCTGTGATCTCTGGTCTCTTGGCGTGATCATCTACGTGATGCTGTGCGGCTATCCCCCGTTCTACTCCAAACACCACAGTCGAACCATCCCCAAAGACATGAGGAAGAAGATCATGACGGGCAGTTTCGACTTTCCCGAAGACGAATGGAGTCAGATTTCTGAAATGGCTAAAGACATTGTGCGCAAGTATGTGCGACCGCTGCTCTGGTCGACGTCCCCTTGCTCGACGCTCATTTTGGATGCTCCTCTTCAGGCTCTTGAAGGTGAAGCCTGAGGAAAGACTGACCATTGAGGGAGTCCTGGCTCACCCGTGGCTCAACAGCACCGAGGCCCTGGATAACGTCTTGCCCTCCGCTCAAATGATGATGGACAAGGTCAGTGCAAAAAAGAGCAACTGTGAAAGTAGAACTGCTCCATCACACTGGACTCTCACTAGTAAATCTAGTAAATTGTTGCAGCTCATTGGCACACAACTCATTTGTATACAACTATGACAGGAATAGACTGGGATAGGTCTGGTAATTGTTTAAAGGCCTTGAACCTTTTCTCCCCTCAATCTGGTTTTCACTGACTGTACTGCAGGCGGTGGTCGCAGGAATCCAGCAGGCACATGCAGAGCAGTTGGCCAACATGCGGATCCAGGATCTGAATGTCAGCCTGAAGCCCCTCAACTCCGTCAACAACCCGATCCTCAGGAAACGGAAACTTCTCGGGTGAGGCGCCGTCACAGCGGCAGCTCGGCCTCTTGTTATCGCAATGTTGTTGGTGGAAGCAATGCGATCTTCTGCTCGTGTTCCAGCCCAAAGCCAAACGACGGTTTCTTCATTCACGACCCAGAAAACGGTGGCGAAGACTCTAATGTAGCACTGGAAAAACTGCGAGACGTCATTGCACAGTGTATCCTGCCACAAGCCGGTGAGCGACAGCACCATCGAGGCATCACAAGCTCATACTAGCTGTTCATTTGATTGTGTTAATCCAGTGCGTCTGTCTTCAGCTGACTCTGGGCCAACCAGCACTGAAACCCCAGAGAGTCCTGTTATCGGAGAACCTGCCTGCTTTAGCGATCTTAATCTCAGGTTTTGGCAGCTGCAGCAGTTAGTTCAAAAGAGAGTCGTGCTCGTGTTTTTCCGGCCGACGCTTGGCTTGGCGTCGGCAGAACTCTGACTCCATAACAACTGCTGCGTTTGCTCACTTCGAAGACAAACCTTGGGCATTTTTCTGAGGTAGCTTATTGGTTTATCATCTCAGGTTAGTGAGACGGGGTCATTCCTTCATAGGAACGTTCCCACGTCTGGCAGCATTTGTCACGGGAGAGCACCTGACCGTGCCTTCAACTCTGCTCTGCGGTTTAACACTAGAGAGTGCACATATTACATATGGAAGTCGCGAGGAATCATCCTTTCATACCACACCATCCGTGGTGTCATGTGGTCACCGTCTTTTCTGTCTGCCCCTGGTTAGTATCATGACAGGACTGAATAGTGAGCTATGCTAAATCCTACATCCCGTCATACTTAGTTTAACAACCAAGTGTTGCTATTTCCAGGCCTGATTTGAAAATGTTAATGTGTAAGCAGCATCTAATGACTCACAGCGGCTGGTGTGAGGACACACAGTCAGACCAGTTCTCACACTCATCCCAGCCAAATAACTGTGACAGGAAGCCGGAGCGCCTGTAGGCCAAACGTGAGCTGAGGCTGCAGCGGCAACCGCTGCTCTGCACTCAGTGATATTTCATTCACTCACCTATGTGAGCAGGGTGTGTCTCAGTTAACCTACATCACTATTGCGTCTTTCAATGGCTTCCGTTTATGTTCTTCTCAGGCGAGAATGAGGACGAGAAGCTGAACACCGTGATGCACGAAGCCTGGAGGTTCAACAGGGACTGCAAACTGCTGCGTGATGGTCTGCAGGGACTCAGCTGGGACGGTCAGTCATCATTACTGAAGTCTTTACTGAGAATGAACGGAATTGAAGCCAGAGGTCTGAGAACACTTTACGTCTGACAGACAACCGTTTTAAAAGCTCCTTGGAGTCTAAAGTCCGTTTTCCTACAGTGGGGTTGGAAACTAGATGGTCGTGACACGCCAGCAAAGTGTGAGGTTGTTTATTGGAAATAAACCTGTCATAGCTACAAAGGGGACAGAGAGAATTCCAGTTTCTCTTAATGCTCATACTGTGTTGGTGTCTTTTATAAGTATAGTAAACAGCAATGCACGGAAGTTAGACCCTTGTGGCACAGTAGCTGATGGTCTAAGTCCCCTCAAGTCAGAACAAAGTGCATGGAGATGACAAAATTTATCATCTTATATAAACTGGCCTTCGTTTTCTGCTTCAGGACGCGCCTTTTCCGACAAAGTGGACCGCCTGAAGTTGGCCGAGATCGTCAAACAGGCCATCGAAGAGAAGACCAATCTCATTAGTTAGACACCTTTCTAACTTCTTTTTATATCCTTTACTACAACTCTTTTTAACCTGTAAAGAGGCTTTTCTACGTCGCGTTTTTGTTATTCCGCAGTTTAGCCGAGACCTGTTGTACAACTGTAGATATCTTCCGAACAAGGACTCATTGATACCTTTTTTTTTCTTGAGAAAAACGTGGGAAAACCTATATTTTCATTTTTGCAAAAAAACAAAAATGTAGAGGGAAAATGTTTCTTCCAGGTGGGAGTTTTTATTCGTCGCCTGTTTTATCCCAATCATTTCCTTTTTATTGTATTTTCATTTATCTGAGAAATTTATTTATTTAAACAGATTATTTTATACCGTTTTGTTGCCTGTCCGCTGAAGGCTCTAAATTAACAAAAAAAAAGTTCTTCCAATCTACTATGTTTTTTATTTGTGTGACCTGAATTAATTCTGTCAGAAGAGCTCTTCTTGATCCAACAGCTGCTCACATGGATGCAGTTTTGTGTTTTATTTACAGTAAAGTGACTGCTGTGCTTCTCAACTGTCGCTTTAAAAACAAACTACCGGTAGTTTTGATACATTTTAAATAAGTTGTTAATAATTTAGCTAAGGCACAAGTCAGTCAGGATGGGTTTCTAAAGTGGGCTACCAAGCCTGCACGCGTCTGTGTGCACACATCATCAGCAGTATTAGCCCTGGCTGCTGCTTCCTTGTGGGTGAGCTTGGCATCTCTGCTCTTTAAATTATGACTGAATTCCAACGTTTGCTTCACCTCCTGGAGCCGACATCTGCTTGTCAGTTGCCTGCCTGCAGTACGCCACTTTGCTTTGCTGAGTTGAGAGACCTCTAGTCCTGTTGAGCACCATGGCTTCAGACATCCGTTCCAAGGAGCCCATATCGATAACAAGAGCTGCATCCTTGGCAAAAATGAGTCAGTCCTGTGTTGACTTCACTTGAGACAACACCATCTTTTAGCTTCCCTTGTCATATCATATTACAGTGTTTTAGAGATTTGGTCTGAGAGTCCAAACATCTCTGGACTACAGAGACGCAGGTGAATCTGACCCAGGATACCTAGATCAGGAATGTAGTGGACACTTTCTAAAAAAACCCAAATGTACAGTGGAACTCCTTCACTGTCCTACGCAGTATTCATGTTCTTGAGGTGTGGTAGTTTGAAAACCAATAGATCCATGGGACTATTTGTCCTGCAGTGATCTTTGTTTTCCAACCGTGAAGCTATGTTGCCTATTCCCACACCAGTAGCCTCCCCTTTCATTGGTTCCCTTAGCATCGTCCTCTTAGCAAGGCTTCTCACTACTTGCCCTTTCTTAGTCGCCATCTTCTACTTGCAAAGACGCCCACGTGCAGTGACAGACCCGACCCATCCAACCATTACTCTGAAGAGCAGCATGTGGCTCAAGGGTGCAGACAGAAGTTGGAAGATACACCCAGTGCTTCAACATGTCTACACTCATTCTATCAGCAAGCTTGTCTCTTTATCAGGCCACCTAAGTGTCCTGGAGTGGGCAGAGCGATGGGTCCGATCCAAGTGCCCAGCACCATCCTCAGCTCTGTTCTACCAGTAATCTGATTGGCTCTCTCCTGAAGGTGTTGACCTCACAATAAGTGCTTTTCCTCTCACCTTTGCAGCTTCGCCTTTTGGACAAATATCTTCCTACTTTGAGTCCAAACTACTGTTTTCCTCTGACGCAAAAAAATGTAATTCCAAGTGTCAGGGTCACCACCATCAGCGCAGTCTTGTTTCTGAAGACTTTGTTTTGAAGTGCTCTGTCAGCACAGCAGCGTACTGTAGTAGCAGGTTTGAAGCTCACTGGGGGACTGTGAGCCACTAAAGATGCTGTCATCATCCACACGCTCACAAAAAGAGGTGGAGCTTATTTGGAGAGACTTCAGTAACAGAAGTGATGGACTATAAAGCAATGTTAGGGGGAAAAAGAAAAGCGAGGTAAAAAGACAGTATTCCAATGTTTGTATGCAAAAGGTGACAAGTTCCTATGTTTCATGTCTCGTGGTGAATTTTCAACTCATTTAATTATGATCATTTGTCGTGAGATGATCCAAAAATGAGCTTCTTCAAAGTCATATGTGCCTTTGCAAAAGACAAAGTTGTTTTTGTGACATTAACAATTTCATGTTTTTGAAGCAGCCCTCCCAACAGGATTGCATGTTTTGGCTCTCTGAAATCATTGAAATGACTTTCTGTGCTTCAATAGTTACTTAATTGTTCTGGACTCAGCAAACGGGAGTTCTGATTTTCTCCTCCACCAAATGAAGAATAGACCACACAACAATGTGGGTCTCGTGTGTAGCAAAGTGTTTCCTATTCCCGCGGCGTGAATGGAGCAGAATAAGAAGGACACACATGTCATTCCTGTAAATGTTGCAGTCAGAACGAAGCAGTTCTCTGGTTTGGCTGTGATGTAGCATGTACTTGAAAATCCCTTTTGAGAACATATTTTGCCTTCTCTGCCTCTGGAATGTCATCAACATGCTGAATTTGATAATAAACAATCTGACAAACAAACTTGGATGTTTGGGCTTTAAATTAAAATCTTTTATTGCAGGATGAGACAAAGCTGACTGAATTTCAAGAAGAAAGAAGCAAACATTCTGTTCACAAATATACAAAAGGCACTTTTTTCCCCCTTTGACACGATCAGAAAGACGCACACAATAAAACTTCCCAGAGTGGAAACCAAGCTGTCGAAAGCTTCCAAAATTTGAAGTTCAATAAAGGTAACAAAACTTCTATGATGTTAATCTCGGCTGGCACTTGAATTCCAGAGAAACTGGGCTAAACATAATCTCTGCATGGAATGTGTCTCATAACTTGGGTCCCCCGAACCGCAGTGCGTGAACACGAGTGACAAGACAGTTACAGTCAGAACCACAGCAGCAATCTATGTTAGTCATCCATCTCCTCCACTCACAGGCCCCTGGCTCAGTCCGAGTCCTCGTCGTCCAAATACTCCTCAGCATTGCTGTGTGTCCGGGTGATGGCTGGACCAGAGAAAGGGACGGAAAACGAAAGACCTTTTACTTCATGTAGACTTGGTTACTTATAAATAGATGAACTTTTATAGATAACTTTTTTTAGGTCCAACTTGCTAATACTGCAGGTGGCTCTTAGCTATCAGTCACGCGGCTTTGCTGCCCCCTAGTGTCAGAACTACTCACCGCTCCCCTGCCTCCTCTTGAGAAGAGAAGCACACTGGGCGTTGGTGGCCATTTCAAATGCCAACTTATTCTCATTGTTCCTGATGTCTGTCCTTGAATCTGAACAAAAATGATGACAAAATGACAACTCGATTGGAAGGCTTTGAAAAGTTAGCGGATGCTTCGACAGACACTCACTCTTGCTCAGCAGCATCTCCACTATGTCAGAGTATCCCTTCCAGGCAGCAGCGTGAAGAGCTGTGTCCCCCAGCTTGTTCTGGAAGACAACTTCAATCAGCTTCTGTTGTAGGTTGGCATTTAGCTTAACACAATATTTCAATTGCTACGAGGTGAAAAGCAGCACTTGAACAACGTCAGGTCGCAGGGGCAGCAGCCACAGCAGAGACTTTCCTGTCTTCTCTTGATGTGGGGGCCGGTGGAGCTCCTCACGCTCTGTAAGGTAGGATCCAGCCACCCAGAGGAGGAAACTAAACTAACTGTGCTGCTTGTGTCCTTGCATCTTGTTCTTCCTGGTCCCAAAGTTTGTTTGCTTGAATAGAAAGGGACACTTGACCAGATGAAGTGACTCTATTTTCCATTATTTTTTGGCCTTTTTCCTCGCAAAGTGGCTTTGCGTCAAGCTTATGCAATTGGAGGTCAATTTGGGTGGAACCTGCTCCCTTTTCAAAGCCTGCCGTTGTTTCCCGTGAGGAGAGGCGGCCACCTGCCGGTGCTAGAGAAGTACCCGAAGCAGACCTGTCCCACTGGTGCAACAGCAACCCGGTGTGACAATTCACATTTGAATATTTCAACCACTGATGCGTTCTCAAAGTTTCTTTCTTTCTTTGTTTCTGTGATGCCCACCTGCTGGTTGAGCTCGATGTTGGGCTGACTCAGCAAAATCTCCACCACATCTGGAAAAGAAGATCATCACGTTGAGGAGGGAAGCTTCATGTTCGAATGAGAGGAAGCATGAAAAAAGAGAAGCTGCAGGTTGTTTTATCCTCGCCCCACCTTTGTGTCCTCCGTGGCATCCCCAGTAGAGGGCGGTGTTCCCAGCTCTGTCCAGTCCGTTGATGCCCACTTTGTTTTCCAAACATTCCCGCAGCCAGCTTATATTCCCTGACCACACAGCACAGCACAATGTCAGGTTGAGAAAGCGTGAAATGTTTCAAAAGAAAAGTCACCTCTTTTGGCTGCTTCGTGCATGGGGTTGTCGATGGACTCGGCCCGCTCAGCCACTGAGGGAGACACGGGATGAATGAACGAGTGAATGAATGAATGATGACGTGTTTCAACTACTGACCATAGTTACTGGGAATAAGTCCTGTCCTGCCCCGGCACGTTCCTTTCCACCAGTTAGGGTCACTCTGGAGACAAAAAAACAGTTTCAGGACTTTTAAAACACTACAGAAATGCCACACAAGAATCAAGAAATCAGGTTACGGGTGACACAAACAGAAGTTTGGCTTACCGTGTCTGACACGTACAAGACATCTCCTTCTTCAAAGTATAACTCGTCTGGCTGAGAACGAAGAACGTGAACACGACATAAGAACAAGCAAAGGTAGATGGTAATATCATATATAGCATTCATTCAATTGTTTATTTTATATGTTACATGAACTAGCAGAAACCGTGTCCCTAACTTTGTCTTCGACTCTGATACACTCATTTCTGATCATGTCCTGGCAACTTGAGAAGCTTTATCAGCAGCTGATGATATCACAACACTCAGCGAGAACTTTGAGCTGATCAATGGAGGTGACCTAAAAGGGGCAAGGCTCACCGTTCTGGGGTCGAAGGTATACAAAGCTCTGAAGACTTTGACTTGACCTGCAAGACGGAAGAAACAATGACGTCAAGAAAAGTGGCGTTTCGTGCAGATCTCAGGGATCTGCTGGACTTCGAGGGAGTTCTCTAACTTTAAACACACGATATGGAATGTTCATCATTGGGCTTATCAACAACAGATGACACCCCTTTATTTATCTGCTGTGTCATAGCAACAGATTATATTAAAGCTAATGCATGGACTTATGCTGCCTGGCTAAATGAACATCACACTTCCTAAGTCATTTTTGAAAAGCTCAGCACTGTGCCAGAAGCAAGAGGACCAACAGGCCAGTCTGGCCTACTTTCATATGACAACACCTCAAGACAGATGACTGACAGGGGTGTGACTGAGAGCTTGACTGAAAGGGAAGCGTCATAAGACTCAGGAAGCAGAGTTAGTAGGGTCAGCAGTGAAGACGCTGAGGTTGTCATTGGGAGGAACCAGCAAAGACAAGTTAGGGAGGCCAGATGGTTTGGACACGTGGTGGGGAGGAGGAAGACCAGATGAAGAAGCCAGAAAGTGTCTAGTTCCTGCTACGGTAGAAAGGGCATCGCCAGAATGGAGAATGGAAAGGTGATTGGTCCATGGCAAAACAGCAGAGACGCAACCAACCATGCTAAAGTGTGTTCTGGCATTTTCACTGACTGTAGCTACACATCAGAGTCCACGTTCTGACCTTGTAATACATTGATAATAAGTGAGGGATCAGCATATGACCTTCCAGGTGTCAACTGTGTTACCATCCCATCAACAGGGCTGCAATGTTCATCCTGTCGTTGAAGTAGAAGGCATCAAAGGCTGCTCATATTTGACACCAACTTGTGCATACCAGTTCACAACAACCTCTCAAGACTGAGTCCTACATTCATCCTCGAATAACACATTTCCTCTCATTTCTCAATGACCGACTTCAACATGATAGAAACACACCGAGACTGATTCCAGACAGGTCACAATCTGTCTGCTTGCAATGTCCTGAATGCGGCTGTCCTCCATCTCAGCAATATTTCAGACACAGACTCGCAGTCCCAGGGAGAGAGCGAAATAGGGTCCCCACACATAAGTTGGTCTCTGTTGAGTCCGCACTACAGGTCTGCTCATGTTTCAGGCACAGACCTGCGCCGACAAGTCCACTTCTCTCTCACTCTCTACGCTCCAGAGAGCCTCAGGCAAACACTCTCTGGGGCTGAAGATGAATTTGGGTTTTGTGGCTCTGAACTCTCCGTGCATTTTGTTAAGAATTCGGCTCCAAAGTGCTGTTTTCTCAAGTTCTAAATCTGCACAGCAGATCACCATGTGATTGTGAGTGAGAGCGATCTACACAACAAAGCTATCTTCATCCACCTACTTATTCAGAGGGAATCAGAAGAATCAAAAACAAGCCCGATCCTGTTTTATCTGGAGGATTCAGACCGGCAGAAATGTTACATCTGCAGATCCAGACTGACACAACCAAAATCGCCAAATTAAAGGTCTGCTTCGTCGTCACTACAGAGAAATGGTCATGACGCACAATAAATGACACCATTTGAGACACAGGAGAGAACATAAGGAAGTGTTCAAACACTTTTCCATACTGCAGGTAATTTGAGACAGTCAATGCAAACTGATTGTCATAGCAACACAGGAGACAAAACTCTAATGACCATCTGCCACAGTGGTTGACACCAGCAGGTAACAAAGACTGGACAGGTGAATGAAGAAGCAAATATATTAACACACGTGTGTGCTGAGCCTACTTGTTATGCTGTGGTAAATATAATCCCTACAGGGTGAAACAAGGCCAGAATGTAATAAATGCTGGCTCATTCACTAATCCAGGTGGGATTTTCACTAAAGCAAACAGACCAGCATCATCAAACCTTTATTTTTTATTTGTGGCCTCCATGAGCATCCTGTACTGACCAAATGTATTGTTATATTACGGATTTGGCTCGGAAACGTTTGGGACCTGCAGTGGCCTGAAAACAGTCCAGATGGGGTTTCAACAGACAGTACAAGCTCAACAACTTCCAGTAAATACCATAAAGAATCAACTGGGCCTTAGTTGGTCGACGAACTTCAGCTGATCATATCTTCTACAAGAAGCAGCAGTTGCTCAGAGTCTCACTCATCTTCCTTCTCCTGTATCGAAGATAGAATCTGTGGACCCTGTGATTTATCCTGTTTATCTATTGAGCCGTTGACAATAGTTTGTTTCCCAGTGTAAGATAAGCCATTCATAGTTTATTTTACAAACAATAGCGTCAGATGGAGGGTAGCTCTGCCTCTTCAAGTACAAGAACAGTACTCTCACATGTAACAGGGCAACATCGCTTTTCACTTTATTTTTTGTCGTTGCGAAATACTTGCCATCTCATAAGCTTAAGACCAACACAGAGACATGTTTTCATTTGGATTCCCATAACTTCAAAACAACAGGCATGATAAAAAAAATAACAATTTATCAATCCTCAAATTTTAATGGGGACTGCCATGATTTTAATTGCTAAGCATCACTCATAGTAACACTCAAATGCTGTTTCCATAAAAGCAGTCGGTTTCATGTGCTCAGAATATTGAATGACGAAACACGAATGAAGTCAAATAGAGTCTACAGGTCAGTCACGATTTGCTTGGTCTTATGTGTGGACGTGTAATGAAGGCCAGGAGTTGCAACAGTAGTTTTCAATGGCAACATACTTCAGCAGAAGCTGCAAAATGTGTCAGATTATTGCAGGAATAATCTGGGGAAATAAGATGGGGAAAAAATACAATGTGTAAGGCACTATGCAATTCAGCAAGAGATTGAGACAGAAGAGACGGCCAGGGACACTTCTGTTTGGTTGAAAATAGATATGTGCATGATAAGCATTTCAAGGAAATTTCAATGAGGCCTTAACACTATGGGAACTTTGACAATAGTGGGAAATGACTCAGTAACATGCAGTCCCCTGAAGTCCTGCTCAAAAATAAGATGAAGTGAGCCATGAGGCAGTGATGATACAAAAGCAGAAATGATTGTAAATACAGCTCTGGTGAAATTTGAATGGGTCAGTGAGAATATTGGGGCGCGTGCGCGCACACACACGACCGATAGATAGAAAACAGGGAAGTGACAGGCCTTCTGTCCAGGTCAAAATTCATTTGTGACGTTCGTTCCTGCGACTTCAGTTCGAACACTGGCGAGATTTCTGCGTTACAATGAATAATAATTGTGTTTCAAACAGGCTTAAAAGTACTGAAAACTTCAAAGTGTCCGCCCCTAAAGTAGCTGACATCGCTAACAAGCTGCCAACATGACAATTTCAACGCAAAAATGAGCATCGTGGGTCTGTATTTCAGTTCTTACCTGGCTTTGCGGGTTTGGGAGGAGGCTTTGACATCTTGGAGCAGGAAAACTAAAGTTGACAACGTCGTCTAGTGAGTGTTTTCAAAGCAAAAAAAAACGACGCTGGACTGCAGAGCAGTGGAGGAGCGCTCCCAATGAGGAAGTTCAGCGAGGCTGCGAGCCACACGGAAAAGTCTGTGTGCGCGTGCGCAAACCCCGAGCGAGCGAGCCAAAATGATGAATAAAAAAACTATTTATTTATTCATGTATTCAAGCATTTATTTATTTACTTAAGATGACAATGTGATCACACGTTTTCACTGTTATTTGGATCATAATGCACCTCAGAACACAAAAACCATAAACAGTTCAAATATTTTAAATAATTCTATAAGTGCTAAAAAGTGGTTCGGACGAAAACAGTAAGCAAAACAAAACAAAACACACGTTTCAAAAGAAAAAAAAAATCTAATAAATACAGCGATTAAAAAATAAGTTGTGTTTTAAAAGTAACCTCTTTATTTCTATTAGTTTTGCATTATAATTTACACGAACAATATGAATTTTACAAGTCACAAACTAATACAAAAAAGTTGTCAGTGCTGTACAATTATTGGGGAAAAGGGCGCTACTGATACATATACTACAAGTCCCATAATGCACTGTAACAAACGCATTCGCAAACGAAAGAGCCTAATCTTGTTTCCATGAAACGGGGCCGTTTTAGAAAGTTCAGTGACAGTTAATCCTATTTGGTCCCCTCGTTAAGATTTTATTTTTATGTTGAGTCGTCGTTTGAGACGAGCAACTCTGTGGATGCTGCTGGTGCGTGACGTCATTATGAAGTAGCCAATCAGGGGCTCGATATTGCGGAAACGCGTGAACACAAATGTCGTTGCAGCGTCTGGACTTTACCTCAGAAGGTTGTTGTGCCCTACAGAAAACTTAACGGGACATATTTTTTTATTCCACATTTTATCCGTTTTATTGAAGTAATCTAGTGAAGAAGTACAAATGAAGACGCTCGTCATTGGAGTTGGCGGGTAAGTCACTAGATGCCTCATCTTTACACTGTTTTGGTTTGGGGTTTTTTCACGGGTTCATGCTGATCCACATAGTTGAGTGAATGTAGCCGACAGCTCCTCTCAGTGAACATAGTTTGTGCGTTATTTAAATCCTTGTGGTGTGTTTGCAGAGCAGGAAATCAGTAAACAGCGGACCAGCATGTGACAGCAAATACTGATAAGTGAATCACACGCCCCCTGTGTTTGGTGAAAAACCTTTATTTTAATAACCGACACGACGTGGTAAACATAAGTTTTGGGATTCCATGTTTATGCTACTTCTGTGTCTTCTGCATTATTTGCTAATCAAGGGATCACATCATTTACTATTTATTTTACAGTATTTTTTCATCATCTATTATGATTATATCTTCTCATCATATTCAGATGCGTCTTTCTTGATTTGCACTTTGTGCGCTTGATAATGTGTTTTTCTGCTTCATCAGTTTCCCGCTACATGATTTGTTCTTCTGCTGTTAACAGTTTTATCCATGAATATTCTAAACACTTCATTTTTATGAAGAAATTGGCTGTTATTAAAACTATTATTTAACTGCGAGTAGAAGGTGAGAGAATGACCCCTTGTAAAAACAGAAGTGAACTGTCACTCAAAGTAAGCGCTGTCTGGAAGTTACAGATGTTTTACATGTTTTAAAGTCCAGTTTGTTTGTTTTTCCTTTCTTGTTTTTTTCCCTGCAGAATGACCAACGGAGGCAAATCGACTCTTGCCAGGAGTTTGCAGCAGCAGATACCCAACAGCTGTGTTATTGCTCAAGATGCATTTTTCAAGGTTCCAAATGTTTGCTCATGTTGGAGAGTCTGGCCTCAGTGTGTTCACAGTTTCTCCTCCACAGGACGACATTGTGGTTCCAGTCGACGACAGGGGGTTTAAACAATATGACAGTAAGCAAGGAGCACTGATTTAACTAGCAGTTTCACTCATAGAGATGACTCGACCAACTTTATACAACGTTCTTCTTCATGTTTAGCCGTGTGGCCTAACATGTTTAATGTCTGTTTTCAGTGCTGGACGCTCTCCACATGGACAAAATGATGAGTCAGGTGGATTCCTGGCTGCGAGACCCAGTTTCTTTCTTGGGGGAACAAGCTCTACCAGTCGACTCTAAAGAGGATGCGTTTGTTCTGATCGTGGAAGGATTCCTCATTTTCAACCACAAGTAAAGTAGCTCAAGCACTTATAGTTCAAGATTTTTATGATTTTATTTTCTTCACTAAAGATCAAAAGGATCTGACTTCTTGATATTTGTAAAGAACTGATGATAAAGTGGCAGATATATAAAAAGATATTCTTTAATCTGAGGTTATTGGCAGCAAATTTTCATGTATTGGAGTCCAATTAATTCTTTACTTCATGATTCATATTGTATTTTATTTGTGTTTCATCTGCCAACTGTGTGCAGGCCTTTAAACCAGCTATTCCACAAAAGATACTTCATGGAAATACCATACAACGTGTGCAAGCAGAGGCGAAGGCAAGCTCTCAGAGAAAGCGCAGCAATGTAAAACTGAAAGAATTGTTCTTTCCTAAGTTGTTTTTTTTTCTGTTCACAACAGCTCTAGAGTTTACACGCCCCCTGATCCCCCTGGTTATTTTGATGGACACGTGTGGCCCATGTATGTTAAAAACCGGCAGGAGATGGAGAGGGACGTGCCAGTGATCGGTTAGTGGCTGCTTTCTGTTGGAATGATGAGAGTTTGAACTTGTTTTCTCTGGCTGATAGCACTTCTAGATGGACTGAAGTCAAAAGAAGAACTGCTGGCTACTGTGTATGAAGATGTCTGTCGAGAAATACAAAAAATCAAGGTAAGTAAAGTAAGTTCTGCCGAAATGCTTCTTTAGAAAAAAAATGATGATTGTAATTAAAAATTTAATTTGATTTATTAAATCACCGACAGGTTAAAATGAACCCTAAAACAAGTGACTCAATATTTTCAGCAGTACTCAATCTCACCACACGGCGGCAGAATCTCCGATTGAGCTCCTTGTAGTAGCTGCATTTTACCAATAGTAGATCATTGGTGTTAAAAATTCGCTCGAGGCGAAGGAATCGCATTTATACGATGGTAGAAACAATTGTCTAGTTTGTGATTTGGTTCATCAAGACATAACTGAAATAATAACATGCTTTTGAGTCTGTTTTGGGAATTGTTTTTCTGCCTTAACATGGAGAACATCTTTTTTTAGGGTTAATAGCTATTAATAGCTATATTAATTCTACTTTTGTTCTTTATACTAGCCTAGATATTTAAATTTAAAAAATGGCTCTGATTACTCCATTTATAATTTTGTTTTTGCAGGATGATACGGAACGTCTAGCAGAGTAATCCTGCCGCCGCTGCTGCTTTTGTGGACCTCAGAAAAATCTGAATTCATTCCTGACTGAAAGGACACAATTTTATTGCAAGACTTTTTTAAAAGAACTTTTTAGTACGACATGTGATCTTATCATGTATATGTGATGCTGCTACACACTTACACAGTTCACTGTTACTTTTTATAGGACTGTTCAATAAAGCATTATCATGTTAATTATGTTTTTCATTGCAGTATAGCGGAATAGAATAACAGAAGACCATTATTCAGTGTTTAAAATGGGTTATCAGTATTATAGACAGTGATGTGGCATCTATGATATGGTTTTTGTGAGAGGATATTTCCTCATATCTCACCAGTTGCTGGTTTTGTAAACACAAAACAGACTGTTTGTGTGGTCAGATGACACATACTGAACAGAACTGGACCCAGAATCTGTCACAAAGGCCTTTGGAATCAAAACTGCCACAAGCCTTTTTTTACACTGTAGCCATTAGCACTGCTGCTAAAGGTCACCCTGCCCTGGCTTTTCTCTTCCATTATATCAGCCCAAAATTATATTTAATAGGCGGCAGGAAGGTGTAAGATTCGAGCCCTGCTAACTCTAGGTTGAGAGCAGACTGTGGTGTTCTCCGTGTGGAGTTTGTCTGTGCGCCCCATGCTTGCGTGGGCTTCCCAACTCCGTCCGAGGGATGAGGGCCATTGATTGCAAAAATATTGTTTATTATTAACAAATTTGATTGTCTGCCGTGAGAGCTTTAGCTGTTGCAGTGCATTATGGGGCTTGATCATGACTACACTTGTGGGTGATGGCGTTACATTCGAGTCGTTTCACCCACTCTATGATCTGAAGGAAGACAAAACAGAAGGAGATGGTCGGGAGCGAAGATGCTCTGTTGCTTCAACGCAACATTGTTGGCCCGTAAATAGTTTGCTAGCCAATGAATAGGTTTTGTGGTTATTTGTCTTTGACTATACCAATCTTCAACTAAGCCCAAAGTATCTTTCATTTTCAGTATGATTCAGTAATAGCCATGTATGGGATGCTTCTGTATGGTGTGAGAAGGACCGTTCATTGTTATTTTGGGAGGTGCATCTCAATAAAGGTCACCATGTCATCTCGCTAGGTCTCCTTTCAATTTTCATCTGACATGACAGACATGTCTCTTTTCAATATAAACACCTTGTTCACCTTGAGGACAAGTGACCCTTCATGATTTTAGGCGAGGTGGTGAATCACACTTAAGAATCTATATAAAATGGTATGAAAATGAGAGATGTAGAAGTGATGGTAACTCCAGACACAAACATAACAGCAGAGGTAAAAAAAAATATTGTCCGTAGCATCATTAGCTTGCGCCCCTGTTCAGTGTTCACTGTGATTTATTTTTTTTAAATGCAGTTTAAGGGGGTGTTTTCTTTCCCCATGCAGCGACAGTTTCAGGAGTAGAAAACGTCTCTGGCCATTAGTTTCAGCAAATACTGATGAAGATGTGATGGCGTCAGTCTACACTCCCTGAATCCCTCCCATCACGCTAGCACCTTTAAAAACCCTCCAGTCTGCTTTCATTTTGTGTCATTACTTTTTTGAGCAATAAAACCTTTTCAAACGACTCGCCTCTCATTCTCATCACCGACCGGAGGTGAGCAGCCGTGGATTCAAGACAGATACTGTCGCATCAGGATGGATGCTTTTCAGGACTCAGAGAGGGAGAGGTGAGTAGGTGAGGTGGTTTTTGCCCCTCAGTCATGATCAGCGTGTGGCCATCAGAAGAGACAGAACAAGGGGCTTAGGGATGAGCTACATGCAAGTGAGAGAACAACTAAAAATGACTTGTTTGATGATGCATGTTTTTATTATTGTTATTTTTATTTATGTGTTTACTATTATTTATTTTGTTTTTTTACCAAGACTTTTGTCATTTCATGCCAATTGCCAAGCAATAAAAAAATAAAATAAAAAATCATGCATATACAAGGATGGGCCTCCAAATCCAGGCCACAAGAGCTTTACATCCATGTTGTTAGAAGTCTGACTCAATACCAATTGACGGCGAACTGTAGCCTCCAAGTTCCTCTTGTGAGTCAGTGGAGAGCCACGGAGATGCTTTATGACTTAGGAGTTGTAATAGGGAGGCAAACGTCCCGGTCTGGTTGGACTCATATTTCCACCCAGAGGACTGCCACCTGTACACTTTACAACAAGTGTGCATTTTATTCAGCTGGTGACTCAAACTGAGTTGAACAATTTGGCCCCTTGTCTGTTGATTTTTACTTGATATATATTATATTTAAGAACATCAAGGTCATGTCACTCTCGAGCGTTAAATGAAAAGATGTATTATAAGGACAACAACAAGACATATGGAGTTACTTTTCCAGTCTATGCTTTAACAAAACATGTAGAAGTTAAAATACATATCAAAACATTTGTTTCTCTTTTTTAATTGGAAAGAAAATGTTACAATTATAAATAATAATAATTAATATGTGAACGCTGACTTAAAAAAAAAAATATATATATATATATATATATATATATATATATATATATATTTATTTATTTATTTATTTATTTATTTTTTTGTTTTTGTTTTGTTTTGTTTTTTTTGCTTTGCATAGTATCCTTAGTTGATGCATCTTATGAGAGTGAGAAATGCTCACCTGTTTAAGCTTGAAACAACTGCAAATATTTTGTGATTCTTTATGGGATCTTTTTATGAGTCACACTCATGTCCTCTCGTCAAAACTTCAGTACAGGAATGAGAGTCATTCAAGTTCAACAATGCAACCCAGCAGGTCCACTCCTGCCGAGTCAAGTCCATTCTTCTGCTCTCTTGCAAGACCGATGTTGCTTTTGTTGTGGTTGTTGCATTTCTGGAGCTGGTTGGCTCAGCCTAGTGTCAGTTATTAACTACATTGTGTACAGTCAGCTTCTGGTAAATCTGCACTTCCTTGTTTTGAGTCGCCACTTCTGTAAACTGACACCAGACTTTCACACGCTCTGAACTCAGTCCACCATCAGAGACAACAACTGCGAAATGGGATTAACAGAGTGGGTTTTTCTATTTTTTCTGTGTTTGTGTTCCTCTAGTATCAATTCAAAGCCAACTGCCAAGCACCATGTGACCGCCAACGACAGACCCATCATTGGTAAGTGGCAAAAGAACTGTTGTAATACTCAGTGACTGACTGTGCACTTTTGCGCAGGGATTCTGACGATGATAGTCATGGACAAAGACCTCAAACCATTTGGTGAGACTTTCATAGCAGCATCCTATGTGAAGTACATGGAGTCAGGGGGCTGCAGAGTGGTGCCCATCAAGTGAGTTCCAGAAGATTCAGAGAAGCGTGATGGGATATGAACCTGCACCCCGTTTGAGAGATTTGAGCCTCATGTCCTTGTCATGTCACCTCCGTCCGCAGGCTGACACTGACTGATTCAGAGTATGAAAACATCTTCAACAAGATAAATGGGTGAGTTGTCCTGATGTCCAACCGCTGCTTCCAGACTTGCAAACCCTGTCTTTGTGGTAGCCTCCTGCTGATCGGTGGAGCGATCGACATCGAGACGTCAGAGTTCGCCAGGGTGGCCAAGATCTTCTACAAGCTCGCTTTGGAGGTGAACTCATTTATGCCCTCTTCCGCCTGCTGCAGACAATATTTCTGACTTCTTTGGTCAGCTTCATTGCACTGGTTTGTCCAACTGCCTGATCTACTCATCTCTGGACTGTCTTCTGCTTGGTTCGGGTTTGGTTTTGGTTTTTATGAAGACACATGGTGCCATTGCAGGCAGCAAAGTGGATGACCTGTTGTAGATGTCACTAGAAAAACACAACGTATAAAGAAATCAATAGCACGACTACCACAATTCAAGAACGGTGTTAGCTCATTGCAAAGAAGTAGTATCTTCATGGAAATTCAACCTCACATCGCCAGCATGAATCTTCCAACTGCTGGGACATGAGTGACATTTTGCTGTTTTCACTATATCCCCTAGCAACCTCAAAGCGATTTTGAATCCACAAAAACAACTGAATTTGTCACCATAGTCGAATGAAGGTTTATTAATTTTGAGTCTATGCTGTCATTTGTGAAGTCAGGGTTTACGTTTTTGGCTCTTCTGAGTGTATCCATGGTTGAACAAGTGAATGGCGATTCCCTCAAAATGTGACGGAGCCATAGAGCTGGATGTCATCAGCATAGCAGGGAGTTTGAGTGTGTCGTTCAAAAAGCCCCACGATGGAGCCCTGCGCGACACCACATTTAACAGGGGTGGTTTGGGGCTGGTGAACTGGCCTGGCTCCAGATCATCGACCAATGAAAGGGGGTTTTTCCCGGATCCAAACTGGAACAAAAAATATGTCTTGTTAAGCTGACAGATTGCATGTGCATTTCAGGCTAACAACAAGGGAGACTACTTCCCCATCTGGGGTACCTGCTTAGGCATGCAGCTGCTGACGGCACTGGTGGCAGGGAAGGACCTATTGTCCATTACTCCAGCGGAGAACGACATGATGCCTCTGAACCTCACCCAAGGTGAGAGTCACATTTAGCAGTTGGTATCTCTATTGACCAGGCTAAATTTCTGCCATTCCCGCCAAAATATTCTGCAGCGGAGTGAGAATTTTAGGTGCTTACCATGGCCCAACATTGCATGGCTCCATAACTCGAGCTAAAACGACCTCAGTCTTGCTATGCTAGTTGGATCTGGACCTCAGAGATGATCAGTCTGCAAATGAAACCCACAGAGTTTGTTCTCTTTCCAGAGGCATACACAAGCAACATGTTCGCTGACTTCCCAAGTGACATGCTCACGGCTGTGGCCAAAGAACCCCTGACTGGGAACTTCCATAAATACGGAATGTCTGTGACGGTAAAAGCTGAAAAAGTTGACACTTCTGATCTTAATCTTGAATTCTTCAGCTTAATTTTGTCTCTTTGACCAGCTTCAAACATAATCTAAATGTAAGGAAATAGAGAGTTGTCGGTATTCTTCATCCCGACGACATGTTTAATTGGAGGATTTAATCTTCTTCAGACCTTTCAAGGAAACGAAGACCTGAGAAGCTTCTTCTCAATTCTGTCAACAAACATGGCTCACAATGGAGTTGAGTTCATCTCCACCTTTGAGGGTAATGAAGACTTTGTTGCACAAGTCATCGTCCTTCTGTGATGGTTCATTGATGAATCTGTGTCAGGCAAGAAATATCCCTTCTACGGAGTCCAGTGGCACCCAGAGGTCAGCTGTTACAAGTGGAGCAGGAACAAGAACGTGCCTCACTCTCCCAATGCAGTTCGCCTGACCGCCTTGCTGGCAGGGTTTTTCGTCAATGAAGGTACAGTGATGAACACAATGCTGCTGGTAAAATAAGGAGGCTGCAAGAGTCTATTGAGAAGGAGACTTGGCATCAGTGGAGGAAAACACTGAACCTTGAAAGTAGCTCTTCCGTCATTTAGAAACAATGGTCAACAATTCTGGCCTTCAGATGTGCTGCTCACCAAGGTCCTAAATCAAGGATGAAGTTGGCTTCACATGCCGGTGTTTCCTACGCATTATCTTTAAGTTGTTTACCTGCATCCATAGTTCAACTCCTTTAGTAAAGCCATGCAGAAAGTAGTCATAACGTAGCTCAGACAAAGTGCAGAGTGGGGGCCACTCACGGCCCTTTGCCTGTACTTATGCGTCTCCCAAATGGTCATCACAAAACTACAAACTGACATTGAACTTTTATCACCTATTTATCACAACTGTCCCAGAGTGCAATGTGTCCCTTCAGGAAATGCAATATCCTGCCCTTCACTTTGCTGAAAGTGGATCACTTTATAGTGAATGTCCTGTCACTGCTTCCGTTTACTGAGTAGAAAT
Organism: Synchiropus splendidus; assembly: GCF_027744825.2. Taxonomy (NCBI): domain Eukaryota; kingdom Metazoa; phylum Chordata; class Actinopteri; order Syngnathiformes; family Callionymidae; genus Synchiropus; species Synchiropus splendidus. The sequence goes on along the minus strand of NC_071340.1, from coordinate 8,414,571 downwards.
CATGCATGCGCCAGAACACACAACTAATAAACATGCCCAGAAAGCCACATCGAAGCGTCAGCTAGTGTCTCTAACATGCCTCACTGTCTGTGCTACTCCAACTGAATAACTCAGTAAATCTCTTGGTTTAGGGCGGAGAAGTCTCCATCGCTTCGATGACATCGAAGAAGAAGAGGCAGCGCTGATCTACAACTACCAGCCGGTGTTCATTGGAAACATATCGGGACACGAGCAGGCCTACTTCTTCAGAAATTCTACATAGGAAGTTGTTGCATTACAGATGTGCGGTGAGGTATTTTCAAATTGTCTAAACTGAATCACAGATCAGTAATGTCAGGTGAATCAATGGGTGAAATGAGAGGGAGGAAAACACGCACACACTGGAAACAGGGTCTAGAGAGACTCCTTTTTGCATTTCCTGAATCATGCTTCATCACAAATAGAGTGTTACTGGTATTTTTTCCTTCCATCCGTGCTCGGATTCTCCAGTAGGGGTCATCATTGTGCCGTTACTGAATGTCCGTCTCAGCGCTTGGAACGAGGTGGTTGTGTCTCCTTCTGATCAATAGCAGAAGCCACTTGTTTTTCATGTGACATGGGATTAATGGTGCTGTGGCAGTTTTCTCATCAAGTAAAAATCTATTTCACTGTTGTCTTAAATCAATTGTTGCTCCTAATAAACATGTTCCTCTGAAAGAGCAGAAAGTCCACGTGAGAGTGGTTGTCTGTCGGTGAAATTAGTGAACTTGGCGTGATAATTCTAAATAATGGGACTTATAAGCGAGGTAGCGGAAATAAGCGACATAAAAATGGATAACAATGGCAATGATAGTAATAACAATAACAATAACGATAGTCGACTATAGCGTCTTCATTGGCCCACCTGTACGTCCATCACGGCCGAGGGGGCGGGGTCACCAGGACTGAGCCAGTGAACCAGCGTCTGTCTCACTCAGTCGCTGTTGGGTCAGTGCCGTACCGTCCGTTCATAAAAACCGTGGCCGGAGCAGCCGGAGAGGAGAAGCCCGGGGCTTCACCTGTACCTATTCACTTAAAGATCACATCCGTTCTGATGAACCAGCGAACCGACCTGGCATCCGAGTACTTGTCCACCTGATCCTGTTCGACTTCAGCGACCCGAATTCATGTCCTCACGGTCCAATTCACCCTCTACTGAATCACTACCAGGAATCGCGAGCGCGGCTTCGGTCAGCCATCCGTCCAGACATCCGCTGCTTGTTGGTAAACACGGATCCCGGCGGCGAGGACTCGCGCTCGAGCATTGATGCACCCGTTCCAGTGGTGTAACGGTAAGAATCACCAGAGAAGGCCTGTACTATAGTGTGTATCGTCTACTATTGTCACCGATATCACGCCACTGTTAAGGTTTTCTATAATGATTTAAACCTCTAGCTCACAAAAAATGACTTCTATTTGAGTTTATTCTAGTGAAAATAAGCACTTCAAAACACTGTGGGCTCACTTCATTTTTCACTGATGATTTTCTTAACATCCCTACATCATTATTTCATTCACGTCTCAGACGACTTTCTTTGTGTTATGCTCCCCTTCACTAGTATGAATGGAAAAAAAGACTGCCATGAAGTTAGTAACGGTGGAAATATACATTATTCCCGACACATTTGTTTATGTTCGTCTGATTTATTCAACTACTCAACGTTTTGAGCTTCTGCTGTACGGCCAACCATCAGAAACAGAACAAAGAACTAACAAAGTGGTCCGAACCTGGTTGATGTGGAAGGAAGTTATTGTCGTACTCTGGCTTGGGAACGTCTCTCCCTCCTAATTCAGCACTAGACAACTGGAAGGTGAAGCTTAGAGGATACTAATGGGCCCACCCTCCTAAAAGTAAGCGCAAGTCCTGACAAACGCTTTTATAAATCACTAAACGTTTTGGTAGTAACATCGCTTCAAATATTTCTGAGTTGGCGATCCAAGTGGTGACGGCCTGATACTAGTAAAGATAGCCACAGGAGATGCAGTCATGAATGAATCCAAGCTGTTATAAGGATTTGTTATGATTGGCATTAGGCATTTTGAAAAATAAATCATATAATTTTCTGGAGACTAATGTGCAAAGAAATGGTGAAATATTATCCTTAATGTGATATGTGCAATCCTGCAAGGTTAAAAGACAATAATTCTTACTGGATACGTGATGACTGACTTCTGTGAGAGCACTTATCACTATACTTGAAATCATTTGCAGAAGCAATTTTCAGAAAATTGTAATTTTTGTCGACACATAGTGAAGTAAACTTGCTTGCGTGTTTGAAACTGTCATCATAGGTTCGCACCGTCACCACAGAAAACATTAAAAGACAAGCCAAACCTCATTTCTCATGGATTGTATGTGAGACTGTCATGTATTGGTTCCTGCTTTGACTGGTCATGTACAGTAGTAGTAGAGGTAGCTCTCGTACCTTTGTCTGTCTGTTTTGTTTCTACCTGACTAGCAAGAGCCAGGTAGGCACTCACGATGACATGTCTTCACTCAATAAGAGACAGAGGAGACCATGATGTGGACTCTTGCATCAAGGAAGGCATGGCCACAGAGGTGCTCCACATATGTACGACCATAACACTTACCCAGTTACAGCTTGCCATTGTACTTAATGTAACTTGTAACTCATGGACATCTGAAATAGCAAAGGTCAAACTGTTGTAATAATAGATGTCTGGGTTCTGATATTTCAGGAGTGGTGACCTATTGACCCCTTTCTTTGCTGGTGCCATGTGCTGTCGTCAGACAGGTTTCACAGCCCCTGATACGAGGTGTCCTTGGGAAGGAGAGGACAGTGTATTTGCAGCTGGTGTTGTGAAGCCCAACCTTATTTCAAGGTGCTAGGAAATGGCTATCAAGACAATGGATAATCTATTCAGCCTTCCAGAAAAAAAGTCTACATCTTCTGGCCACTCATGTTGTGTGTAGCAAACAATGGGAAATGCCCAATGCCAGATTCACTCTCTGCAGACGTGAATTAAAACTGCATGCAAATGTCTAATATGAATTTCTGCTGGATCTTGACTACAATGAAACCGTGTGGACCAAAGAAGCTTCACACTTCATAAGAGCATGTCGTCTCCATAATTCTATTATCACACTACTGAGATGTAAAAAAACGCCCATTTTGTTTTCTTACTGAGAACATGTGACTTTAAAAAGATCAATTTGAGTTTGTAAAACTCGAGATTAGACAGGCAAGGTCACACTGCTTACAGGTCACAGAAGTTATATGAAGAAACGTGTGTATAATTTAGCTCTATGTATATGTTCATATGCTTTTAGACGCTTTCAGCACCACAACTAAGTCACTGTGAAAGAGGGCATTCATGTGATGGCAGCCCTTTAGTTTGGTTCTGCCCCTCTAAAAAGAGCCACTGTTTCAGGTTCAACAAAACAGAAATTCACTTTTGTCTTGTGCAAAGCTCCTTGCGTAGCAAGGCACCATAAATATGAGCGATTCTCCCTCAATATTGGGTTGATCTGGCGGAGCGGCGTCATGCTCAGCCTTGGTGGAGAACAATCACTGTCTTTGTGCAGTTTGGTTCCTATTCAGACGCGAAACAGCCCCAGCGTATCAAAGAGTAACATTCTGTCGCGAGAAAGGGAGAAATTTGTTCAGCCCAGACACAAGCCGGTGTCATCTCTGATTGTACATGTTGGCTCCCCCTGTTTTCCACATGTGTAGTTGTTTCACGCTTTTGAGCGCAACCTACTTTCGTGAAAAACACAGCGGCAGCAAGCAGGCTGGCTTGAGTGTTTCCCCCCATGTGAACTGTTGAATATTTGATGGAAAGTTCTGTCTTTAGAGCAAGCGGCACAGCTTTGTGTGAATGAGGCGTATATAGGACAAAACCCCAGCAGGCATGATATGGGATCTGAAGAGGAGTCGCCGTGTTTCTGCTAAATCACAGGAGGGATTTCTTCACCGCTCTGCCGCACGAATCTCACATTTACGCTCCAAATGATGCGTTTTTTAGTCAGCGTCTTGAGGGGGGGAATATATAGGTCAATGGTCATGCTGAGCTCCACCCACTGAGAGGAAACATCTCTGCTTTCCACTCGTACAAAGGTGGAGGAGGAAGACATGAGCAGTCATCCATACAGACAAAGAATAGAACCGACCCAGATTTCTAGTCTGCATCATCCTCACAGGTGATTTGCTCTGTCATGTCTGCGGTGGCAGGAAAACACACGACTGATTTTGTCGGCTGATGCTGAGCTGTGTTGCAGGACCAAGCCGTCGTCGAAGTGTGCAGCGAGAGATTTTCATGGGTCATTGAGAAGGTGTGGTAGTAGGAGGTGTTAAGTATTGATCGCTGGTGTTTTATTTTCACCTTGATGGGAGGACAGTCAGGACCGGCTACCCTCCTTGTCAAATCTTAATCTGCATTTCATGTATCCTTGCCGACACCCACCTGCTCCTTCCTTCGCGCAGTCGCCTTACTGTCATTAAGGCTGCTGTGTGCTTCCATCTGTCCCCTCAATCTTTGGTTCATTCTGGCACACGATTAGGAAAATTCTGTCAGTCAATTCAGATTAAAATGTGTCTTAATATTTTGCTTTATAAAGATGCCAGTGTTTAAAGAACAGAGATTATCAATAGCTACCAATGTGCCGCTGCAGAAACAGAACATGTTGAAAGGAGGGAATTGGATGGAAAGAGGGTGGATGTTTGTGCTTTAAGATGAGGAGTCTTTTGTGTTGTGTTTGGAGAGGGACGACAAACGCACATAATTGTGCTCCATTTTGCCTCCAAGTGTTCAAAGACAATATCTCAGTCAGACTAATTTTCTATGGTAAAAGTTTTGGTGAGTTCTGTCTACAGGGTTTCCAGCCGAAACTCCATCAAGGTGGTGGCTGTGGGAGACGTCGAGGTGTGTGTGGTGTTTATTTAGGGGTCTGGCAGGGTTCTGGACGTTCTGTACTCTCAGTGCTGTGGTGCTCGAACCTTAAAGTACACACCACATCTATTCCATAATGAAATATGTTCTCCCCTGGTCTCCTCGAGTTGTATGTGCACTGTATATGTTGTACTGTATATGTCCCAAGTATGGTTGGACAATATAAAATCTAGTGATTTTCTAAGCTGATAAAAAGGAGGAGTGCACTGTATGGTTGAATTACACTGTGGAGCAGCGTGGTGATGTTGCCGTGTCTGTTATTTTGTCCAACCATACTTGGGACATACTGCTACTTGTAAAACCTTATTTAAATAAGCAAAACTTGTAAGCTTTTGGTCAGTTCTCACTTCCCCCAGTTAGGATCTGAATGTAACCACTAGCAATGCTAACCAAACAGCGCTGCAGGACAGAAAGATTGAGTGTGTGTACAGAGACAAGAGATGACGTCTCATGAGGGAGACATCTGGTGTACAAGTGTGTGAATATTTTCCAGGCGTGATGTCACCGTTCACAAGTTTAAACCAACTTTTGTGGTTCCTAGCCTGTTATATTTCTTTCTTTATTTGAACATCGCACTCAGTTCCATGTTACGTTTGACTTGCTGTGTCTGCTCTCCAAAATGTTGGTGTCAACTGATGAAAGAGGTCCCGATGTTTCCAATAAAGTGATCATCTGTTGCCATTGTTTTGATGCAACTTTTTTTTGTCGGGGGCCCACATAGTCAAGCAGTTCGGAGGTCAATATTGGTTTTGTTTTTCTTGTGATTATGTTTTTGGCCTCTTGTTTGCATGTGACTGAAACCTCAGGGAACTTTGAAAGACCGAGTTGAAGATTATGTCAACCCGGTCATTGACCGATTCCTTCTCTCTGGTTTGGAGACAAATAATTTTTTGTATTGTTGAAAAGAGAGAGTGAGTCACGGAATGGTTGAACTCATTTGCGATGTCAGGCGTAAGACGGCCACAATCTTCATGATCGGTATGCAGCACTTCCTGCGTGTTTACTGTGTTTGTCTTTATCAGATAATGGAACAGTCAGTTTAGGTCACGTCTTTTTTTTTTTCATTTGCGTAACTAGCAACGCTGATGAGGCAGCTGACTCCTGTGCTGTTTACTGGTCTTTATTCTAAGTTGAAGAGACGCTTGTGTCAAATGAAGTAAAATATCTATTTTGTGAGTAATACAGTCCAATGACGCTCCGTTACAAACACACTGCCAAGGTTGTTTTTTCATTCCAGCAGGCTTTCATTATGGTTTTTATATTGTCTTTCACTTGACCTGTGAATGTAACCATTCGTATCAATATAGATATGATAGATTACTATAAATTGGGTACGACACATTCCCTGATTTAATTTCACCACTGCAGTCACAGACAAGCGCCCACAGAATTCTCTTTATGAAATTATATATTTAATGCCAGACATGTTTGCTGGACTTGTAAGCGCAGACTGAACTCTTTTTCCCTGCATTAGATTTGATTATGAGACTTGAATGCATTTCATATGTCTATGAGCTCTTGCTCATCATCTGCATATACTGTATATTCACTGAAACAATAAGAGCAGAACCACTGTTAGCCTTGACGTTGTTCTTGCCTTTTCAAGCAAAGAGTCAATTAATGGATAGATATGGGAGACCTTGGAAGAGTAAAGACTAATAACTGCATGTCCTGGAAGCCATCATCGAAAATGTGTGTTGAAATTTCGATGAGGATTCTTGTGTCCAGCGCCGGAGCTCAGCAAAATTGTCCCGATGCTTGGCTCTCGCCTGGTAATTCACTCCTTTATTTAAATTCACCTGACGGAAATAGAAAGACTGACTGCTCACTTACAACCCGCCACATTTCAGGTTCTTATAAACTCCCCCCTGAATTGATAATAGTCAAAACAGTTCTCCATATTTGCAATTGTAGTAACCACTAGTGATATATTGCTATCATATTTATATTGAGAAATGAACATTGAACACATTAACATTGTCAAATGAATCCTGAGACAGTGGCAAACTAATGCTCTATTTCTATGTATCGCTAAGACCAGCCAACCCCGAACGTCATTTCCTGCTGACCCATGACCAAAAGATGTTTGCCGATGGCAAACTCAAGACAGCCTTTTGTATCCTAATGTTTATATTATCGGTATGGCATGGTATACCTGGCATATCCAGGTATAAGGTTTTGTCCATATGGCTCAGCCCTAGTAGTGGCCCTCACAGAACTGCTAGAAGTAGTTGGCTACCCTACCATCGTGATAAGTCTGACTAGGAATGCAATGATGTATCAGGTATTGGTCCGACACGGGGCTTGAGTACTCATACTCATAGAATGGCCACTGATAACAAAACCGATTTTCTACTGCAGTGAAACTTGTGACCTTCAGCTATGTACAAGAAAAACCTACTGAGGAATGTTGTTCAAATAACGCTACATATGGAAAAGTAAACTAAAGTAAAGTAAAACTTCATGTGTAACGTACTTGGTATCGCTATCGGTGAGTACTCAAATGCATCCTTGTTTTGGTGCATCCGTAATTCTGAGTGTTCACTGTGTAACAGTTTGTCTTGGTCTTTGTGTCCAGGGTGCTTCTGTGGTCTGGGACTGGTTTACTCCAACAAGTCTTGCACCATGCCGCCCATCACCTTCCATGACCTGCCTCTCAACATCTACATGGTCATCTTCGGCACAGGCATCTTCGTCTTCATCCTCAGCCTCATCTTCTGCTGCTACTTCATCAGGTGGGTTTTTTTTTATTGAAGGAAGGAAGTGTGTGTGTGTAAGAGAGGACTGGACAGAAAAATGAGGAGTTAATAATAGGACTGCTGCCCTGGAATCCCCTGATGAGCCAAAGGGACGTTTGTGTCTGAGCGACGGGAAATGAGGTAACCGAAGCTTCCATGTGGCAGGAGAGGAAACAGACTGGACAGGCTTCATCTGACAATACAGCACGAGTTGCTGCAAGCGCTGCCTTCCTTTGGGCTAATCACACATGACACGTCACCAAAATCAGAATGGCTGTCCACTGAGGAGGGTCCATCAGAATGGCTGGGAGAAGGACTGAGAGCATGAGGAGAACAGCAGGGTGATGTTTCCAGTGAGAGAGAATCAAGGAGTGTCAAGTCAGGCAGCCAGGGGTTAAATCAAGTGACGTCTTCCACCATGACGTTTCCTGACAAATCTAAAAGATAAAAGATCGATGTAATAAGATTGATAAAAAGATAATAACAGATTGACGTAATAAGATTGACAAAAAGATAATAAAAGATTGATATAATAAGCAATGTAAACCACTTCAGAGTGGTGTTGTGTGTTTGCGCTCCAGTAGGTTTGAAATAAACTATAAATATTAGGGTGTGACTGGATTTAAAAAAGTAATGATATCGAAATGTTTTATGACAAATGATGATTAATTGCATTTAAATATTTGTCAGCAGAATGATCCTATATAAGTTGAGTCGATGAACATCATGGTGGAACATCCAGTGCACAGAACAACATGGACTGTGTTTCTATCCTGAATATTTTCATACAGGAAGTTACTCTCCTTCATCATAGGTATTTTTGTCATCATACTGTATAATGTGAACCTGAAAAATGAAGTTTTTTATGCAACAAACCTGTGTTATTTGAATCAATTCATGATTTTGTTCTGTGATTGATTCATCCAAACTGATCCGCCCACTCGACACAGTCAGCATGTCAGCCGTATGTTTGTTGGGGCTGTCTGTGTATGTTCAGAGGTTTCCTTTATAACACATGATTCATCACCAGTGAGTCACTTCCGTCACTTCATTTAGCGTCAGCCTGACTTTACAGGACCAGACTGTAATTACACCACAGTGATTCATCTCAGGAACACTTAGGATCAATGTTCCGCTCAGCTGGAGGTAATAAGAGTACATAAAAAAAGTACATAGAAAATTGTTGTTGGTAATGGAACGCCTTGAAATTATGAGCTGTCGGCCTCAAAATTGATCTTTCTTCCGTAACCTGAAGAATTTAACTCCTAATATCCTGTGTTATTCTGTTTGCTTGAGCAGAGAATGTTTTATTAGACTCTAGTCAAACTCCTGGTCCAGGGGCCTAATCCAGCCTGCCAAGTCATTTTTTTACAGTGAACAGGCACCAGTATTTATCAATATCATAAGTGTCAGTCTTGCTCATTTAACACAGCGATAAGTATGCAAAATCTTGCCCCTAAGGATAAAATGAGTGAAAAAATGCTGCCAATAAATACATGATAGAGAAACACAGAGAAACAATGAATCAAAGGGGAAAAATATGACATCTACTGAATTGGTGACAATAAAAACAGCAGCCCATCTCTTCATACAGTACAGTATGTCTGGCTGGAGTGCACTACTTGAGTTCCACGAGCAACAGACTTCAGTCATTGTGATGTTTCTTTCTGGATTTTTCCTTGAAAAACACGGCGAACACTGTCACGTTCAAGTCCACCCTCATGATGCGCTATATGTGATCAGTTTGTTTCCAGTTCATATTTTTGTCTGATGGTGTGGCGGCTCTCCTCACAGCCGGAGACACAACTTTTTACGACAACTTTTATGGAAAGTAAAAATCAGCTGGATGAGCGGTGCACATAAGGTCTCACCCCCTTTCACCCACTTCACATCAGCATGAGAACCCTGGACACTGGTGAGCCCTGCATCCTCACATTGTTCCCGACGCTGCGCTCTTAGTCGCCATCAACGTCAACAATAAACAGGCCGACAAAAACAGCAAATGGCTGCTATTTCCTCTCGACTTACCACCATTATGTCAGCAAAAACACCATGACGTTGGCTGAGAATTTGCTAAATCTTTGAATGAAATTCATCTTCATCATAGACTGTGAATATTCGTGTGGAGGCAGGAGGCCAAAAATAGCCCGACTGCACAAACAGGGCGGCGAGTGATTAAGATCTGCTCCCTATTGTTGGTCTGGGGGTGCGGCACCAATTCAGCCAGGCGATCTGCTCATTAGTGGCGTTGGTGTGGCGGTGCGTTGGTTTGTGGCCATGGGGTTACGTGAACTGTGCGGCCGGCAGGAAGAATTTGGATGTCAGGTTTTATAGTCACGAGAAGCAGTTCACCTGTGTTCATGCTTCCTGCGTTTGTTCTCCACTTTACGTAACAAGAGAGTAATTTTTTTTTTTTTTTTACAGTATTGCTTTATTGTGTTGTTCAATGGCATCAATCACGGGATTTAAAAACTGTGTTTTTTCATTTCTCTGCAGCAAACTCAGACATCAAGCACAAAGTGAGCGGTTTGGCTACAGAGAAGTATGTTCAAAACAAGACACATTTGTGTGATAATTCTCTGGATTATCAATGATTTTTCACTCCCCGTGTCTCACAGGTGGTTTTGAAAGGAGATCCAAAGAAGTTGAACCTTCACGGGGTAAGACTGAGTTATTTCTAACTATAACTGTAACCAACTAATTCTAGATGACAAGACAAAATGTTGTCTTTATTTTGGTACAGCAGACGTGTGCCGTCTGTCTGGAGGACTTCAAAGTGAGGGATGAGCTGGGAGTGTTGCCATGCCAACATGCCTTTCACAGGAAGTGAGTACACGGAAGATGAGTCTTTTCTCACGCTTGTCATTGCTCTTCGCCAACCCTAAATGTCAGAAGGTTTTCACAGCTACTGACCGTTCTGTACGGTGACACTACTGGCATGATTATGGACCCAGAGCAAAGCAGAGGTCTAGTGTCCAGCAGCCAAGTGCTAAGTTATACCTCATAGTGTTTGTCTAACTTCCTTTTTTGACAAAAGTGGACCGTGTTTTTGGTCGAACTATGGAAAACAATATAAGCTCTGGCATCATCATAAATCATAACTCCAGTACCTGCAGAAACACTTTGTTTCCGTGCTCCATCTTTTGAGATATGGCCACTGATGACCCTGAAGTCTGGCAGGTCATAACATACCTGGCCGCATTTACCCCACTGGGAATGTAGGACTCAAGTGAAGGTTCCTCCGTCACACTATAGAACAGAGTCAGGAGCCAAAAATAACCGCTCACAGGTACCCAATTATCACAACATTTGATCCATGATACACACTGGTAGATTAACCCCATAGATGCCAGAGTTTCAATGAAATATTCCACTTTGATGTCAGTATTTCAAAAGGCTGTAGCTTGAAAATAATGAAAGATGAAGGCATGCTGAAAAAGTCAGTATAATCTGAAGTTTTTAATAGATTTAAGTTCACTCATCTAATTTGTATATTAGTATTTGTATATTATTTGTATTGCATATTAGTGTATTTACATAACTTTTACAGATGTTTGTCTTGTGTGCAGACGGGATATTTTATGATAGTACTATGTGCATAAATAACAAAAGCTTTACTAACCTGTCCAAAATGGTCGTGACAACTATGGTGCTGGTGTCTGCTGCGTGCATCCAGTGGACGGGAACACAGTAGTATTATTATCATGTCCTGATGCATTGTCCCAGTACTTTTTTGTTGTTTGTTTTGTTTTTCTTCTGACAGTTGCCATTGGCACACCGTAAGATTGGCTTCTGCTTGTGTCACAGGTGTCTGGTGAAGTGGTTGGAGGTCCGTTGTGTCTGCCCCATGTGCAACAAACCCATAGCAGGACCCCCGGAGCAGCACCACAGCATCGGGACTCTGCTGGATGAACTGGTGTAGCCGGCCTGGAGGAGCTGGAACACTTTTGTATTAAGAGGGCAGGGGACCTCATTTTGGCTGCACAACTGCGGCTTCACACCGACGTTACGATAGCAAGATGGGGTAACCTAGATACCACCAGGAGAGATAAAGGATGCTGTTGCCAAGCAACCAACCCTTGGATGGCAAACGACACCTTGCGGTGTCAGAATGAATATTCGGCACCGCCCACTCATCACTCCTGCACTCTTCTTTCGACGTTCCCCTCTTCACTGATTCCCTCTTTTCTTGTCACCGGGAGGAGAGCTCATGCCTCAAGGAGCGGAGGAGACCAAAGAGTGTACTGCCAGAGAGCCTGTGAGCACCGACAGCACCGTTCTAAATAGATAACATAGAAGGAATTTGGACAACAGTTTGTTGTAGGTAGCTGAAGCGCTGAGAGGGAAGTGAGTTAAGCCAGCAGAAGTTGTGGAACGTTCTAATGAACTAATGCACTTAATGCAGTCTCTGCGTGAGGATGCTGATTCTGAGGCACGCATGTAACTCTAGCTCAGTGCAGATAGCATCCAATAAATGTTTCAAAATTGGACTATATATCGTTTTTTCTCAACTAACAAGATTTAGCTGATGTCCAAAAATAGTTCTGATTTATAATTGTGGTAATAAAGCTCAGATAACTTCCCAGACAATCCCAGACAGACAGATTATTGCATCATACCGAGTCATACTCACCCGTGTTACAACACATGTTTACAGTAAATAAGCTAACATATAGAATCCAAGGTTTCGGATAGAATACCTCCTATTGTAGTGTTCTACTGTGAGGTAGCTTCATGGCAGATTGCTGAGATCTTTCTAAGGTTATCTGAGATGTTGTTGCAGCAAAGGTTTGGCAATAATTACTCATAAATTCTCTGTAACGTATTTCTTTAACTCATTCGTCAAATGCCCAACTTGCCTGTGCGTAATGTCGCGGGGGCAATGGCACCATCTGCTGGCAGGGCCATGTCACTGTCAGGTTTTTACGCGCCCAAATCTTTGGCAGCAGTTACTAACAAGCGTTTGCAATCGCGGATTATTTATGTATTTACAACACTTTTTTTTACAATACTAGTCCCGTATGTCCGTTAGTGGTGGTCTCCAAGGGAACGATTAAGTCAAGAATGTTCATAACAGAGCTCTAACAAACACTTTTCATACTTCAGTTCAGGATTGATCTTCTGGCCCGCGCCTGTGTTTCCTCCACTATTTTCCTGTTTGGATGTTTTTCCCCAGTTGAGTGAAAGTCGGTGTCTCACACAGGTCCGTGGTTCAAGTAGAATGTTTCGGTGTTGCACTTTTTTCATTGTATTTTAAAATTCTTGCACCGAAGGCCGAATCATTTTTATTGGGTCTGTGATGGACCAGGGTGGAGCTTTATCTGAAGAACAGGGGGGAGGAGGTGTTGGAGTGTCTCTCTGTCTTTGTACTGTGAATTTGCCATCGAAGCAACTCTCACTCAGTGTCTGACGTGGTGTCATTTGGTTCCAGGTGCACAGTCTAACGTGTAGAAGCATCACACTGCCTAAACTGAGCACAGCACTCACACAAGCACAGGTTTAGAAGTCACGCGTGTCCGACTGTGGTTTGCTAAAACATGCCTTTCCCCTTTTGTGACCACGTTCCATATTTTGTAAGTCAACTGATGTAAATAACTTGGAACAATAATAAAATTGTTTTGCTCTGTACTCTGTTTTCTTTCTACTTGAGTTTCTAGCGCCCCCCCCCCCCCCCCCCCCCCATTTACCTTTAGTATTAGATTTGTACTTAGCCAGAATTAGCAGGAATAAGTACGAAATATAGAATGTGTGTAGAATGGTAAACCAGCTGACTATAATATTATATTTAATTATATATTTAAGCGCAACATAGTTTTTATGCTGTTTTTTTTTTGCATCTTGCATTTTGCGTTTGACCATATTCAAAGTGATATGATCATGGTTACAATTATTTCTGTTTCACTTCTCTTCTATGAATATTGTCGTCCTGAAGACTGAATGACAACCACAAGAAGAAAAACAACCCCACAGGCAGCGGCTCACATTCTCTTGCTCACGATGCTGAGAGTTGAGTTCCAAGATGGCAAACATTTCAGGTGCACTGGCGCATTACCAATGGAAAATGAACAAGAATGAAGAGTAATGACTGGGAGTTGCACGCTCAGAAACCTTCTAAAGTAATGATGCAGTCAAAAAGATTAATGATTCATTCACATTCTTAAAGTGATCAGCAGTTGTGCTTTTAATGCTTTGAACAATCCACACATAGCTCTAGAAATCAAAACAGAAAAGACCTAAACAGAGGCAGAAATTATAAGACCTGTTCTCTCTGCTCTTTTCGATCCCTCAGATCAAGTGGATATAGAATAGTGTTGTCTTTATGTTTGATGTGGGCTTGAATTTAAAATATTTTATTCTGTTGTCAACGTCTTAAACATGTCCCATCTTAAATCCAATGGCAACACCTTTGAGCTCCACGTCTTAGCAACATGTAACTCTTGAGTTTAAGGCACACACGTCATGTTTACCGTCAACAAGTTAAATGCAGGCCGTGTTACATCGGAAATTTATTTTCTATAAGTAGCATTGCTATAAAAAGAGAAGCTGAAAAAAATATTCAGGCTACGATTATAGTAGACCATTAATTAATTTTATACCGAAGAGGAAATACACATAATGAAGATACTTGTTGGTTGCTAAGAAAATGGTTACAGTGGACTGGAAACAAGACAAGCCAGTGGGAACAGAGACTGAAACAAGTGCAGGTCAAACTCAGAGCAAGCCTGCAAATATAGCTTGTGTCAGACATCATGAAGGACAATCGAGAAGGGGAGCTTGTTGAATGATGTACGGATGTGTTTGGCTGGTCTTGACATTTTTTTTGTTGGTCATTTTATTAATTTATTTTTGTATTATAGGTATCGTTGTACCTTTAGTTGTAATTCATATTGACTGGTGTTGAAAACAATGAAAAATCAAAAGTAAAAAAGAGAGAAAATGCAACATAAAAACTGCCAAAACACAATATTTATTATTTTTCAACACAAACTGCCTTGCCAGATATGTATTTAAATAATCTACATTTTGCATTATCTGCATTTTGAAGACCTTTGTATGAATGGATTCATGGAAGCTGGTTTAATGCAATAGAAGAGCGGTGCAGAAGAACACATGCACCACATGTGAGCATCTACAGCGAGCTGTCAGAACTCCAGCTCCATCTGTACAACACCTCATTAAATGTGCAAGACCCTGTCTCATTGGTGGGTCGGACTGGTACCTAACTATTTCCCCACGACAGATTGCAGGTGGCAGAGCATCCAAGTCTGACGGGCATTCCTGACTCCTGCTGCCTTCTAATTAGTCTTCAGGCAGAAGCAGGAACTCGGAGGACCTGCGAAGAGGAGACTCCGGATGGAGGCAGATGGTGAGATGTACGTGGAGGCTGGATCTGGAGCTGGAGAGAGAGGAAAGGGAGGTGCTGGGAGAAGGTGGAGACTTGGAACTGAGAGGGTGGACTCCGTCGTCAATATCGGCTGAGTCGAGTCTCTTCAGCCTTCAGCGTTCACCAGGGTCTCTGGAGCTACACAAGAGCATTTGGAAAGCAGAACTGGTTTTCTACACTTTGGTAAGTTCACATTTCAATATCTGTTATTTGTTATGGCGTTCGGATCTGCTGAGTAATGAATCAACGATACGCATCGACTAAAATGTATAACATATTAAGTACAGTTTTTTAAGATGCTGATACTTTCTGACAAGTTAGGTGACTATTTGATGTGATAATGGTTGTGCACAGTGCTGGAGACTGCAACATGAACACTTGCATGCGGAACACACACACTGGAACATGGGTGGAACTGGAAACATAAGCAAGTCTTTCATGAGATCAGCTTCTACCTGAGCCATAAAGAGCCAACTGTGCCTTGAATAAACTGACGATGGTACACACACACACGCACACATCCATTGCTCACACACACTCTGAGTGGTAGGGACACACAGTGCATGGTTTGTTTCTGTCACTTCCCACCTTCACCATCTTGGCAGTCAGCGTGGATGCAAGGTCATATTAGGTACAAACCGGACCTGTGTTCAACATCCGGCGCTGCTCAATACTGAAAAATAGTAGTCAAATGCTGTGTCACATTACAAATCCTGCATCCTTTATTTTAGGTCCTGGGTGTTGTGGTGCAACAGCACAGAGATGAGCTGCATATTTATACATATATATGAATGGGATGGCGCTTCATTCAAAACATTATATAACATTCATCAGAGGATTCATTCCATTGTCATATCTGACACGAGAATGATCAAAGTTCTGTTGAATCTGTGCAAATAAACCAGCTTGCAAGTGCTCTAGTGATGAGCGACCTCTTTGCAGAAGCGAACGGAACATTTTTGGTGAATCTGTCCTGTTTTTTAAAACTTACATTTTCTGTTTGTCACCGGAGACTTATTTAGTCTCCCTCATCATGGATGTTTTGGTCACATTGTTTAATGTGGTACAGTGAAAAACGTTCCCTCTGGCAGAAGGGATGTAGAAGTGTTTAATCTGTTATTATTTGTATCGGCTATTTATTTGTGTCCATCAAAATGAAACACTTCAAGTTCCAGCTCTAGTTTTTACGATACATACATTGTCCTCTTATTCATGAAAAAGGTCCCAAATATCTAAGTCTGAACTCTGATCTACGATGATCTCTTTTGTATCAGATACTGATCTCCACCACCTTGACGTTTAGAAGCAAAATTAACCAGTAAGCACTGAAGGTTGAGGACCAGTGAGGACCCCATTACCCCAAAAGCGTAAGCTCTTCAACCACAGCTGTAGATCTTGATAAAATCATGGTAATGGAGAATCAGGATTCTACTTATTCATGGTGGAGGTCTATCATCCACCACAGGCTCCTTGATCTTCCTCTGTAACTCCAACGATGGCAGAGAAGATGGTCCAGGAATGTGAGGATTAACCAAGTGTCTTACTGTCATAGGACATTGTCACCCGGTGAAGGCAAAGGAAGAACGGGTCACATGACGTTTGAAGATGATGATGGCTCTGACTGGTGAAGAGAACAGAGGTGCTAGGACCATGGGATTGTTTGGTGGTCTTACCATGACGGAGGGGAAATGTGGTCATGCCATTGTAGGTTAAAAAAACCCTTATGTTGAAACGCTGGCTGCTGGCCCTGATGGCCCGTCTGGGCCTCATCGTTCTGGGTATCTGCTGCTGCCTCATCCTCTTCTACCTGCTGGCCTGCAAGCCCTCAGCTGGAGCTGGTCACCAGTCCTCCCTGTTGTCTGCAGCGGCCACCACCAAAGAGGGGTACATGGCCTTGCTGCAGGAGAGGGAGGATTCTCACAAGCATTACATCGACAGCCTGTCCAAGCAGATCGCCCAGCTGAAGGAGGCTCTCCAGGAGAGGACGCAGCAGCTCCACGAGTCGCTGGAAAAAGCCAAATCTAAAGGGATTCTACCTCTGGGTCTGGACAGTCTCCACAAAACCCCCACACAAACTGACCTGAGGGTGAGAACACTAAATATAACATGTCGAGGTGGAAGAGCGAGTTGAAAAGATCTGTGTTAATATTGCACTGTGCCT
This sequence comes from Synchiropus splendidus, assembly GCF_027744825.2. Taxonomy (NCBI): domain Eukaryota; kingdom Metazoa; phylum Chordata; class Actinopteri; order Syngnathiformes; family Callionymidae; genus Synchiropus; species Synchiropus splendidus. The sequence continues at coordinate 8,397,359 of NC_071340.1, read as the reverse complement.
GCAGGAGTTCTTCCGCTCCCAACTCAGCCAGGCAGAAGTCACCTCGGGTGCGAAGCTGCCCAGCGAGTACGCACTCATTCCTTTTGATGCCTTCACACTCAGGAGGCAAGTGGAAAAACGAACTGCGCGGGAATCCATGAAGAAAAGCATCATGTTTTGGCAAACATTGTTGTTCTTCATCTCTGGCTGTTTTAAAAGGAGCGAACAATGAAATAAAAAACAGCTAAATCGTCTTCCAAAATCGGACGTATCAGTTTGATTATTAAACAACAGCAAAAATGCATTTTTTTCAACAGATATTTGAAATAAATAAAGAAATAAATAAGACATTAAAAAAGAAAAAATACATATGAACAAAAATAAATATGTTTATATTTAATCATTCAGAAAGAAATAGTTCAGATTTTTTTTTTAATCACTGCAGATATTTTTATTGTCAACAATAATAAGATTTGAATGAATACGATTTATCTGCTTGCAAGCTCAGTGAGCTACTTAGGGGCACAATGTGACTCAGCCAGTGAAAATCATATCTGCCAGGTGCGTGAGCCGCAGTGGTTAGAAGCCGCACAGGTGAATGATGACTCCTTTCAAACCTTCCTAAATCCTGATGGAACTTCATACCATATACCATTCAATCTTCATTTAAATAGGCATTTTGCTGATGAAAGCCTGATAAAGACAAAACACACCACCTCAGTGGAGGTGGTTGGCAGGGTGTGTGATCGATGCTTCTCCTTGTATCTTGGGCCAGGGTGTACCAGCTTGAAACAGGTCTGACCAGACACCCCGAGGAGAGGCCTGTGAGGAAGGACCGCAGGGACGAGCTGATCGGCACCGTTGAATCAGCGCTGCACGTACTGAACGGACCTCAGCAGCATGTGGACAACATCAAGAGGAAGCACACGTACGGACCGGCCGACTTTATTCAGGGTGAGGGAATCTAGTGAAGTGATACTGAACCCTCTTACAGTAGAAATACATGCGCGGTGTGGCTCTCACTGGCTGGTTCTGGAGCACATTGTGACGTCACCACCCTGTTCAGGTTTGACTCGCACCGAGCGCGACAGAGGAAGCGTCTACGAGCTGGTGTTCAAAGGCGACCGGCCGCAGGTCTTCACTCAGCTGGTCCTCTTCAGGCCGTTCGGCCCTCTGATGAAGGTGAAGAGTGACAGAGTCGATACCCGCAGAATGCTCATCAACATCATCGTGCCTCTCTCCAAGAGAGCCGATGCTTTCAAGCACTTCATCAGCAATTTCAGGTTTGCTCAAATACCCTTCACTTTTTTATTGAATCACACTTTTGTGGAGCGTAAGTGCCGTGATGTCGTACCCTGCTCCGTGCTTAGCGTTCATTGATTTCTTTGGTGGCAGAACAGTTTTGTGTGTGTGCGTCTCTTATCAGGGAAGTGTGTATCCAGCGAGACGGCAGAGTCCATCTCACCATCGTCTACTTCGGTCGCGAGCAGATTGATCTGGTGAAAGCAATGTTGGACCAGATCACCAGGTAACTCCCATTCGTATCTTGTGCTGTGGTTCACAAGTGATTGATGTATGTATATGAAACTGACTGGTGAAAAGTTGTGGGAATCCTGTGCCAAAAAGAGCAGAGTCAAAAGGTCGTGTCCTATGTTTCTGCTCTCACCTGTGGTTGCAAGCTTTGGAGAAGGGTCTTGCTTCTCCTCTGGATGTCTGCTGAGAAGGTGATCTGGGAGAGAATAGGACTTCACCATGTGCTGTTCAATGCACGTGGAAGAGGAAGGAAGGTGGAGAGATTATGTTTCCCAAAGCTCCTCATTTTCCCCGACCTTGAATGGCTGGGCCAAACCTGTTTTCTCAGTTGCTGGCATCTAACCACATACAGACACAAACAATCTTTCCCTCTGCTGCTCTCAGTGATAAGAATTATAATCATCCAGACCCTAGTTTCAGAACCAAGTGTCTCACAAGTGGTTCACAAGCTGGTAAAATCAGTTCAAGCTAACTGTAAGGCATCATCTTGCTCAAAGTCATGAACCCAGCGACGTCAACTGTGTTCACATGACGCAGCAGCTCTGACTGGGGCTGAGATCAGGTGAGTAGTAATGAATCAGAAAGAACAGGAGTGTAAAGTCAAGGAACAGACTTGTTTCAAAATCGTGATGAGTCCTTCACAAGTCAAGAGGTGATTGTGAAATCTGGTAAACACCATCACGCCAATTTGAGTGAGTGTGTGTCTTCTTGTTCAAGGTAAGTTGTGGTTAAATGCATCTGAATGATGTTCCCCAGAGAGACTCGCTTCAGGAGCTTCACCCTGATCCAACTGAATGAGGAGTTCTCACGAGGGCGGGGTTTAGAGGTGGGTGCCAAGGCCTGGAGGCGGAGCCAGAATATCTTGCTCTTCTTCTGCGATGTTGACATCCACTTCACCTCCGACTTCTTGACCTCATGCCGTCTGAATGCAGAGCCAGGTGAGGCAGAGGCCTTATGGGTTACCACAGCAAGTCAACCTTCCTTGGTCATCCTCTCTAGTCACACCCAACATCTTCATGTCCTCTGTAGCGGAAGCTCATTGGATGTCTATTCTTCTCCTTTTTTCCTGTCCAACATCTCTCCGCTCCACATGTCCAAATCATTTCTCCCTAACTTTGCCTTCCAACTTTTCCACTCAGTTGCGATCATGGCCTTTCTAGTCACTTAAGTCACGAGACTTATTGAGTCTCATATCTGTATATATTGCTTTATATGTTCTATATTGCAACTTACTGCCTAATGGAACTGTTGATTCATCAGTCTCTACATCAATCCCTTTGTCCTGAACCGGACTCCAACACAAGCGGTCATTGTGAACTTCCGTGACTGACCTCTAGAGGGCAGAAAGTCTTAAACTATTCACTGGAATTACTTTTACATATCATCATGTTTGACAAAAGTTTTTAATGTGGCACATAATCGGTTCTCAGATCAGTTTTGCTGAGCTGTTAGTGGTGTGCTGATTTTGAATTTGAATTTTTCTGGACAAAACTGTGGCCACTCCTCAAAGAGCATCATCCCCTCGATACTGGGGAAGAGTTGTTAGATCTCCACACAAGCAACACTGTTTTGAAGACAGCAATGTCCACAGTTTGGCAAAGGAGGACAGAAGCTGTCCATGGTTCCATGCTTCAGTGTCACTGAATGCCATCCTTGCCTTTGTCATTCACATTCACTGGGCCGTGTGCTTATTACCACCCGCTTCCATCCAGGCCGCGGTCACTCTGTAAACTATGATAATGGCCCATTGATACCCATCTCCCTTGGACAAGGACTGATCATTTGTAAATACAATCTTCATTACCATGATAATCCCAGCTTGTGCACGGCCGCTAATGACGGCCTTTTGTTATTGACCACACTTGGACGAGTGCTTGTTACATGTGAATACATCAGTCATTACCATCCTCGCTGTTTCAACCTTTTGTTGCGTGAGATCCCAGATAACGGAGCTCTTTCTCAAGCAACAGAAGGAATCACAAATGACTCGATTCATACTTCATACATTGACAGCAAGAACTAGCACATTCAATGTCTTAAATTAGAAACAGGTTCGTAGAATAATGGTAAGTGTTGTGCCACACATCTCAGATAATGCCGCAAATATGCTGTGTTTGCAGGGAAGAGGGTGTATTATCCAATCCTCTTCAGTCAGTACAACCCATCAATTATCTACAGCAACCAGACACTTCTACCTTCACTGCAACAACAACTGGTAAACACTCTTTGACCACAAGCCTAAATTATTGTACATTAAACCTTGTTCTTTCCAATGTTGGGGTTTGGGGAGAAGTTGGAGAGGTGGAGGTATGAAACTCAATAGACAGAATACATGTGTTTGAAGAGAGGGAGCAGAGGAAGGGAAAACAGATCAGTGAACCAGTGTAATGGACAAAGATGAAGGGAGGTGAAGAAGAGAGTGCTGGCAGGGTGGAGATGACTGTGACATCAAGGGTGAAAGGGATTCATTGGACAGTACTGATAGCGCTGATCTATGGTGAAGTGTCACTGGAAGCAGTCAAAAGATGAAGGTGCTGAGACAGTCATTGAAGAGCAGAAATGAGTGACGGACAGTTCACGTGGATGGCTTTCAAAGTTAGGATGGTTGGGACACGTGAAGAGGTGAGTGTTGGAACAAGAATGTTGGAGATAGAAAAAGAGGAAGACTACCAATGAGATTCATGGCATGAGGTGAATGAGGAAATTAAGAGGTCAGCTGTGACAACGGCACATAACTTCCTCTCGTAGGAATTGCTGAAAGAGGACAAGCGGTAGCACAATGTTACCACACACTAACAACACAAATGTTTATGAAATCCACATACAAACACAAAAAGAAAAAAAGTCACACTGGTTATCACACACATAGTTGAAACTCAAAGGACAAGATGCAGAAACACACGACATAGACACACAACAATATACTTCAATGACAAATGGATTGAAAAGTAGACAAAAATAAAATAAGAACCTATAGACATTTATTTATACCACACAAAAGACATTAGAAGACACACACAAAAATGGAAGGAAACCAGAACATAGTCAGAGCAAGAGTTTAAAAGATTATTTAAAAGATATAAAATGTCACCATGCATTGCAGATGAAACTGAAAAAGACCAGACACAGGTGAGAAGAGCCAAGCAGCACAACTCAGATTCAGCACTCAGAAAGTAAACAGTAGCCTGAAAGTGTAAATCTGTTTCCAGGTGATCAGGAAGGAAACTGGCTTCTGGAGGGATTTTGGGTTCGGCATGACGTGCCAGTACAGGTCTGACTTCATCAACATAGGTAATGACTCATTGCCCAAAATCACTCCTTAAGTATAGGTCAACACAAATGAGCCATAACTTTATGACCACAATCAAAGCACAGCATGTTGACTGAATTTTCCTGCGTAGAATGAGCACCGAGATCTTTGTCGTGGAAGACTCATCCTCATGTGTTCTGACTACAGGCGGCTTCGACCGCAGCATCAAGGGTTGGGGTCTGGAGGACGTCCATCTGTATAGGAAGTACCTGCACAGTAAGCTGTTGGTGGTCCGTGCTCCGTCCCGCAGCCTCTTCCACATGTGGCACGAGAAGACGTGCGCGGACGAGCTGCCGCCCGACAAGTACAAGATGTGCATGCAGACCAAGGCCATGAGCGAAGCCTCGCACAGTCAGCTGGGCGAGCTGATCTTCAAACAAGAGATCCAGGAGCATCTCAAGAGGAGCAGAGGGATATGAAGAGTGTGATGAAGAATTGCTGTGATGTTTGTTGAAGTACACAATAAAATCCAGAGCTGGTGCTCTTGTGAATTTAGCTGGTAACTATTTAAGAATGAGTAAGGATGAAGTAATCCTGATGTTTCCTGGTCACTTTCGCGTCTGATTTGTTTATTTGTTTTGAGTTTCAGATCTGTTTCTATTCAGTTTCAGCTCAAACAAATGGAACCTGAGAGTCCAGAAACACAGTGGCCACACCTACTGTGGACTCTTGCTCTCGGCGCATGACAATGATCTCACACAAACCACACTTCCAAGCCCTGATAAACATTCAGGGTTTGGTGGTCGGGCAGCCTGGGTGAGTGCTAAAGTCGGCCATTGTCTGATGCAAAAATGAAATTAGAACTGATAAGGAAAAGTGCTGACTAAGCAGCAAAGTTATTAGCAGTCACTGCTCATGAGACGTGTAGCTTTTTTTCACTTTGATGCAGCCTTTGGTTTGGGAACTGAAAGATCAGCAAAAAAAATAAAAAAGGAGTCAAGTGGAGATACTTTCAACGGTCATGTGATCTCAAGGACTCTCGTGTCTGGCAACTCATAACAAACATAAGCTTCTTCGAGAAACTTTCAAACTTTGATAGAATTTCTTACTGTCAAATTAGTACTTTTTAGGTTTGGTCCTCCAAAATAGTATCTGTCAGACCTTCAAATGTTTTCTTTTCAGTATATAACTAGTCTGGGATAAATTAAACTACTGTTACTTGTAACCCATTTTAATAGCACTCTTCACATCATGACACCTTTGAAAGGGGCACGGTGAATCACGACGACAAAGACAGGAATGTCTGAGTCTATGAGTCTATAATCACAGAGTCATCGTCAGACAGGGGCGGGGCTTCATCACCAGACCACTGACTCTCAACATGATAGGCCACAAACACACACACTACTCAGACTCGTGCTGCCTTCAGGTCACTGTCTGAAATCACAGCGTCTGACCTAAGTTGCTCAACTCTTATTAATAAGATGACCTCATGTATTTCATTTCAACAATGTAGTTCCATTTAGTGCAGCTATTTTTAAAAAATTCTTTATAACTGATTAAATGCTTGAGTGCGGCACTCACAACTGGCCACAGAGCAGATTGGAAGGTGACAAACGTTCATTCACGTGCCTTGTCCATTGTTTTCATGGTGGGTCAGCAGGGTCTGTCCAGACTCACGGTCTGCCATTATGTTGGGCTGTAATGATGAAGCAGGTAAAACAGATTAAGGAAGTAGTGGACAGAATTTGTTAAAACAAAATCTAGGTGACGTGAATCGAAATGGAGAAGTTTTGTTAATACTAAACCACTTGTTCTTCTTTAACACAACAGAATCCACCTGGTTTTATCTGTTCACTATTGATCTTCACTCTTTTCCAAACTTTCTTCTGTTGTTCTACTTCTTTCTTTCAACCTCTGTCCATGTGTCTTTACCCCCTGCTCTATATGAGGCCTCTAAATTTATCTGTTTAGTGAACGGTCTTCCCTCTCGGAGCCCGGTAGTTGGCGACATTCCATGGTTTGGCACAGTCCCAAAAGCAAACGTGGAGCCATCGTCCCGACCAGCAACAGTGCTCGGATATTCTAGCGCAGGGGTGGCCAACCAGTCAGAGGCTAAGAGCCACATTGTTTTACTGTGTTGCTGAAAAGAGCCACATCCTACAAACATGGCAGGCTGTGAGGCTTCACCTGAACCGCTTGTCACGTGACTTAGCGGCAGTATAGCGGTTAAAGCACATCTCTGTGTGTGAGACAAGGTTGCTGGTTCATGCCGTAGGCGTAGGTCTCTTGCATGTATTTTTAAAATTCATACATTTTACCATGATCCTCCTTGTAATATCACGCGGCATAGATAGAAATGTGTATTTTACTTAGATATATTTTTTGATGTGGCTCATGCCACCAATGACGTGGCCCCAGTCTGTGTGTGTGAGCAACGCTGTAGACTGGAGCGTCTCATCTTCACTCCACTGAATTAAACAGACTTCACGGCGATCAACAATGAATAATAGGTGCCTTACGTTTTGTTTAGGGAATTACAAAGTGAAACGTGGAACTAAGTTATGTAAATCTTGTTGATAGTGGATCTGATGATGGTCCAAGTTTTACTACCGCGACTCACATCGGCATTGAAAGTCCAACTTCCCCCGGGTTGGAGCACGTGCAGCAAGCTTTATTGTTTATGTTTCAAACTTAAACGCAAGTCTTTGAACAATATGTTGACATTTCACCGGAACAGCTCTTGCGTTTTCGTCTTATTTCCTGTGTAAACCATCATCTCAATAGCAACTTGACCAAAATCATTCCCAGTTCAGCAGCTCGTCTGGTGAAGAGCCGCGGGTTGGCCAGGTCTGTTCTAGCGGTTCTTGGAGACTCCTACTCCAGAAAGCTAGACCTCTAGATAGAAAGAAATCTGAAGAAGAAATTTTGACTTCATCTGCTGCCCCCATGACCTGGCCTCGGATACGCTATTGAATGAAGTTTGAGAATTTAACTCATGCATCTTTAAGTAAAAAACTATTTTAAGAGTCAAAAAGTATGTTCATGTCTTGTACCACAGTGTTGACACAAATTCCAATTGGTGAGGAACCCCCAGCACTAGCCCCGCCTCTATGGCGTCACTGCAGGATTGTCCGAGCCGACCGTGAAAGCACCAGCGCAGCGGGACGCGCTCCGCTGCAGACCTGGTTACCTCTCACAGCAGGACGGACTCGAGCACAGAACCCCTCTGTGTGACGATGGTGGAAGGGTGAGCGGATCTGCGTGGTGTGTTTGTGTTAGCTCTAGACTTTCGTGTCTTATCCTGGAAAGCATTTCTCCGTCTCCGCGCCGCGTTAACTCGGACAGCCCCAGCAGGAGATGGAGGCTCCTCAGTGACGCTGCTGTCTTTCTCTTCTCCGCCGGGACACCAGTGAGACTTTCCCGGCTGAAGCTCTGCGACTCGTCTCGCCCCAAATCAGCGACCGGGTCGCGCGGAAGCGAGCATTTCTGAGCAACAAAGAGGCCGGAGAGAAGAGGAGGACCATGTTCGAAGCTTCTGGGATCCCTCTGATCCTGCTGGACGTTACGTGTCTGATCCTGGGTAGGTGAAGCTCATCTTAGTGGGTCACCTCAGATTGAGTTCACTCCAAACTGGGTGTTGAGCGTTATGACATACCAAGTCACGGTCAAGTCGGATAGAACGCCCCCGGCATCTCTGGACGCAAACAACTGCGGACAACTCAAAAGTTACTGATGTATTTTTGATCTGTAGATGGAAACCAAAACCGTAAACTGGACACAAATAGGACGCAGGTTCACCTCAAAGCCGGGATTACGTCATGGTGCAGCCGCTACCTGCGTATTTGATTTATGTCAGAATTAGAAAAACAATAATCCGAACAGTTCTTCCACTTGAGAGGGCGACGTTGGTGTTGTTGATGGAAAGCACTGTAATTACAACGTAGTGTTGGTAGTAGAAAGAAATTACCGTAGTGCGCAACTGTCAGTTTCACTGGATGAACTCATAAATGCTAGAGTAAATTTATGTAAGAAAGTCATGGCCCTCTGATTTGCAATTCTTTATTAAAATTAATTGGAAAAAATGAATGTAAAGCAGTAGTCGTCATATTTTAGTAAAGCCAGTAATAATACCGTAATAACACAATGTTTTGAAAAGATGGACTACATTGAATAAAAAAGGCAGTGGCATGAGAAAATGAAAACCTGAAAGCAAACCTAAAAATATAAAACAAAGTATTGAGTGAAAGCAACATCAATATGGAAATCATGAAAGCTGAAATTTAATCATACAAAGATGAACTCAATATATTCCTAATGAAATTGCTCATGATGAATGAAGAAAATGTGAAAATAAAGGAAGAATTTGTTAAACCTGGAAGTTTTACAGTTAAAACGGTCAATATATTGTACAAGATCTTAACATAACAATAGAAGAAACATGTAATGTTGGGATTTGACTCCCAAGTTAAATGCTTCATAAAGAATCCATTAATTTGAGAGAACTAGAATCAGTTGTTCAGTTACAATACATCTAGGTTGTGATGTATATTGTTCCATTGTGCATTTAAACTTGTTTAAAATTGCTATTTTTGCCACTATAAGTCATCAAATTGAGCATTTCTAAACTTCAGTGACACTAGCATTTTGTTTCACAACACTCACTTCTAAGAAGTCAATCTACATGAAGGAGCCCAGTCATTTGCTAATCAAATCCGGTCACATGACTCACTGAAACGTAAACACACCGTGGAAAGAGTTTGAGCAGAAGCAGGCAGGACGACAGAACCGAGGCGCCAAACGCTCGTGTGTGTTTTTCCGAGAGAGCCTATATTTTTAGCTCCGGGCGAAGAAATCTCAGACACTTTTGATCGTGAGGCCTGCGGAGATGTTCGGGTGTGTTTTGAGTTGGTCACACCTTCAACTCAAAACACACCGTGATGAGTCATGTGGGTATATCATGTCTCAAAGTTATCCAAAAATTTCCCAACCCACTTTATAATTATACAGACAATCTTTTGCTATCACAAACTCTGGTTTCCTCTCACATTCCAAAACAATACAGAGGTTAATTGATGACCACCAAATGTCATGGTTGGGTGGTTGCCTGACAATGCCGTGCACACCGCGCGCCCTGGCTCTCACCCGGGGGAGCTGGGATTGACGCCAGCTCACTGTAAGATAAGAAAATCCTGTGGTGAAGACCGTAATCTTGGTCACAATGTGAAATCCTGTTTCTGCATGTAGTGGAAATCTTGCACAATGTCTCCAATGACAAGAATTTCCCTCGCAGCCACATTGTAAAAGCCATGCCTTCCCAGTTATCGGTGTCAGTCATGCTTTCCAAGCAGCATTTTATAAAGAGCTTATGGTGACCTGAAATTTCTCCTCTCACACCTTCCTCAGTTGGACTTCCTTTTTTCATCCTGACCCCTCGACACAGCCCATTCAAGCGGGGCTTCTTCTGCAACGATGAGTCCATCAAGTATCCTCTGAGGGACGACACCATCTCCTACCAGCTGCTGGGCGGAGTCATGATCCCGTTCACTCTGATCATTGTAAGTAAACTGGCGTCCAAAAATGATGCTCGCAAGTTGCCGAGTTTTCCATGAAGATGAAGCCAAAGATGATAAACTAAGTCCTTGTCCCCCAGATCGTCTGTGGCGAGTGCCTGTCTGTCTACATGTCACGCATCAAGAATCAGTCGCTTGGTACCAAATATGTGGCGTGTGTGTACAAAGCCGTGGGCAGCTATGTGTTCGGGGCGGCGGCCAGTCAGTCTCTGACAGACATCGCCAAATACTCCATCGGCCGTCTGCGGCCACACTTCCTGGCTGTTTGCAAACCAGCCTGGGAGAAGATCAACTGCAAAGCAGGAGGATACGTGGACAACTTCAACTGCACTGGAGACAAGTTCCTGGTGGATGAGGCCAGGTAAAGGTTCAAGTTTTTCAAACGGATTCCTGAATGAAAATAGCACCAATTTATTCATTCATTTTTACCCAGTTAAGGCAGTAGGTGGGAGAAAGTGTGTGTGTGGTTTAAACCACATAGTAGCCTGCATGCTTTTGACTATGGGAGGAAACTTGATTTGGCCAATTCCATTTGAAATCTCTTTCTCTTAGATATTTTTCTTCCTCTTATTTCTAACTGTTGGGCTGCAGTGTGTCTCGATTTAGCTGCAGATGTAGTTGTCCTTGGCAACCTCACTGAACAACAAGTTCAAGTGAAGCCAGTCTTTGTCACACAACTTCCTTTTTTGAAGTCTAAATTAAGATCTGCTGCTTCAAATTAGGAAGATATTTGTGTCATCAGATTCCATAGAGGAGAAAATATACACATTAAAACATAGTAACTTAATAACAAATACTGTATTCTGACTGACTTTTCTTTTTTATTTTCCACAGATTGTCCTTTTTCTCTGGCCACTCTTCTTTCTCCATGTACTGTATGCTGTTTCTCGCGGTGAGTAGAGGGTCAAATCTGGCCTGTCGAGTATTTTATGTGGGCTGACAGTGCTTAAGTTTTAAGTGTACGAAAAACTATATCACCAAGAAACATGTTGCTATCAGGACCCGGAAAATACCTTTAAAAAAAAGGGGACTTCAAAGAAATGTCATATATTCCATCTTTTGTCAATAGGGAAACAACCCAAAATACGACGGAAAATGTTTGAAAATACAGGAGAGAGCACCATAACAGGGGAAGAAAACACAATAAATGATTCCATTCCATTAACTACAAGCAAAACAATATATATTCTGTTTATATTCATAGAAATCAGTTTCTCCACACGATGGCTGGAGAGAAGCTTAGACACACAGGAGAAGGTTGTCTGCCTAGTGAAGTGTTCCAGGCATGTCCATCTGGGAGGAAGCCCAGGGGCAGACCCAGGACATGCAGGGGATGTTACAGCTCTCAGTTCACTGTGGAGCACTTCTGTATGCCACAAGAAGAGATGGAGGAGGTTTCTTGGGTAGAGTGAAGCCCGGGCCTCTTTGCTGTGGCTGCTGCCTCCGCAACACGACCTCGGCAATGTGAAAGACAAGGGATGATAATAAAGTATCATAGGGTCGACAGACTCAGGAGGTCGGACTGGCTGGGATCTTGCATTGATTTAATACCACACATGAATGGAAATATCTTATGGATTGCTGACTTTAACAATATCTGACCTTCATCAAGGCCTTATGTGTACTCTCATAAGTACAGACTTCTCTAATGGCTGTGTCCATACTGAAACCAGCTGCGTCACAACTCGCTTTTTGTCTTCTTTCTCCATGGTGAAAGGATAACTAAACTCATTGTTAATCTATTGATCAACTTTTGGCTGCTCAGTCCAAAGTGCTAACACTGCGTCGACGATACTGTTAGTGCACAGACATGGAGTTAAGTATTGACTGTTGTGTACTGTTGGCTGTGAACAATGCACCACGTGATGTCATCAACAACAACATATTTTCCAGACTGATTCATTCAAGGTTCAACATTTGTGGATATAAATGTTTCAGGTGAAGTGAAAATGCTTTTAAAACATGTGCTTTTAAATCATGGTCCATTAAAATGATATAGACGTATATTGAGATCAGAAAATGAAATTAATGATTAACATATTACAACTTCAGTGGCCATGAGGACTGGGAAAATCAGGCCTAACTTTGCCCCGCTCTGCACCAAGGTGTACAATGCAAACACTCCTCCTGCAGGTACTTCTTCACCCCCACTGGTTCATATTGGGTCACATCGCCTTCCAAACACACCCACACTAAACACACTGTTATCGTTGTAGATCACGGGCCGACTCAAAAGTGCTGACACTGAAAAACTCTTGTGCTGTGTTGTACAAAGCGCTCTCAAAACACATGTTAAAGCCAACATTATCTGTTCTCTCTACAGCTGTACATCCAAGCTCGGCTGAGGTCAAAGTGGGCCCGTCTCCTGCGACCCACCATCCAGTTCTTCCTCATCTCCACGGCTCTGTATGTGGGCCTGTCGCGAGTGTCGGACTATAAACATCACTGGAGCGACGTGCTGGCGGGCCTCCTGCAGGGGGGCGTGGTCGCCGTGCTCACGGTACGTGCTCAGCAGATTTCTGCCTGTTGTTGTGCAAGCTTTGCACCAGTCACTATTGCAGCATAGAGGAAACGGGGCCAACAGTAAGCTTACTTCAAGTCTTCCTTCTGGCTACTGTGTCTCAACATATAATCTAAGGCGCCTCCCTCCCACATACTTATAGCCCAAAACACAACAACTGAAATAGAAGAAGATATGAATTTCCACTAACTCATCGGTCAGCTGAGAGAGCAGATCACTTTTGCACGTCCATGTCTTCTCCCCATGGAGAGGAGCACCAGATCGACTAACAGGGGTGAGCTTTGTACTTGGCTACCCAGGACCATCCTGTACTGCCTTGTTTGTGAGGCACTGCCCATCCCAGTCCATTCTCAGTTGAGTTTAGGGTAGAAACTATTATGATTATGACACTATTTTGATAGTCGATAAGTCTCAACTGAAACAATTGATGGACTCAGCATACGATAAAACTCAAATATTATGATAATATTAGAATGTTAAATGCACAAAATGTGTCTTGACAAATGTTGCATTTTACTATAGTCTTTAAAGTGCACATCATGAAAGATTCCCATATGTTTTTGGGCTGTGAAGGTCCTGGGGCCTTAGCCATTTGCTAAGTCACCCATGCCTAGAAAACATCAACTCATCACTGCCAACTGCGAGTCTTCAACAAAGATTTTTAAAGGCTTTCAATTACGCTTCAAATTGAGGTTTTAAAGGCTTCACATGAAACTACACATGAAACATTTATATCCACAAAAAGATGAAGATGGTTAACAAATCCAGCCTGGAAAATAAGTTTGGGCCTCACTTGTTGATGACATCACACTACGTATTGCAATTTTACACTAATGCAATACAGTATTTATTCGACACACATGCAGTATCATTATTGGTAATACATGGTTTGCACCCTCCTTGACTGATACTAAAAGTTGAATGATAGGCAGCTGTTGTGTCTTTGTGGATCTGGAGAAAGCATACGAGAGAGTGCCAAAAGAAGAGCTGTGGTATTGTATGAATAAGTCTGGGGTGGCAGAGAAGTATGTTGGCGTGGTGCAAGACGTGTATTCCAGGTGTGAGGTGTGCTGCAGGTGTAACAGAGGAGTTCAAGGTGGAGGTGGGACTGCACCAAGGCTCAGCTCTGAGCCCCTTCTTGTCTGCCATGGTGACGGACAGGTTGACAGATGAGGTTAGACAAGAAGCCCCTTGGACAATGGTGTTTGGAGATGACATTGTGATCTGTGGTGGGAGCAGGGAGCAAGTGGAAGATAAGCGGAGGGGTGGAGATTTGCCTTAGAAAAGAGAGGAATGAAGGTTAGCCGCAGTAGACAGACAGACAGACAGAATACATGTGTGTGAATGAGAGGGACCCAAATGGACAGGTGAAGTTACATGATGTAGAGATAAAGGAGGTGGGAGATTTTAAGTACTTAGGCTGAACTGTCCAGGGCAATGGAGAGTGTGAGAAAGAGGTTAAGAATCGGGTGCAGGCAGGGTGGAATAATTCGAGAAAAGTGTCAGGTGTGATGTGTGAAAAAAGGGTGTCAGCAAGGATAAAAGGGAAGGTGTACAAAACAGTGGCGAGGCCAGCAATGTTGTATGGTTTGGAAACAGAGGCACTGAGGGAAAGACAGGAGGCAGAGCTGGAGGTAGCAGAGATGAAGATGCTGAGCTTCTCTCTGGGAGTGAGCAGGATGGATAGGATCAGGGAGCAGTAGATCAGAGGGACAGCACATGTCAGGTGTTTAGGAGACAAAGTCAGAGAGGCTAGATGGAGATGGTTTGGACATGTACAGAGAAGAGAGAGAGCCAGTACATTGGTAGGAAGATGTTGAGGTTGGAACTGCCAGGCAGAAGGTGGAGAGGAAGGCCAAAGAGGAGATTTATGGAGGTGGTGAAGGAGGACATGAGGTTTGTAGGTTTGAGAGAAGAGAAGCAGAGGACAGGGTGAGATGGAGGTGGATGATCCGCTGTGGCGACCCTTGAAGCGAGAAGCCGAAAGGAAAAGAAGAAGATAAGCAGCCGTTGTGTGGCGTTACTGTGGAGAACAGGGACAAGATAACTTGGGTTTAGGCGTCACCTGGTTCAGTAGGTAGATGGCTGTTTTACCACACAGGTCTGTTCTTACTTGAAAATGAAGCATTGACGTGTTGGATGTTTACCGTCCGATACGTGTGAGATCGCTGGTCCAATCTCTGCTCTGACATTTGTCCCGCTGTTGCAGGTTTTCTGTGTCTCCAACTTCTTCGAGCAGCCGATGGACCCGGTGGTGTCGCAGGAGGAGGAGGAGGAGGCAGAGACCTCACATACCAGTTTGCAGGAGAACCCTTCCAATGGGAACCACTATGGCAGCACCCACCAAAACTGAAGCGCCAGCACCGCTGGAGGCATTTTTTTGGCAGCATGGATTTATTTTTAGGTGTAAAACTGAATTGGCAGTTCTCGCACTTTACTTGAGTTGGTGAAGCTATGTGGAGGAGGAGACGACCTCAGGAAACGTCACTGGTTCACAGTGCGCGCTTGTTCAAATGTGGTAACTAGTATATTTTATTTTCTGTGATGAATGAATCCAGTTGGGCAGGAATATAATGTGAGTCTGTTCTCCCTGCAAGCAGGCTTGTAGAGGGTCCAACATAACTGTTTGCCTTAAAGCTTTGACGCTGCCTTCTGTCCAACCCTCTAATCCCTCAGCTGTTGTGTGACTTAATGTATATTTTGCATTTTTGTACAGTTTTATACGCCTTCATGCGAACATTGCAAAGAGTGAAAAATAAAGCGTTTGTTCGGATTGAGTCGGCCTTGTCTTTTTGCTGTGAATCCAGGAAGTGAAACCAGCTTGTCTGAGAAAATGTCTAGTCGAGATGAAGCCAAACCACAAAAGCGTTTGTGTGAGTGTCGGCGGTTTGCACCAAGACAATCGGCGTGCGAGACGAGAAGCACGGAGGAAGAGTGTGTCAGTCGAACGATAGAGTCAGCACACGGCAGGATCCGATTAGGACTGGAATCCAATTAAAGTGACACATGGGCCTGGAAGTGATCGTGCTAGTATTGAAATATCAACAAAGGTTCTCAGCTTAGTCAGTGACTCCAGATAAGCTAACCCCACCTGTCCTTCCTGGCATGGCTGAGCTGCTACCACAGAGTGAAGTAACAGCAGTGTCTTCACAAACAAACACAGGAACCTCTTCAGCCAAAGGTATTTGGTGGAGGGCTTTGCCAAAATGCTGACCTAAACCCCTGCTAATCTGGGAGGGAGGCGTGAGACAGTATACGCCTGTATATGCTCAACACTCCGGCCTCACTTCAGCAAAAGTCCCAAAAATTAGATTATCACATTAGGCAGCAAAATTAAATTACAATTCATGAACAAGGTCAGACTTGATTCAGCTCCCACACTGGACCTTAGTCGTGTCCCAACTGCATCACTGTGTGGTAATGCGCTGCAACCCAAGAGAAGGCCCCGCTTCATTCCGACACAAGCGGGAGCACAACCTCCAAGTGCATCTTAGGGTGCATTCACACACCTGCTTCCATGGGGCTGCAGATGTCTGACTCATACATGAAAGCAAAAGTGCAACAGGAGTTTCAATGTTCCAATGGTTAAGACAGATTCACCAGTCATGAAAAACACTTGTAATGACACACAAAAAAATCAATTAATTGTTTGTACCCCCCAATGTATTCTGCCATTAAGATGTTTTTCCACCAATATGACGGTGAGCAATTAAATATTCATACACCATGTCAAATTCATGTCTCTCTGGCTTTTGTTCGAGATATCTGGACACTTCCACAGATACAAAGACACAGGCTGAACCAGCAGAACTGGTGAATAACTGTAACAATACATTGTTTATTGGATATCTAATAAATGGTTAAAACATCATTCGCAGTCAAGACACGACTCACTCTCTCCGGTGTTGTCACGGCGACCCCGACAATGGCCCTCATTGACAGCAGCAACATTCAGCTCTGTCGCGTGCGTCACTTCACGAAGCAGGAGACGACATCGCCATCGTGAAAAAGGTGTCACGTGTTCACTCCGGTACAGCACATAACTGTGCTGAAATAATAGAACCAACCTTCAGAACCGACAAAGTGTGCAGTGTTAAATTTCATAACGCATCGAGAGTAAACACACGAGGACTGGATTGTTTAAGGCAGACACAGAAAACAGTCAGCAATGATGTCTGTAAAGCAGTTTTCTGTGGGCCTGATATGAACGAATGGCATCTGAGGAAATTAATGAGTGACTGAACTCAAATGAAAGCATTGATTTTCCAGGTAATATCCATAAATTATTAATGAATATGATCTCCGAAGGAGCGTCCCTAATTTATCTGCATGAATAGTAGCAGTCGTATAACTCGGATAAAAGCTAAACAAGTTCAAAGGTCACATTTGATTTGGGATCAGCTTTAGTACGTCGCTCGCTTCATGTTTGCGTGTGCTGCCATCTACTGGACATTATTGGTTCGTGTGGTTTCAGGGTTGGAGTGCGGAAAGGGTTGACAGGTACGAAGCAGTGCAGTGGAGCGCTCTTCTGCCACCCTTGACTTAAAAAAAAAGAAAACTGTTATATGCGGTCACACATGAGCAAATATGGGTTTACTCTATTAAGTTGATGCATATTCTGTCAACACCCCAGAAGGGAGAAAGTAGCTATCCCTATATTAATAGGCAAGAAATACTCCGAAGTCCATTTGAGAATATTTTATTTCCGTAATAAGAAACAGTCTGCAATTGTTTTCCTTACAATCTGTCATTGTCTATGGTCTCCAGAAATGACAAGCCTGAACACAATGGACTTGGACCAGTAAATATCCAAGAGCGACCTCTAGTCAGAAAAAAAGTTGTGGAATAAGTTAAAGAGCAATTAGGACTATTTTACATCCTTGGAGGTTGTAAAATTTTATTGGGACAAATCTGTACATGGAGGTTTCGGCCTTCAGTGTGTTCACAAATAGACGCATCACGGGAGACGAACAGGAGGCTCACTGAAGATTAACAAGTGCTGGCCTTCACTCAAAGCTGGACAGGAAGTTGAGTACAATCTGCTTCAGTTTGGCGTCCGACGCTTCTGAGATCTTGCCATCAGCTCTGAAATGCAAAAGGTAGAGAGTTAACTCTTTCCTTGTCAGAACACGCAAGGTCCGTTTTGCAAAGTACTCACTTGATTGCAGCGAGCAGGTCCTGGTGCTGGCTGAGAATGTGCTGCAGGAAGGCTTTCTCGAACTTTGTGATCTTGCTGGGCTCCATCTTGTCCAGGTGACCTCTGACACCGGCGTAGATGACCGTTACCTGCTCCTCAATGGCCATGGGGGCTGCAGGAAGAGGTGACGTGCATTAGACCTCTGCTAAAGGGGGCTCAAGTGAATCCAGCATCACTTACAGTACTGTCCTTGTTTGAGCAGCTCTGTGAGCCTGACGCCTCTGTTCAGCAGCTGCTGGGTGGCAGCGTCCAAGTCGGAACCAAACTGGGCAAAAGCAGCCACTTCACGGTACTGAGCCAACTCCAGCTTCATGGTACCGGCCACCTGTCAAAGAGTTTGGTGCCATCAGAATCATCTACAAGCAGGTCGGCAGACCATCCGATGTTGAAAGCTGGAATGCCTTTTAAATCTCTCAGCTCAAGAGAACACATTTGGGAATAGAGCCCACCTGCTTCATGGCTCTGGTCTGGGCAGCAGAACCGACTCTGGACACAGACAGACCCACGTTGATAGCAGGGCGGATACCCTTGTAGAACAGCTCAGTCTCCAAGAAGATCTATCAGTGGGTTAAAAAGAAAATAAAATATGTAAAATCGATTCAGTGACTACTGATGCGCAGAGAAGCAAGTACCTGTCCATCTGTGATGGAGATGACATTGGTGGGGATGTAGGCAGACACATCTCCAGCCTGGGTTTCAATGACAGGAAGAGCAGTGAGGGAGCCGCCTCCAAAGTTGTCGTTCATCTTGGCAGCTCTCTCCAGCAGACGGGAGTGCAGGTAGAACACATCACCGGGGTAGGCCTCACGACCAGGAGGACGACGCAGCAGCAGAGACATCTGACGGTAGGCCACAGCCTGCACAGGAAAACAAGCACCACTTCAAAACACCCTCCTCTTCTCACGGTTCCTCAGCCACCAGTTCCTACCTGCTTGGACAGATCATCATAGATGATCAGAGCATGCTTGCCGTTGTCTCTGAAGTACTCTCCCATGGAGCAGCCAGAGTAGGGGGCCAGGTACTGCAGAGGAGCCGCATCGGAGGCGGTGGCAGACACCACGATGGTGTACTTCATGGCATCGGCATCAGTCAGCCTCTTCACCAGCTGAGCCACGGTGGATCTCTTCTGGCCGATAGCCACGTAGATACAGTACAGCTTCTTCTTCTCATCAGTTCCCTCGTTGAAGCGCTTCTGGTTGATGATCGTGTCAATAGCGATGGCGGTTTTGCTGCACGGAGAAATTTTGTTTAAAAACTCCTTTCAAGTTTACAAGCTAGAAGTCACAGCATGACGCTCACCCAGTCTGCCTGTCGCCGATGATCAGCTCACGCTGGCCTCTACCGATGGGCACCAGACTGTCAACAGCCTTGATACCCGTCTGCATAGGCTCCCTCACAGAAATACGGGGGATGATACCAGGAGCCTTCAGACCCACACGCCTTCGGGTTTTAGAACCCAGGGGACCCTGTTAAAAACAACGATCCACTTCCATCATACAAAAGCAAAAGCAGTTTTATCATCCACAAGAGGTTTATCCAACCTTTCCGTCGATGGCATTTCCCAGAGCGTCCACTACACGGCCCAGCAGTTCTTCCCCAACAGGAACATCCACAATGGCTCCGGTTCTCTTGACAATATCTCCCTCCTTGATCAGTTTGTCATTACCGAACACCACAACACCAACATTGTCAGGCTCCAAGTTCAGAGACATGCCCTGCAGGAGAAGATAGAATGAGTATCAAAATGCTTACCGGACACAGGTAACATCCCAGATTACCCAAAAATATTTTAATTTCCCCCAACACCTGGTCATTTTAATTAGGAGCCATATTCATATCTGTATGGTTGGATGTGGAAACCTGTGTTAACGTACCTTCAGTCCAGAGGAAAATTCCACCATCTCCTCTGCCTGGACATTTCTCAGGCCGTACACTCTGGCAATACCATCACCAATGGACAGCACACGACCAGTCTCCTCCAGGTCAGCTGAAGTGTCAGCTCCCAAGATCTTCTCCTCCAGAATTGAGGAGACCTCAGCTGTGCCTGTCAGGAAACGCCATTGTGGACATCAATTAAAAATGTCAGGAGTCACTGTATCGACCCATTTAAGTCCGAAAGAAAGACAATTTGAAACGTAACGAAGACGTTAAGATGTGGTAATTCACAACCTTTGCAATATCATAATTACAGGCTACAGCAGCAGTCAGGATACTATAAACTTCAAACATTAGAATGTTTACATTATTAAAAATAGAACAGACTGACATCTGAGTATTCATCTGTACAACACTCAACATAAATTTGTTACATTTCTTTTCTATATTTATTTGTGGCATATTATTGTTTAAATGAGATTTTGAGATGATTTAGGTGGCATGTGAACAGTTTTGAATGCCTCTGAATGCAAGCTTGTATCTATCTCAGTTGGCAAAGAGCTGTACGGGCTTTAAAACTTCAGTGTCATCCATGACCTCCAGAAACAAATGCAAAAGTCGAAGGCTTTCTAGTCAGCGCTCATGTTTTGCTCTGTCACCTGTCTTCTGCAGCCATGGTCTGTGTGTGTGGAGGTGGTTGACCCCGATGCAAGCGGCCGGCAGAGTCTTCGACACCTGGAGTCAAGACAAACGTTCACAAGAGGCATGGTTATTACACATAAACACCTTGATTGTTTAGCATGAGACATTTTAATAACTCAGAGTGTTAAACTAGTTAGAATTGGGACGCAGACGTGCCGTTAGGTTTCCTGACCTTCAAGCGTGGTTGAATGAGCAACTAGCGCTTAGCTTGGTGCTAACTATAGCTTACCTCTGCGCATAACAACGACCTTATGCAAGAGGACATTACACCAAAACGAACAAATTTAACAGTCCTTATTAAAAAAAAACAGAAAATCGTCGATATTAACTATTTAAAGTGTTGCTACAAGCATATGACAGGCCAGCTAACGGCCTTAATAGGAAACGTCACCGTCCACGAACTCAAAGTTGGAATGAAATTCATGCAAAAGCAAGCAGACTAAAAAAATACCAAGTTGTTTAATACGTACAAAAGCGGCTCTCCTGGGCAGAGCTCTCGCCAGAGCAGAAGCAACTCTAACAGATAACATGTTGTCGGGTTTGTCCTCCACCAGCAGCCGCTGCGACCTGCTTCAGAGTAATGGCTGAATGAAGTCTTCTTCTATTTATGTGCCACCGCAATCCACTCACGTAGCGGAAAACACTGACGCCTGCTGGTGTGGAGGGCTGCCGGCGGACGACAACAAGGTTATACGGGTTACAAAAAGAAACATAAAAAATGTTTGTAATTCAAAATAAAATAAAGAGGCACTTAAATTAACAGTACTACATGTATTTAACAAAAACAACTTGGAATGCAATGTGCTTGGCGAATCCGAAACTTTAAAATATACCATAAAAATAAGTCATACAACGAATTCTGATCATTTAAAAAACATAACGAGCAGTCACATTAAAATATAATAAATATATTTGATCTGAAAATATTCAAATTTACTGTGCATTACGGCAAATTGGTTGCGAGGTACCAGCACTCTGCGTCTCAACCACCAGGGTCCACCACTGAGCTGTGACAGCGAAATTACATTTACATTAAAATGTAACGCAGGTTTTTGAAATGATATGTGAACATTTGTAATTGATAATAACTCATTATATACATTTATAATGTACCCAACTTGTCTAAATGAAACCGCGCACTTTATTCGACAACAAAATAAATAACTGTAAACGCGTTCACATAACTTTTACCATTAACCACTCACATCAAAATACGTTTAGAATGAGTGAAGTTTGGCTGTCAGAGAGCGATCCGTGCACAGAATTGGATGTTGGTGGGAGGAGGACCAGCGGAAATAGAGGAGGGGACTGATAGCATGAGAGAGAGAGAGAGAGAGAGAAAGAAAGGGGGAGACAGAAGGAAAACATTACTCGCTTCTTTTCTTCTCCGAGTTTGAGGACTTTTCCTGGTTATCTGGCCAGATATCCTACTGCAGCCCAAGAACAGCCACGGTAAGGCTTCAGACTCTACTTTCCTGTGGTTGTATTAACGTGAAATGTGGGGATAAACGGTGGAAGAAAGTGGCTGCATGCAAAAGTGATGTATCGTTCCGTTTGTCAGACTGTAACAGTGACTCATAGAAAAGAGGTTTGCAGTGAGATAAGTGTCGTCTCAACGAGTTTGTGTGGTGTTTCACTTTGATAAAGTTGTTCTGTTTTATTTCGAGAGTCTTTCTAAACACGCCCACAGTTAATGGTGATTTGTCCCTCAGCCAACTCTTAAATTAGTTCTTTTAATGTGAATGTTTCGTCTGTGACGTCAGCAGTGATTAATGAAGGAATACTGTAAACCCACGTATCCACATCGTGCAGATAATATCAGTGAAAATAGTCCTTTATTTGTCCCACATTAGATACATCTGTCTGTTACTATATAACTGAATATAAAGGAGTCGTACCACTGTCCAAAACGAAATAACACCAATGTTCTTATTCTTTTGAAATCAAACTATGGACTGATGGGATGAAGCAAAACATCACGGTGTGTTGCCTACATCAGGTAACAACTGTCCAGTAACTAAAGAGCGACTGATCCAACTCATGAAACCTAACTTCATATTCCGGTTCCTGTAAGCCTCAACAGATGTCTAAACATGCAGTCCATATCAGCATGAAGCAAGCACCTCAAAATCGGAGGCCATGATACTCTGCCGTGAGTTATCGAGAGTACAAGAGCAGAAGTCTCTGTCTTGGAAGGAGACGTTATCTAAAGAATGAGCAGAAGTGGTGAACTGAAGTAGCAAGAGTAGTTTTTTTGAGTTTGCTTTCCCACGCAGACCAAAACTTAAGGTGCATGTCAAAGCATTTGTATACACTACTTTAATTATCTGTTGCTCATAGGTATCATTGGGGTGTTGGAGCATATCCCACTTAGGTCGGCAGCCTCTGTCAAGACAACCACCCACACACGACAGCAGTTTTAGATTCCAAGATTCACTTCCACCCGCCGTTTCATATTGAGCAATGACCAGATTACCAGTAAGGATGCAGTTGCAACTGTTATGGACTCTTGTATGGCCCACACACAGTGTACACTGAGGGTTCGTATGTGCATATGCTCCAGTGGTTGACCAAGGTAAACGCTCTTCTTTTTTAGCGTGATGTTATTGATATTAGAGTAAATGCAGTAATAACATGCGGAAGCTTGGTGATTGAAAATAACCGCGCTGTGTTGCTGTGTAGATGAAGAAGAAATTGGAAGAAGAAACAGAAATGACGACAATGTTTGTTGAACAGCTCAGTGACTAACATTATTAATGGTATTTTTCAAATGAGGGAGAGAAGTAAACAGACAATAATCCACAGTGAACTGAACACAGGCCTGAATGATGTCAGTGTCTTAACTATGCGACTCTCACTTTTAAATATGTCTGTCTGTTTAAATATGATTTTCACCTTACGGTCAATTAAAATGTTGCCGTTTGATCAGGTAAGTTGAGAGGAGATGCCTTTGGTTCCTGAGAGGTCAGGTGAATAATTAAAAGCGGGATTGTTCGGGTGTCATGGTGCGGCACCAGGTGATGACAGACATTGTTGTATTGTGTCATAATTGATCTGCTGTTCCCCTTCTGGCTTTATACACCTCCGTCTTATTAGACGCTTTGAACAGGATCTGACTGAACTTGACGTTTTTCCTTCTGACTAATTGTTTTCTCTTTTTTTTGTTAACTTTTTGGGCATTGTTTGTAAAGCATAATTGGCAAGTTCACATTTTTCTTTATTCCTGGTTTTGTATCTTTAAGTCTGACGGCGCTAAAATACTGGGACCATGGGGTCACTCACATGATTCAAGGGAGAAATTGCTTTGGAAAACCCCTGGTCAGATTGTCTTGCCCTGTGTTGCTGACTTGCAACTGCAACACAACCCTCCAGGCAGAGGCTAGCAGTGACAATCATAACTGCTCCATTGATCACTTCAGAAATGGGGCAGAATGATGTCAGACAATAATTTAATGAGGATTTATTTTGACAAATATTGCCATTTGCATGCAGTTTTTAATTCATTAAACACTTGCAATAAATCATTGGATACTAGGGCCAACAAAAATGTGATACAATCAACAATGGGGCTGCAACTACTGACTATTTTGGTAGTGGACTAGTCACAGACTACGACATGCATGGGTTGAAGAACTCACCAACATGGCTGACTATAGTGTTGTAAATACAGTAAAATGTTGTAAAGACTTGTGCAGTTGAATGCTGCTTTGGAACTTTTTCAATTTTAATTTCTCAAAATTTGTGAGAGGAATGAGTTTTTTTGTGAACTGGTCCCATACTTTCAACATTTTGGGTCAGGATGGTCCTCCGTTTACTGTGGATTGTGCTAAGGGAACGATGACATCACGACTATTGGACCTGTCAATGACTAATTTAATAGTTGATTATAGTCAGCTATGTCGACTAGGTGTTGCAGCCCTTATCAACTTCCATTTAAAGACTTCTTTATTAAAGACTTCTGAATGACAGGACGACCTGTTACGATGGATGAAGATTCACACATTGATATGAAACCTTAATTCACTGAAGGATGTTGCAAACATGCAGTATAACTATCATGAACTTAAACAATATCATGGAAAGGTACAGAGCTCTGCAGAACATGACGCATTAATCTAAACCCAACCCTGGTCGAACTGTTGAGGAACATCCTTGGTTCCATGGATGCAGTCAGAAAATGATGTCAATCATTAATCCTTAAGGCCCATGATGTCGGGAGGTTGTTTGGTTAACCTGTTTCCAGGTTGGAAACAAACGTGAAATGCAATTGGTGACTTATAAGTGTCAAAGCAGCTCCCGTGTTTTACCAAACACAAAAACTGAGGACTGTGGTCTCAGCCTGGAGTCCAGGACATGACTATTCAATTGAATATAGCAGGAGTTGATACAGTGACTTAGTTTTAAATCATCTGAATCACAGATAAATATGTGGCACACATTGTTTTGCTTTTATATTAGAAGAATACTTCAGTCAATTTGAACCAAACAAAAGATATAAAAGAGCTGTTCAAAATAGATCTATGAAGCTATTTCCTTGTTGTGGGGAAATGTGCTAATCAATCAATTTAAACTTGTACACATTAACACACATTAATGGCTAAAAACAGTGACGAGAAAGAATACAGTCACGTTTTTGCATTGTGGAACTGACACCCAAAGGTTTCCTTAGACTGGAGCGTTCACGCTGACAGGGTGACGGTAGTGATGTGTAGTCCTCGCGGCTTCCTGCCTTCCTTTTGTACAAACCTCAAAGTTGAAGACTGCGGGGCATGAGTCATGTGACTCATATCTGAACACTGGCTATGTTCACCTGCCCCCTTGTGTCTCAAAGTTAGCCCAAACACAGTTGTTATCTCAAAAGCATTATTGATGTGAAGCCATGTAAATAAATATTTATGATATATCAAAGGTAATTCACATTGAACAGTTAGCATAAACCATCAGTGACATTTACCTCATGTATGAGCGCCTCGCTCTATTTTCATTTATAAAAACGCTTTCCAGTGTTTGTTACCTTTTGTCCGCCGGACTGAATTTTCTGCTCTCCGGTCTTTTGTGGTTCATATGCCAAAATATTTCTTCTCTTGAGGCAAATCCTGTTTCCTCACAGAGGTCGCATTTGATTTCTGTTGAGATCCACAGCTTCAACCCTAAAGTCATTGTGGTCAATGCTCTGTTGGTGTGGCTGAAATATGATGTACTGGAAGTTGTGGTACTTAATTATATGCTTGTTTTTCCCCTTTAAGGGCAAATAAAAAACCTCCATGTATCATTATATTTCCTGTGTATTAGTTTATACATTTTACTGTGACTGTCAATAGCTATGGGGGAAGAAAAACAGACACAAGGATGGCTAGAGAAAGAAAATGAAGACATAAAGAAAGACCAAGTTTTATTTAGAATTTTAATCATAATGAATGAAGTACAGCATCATTTTGTAATTCTGTGGTGGCCTCATGAGGGCTGCATAAGTAGAAGCAAAGGGCCGCATGAGGCCCCCAGGCCGCACATTGCCCAGGTCAGGCGTAAGCCCTAGATCCAAACTGAGCTCCACTTGCTTTATGGAAATCTGTAAGTCACCCCAGCAAACACTCCTTAAATGTTATTTAACTGAAGAAATATGTCTCATTAGTTCAGCATTTCTTTGACCATGTTCTGGAACACGATAAGAACATCCTGATCCAAAAATGAAGGGGAGCGACCTCTGAAGCAAAAGATGAAATTTGTGCGAAATAAAGCTGCTTTTAGAGCAATGTTAGAGTCACGGTTCACGCTTGTTATATTTATTTTTTAGCCAGTCTCATTGACTGACAACTTATTGTAAACTTATTGTTAACTAAACTACACTTACTGTATCATCACTTTAGTCTTAGGCATGGTTGTAGTGTGGAGTTTTCCTGTGCTCTGGGCTAATATTAGCGCCTCTTCTTATGATAGAATGAGGACCTGTTGACTGAGATACTCCAGAAAATGGATCCTGATGATGATATAATACTCAGCATTCCTGGGAAGCCACACTAGGAATTTCTGCATTTGTGTTTAGACCATCAGCTCAAGTATGGTCTCTAGATGGCAACCCCATGAGAAAAAAAGAACGTTTTAGTATTTTCGTCAATCACCTCCATCCCCTGGAAATGTAAAAAATGCTGGCAGACACGCCGTCTTCGAGTTCCTTCTGTGTTTACTGTCAGATAACACGCACACTGGGGGAGAAACAGCAGCTGTCCACACAGACTTATCACAGACCAAAACTGAACCAGTTTCACAGAGACAGTTCCATCCATGCTTTGTTGCCAGTGTTTTAGACTTTGAATGTGTCTAAAAAATTTTAAGAGTTGTTATATTGTATCAGTGGTCCAAAATTTTACTCAATGTTATTTGTTCGTCATGTTTGTAGAGAAATGATGCACCGTCTTTTGTTCCTCCTGCAAAGCCAAAATGTGGTTCAAAAAGCAACAGAATGGACAGAATTTTCACTGTGTCAGAGGAGCATCACAGGTGGGATGGCATCACGGTGAAAAGTCCAAATGTTTCCTGACTTTTCACGTCTCTAGGTCCATCGACATGGTTGAAAATGTGTTGCATGAGAGTGTGTGAGAAATCTCAAATGCGTGAGGGTTGTAAATGTTAATGATGCTTTTCTATTCACAAGAATGTGGTTTTTCATTGATATAGCCATTGTGTCACCTGCTGGACACCATAACAAAAAGCCCATTCAGTTGATTCCACGCAGGCAGGACGCACACAATGTGGAGAAGGTTCTTAATTTCACCGCCAGAGTGGTCTGTTTTGATAAAGGACCACTGTTGAGTTGAGAAACTAGAGATCACTGATTGGACAAGCTGCCCATTCTTCATCTCAACCTCTGACCTCTCGAGTCAGTCACAGGTGACTGTAACGCTGAGGTCGAGTTGCACTCTATTGTTTGCATGAAATAATGTTATTCCAGTGTCGAGTTTAAATGTTGAAGTCACTCAGGCAAAGCCTGTGGTGTCCTCAGAAAGTATACCGTGACTTGAATCGGCTCCAACCACAGCGGGTGACCACGCCCACTGTGGCTTCTTGAAAACCATATGGCGCTTGTAGACCCTGAAAACAGACTGACCTGGTTTGTTTCAGTTAGGTTGCGGTTTGGTGTTTTGTATTTCGGAGTGTGAAATATTGCTCCTAGTTTTTGCATCTTCATTCAGCGAGCCTGAGATTACTCACCTGCCGGGACGCTGTTGTGGACTAATGCCTTGTTGGTGCTTGATGAAGATGCACTGTGTATGGTTGGGATGTCTGGGAACAATCCTGTGAGAAGCTCGGAAAGAGAGCGCTATCACAACTGTCTTCTTCACCAGCATGCTAAATTTAAAACACAAGACATTTTCCCACAATGGCTGTCGCCGAATTTTGGATAAACTTTGGATAGTCACAATATTTTCCATGACCAAGAGCGACTAAACATCATTTAAAGGGTGCTCCATTTAAGCTTGTTAAACCCCTTCATGGATTTTACGTGTCACTTTTTCCTTCTGCCCATCGAGGAGACGCCCCTTGCTGTCGGGTCACTCTGAGTGTGTCTGGTTAATTTAGCGGGGCTGAATGAATAAGTGGATTGTTTGCGTTGGATTCTTTTCAGGGAGTTTTATGCTTGGCACTTACAAATAGGTGGGTAAAAGTGTGGCGTCACTATGTACACACTCAAGCAGAGAGGAGAACAATCAACCAGTCAAAACAAACCCTGTCTGAGTGGAGTGTTAGGGTATCAAGCATGTCAACCCCTGAACTAAAAATATACTTGATTGGGATATGGTCTGGATTGACCATATGACATGTGGTAATGACTAATGACCAGCATGAGTGGTTAACAGTTGGACTCTCCTTGCATGTGAGGAGGGAAATGACTACTTGTAAAATGACAAAGCAACACCACTTATGGTAAACGTGGTTCCTTAAACTTGTAGTGGTAGTTGTAATGTAACTGTTGCGAGATTAAAAATCATGTTTCTTCCCTCCCCCACCCCCAATGTACTCAGCAAATTCATTTATTCTAACAATTTGTTCTGTACTGTTGAATGCGTTAACCTGGTCCATGAGTAGCGTTTTCCTCATTTGAAAGTCATATCTGTTTTTTATCTTGTCATACCTATACATAGCTTCCTCATATGCTGGTGTCATGGGGGGGCTGGATCTCTCTTGAAGTCTCGACACAAGTCAGCTTGAGTTGTTGATATATTGTGGCTTCTGTGCTGCTTGTGGTTTGTAATGTGAAGTTATAGAAGTTATAGTCCATTGGAAACTGTGGGGGACTGAACTGTACATCTGTAGGCACCTGCTTATTCCTTGTTTCAGTGCAATCCTGTATTTCCTCTTCAAATTCTCATCCACAGAGACAATTCAGTCTCAAGTCAATAAAGGTCCTTTGTCTATGAAGCCATCGACTTAACCTCAAAATCTCATCCACCATTGAGGAGATTGGATTCAGTTTGGTGTGGAGGCATTTCGAGTGTCTCTTGCATGGTTGCATGAACACTGTGGACATGGTTAAGTGGAGCCAGTCAGTCAAGGTTGATCGAACAGGATGGTGTTTGACTTCTGTTGTGGCGAAGTGCCACAGTCGTTGAGGAGGGGGAGGTGACATCGCTTTTATTCTTTTCGTCAAAACCTTCTTCCTGTGACTAGTTGGGCATTTGAGCTTGAACTAGAATAAGACCTGGGATTTAAGTCAATCAAAATTGTGACACAAATACAAACACATGAGCTTTGAGCGTTCCAGCTCTGGTCTTAATGTGTGGTTTAATTACATTCCGTGAGGCGCTTTCTCAGCATGTTTCCTATGTTCTTTTACGCGGTCACACACATACACACTCTGTCTTTCAAAGTATTAATAGTACAGAAGCATTTCAGACCTTCAGCACTCATGACAACCATGATTCAAATTTCCTCTCGCATCTCTCTCACTTTCGTTATCAAGTCATCAAGGACGTTTGGCTGTTTGGTGGCTGTGAGAATGTGTCACTGATTTATGTGATGTTCACTGGCTAATTCGTCTTGAATAACTTCTGCACCCCCTCTGTACCAGGGGTGTCAAACTCCATCACCCCATGAGCCGAAATGTTAAACACCATCCGAGTTGTGGGCCAAACAAAGTGTGTATTTTTGAACAGTTAAATGGTGACTAGATTAGAGACTCTTCTCGAAGACGAAAGATACATTCTTTTATTTAAAATCTCTGCTAAAGAGAAAACAGCCTGACAAAATCTGTGTGGGTCATGATCACATACATTTGCACTTTAAATTGCATTAAATTTTAGATTTTAATCTCATGCGGGCCACACATAATGACTTACCAGGCTGGATTTGGCCCCCCGCCCTGGAGTTTGTCACCTGTGTCCTATCGAAACTAACCCTTTCACTTAAGCCAAAAATAAACCCATCTGTCTCGCTCTTCTTTTCAGGCCGATATGATAGACAGATAACAGAGAAGGAAAGGAAATATGTCTTTCTTTGGTCTCGATTTCGTCAAGAAGAAAGAAAGGGGTGAGTGTGGATTAACAACTAAACTGAATCGTGCTTTTATTTTGTACTGTATCATGATGGCCAAAAGTCAATATGATGACATTTTGGCACGCATTTATGTGGGGTTATATCTCTAACTTGATGTGTTATTTTCATGAACAGAGGTGGAGAGAAAACTGCGGGCCAATGACCGAGAGTACAACCTGTCTTTCAAATACGCTGTGAGTACGAAACTGAAGATTTCATCTTGTATATTAATGCTAACAGACCTGGTGTGCATTGAATACAAAGTCATTTCTGAGGCCAGTTATTGGAGACTGTCTGAAGGCCGACCCTGGGTAGCCACAACACGTTACCTCACCCCTGACTGACATACACGTTGGTTATCTGGAGCCACTCCGGATGAGGAAGTCTGCAAAAGTTGAAAAAGGAATTCCCGTTGAAATTGTGTCACTGGTGCCAGATTGAGGTCACTGCTACCTGTCAGTGAATACATGTTGATTCGATTTAACTGATTCATTGTCAAGTCACTGCCAGCAACCCTTCCTCAGAGAGGTTAAAAATGTGTTGGACTTGATAGTTTGGGCTCTGTATTGTTTATAGGATTGAAATGTGGATTCTGGACTCATGTTTTGGGCTTGTGATCCTGATCTGACCAAATTCAAAGTACTTTCATCAAACGTGGACCATCTGAAGTAGTGTTGTTCTTAGTGAGACTTCTGTTATTCGATAAAAGAGAACCTTTTCAGACAAAAAGACTGAATCATAATGCAAATGTTTATAACTATTTCCTCCATCTGCTAGTTTGTTTAAACATTTATATACAAAGAAGTGGGTGGGTGGCTGTGTTGTTGAAGGGCGATAAAGTGACACTGGAGTCCAGCTGGTCAGCCTGATAGGACCGAGCTTCCAGTGGAGGGAAGCTCGGCCCTATTGGGCTTCTTTCATTGGTGTAAACTCACAATAAACTTGGGCCCGGTTGCAGGACCGATGAGCAACCTGGCTGAATTGACAAATATCATTTGGTTTCAGACAAACGCCATCAAGACCTCCAAGTACAACGTGTTCACCTTTCTTCCCCTCAACCTTTTCGAGCAGTTCCAGCGGATCGCGAATGCCTACTTCCTGTTCCTGCTGGTGCTCCAGGTGAGGAAGCACACCTGTTGAACACGTGCAGACGTTTCAGTGGTCAGTTGAATTCAATTCAATGTATCCAGTAAGAGCTATAAATGATCCAATGACACACATTTTTGACACATCACCTGTTTTACTGTGGTTCAGAGAGAGCCCACTGTATGTGAACAAGCTTCACACGCTTTCTGGTAAGCTTGGCTTACACAATCCTACAGCTCTCAAGACAGCAGCAAAAACAAGGAAGTTGAACTTCACAAACAGGATGTTGCTGTCATGTTGAAATTCGGTATTCAACCTTTCTACTGTCAATGACAGCTTCCCAGAATCAGTTATAAGTGTTACTACAACACAACACAGCGCTTATGAAACTCACTTCTTCTGAAAAATATTACAATTTAATTGAAATTTTTATTTGAACAGGAATCTGTTTTACACATCTATTGTCTTATTTGAAATGAATTCATATTTTCCTCCTTAACCATGGTGTCTTCAGGTGATACCTCAGATTTCGTCTCTTTCCTGGTTCACCACAGTCGTCCCTCTGGTCCTCGTGCTGACGGTAACTGCTGCTAAGGATGCCACTGATGACATTGTGAGTCCTTAATGTAATTGTACGCTCAAGATATAAGATGATGATTCAATAACTGATTTGAATCATCATCATTCAACCTTTTATCTTATGTATCATCATTATGATCTGACATCATACTCTTTGTGCTGTTTTCTGTACTTCATTTTTCTTCTTATTTATTTATTTTTTATTTTTTTCTATTTATATTCTCTAGTTTTATCCATTTAAAAATATTTCCACCTAAATTGTGTTCCATTTTTCTCTCTTCAGGAATCAAATCCCACACTCTGAGACAGTAGCTTCACATCAAAGCAGAAATTTTATTTTTTTCATTTCAAAGTTATAGCAAGCTAAAGTTTGCCAAATGGCTGCATCGCTGCCATCACCCTGTTTTTAGGATCACAAACGCCAATCACTGAAGCATTCATAGCGTCTGAAACAAAGCTGTTTATTGCTAAAAAAAAAAAAAAACTGGGTCACATTATTGCACGTAGTCAGTGTGACAGCAAAACCACATGGGAACATGCACACTCAGGTCTGATCCCCCGACCTCTATTTACCTTTTCATACGTGAAATATTCTCTCTACTCAGTTCCTTTTCATTGAAGACAATGTTTATTTCTCATGCACATGCCATGTTTTGAATTCAGAGATAGTCATTTGTTGTATTTTTGCATCTCTTTGGAGATTGGTTTTCAGTTGTTCGTGTCAGTGTGTGTGAGACTGAGTGTGATCATCGGCTCGGCACGAGTGCCGGGTGTTATATTGACTGTCATCACCTCCTCAGCCACTGTATTTCAAATCATCCATTTACCGCTCTACTTTTCATTCCCCCGTTCCTTTAAGTTGAGCTTTTGTAGCCGTTGTTTTTCAGTGTTCAAGTTTAAGTATGTTTCATTAAAGAACTCACTTTGGCGACAGCAGCAATATAGTTAGCAGCAGTTAGAAAGTTACTCTGTGAAGCCTGTAAGCGGCTCTGTTCACAGGGAGTGGCGAGTCAAGAGGTTGGACGTCATGATGTCGGTATATTTTTAGAACTAAGAAATGGTTGAACATAGATCTAAAACACCGACTCCATCAGTTCATCTCAATAACACTGTTGATAACTCTTAAACCATTGGTGATCCCCTTTAGAAAATTTGATGGAGGCTTGCCAGAATTGGGTTTTTATGTTGTCCAAAACATTTCTGTTCACGGTGTCTCGTATCACTCAAGAGGTGGTCATTGGTTCAATGTTTGCAAAGGACAGTGAAATATGCTTGAAGTCTGATGCCGACGTATGAAAAAACGTATGGCAACAATGACAATTAGTCCGTTTGGTGTTCCAGAATCGACACAGGAGCGACAATCAAGTCAACAACCGAAAAGTTGAAGTTCTCATCAATAGAAAGTAAGTTTGACTAAACCCTGTTGAGGTCGTGGCTTGTTGAACAGTGACTTTCTCGAACATGGCTTAAATATTTCCAAGGGTTTGCGCTGTCACAATAATCCAAACAAACACAGTGGTCATCCTGCAGGTGCTTCCTGTTTCTCTCAATGATCAGGATGTTATTAGATCAGATTAGACTGCCTTTATTCTCAGTATATTCAGGAATAGATCCAGGAAACCTGCATGCTTGTTCTGTTCTTCGGATGTTTTGCAATTACAGAAATGCAAATTGTTGTAACTAACTGATGATTTGTGTCAACAATTGTATTTGTTACTGAGCAGTGTTATATGCATGGTTAGTATTTCAATGAAGCCGAAGATGCTCTTCTTTCCTATCTGGTCTCTGTCAGGGATTGTATAGGACTCACACCCTTTCACCATCTAGCTACGTTCACACATTGCCATTATTTCACACTCTCTCTGTCTTTAGACTGCAGAATGAGAAATGGATGAACGTTCAGGTGGGAGACATCATCAAGCTGGAAAACAACCAGTTTGTCACCGTGAGTGAGCTAATGAAGTTTATTTTTAATAAGTATAGTGAACCTAGATGAGCTTCGGTTCGGTGTTCGGTCCGTAGCTGTAGGCAGGATGTGAAGCTTTGGCCAATGTGGGAGGCGGAAATTCTACCTCAGACTCGTCAACGCTTCCTCCTCTTCCACAGGCCGACCTCCTCCTGCTGTCCAGCAGTGAACCTCTCAACCTGGTCTACATTGAGACGGCAGAGCTGGACGGGTAAGACTGTTCCTTAAATTATGGATAACAGCAGCATCCATCGACACAGCTACTCTGAGAATAGTCAGCAACCATGACATACCAAGGAAGTGGTCATAATGTTATGACTGAACATTTTACAATCCTCCTTGACTGTTAGTCAAGGAGGATTGTTTTTAGTTTAATCCCAATAGGTTGTTACTTCAACAATATGCTTGCCGTATTAATGACTTTTGTACTGTCAATTTGAAGTATTTACTTCAAGATAAATCACTCCTGTGTCATCTAAGTCTTCCTCCTCTTCTTCAGTGAAACCAACCTGAAGGTGAGGCAGGCGCTGACAGTGACCGGAGACCTCGGCGGTGAGATTGAGAAGCTTGCAGACTTCAATGGTGAGTCCGTGTTTGTATTGAGACTGGCGTGTGTTTGGACGGATCTCACAGCTGTTCTGAACTTCAGGTGAGGTCCACTGTGAGCCGCCCAACAACAGGCTGGACCGCTTCTCAGGAACACTCTCGTATGCTGGTCAGAAGTACTCACTGGACAATGAGAAGATCTTACTGCGAGGCTGCACGCTGAGGAACACTGAGTGGTGCTTCGGACTGGTGCTTTTTGGAGGTGACAGTGCTCCGCAATGTAGATAATATTTATCACTGAAGAAATGTGCGGCAACTGTTTTCTGAAGTGAAGACTGACATCTATAACTTAGACACCACAACTGCTGTATGACCTACTCAACTGTGGGTCTTTTACAAAGTACTCCTCATCTTCTCTCCATGTCCTTTTGATGCCACCTTCTTCATCAGGTTTATTGAGTCCAACTGTTGAAGAATACAAATGACACATGGGCCTCAACACACAACACCTCTGACACCATAGAGAGCCATCCTAGAATAAATACACTGGTCAGATAATGAAAGTAATGGATAGATATGACTGTATAATATTCAATTTTAACAGTGGCAGTTACATGAAAAGTAAAGTAATGTAAGAAAATGTGTTTTTTTTAATAATGGCAGGAAGGTAGAGACAGCTACTGGGGTTGGACAAAATAATGGAAACACCTCAAAGCTCTTTAAGGTGTTTCCATTATTTTGTCCAACCCCTGTAGCTTGCATTATACTGCAATAACTGAGTGATAAATTGGCGGTAAGTCATGTTACTATGAGGGAGAGAATCATAAAAAGGAAGAAAACTTTTTTGGGGGAAATTCCTTTAATGTCGTCCAAAAAAGACATGTCTTTTTTTAGTATTTTGTCCTTCAGTTAAGAGATTGATAACTACAAACAACGTGAATCAGTGAAGTGTTTCAGTCATAAAATAAATAAAACACGAGTATGGCAGTCACATCCTGTGGTGTGGGCTGCATCCAACAGTGACTAAGTGACTAAAAAGTTAACCATAACACTGTGGGGTCAGTGATGATGTCACTGGTTAAACGTTTGCAACAGACGGTAAAAAGCATTCTAGATAAACGTCTCTCCTGAAGTCAGATTTTCATTCTCATTCCTATGATAACAGAAAGCATGGTCTGGACTCTGTCACTTGATAGTGATTTCTTAGAATCATTAGAATTTATAAAATGTGTGCTGGGAGTCCCCCTGAAACACCTACTGCACAAATGAGAGTGAGAGACTTTGTGACGTTTAAGATAGATGTGATACCCAATTTCCATATATCAAATGTGGAGGTTGTACTGTCTGTTTTGGTTTCTCCATGCATGTGTGGTTTTTCTCTGGGCACTCCAGTTTCCTCCCTCAGTCCATAGTACTGTACATACATGGTGGCTTGTTCTTATGTGTGTGCATGACTGTTAGTATGACCGACTTGTTCAGGGTGTCCTCTGCCTCTCACCCAAGCACCTGGGGTGGACTGGAGTCATGAATTAGCAAAGTAGAATTAAGTGAGATGTGACCTGGTATCATCTGTGTGTCAGGGGTCAGATGTTACTGAGACAAATCCCATCCACGTAGTCTGCTGGACAAAACCAAAAATCACATGTTGACCAGATGGTCAGACCCGCCCTTAAGGATAGCTGTGTGAGTGAAGAGTTCATCTATTGTAACAATAGTAACCGTGTTATTCCTGATATGAGCTGCTTTGGAGTGTTGGGACAGATAGAACTTAAAAGTGTGGATGATTATAAAGGTGAACAAATGTGGCGAGGTCACTAAGTAGCATCTTTATAGATGTGTTGCCATGATGACAGACACAATTATCATTGTCAAGGTGAAGGTGAGCTGCGACAGGCCACCATGGTGTTTCGCAAAAAACAGTACAAAATACGTACATACATAACAAATTTGTATTTATTTGTTACAATTGATCAGTGGTATTTTAATAATATACCAAAACAAAATGAAGACAAATGTTTAAGTTTATAAAAAGTTTTCTCTTTTATAAAAGTATTTTGCTGTAGGCAACTGAGATGTAGAAATACATAACAGAAGTATTGCATTCCTTTCGTCTGCACGGTTTTGGTCTCATAACTTCCACTTGGATTTCAGTCTTGAATACTTGTCAGCTGAGAATTCATGGCGTGACAGTGTTTTTCTTGCATTAGTTCATGGAATTCAGCAAAGTGTTTAAAGTGCTCTTTCTTTTGGCCTCTCAGGTCCAGAAACTAAGTTGATGCAGAACTGTGGGAGGAGCACGTTCAAGAGGACCAGTGTGGACCGGCTGATGAACGTCCTCGTCCTCTTTGTGAGACATTTTCTCACTCTTTAATCAGTTTATAAAGTACTGGGATGTTGTTCTGGCTTTCTGCTTGTGTGTCTCATGTCTGTTTCACGGTCCACTAATTCCATGTTAAATTATGTCGTGATTCCTCCTGAAGATTTTTGGGTTCCTGGCCTTCATGTGCACCATCCTGGCCATCGGAAACTACCTCTGGGAGCTGAAGGAGGGGTCAGAGTTCACCGTCTTCCTACCGAGGCAGGACAGAGAAGAAGCCGGCTTCTCTGCCTTCCTCACCTTCTGGTCCTACGTCATCATCCTCAACACTGTGGTGCCCATCTCGCTCTACGTGAGGTAGGACCGGCTTTCCTTCTGCACAACACACATCTGAGACAGACCTGTGTGTGCAGCGTGGAGATCATCCGACTGGGCAACAGCTTCTACATCGAGTGGGACAGGAGGATGTACCACGCTCCTAATGACACACCAGCCGAGGCTCGGACCACCACTCTGAATGAAGAACTGGGCCAGATTAAATACGTGTTCAGTGACAAAACCGGCACGCTGACCCAGAATATCATGACCTTCAATAAATGCTCCATCAATGGCAAAATCTACGGTGAGAAGGACGATGCTCGTGTAAAAACACTGCGAGATTATCGCAACTGTAACGGAATACATTCTTATCTGTAACCATCTCAGTCTTATATTTAAGCTAGGGATGGGACTGTGTAAAAATATATCAAATTTATTGCAGGTTTGATCATTTATTCATAGCGATGAATCACATTTTTATATTTGACAGCGGAAGGATCCAATTAAAGTTGAATCTGTTCCCATACATTAAGGAGGAAATGGCCCAGTGATGTCTTGGTTAAAACGTCACATTGTAGAAAGCAACTGTACATGCAATTTTAATGATTTATTTATATAATTATTTATTCAGCCCCAGCCACCCATCTGTGGTTTCCAACATTTTTTCTAGTTTTATATGGCTAAATAATTCAAGTTGTGGTTTGTTGAGGGACACTTGTGATTCCATTTCATTTATTTACATTCACTTGCTTTTACTGTTTCAGGCGACGTGTTCGACCACACTGGCCAAAGACTTGAAGTCAATGAGGTGAGTTATATCAACGTCACATCCCCATCCCCATCAATATGTCCCCTAATGATGTAAGCCTGTGGTTCCTGGATCTACTTGTGAAGACATGAAGAGTAGAGAAGTTAACCCTTTGGGCGCCAAAGTCGGAGACGAATAGCAGTGGAGGTGGAAGTGGTGTTCATGGTCCCACCGTAAACAACTGCGATGATGCCAAACCATCATCATCATTGTTGCTTCAGAGATAAGGAAGATTTGTTCTATTTCACAGTCTGCCTTCTATACACGTTTTCAAGATGCAGCCTTTTGATGTCTTGATATCCAAGTGGAATATGTCATTGAAAAACCTCTGGCATGCAAAGAGTTAAGATTGAGGGGGCTGACTTTTTGACGACCTCTATATTGGTGTAGGTGATCAATTGTGTTAACTTCTGCTCGCCTGTCTGATGTTTGACCTATCCTTCTCTCAGCATACGGAGACAGTGGATTTCTCCTTCAATCCTCTGGCGGACCCTCGATTCTCCTTCTATGATCACGCCCTGGTGGAGGCAGTCAAGCTGGAGAACCCAGAAGTCCACGCTTTCTTCCGACTGTTGGCTCTCTGCCACACCGTCATGGCTGAAGAAAAAAAGGAAGGTCAGTGACAGGACTCGCCTGAAAGCGTTTGTACTCATGGTAACAATGAAGAATGATCTGTATCTTTTTGTTGTAGGCGAACTTTTCTACCAGGCTCAGTCTCCAGACGAGGGAGCGTTGGTCACGGCTGCCAGAAACTTTGGCTTTGTTTTCCGCTCCCGGACTCCAGATAGCGTTTCTATTGTGGAGATGGGGAAACAGCGCAGCTATGAGCTCCTGGCCATCCTGGATTTCAACAATGTCCGCAAGAGAATGTCAGTCATTGGTGAGTTGTTATGTTAGTCAGCTGGTCCAGGTTTCAATTTTTATCACTTTAGTGAACACGTTGAAATGTTCACAGTGCGGAGTCCGGAGGGAAAGTTGTCTCTGTACTGTAAAGGAGCCGACACCATCGTCTACGAGAGACTTCACCAGTCATGTAGCAAACTTATGGATGTCACCACAGAGCACTTGAACGTCAGTTCTGATGTTTCTTACTTTTAATTCTTCACATTTGAAATGGTTTCTTAATATATTTTAGGAAGCTAATGACAGTGTCTTTATTGTGTGTGACAGGAGTTTGCAGGCGAAGGTCTACGGACTCTGGCGTTGGCCTACAAAGATCTGGACGAAGATTACTTTAAACAGTGGAATCAGCGCCACCATGAGGCCAGCACATCCCTGGAGGACCGTGAGAACAAACTGGACCAGTTGTATGAGGAGATCGAGAAAGACCTGCTGGTATGAAACATAACAACTCTCCATAAAATATGAAAACCTTCCGTTCATCACTCTCCGTGCTCTGAATGTTCATCTCAGCTGCTCGGGGCAACTGCGATAGAAGACAAGCTCCAAGACGGAGTCCCTCAGACCATTGAGCAGCTTTCAAAGGCCGACATCAAAATCTGGGTTCTGACTGGTGACAAGCAAGGTACATCATATTGGATCTAGTGTTTGAGGACAGGTCAGAGTTAGCTTCTTTATCTCAGATCCAGACTCAACATAAGTGAGAGAAAATGTGATCGTGCATGAAGTGGGAACACATGATGCTAAAGGCCGTCTAGTGCTTTCCATTTTGTTGCTCAGTATTTGGACAAATTGTGTGCAGAGACGGCAGAAAACATCGGCTACTCCTGCAACTTACTTCGTGAAGAGATGAACGAGGTTTTCATCGTGTCTGGGAACTCGCCAGAGGAAGTCGAGCAGGAGCTGAGGTTAGTGGAGGAGAAGAACTCAATAACTGGAGAGAGAAGAAGAAATGTGACGCTCTTCTTGTTGCAGAAACGCACGATCGCTCATGAAACCGAATGCCGCAGAGGACTCTGTGTTCCTGCCAGACGGTGTCCTGGGTAAAGGAGCGATGATGCTGTCGGACGAAGCGGCGAATGGGGACTACGGCCTGGTCATCAGTGGACACAGCCTGGTCAGAACTGACTCTTCAGAAGAGTCGCATGGTAATGAATGAAAGTTAACTCCTCTCCATGTTGTCTGGCAGGCGTACGCTCTGGAGCGCGGCTTGGAGCTGGAGTTCCTGCAGACGGCATGCATGTGTAAGGCGGTGATCTGCTGCCGGGTCACGCCGCTGCAGAAGGCTCAGGTGGTGGAGCTTGTCAAGAAGTACAAGCAGGCAGTCACTCTGGCCATCGGAGATGGCGCCAACGACGTCAGCATGATCAAAGGTGAACTCCACGTCAGCCACTTTGCCAATACACTCAGGGAGTTCACCTCTTCAGTTGTGATGAAAACTGGGCTCTGGACTTGTTTTCCCTCTCTACAGTGGCTCACATCGGCGTGGGCATCTCTGGTCAGGAGGGCATGCAGGCTGTCCTATCCAGCGACTACTCTTTCGCCCAGTTCCGCTTCCTGCAGCGCCTCCTGCTGGTGCATGGGCGCTGGTCCTACCTGCGCATGTGCAAGTTCCTGCGCTATTTCTTCTACAAGAACTTCACCTTCACCTTTGTCCATTTTTGGTACGCTTTCTTCTGCGGCTTCTCTGCACAGGTGAGACAAACTCATATGCATCTCAGGTTGGGTTGCTGCATATAATCAAAGGCTAAGAGGACCATTTATGCGGAATGTTATTGTTTATCACATAAAAATGAAATCTGAAGGTGAAAGTAGAAGTCGAAAAAGCCCCAAATAATATTTTGTGTGCGTGTCTTTTCCAGACGGTTTATGACGAGTGGTTCATCACACTTTACAACCTGGTGTACACAGCGTTGCCAGTGCTGGGGATGAGCCTGTTCGATCAGGTGAACGTCTCAATTTAGGAGTGAATTTTAATTCTACTGTGGCGTACAGTTTTGGAACACCCTTAAAATTTGATGTAATCTCAAATATTATCATGGACATTTGTCGGAAAATCGTTTCTGTGTTGCAAGTGTGGCTGCGTTCTACAGACAAACAAATTCAAATTCCATTTTTTAGTTTACATCGAAAACTAACAAACTAAAAAATAATCAAATCAATATTTAATAGTCCTTCCATTAGCACACTGTAGAATGCAAGGGGTGTTGGGAAACTATTGAGCTGGTGAATTGAGTGTGAAGGGCAGGAAGTGTTGACTCTCCCTCCCCGTGGTGGTCAGGATGTGAACGACGTGTGGAGTTTCCAGCACCCCCAGCTTTACGTTCCAGGCCAACTGAACCGCTACTTCAGTAAAACCACCTTCTTCAAGTGTGCACTCCACAGCTGCTACAGCTCCCTCGTCCTCTTCTTCATCCCGTACGCGGCAGTCCATGACACAGTGAGGGGCGACGGGAGGGAGGTGGCTGACTACCAGTCCTTCGCCCTGCTCACACAGACCTGCCTGCTCTTTGCAGTCACCATTCAGGTGAAGGATGGGCTCGATCGAAGGAAACCTACCCATGACAGCAACTTGACATCACTGTGTCTTTGTAGCTGGGTCTGGAGATGACCTACTGGACTGCCGTCAACACCATCTTTGTGTTGGGGAGTCTGCTCATGTACTTTGCCGTCACCTTCACCATGTACAGTAACGGCTTGTTCCTCACTCTGCCTGC
Source organism: Synchiropus splendidus (assembly GCF_027744825.2). Classification (NCBI taxonomy): domain Eukaryota; kingdom Metazoa; phylum Chordata; class Actinopteri; order Syngnathiformes; family Callionymidae; genus Synchiropus; species Synchiropus splendidus. The sequence continues at coordinate 8,355,961 of NC_071340.1, read as the reverse complement.
AGCGTTTCCCTTTGTTGGTGAGTGTTACTGAAGCTTGGCAGCATTCAATGTTGTTACACTTTCACTTTCATCATGACGTCCCCAATTTTCATTTAGGAACGGCGAGGAATTCTCTGCACCAGCCCAACATCTGGCTGACCATCGTCATCACCTCCATCTTGTGTGTCCTCCCTGTGGTCACTTACCGCTTCCTGCTGCTACAGCTGTGTCCGACTATTAACGACAAGGTGCCTGCGGAGTCCCCACCATTCTCACCAGCGTCTTTTTGAAAAAAAAACATGACAGTTGTGTCTCTTATCTCCAGGTCATGTTCAAGGTGCGACAGGCCAAAGCGTCTCCTCCCCCTCCCCCGCGTCGCACACGCATCCGCCGCACCAGCTCACGTCGATCCGGATATGCCTTCTCTCACGCTCAGGGTTATGGAGACCTGGTGACCTCCAGACGCTTCCTCCGACGCCCGGCGGTGTACCGCGCCTCAGGGTTCACCAACATGGGTCGCAGCACCTCGGGATTCAGCCCCATGGGACGCTCAGCAGGGTACAGCCCCACAGGTCGCCTGCAGAACATCAAAGTCCCAGAGGTGGAGGTGACTTCGCTGCAAATGTTCAGAACCCTCAGCGACCCTGCTCTCTGACCCGTCACTGCCTGTCATTTTTGAGCGATTTCAAGTGTCATGTTTACAGACGAATGGGCTTTTCCAGATCTTGGAATCCACTGCAGCGTTCGTGCTAAAGGGAACACCAGTGAACCAATGAGGAGTGGTGTGGACCAAAAGTGTCTTTTTAAACTGTTTCTTCACGTAAAGAAAATCTCACCTCGCCGATGTTCTTTTTACCTACACTAAAGTGTCGAGCTGTTACTCAGCAGATCAAAACAGTGGCATTGCTGTGGCTGGAATCAATAAAATTCTCAACATACACAGATAAAACCTTATATTAAATAACTTTACATTATGTAATTCTATCTGTTTTATAACACATGAGACTAAAATAAATAAACATTTATTCCGTGACTTTAAACATGACATAAATAATAGAAAAAATCCTAGCTTGTCTATTAATCTGCCATTTTTAAGCTGTTAAAGATTTTGAAATCATCATCACTATTTCTCATCAATACGTGTAAATGAACTGGCATTCAACCCACAACTCTGGCCAGCTTTGACAATCCATCGAAGAAAGAATGTACGTTATAATTAAGAAGTTTCAGCTTGATTTGAGTCGTGATGTTCGAATTTCTAACTTGAAATATGCCTGTTATTTATGTGTGTTTCTTTAAGCGCTACTTGTCAACATGAAAAGACCATTCAGCTGTTTTGTAGACAGTGGGATGAAACCAGCACAAGATTCTTAGGACAAGATGTGACATGAGAAATTGGGAAAATGTCTCTAAACTTTCATGTTAATGCTGAAAAAAATACAGAGGAAAGAGTCTCTGTGGTCCCTTTTCCAATGTGGCCTGGTCAGTTATTTATTATATGTAAAGTCGACGTTCAACCACTTAAAAATGGACCTGTGTACGTTTCTATGCAGTTGATGCTTCATTGTAGTGAGCTTTTCTTGTGAGTCTTTCACTTTCCAGTTCAGTGAATGGACACTTGGAGTTGACTGACAGCCTGGTTGGCCTCAGGGTCGTCACCTTCAACTGAGAGCTGAAACTTCCTGCTATGCCCTTGCACTTTCAATGTCCTTTTTCTGGAACAATGCGTAAAAATATCTTGGTTTTATTTCACGTCTGGGGATTTTTGTGACACATTTGAGCTACAAACCCATTTGTTTCTTTTTTGCTGCATGTGCACAAATGTTTTATCTCTTCGCTCTGTCCTGGTACTCTCAAAGAACGTATTATTTATCAATGTTTTGTAATCGTTGATTATGTCAGTCTGGCCATTGAATGTGGATTTTGAGAAGACAAATGTTTTTTAAGTGGTTGGTAATATTTTTATATGCTTTTTTACCCTTTAATTCAAATTAAAAATCTGAAATGATGAATGGATTCCCTCTTCTGTTCAGCTTTGCAGCGTTTATTTTAAGAGTTTGCTGTTGATTTGAAAATGAAAATCCATATTCGTATTCATCTAGTTCAGCATCTGCGTTTGAACAAGTAAAACCTCAACTCCACGCCTGAATAAAATCTGAACGTTGTTATTTAAACAGTCTTATCAAATTTTTCAAACCACGACAGCGTGTGTGTGCGGTCTCTCGCCTGCAGGTGGTGCAATTGTTGTCGAAACCGCGCGCACCCCTTTGTCAGTCAGTTTCATTCGCTCAACCTGCATATTCATTTTTGCGTCTAACATTTTGTAATGTTAGATCATTTAATATAAGAAATAAATGTATATTGGCATGTATTTCTTAATCAACACGGGAGAGAGGGTAGTTCCACAATAATTACCTCTAATATTTTAGGATGTTTGGGTCAGAAAAAAATAAAAACAAATCTTTTTTTGCAATCACTTTACCTCTAGAGTTGAAATATGGACAGGACATATGCCAACCACAATTCAAGTCATTTTTCTCTTCTGTTTCGAGCACTAGATGCTTTTTCAGAAATAAAAAATGAACAACCTGTAACATGATCTTGAAACGTTGTGTCGTATATGTTGGCATAGTAGAATTGGCATAGTTTTCCTTATCCACTGGGTGAAAATCTTCAGTGGTGCCTGCTAAAGGACCTCTTTCTTTTGAACTGTCACGATCAATTGGGCAGCCAAAGCATATGATTTGTCTGCCTAACTGAAGAGCTCCTCTTTAACTGTTTTTTTACTGCATGGAGGGAGACACCCCACTACTCTTTGACAGGAATATGTTGTAGAAAATGAATGAAAAAAAGTTATTTAAGGTTAAACTACAGCAGGAAATTCAGAGCATGCAAGTATTCACCATTTTCAGAAGCTAGTGCTGTGGCAATAGTGAACCTGATCTGCAATAATAATCTGCAATCTCGTGCGAGCACTTTCCTAGTTGGTGAACCCCCACTGACCAAGGCAATAAATTCTATTCTGATTCTGAATAAAAACTGCGATGAAGCTCCGTTTTACAGTTGACAGTGAACCTGATGGGCCCAGTGATCTTTCGCCTTGACTGGATCAGGACAACACAGATCATCCTAATGAGTCTGAGAAAGTCTAAAGGTCACGAGGGCTTTCTGCTCCAATTTGTTAAGTTTACTGAAAAAAAGAAGAAAAATACTAATAATAACCACCCAAGCCCTGTTCCCATTGCATGATAGGCCCCCCCACCCCCACCCTCTCTGACCCGGGCTTGATGAACAGATAAGAAAACAGTGTGAGGGAGGATGATTCTCACCCTGTGATGTCATTAACAATGACTGACCCCGACAGTCAGAGACAGCCTGGAACTCTGGAACTATTTGTATATTGGGTATTAAACCTTGCTTGATTGACTCTTTGATTCACATTATTATGTTATATAATCAATCATTTACATTTCCATCACTATCTAGATTCAAACCTAAGACATGCAGCCTTTTAAAAACGCTTGAAGCAGCGGTCACAGGTTTGGTGTGAAAGTGTGTTTGCTTGTGGTCTCAGTGTGAAGACGTGTGCGGCAGCAGCAGCAGGAGCAGGAGCAGGTATGTACATCAGATCTGTGCTGGTATTTGTTTGGTGTCTTACTTTTGTTTGGTTTGTGCAGTGAGCTTCACACGCATGCCTGTTTGCACAGGGGTTATAAGGTTTTTGTTTGGTGTAAGAGTGCATGTTTGCGTGTGAATCTAATACTGGGAAAGAGAATTAAACATTCATTAAAATAAAATAAAATGAAAAACTCAAAAGTGAAAGTTCTGCTGCCCTCTTGCGACCATCCACGTCGTTGCGTGTTGCGGTGCTGCCTTTATGTACATTGGAAATAACATAAATCGAACTTGATTTCAATATAACACACAGATTGAGCTTTAAGTAAACCAATGAACGCTCTAAGGAGATCAAGTTGTAAAATGTGAACAATACTGGGACTCAGATTCATGCGATGAAATGCTTTAGTTCACGTTGTAGGCAATCGCCGATGCTTTTATTTCCCACTGTCCGTGAACACCCCGGCCGCTCCAGACTGCTTTACATTGTTAACGTTGATTTGGGCAGTTTTGTCTTCCGTGAGCCGAACCTGGGTCACACGGTCCCAGTCAACGCTCGAGATCTACCGTCCGCCGGACTCACCATCACTAGGTGAGCTACTTCCCTTTCTATTTACCTCGTTTTCACCTCTGAGAGGAGCCAATAGTCGCACGTAGAAGAAGCTAATGTTGGCGAGTATATCTTCGGGGGCTCGCGGTTTTAATTCTGGAAAAGCATTCTGTTTTTTTAAAAAGAGGTTTTATGGGTTCGGCTTCAATGCCGCCCTCTGAGAATAGTTCACATGTATTTGTAGTTATGAGCCGATACTCTTGAGTTGATTTAGCAGGCGTTCGCCTCCAGCAGCAGGAGGAGGTGCTGGTGCCAAGCCGTGTTTCCCATGGAAACACCAAGCTTTCACACGAGCTGCGAGAATTCTCGGCCAGCATTTTGGGGGTGTGATCGGTCTCAGACTAGTGGAATTATTAAGTCGAAGCAAGTCCGACAGGTTTGGTGGTAAACAACAAATATCATCTGAAGGAGTCGTGACGTGGAGGCGCAGGTTCATCTCCACCAGGTTCTTTTGTTGACACGACTCGGACTCCACATTTGACGACCTCTCCCCAAATTCAACGTCTCCTTTCTGCTCGCTCCCACCCAGCCGGAACATGTGGAGGATTATCGGCTGTCACCCTGCCCGAGAGGGAGGCTGCCGGTAGGGATGTCGCTTCTGTGAAGAGCCGGGGAAGACGCTGCCGTGTGCGGACAGAGGCGCTCTGGACACCATGACTGTTTTCAACCTGGAAAATGTGGAGGAATTTTATGATGTTGGAGACGAGCTGGGGAGGTAAGTGTCACCTGACCCGTGGAAATGCAACAGTAATTCCAACACGATAAATAAGATGTCATTAATTCACACCGCTTTTCCACATATGGCAAGAGAACCGGCACCAGTTGTCAGTCACATGTAGGGCAAAGAGTTGGTTTCTGTTTGTCAACATTCTGTGTTATTTCCAAAGATCCCAGATGTTCATTTAATTTGTTATCCTCTCATAATGCCAGACAAATATTTTTCCTACTTTTTTTTATTGAATTAACAAGGCCAAAAGATGGGTATTAGTCATTGCAACTTGTTCAGGTATATAATTTTATTTTGCTCTTTTCTCGATGTTTAAGAAAACTCTTTCACTGTGCTTGAAAATATATTTTTAAAAACGTGAAGCTTAAACACAACCTGTCTGGGTTTTCGTGTGCAGTTGAACTTGTTCACTACTGTAGTGAATCTTCAGCTTTGAATGAGATGCTCAGGTCCCGCAGGTGATAGAATCGGTGGGGAAGCTACTTAGGAGAACTGACTCATTTGCTATGGTCTAAGTCAAAGCCATTCCGCAGAATATAATTAAGGTTTTATGTGGTGCTGCTTATGTATCTTTGGAGACTTGCCCATTTAAGATGGAAATTAAAAGAGGAAATTAGGATTTAAGCCAGTTCAGGCGATAAGATGAAGCTTCACTGAGAGGGAATGCAGATTTATTCACTGTTTTCCAAGTGGTTAGGATTACATGTTGTTTTCAATAAAGTTGGACAAAGTTTTGATTATGAAATATAAACCAGATATAGAGGCCTATTGGTCACCGTAACAATAACAGAGTTTTACATCAGTGACTCAAAGCTCTTTTCGACCACTGTCGATAATGTTTTTTTTTAATAAACCAATGGAAAATAGGTGGATTGATCATTGCTTTTTCAAAGTATTTTGCTTCCTTATCATAAATATAATTTTGTGACTGATCCATGCTGTGAACTTCTGCGCTGAATTGAACCGTGGATGAGGTTTAAGTTGCTAAAATCCTCCTATGTTCAATCACCTGGATGAAAGCGTGAAGTGGCTTTTATGTTGTAGCAGATCGATGAACTAGTCAAACAGCAGACATAGTATCAACTGTGCATCTGCATGTTTGTCCTTCCCTCTGTGATAAATGGCTCCCATAATGCCTTGCTGTCAGTGATAAAGCGCGTGTTGCTGTAACTCTTTCGACCGGATTATTTATTACTGAGTCAAGCTGACGTTTTCATGGCAGATCTCGACTGAGGAGTGTGTGTCTTGTGTCTATCTCAGTTTGAGTTACAGCCTGAGATGTTGAAGGAAGACGTAAGGAAATAAAACACAGAGAGTTATGGCATACATGAAGGATTCCTCCAGTCCATAAGTAGCAACTCGCGCTCACTGAGAATCTTATTATGCTGCTATTCCACATTCTCTCTTATGGTTGGCTTGCATTTGCTGCTGACTGTTCATGCGAAAGAAGCGCAAAGATTGATTTTTTTCAACTCTCTGTTGGACGGCATCAGGCACCCTCTACTGATGTTGTGGAAGATGAGCGGCTTTGTCGCATCTCTGCACCATTTTATTGTTTGCTAACCAAATGGTTTCTGGCGGTGTCAAGAGAATTTGGATTTGTCTTCTGTTGCCCGTAGTGTGGCCACTCACAATGATTCACACGATTGTTGACGTTGTACTGATATTTGTCGTGCACTGTTGCTACGTCTGTCATTATTACACTAGCAGCCTTTGTGGTTTCACACTTAACTTCAATGAACTGTAAAGTAATTGGCATACAATTGAATATGTGGCCAAATCCTGTCATGTTGTGGTCCAGTTGGAAAGCAGGTGACTGATTTTTATTGTTTAACTTGGGACAGTCAATTTTTAACTCGAGTTAACTTGCGATTAATGTCAACTGAATTACATATTTTGTATCTTTTGCTCTATATATAACTTTAAGAAAGGATTTATTAATGCATGGGTGGACAATAATGCTTGCAGTGTTCTGCTTTTAACATTATCCTTTGAGTTACATATAGTGCAGATACCAAATGTGTGATTAATTTGCCATTAATCGCAAGTTAACTCATCTTATGTGCGAATGAGATTAAACCTTTTAATCCATTGACTGGCCTAGTTAAAGTGTTCAGCATCAAGACGTCCATTTAGAATCAGTGAAGGCAGCAGATCAGCCAAACGCTGACTTTAGCTTTCACTGACAGTGACACCAGCTGGTTGAGCATTCATGTATTCTTAAACATACTCCGGAAAGCACAGAATAACTGGCTTCTCTTCCTCATTATTAAATCCACATTGAATTATGAATTAGTCAGCGCTTTAATTTTATGACAAGCCCAGAGTTTCAGCTCCATCTTTGGCACAATCACAAGAAAGAATTGGTATATCTCATTTGTGACGGCTCAAGATGGGATTGCGACTTCAGTTGCTTGTGCACCTGGGTATATTGAAGTGCTAGAAATGAGAACTTGATTTGTTGGACTAGCTGCGTGTTTTTCCACGGCTCAGGGCAGAAAAGGAACCCCCATCACGTCAGCAGCAGACAACAGCGTCTGATATCTGATCTTTCATACAAGGCCTCAGCAGTCTTGAATATCAGCCTTTTATCAGTGTCACAATGGCACGCAGCCCTTTTTTCTGCCCCAACAGAAACCAGCAGTTGATTTTTGCAGCCTTTCAGTAGGTTTTTCGACAGACTCACTGGTCCACTGGGGAGCTGGACTCTGCTCGAAACATTTGTTAAGTGTCGTTCTACTGGTCTGCGGCGCTGGAGACCACTTTGCATATATTCTGCCGCGCGCTGCTCCTCTGTCATTAGTGCGCATTAATCTGACTGCTGTGTGACTCCAACCACCTTTTGTGTCTGTGGTTGTGGAGCAGGATGGGAGGGGAAGATTTTTTCTGATGGGATTTTGCAGTCATTTTAAAATGCAAATGAACAGAAAATGCATAATTCATTTTAACTGAGGAAAGTCCATGAATACAGAACAGGATTGTATGAAGCTTTAGCATGAATTAGCTGTATGATCACCCATTTTTCAAGACGAATAATATCATTTTAAATAAGCAAGAAGGTGACTCTCCTTTATTTATCACGCCGATATCAGCTAATGGCACAGATGCACAGTGACCCAACTGCTGACCTAGATTTCACCCCCGATCCTTGGCTGTAGTATTGGGTGGAGGGGCAGTCTGGGTTGCAGGAGTGGCCTTGATGGGGCCTGCCACTCATCCACACCCAACACGCCTCAAAGCAAAGAGACTTTCAGCCTGTCAGCCAAAAACCACGACACATTTGTCAAATTCCTCCTATCATTCCAGGTCAACTCCTCTCTGGGACTAATCGAGGCATTCATTATTAAGTGATCTTATAAGAAGTGTTTCAAGCAAATGTTAAGTCATCCAGGACAAACTCACAATGCTAGGTGCCGATTTGATCTGTGGAGAAGCTGGGCAACATCTGTGGGTCATTGGCATGGTGGTAGGAGTTGGAGAGGGGAGTAATGCTGTTATTTTATTGGTCTATATCTTCTTCTATGGACTCAGCTCATGTGACAAGACTAGAAGCCTTTTTAAGGAAACACATGCCGTTCAGTATTCTGCAGGTTAGGTTATGCTGGTGTTTCCTTCTGCTCTTGAAGTGCTCTGAAGGTTCTCCTCAGTGCTTTAGATACATAGGGGCTCACTACTCTGGGATTTTGCGCTACATGCCAATACTTTCCCAACGTAAGGGGTGGTTTTCGCTGTTTTTGTCGACATGTCATTGCTCCTACACAGTTAGTTGACAAAGACTCCACCATTAAAGGTAGACTGTTAAGGTGGAACCCTCTGCCTGTTGTCTTGAACCAACAGTTTGATCTGATACTTTGGTGTTTCCCTCTCTGACACACAGCAGATTGGATTTTTCCATTTACTGGTCTTGTAAAAACTTGTGAACTGTTTCTAAATCCAGCATGTTTTTCTCAGATAATATAAATCACTGTTTCATTATTTATTATAATAAAAGCTTCTGTTACTAGTTGTAATGTTTGCATATCCAGGATAAGGTCACATGTTGAGTTGTGATGCATAGAAATGCTTCTTTTAGTCAGGCTGTGGATTCTGAAGGGATTTTAATGATGGAATTAAAATACAGGAATGAGGAGCAAGTATTGGGATTGTTAATAGATCTGCTGGGCCTCTCCTGCCGTTACACAGGCGATTTAAGCTGTGTAATTGTCCAGACTTGTGGTCAGCTTACCAGTTAAATTAAATTCTTGACTGATTTGGAATGTCCTCAAGGAGCGTAATGAGTTATTTTCAATTAATCTCTTCTGCCAATGCAGGATAATTGGAAGCCTGCCAACTGTGTTCGCGGCTAAACGGCGGTGTCACGCTCTTTCTGAGCGTGTGCTCAGTGAGTCTCCTCTGTGGTCAATTAGGACGGAGATGAAGCCATTCAAGTGTGGAGTCTGACGGTCTGTTATTATTAGGAGGGGAAGAAGTGTCCTCCCGAATGCTCTCATGTTACTTCCACCTCTGTCAAGATTTCTGCTCGGATGCTTAGATCGTAGTGTAAGTCATCACGCTTAAACGTGTTTCTTGGCCTAGCAGTGTTGTAGCACTCCGATGAAGCACAAATTCAATACCATGATTTGTGTCCTTGAACAAAATCCAGTAAGTAATTGGTGAGACGATACTAAAAACCACAGTTATATATTTAAAACTGCGTTGGTGGTAGAGCTGTTCTGTTTCTGGCTCGAGTCAAGTATTTCTCGAGGTGTCAGCACTTAAAAAAATCTTGTGGAACTGTTGTTGGGATTACAGGCATGCTAGAAGGACGTTGCTGTACAGTCAAGGCTGTCAGTCGAGTTTATCTCCTTGGTTTTTTTTAAGATTTGCATTTCAATGTTTTAGGTATTATCCAAACTTGAGACTCCCCTCTCACCGATACCCCTTTTTCCCATCCGATACCGATAATGCAGCCTTGAGGATCAGTCAATTCTGATCCGATACACAGCTAATAATAATAATATTGACACCTAAAAACACCACACCACTGAAGTTGTGACCAATTGCTTTGGTTTTATTAAAACGTGATGCTTTAAACAGCTTAAATAAAAGTGCAACATGGCAAAAATATTAAATTAAACAAACAAAAGAATAATACGAGGCTATACACGTTGTTTGACTGTAAAAAAATAAAAAAGACATTTCAGTGGATCAACCAAGGTGAAATTGAGGATATTTGGGTTCATGGATGGGATGGTTCTAGAAAACAATCGGATACCCGTCTCAGTGATTTCACCCTGGATTAGACTCAATGATTTACCATCTCTAAATGTAACTCCATTCGTTTGTCTACTAGCTCTTCTTCCCTCTTGAGGGTCGCGGGGGGCTACAGTATGTCCCTGGTACCTTGGGCGAGAGAATGGGGACACCCCGAGTAGGTCACAGGGCACACAGAGTTGAACAACAATTCTTACACTGCCCACAGGACAGACGGAGGTTGGAACTGGCCACCTTCTCCCTGTCAGGCAGTAGCACCCTGTTGTACTTCTTTCCTTCTTAATATTGTATACACTACCCCATTATGGTGATAAAAGTCAGGTAACCGGTCCGATGAACCAGGGAAAGAGAGTTCACTGGGAAAAAATGTCCACCGGCACTGTGTGTATACAGTCATGTATACATCCTTGAATACAGAACACTCACCATTTGACCAGCAAATGAGCCCAGCACAATCAATAATTTAAGGCTGTTGTTAAAGCCCACCGCTCTCTCAGGACTGAAGTGTGACATTTACTTGACTGTGTTCAGCGTTGTGTCCTGAAACTGAAAAACCAGGTTATATTGTGACGTTTTATACCAACAATGATCAGGTCTTATTAAGAGCTAGAGTGCCGTCTTTCACCACAACCTCACATTGAGCACATAAGCATGTTGACAAAACCAGTCGTGTGGCTCCTGTCGTTCCCTGGGCAATGACGGAGCTCCCAACCTCGAAACCAAGAGCCTGAATGTCAGTTTCACGCGGCAGGTATTTGAACCAAGGCGGAAAATAAAACAGGAGATGAAAGACGGGCCAGCAACAGTCCAGGCATGACCCACTCTCCTGCGACGCAGGCCCTGATTGACACCCCTGCACTTTCCCCCATTTATATGCAGAGCCTGAAATAACATTGATTTAGGTTTTGCCTGTGTTTTGTTATCTAATGCGGATATGTAGCTCCTGCCGATGATGAGCCAACGCTGGGAGCAGGTTGAGTAACTCTTGCGGACACAGCGCCGTCCCCATGCTTCCGGCTGTTGCTTCATATAAACACGATGCCAACATCGCAAGCAGAAAACTCAACTGTGGCTAACTGAAATGCATACATTCAATCACTCTTTGTAGCTTTTGACCTTCTCATTTGAACTGCTTTGGTTAAGCTCAGCTCAGATGAACTGCTGTTGAAAGCAAGTAATGCTAGCATTTTAAAATTCTATTGAGAATGTGTCAATCTTGGAGGAGGCCTCACAGCAGACGTAGGATGTCGGTCTCCAGGGAATGCCCTGGTATTCTCTCTCCCCAGAAGCCTCCTCCAGATCTACTGGGGGAGGTCCGGGCTTCTTTTCTCAGGCTGCAACAAACAAATTAAAATCTTCTAGTTTCACATGAAAGTGTAAACGGACATGACAGATTTCCTGATTTACCCACGCAGAGTGACAGAATCAAGTAGGTCGCGTGTGGTGACCCAGCACCCTTCAAGGTATTTGCATTCATGGATTGAGAATGATTTGTGAGAAATATGCTTCAATAGCAGATACAGGGTCCTCAGTTTGCGAACTAAGCCAACGTCCTTTCTAGGTTGCCATCCTTTCACTGATACAATCTTACGTAGTCATTGTGGTATTCATCGTCACATCAGAAACCTTTCACCTCTTCATTAGTGACTCAGCCTCAATACATTCATTGTAGATACTGTATTTAAAATGTTGTGGGGGTGTCGTGAAGGACATCTCACTTAGTCAGCTTTTACAGATAAGAATCCATATTGATTGTACATTTTAAGTATGGCAGGTTACATGTTTCTATATAGACAAAACTTCAACCGTAGATAAAGTCTACAAATCACACACAATATACATCACACAAACTCACACATACACATAGTTACACACAATCACTGTTCCGGAAAATAGGGTAAGTGGCAATAGTGGGCAGATATAAGAACTGTACTTTGCTTCTTTTCGGTCTCTGAAATGTAAGAGACAGTTGACTACACTGTAAGTAATGGATTGGAGACAAATGTCAAATGTAATTACAATGTATCAGAGGAGATGGAAATGAGAACGATCACACAGCAAAGGACGTTTTTGTGACTTCATCCTACTTGCGTTCTCTCCTATGGCTTATTATTTGTCATGATGTGACTATGATATAATTATCATAGAATATTTTCCTTCCTATTTTCTTGCTATTCATTAATGAAAATGTCCGGAAACCATGAAGCACTCGGGGTTTATAAGTGTTCATAGGTGACCACATCACAAAACTCGAGAGACTCCAACATCCTGGAAATGACCACATCTGTTTACTAACAAGCTCCCAGGATGATGTACCACACACTTCCTTCCTTCAGACACCGCTGTGTCCTGTCTAACTCTCGTTGCCATGGTTACTCTTCCGTGGTACACAATGGCATGGTCGTTGCACAATGTTGTTTTTTTTTTTTTCTTTTTTGATGGAGCAGTTTGTGGCCCACACCACAGCTGAGTGGGCAGGCAGCGCTGCGAGCCAACCTCCCACACTTCACTCCATGTTAATGAAAAGCTTCGCCCTGCCAGGGAGACAAGGACTGTGTGGTTGTTGTTGTTCAGAGACGAAGTGGTCCTGTCTCTGATGTTTTCAATGCCTTAAGTGTGGTCGATCTTGCTATGACCCTGCATGACTTGATGCTATATGAACTGGCGGCACTCTAAAATAAAGAGGCTTCATTGGTGTTTTTTAGTAGTTTGAAGTGTTTCATTGGCTGATAAGTTATGCAACTATCTAAAATTACCTGTTCAGGGAGTGCAGCTTCAGTAAGTGCAGCTATTTTAGGCACTTAATATACTCTGGATTCTTAGAAGTTTTTGGATGGCTGCAGTGTTCCAGAGAGCTCATGAAGAATGTGTGGCTTTAATGTAGCTACAGCTGTCGGCTATTCTTCCCTTAACTGGTAATGCAAAAAACGCAATAAAGTTCCAAATAAAGCTTGATTCAGATGAATCAAATCTCTATGTTTTTGATCCTATTACATTCGTGAGGGTGGTAGATCGTCTTGATTTTTGCTTGTGTTGTGGATACAGGAGCATATATTGCAAGGTCCACTAAGAAGACTGTTGTATATTGTTTCTTAGTTTAGTTTAGTTTTCAAATGAAAGAAAATGACTTAATCTTCTCGCAGCTTTGTTATTCAGAAGATAAATTCTCAGTCTCCATTTTGGCACCACAGACTTCAGACTGGCACCAAGAAGCAGTGAGAGAACCAAGGTCAGTTTAGCCTTGCCAACATTCGTTTCTGTTCCTTTGCTTGCTCTAAGAAAGGAATTGAATGATGGAGAAATGTTAAGCTCTTGTCTTCAGTATATTTTCTAAATCAGCGTCTCTCCAATTCTGCACTCTTTTTGAAGAAGTTCAGAAACTTCCACTGGAAATATTGAAAAGCATAGAGATCATAACCACACAACTACTTGAGCTATATGACTTCCTTCTTCTGAGAAGGAAGTCATTGCAGCAGGTTGTGGCATTTTGTTGGAATGTAACATGAAGATCCAGTACAATACAAAGTAAGTTAGCTGGTTACCTGTGTCATTTTACCTGTCATTCAGTAAGTAGTCATTAGAGTGGCCTTTGTTTTTTCCCCCCACTGTTTTGGCTGAACTTCCTTGACTTGCAGGCTGAAATGTTTGACTGTGCTGTTTCTCTAAATTTAGAAATGGGCACAGTCAAGGTGAAAAGGCAGCAAGCCAATGAACAAATAATGAACTAACTGCTCTGGCTGTAATGAACAGTCATTAGTGTTTCGCTTTGTCGCAGAGCCTGAGCGTGCACTTGGCTGGCTTTGGTGTGTAGAATTGCACTGAATTATTTCTTGCTCTGCTACACAAAAAGTAGCATCGCTCTGACTGTGACGACTTGTTTGCCACAGGTCTTTTATATAACCAACTTGGAGGAATAGATTGGGCCAGAAATGTCACATGCAAATTTGACTACACATTCCAAAAAATCTGAGGTGACTCACTTACTCTTTGCATAACAGGATGAATGCGGAAGTAAAAGCTGCCAGCACACAGATCCAAAAAAGGAACATAAAATGCAAGACAAAGAGCTCTTCCTTCTTTTAATTTAATTTGTGCCGATGTGTTACCAGTCACCCAGATGTAGCTACAAGCAATGGTGGTATACTGTTTTGAAGGGAATGATAGAGATTTCAATGTCACGTCATTTCTTTTGGGGCTTTACTGCATTTCACTATTCGTGCATCAGTTATGGACATAGCAAAGTTAGAATCAATCAGAATTTGAACATGGATTTTCACCTCTTAGTCATGGAGGCGAGGTTACGTCTACGTTGCATGTAAATGTGGACAAACTGTTGTAATGTTACTCAGTAGCTCCATCGAGCAATTTCCTTATGTGGCCATTCTCTGCTGCCTGGAAACATGCTCACTCTGTCACTAAACTGGTTAAGTTCTCATCAAGTTCTGTCATTTTTGGCCCCTGTTATTTAACTGTGTGATTCAAAGTCGTGATGAGAACTTCTCATAACTCAAATTGACAAGTCTAGTTATTTATCCGACGCTTCTCATGCTCTTTCATCTGTCACTGACCCGATGGGGATTGAGGCTCTTTACAGCCCACCACCTCTCACATGGTGTCCTTAAATATAAACCTTTTTTATCAGCATTAATCCCTGAGTGAGCATGATTTCTATAAAGTGTGTCAGTGGAGCGGACATATCGGGCAGCTGTAGGGTCGATTAGGTATTGGTTGAGATTATGACAGGGATAACAACTGTGCAAACAGCTGTCCGCCCCAGGAGGGAAATGTGCCTCGCAACCTTAAGACAATTGTGTCATCATGAAAATGTGTCTGAAACCCTTGGCCCTCTTACATTTTAAAGATTATTCTCCTTGTTTTATGGCAGTTTTGCTGTCGAAGTCTGGTTGGAGACATGTGAAACGTTTAATGAAGGCAACTAGATCTGGGTTTGATTATTTTTTGTTCACTCATTTAAACGTGAGTTCAGATTTGTGTATGTAATGCATTTGACTCATACAGAATATGAAAGTCCATTACCCAGTTGTTGACAGAAGTGAATCAGCCCTCTCTTGTACTGTCTTTCTCATCTTTTCAGAGGTGAATTTGTTCTGCTGCTCTGTGTCCTGCATTGACCTGAATGGCCAATCCAGCGACATGAGAGAGCAGGAGAAGCTAGTTTCCTCTGCAAGTCAGCACAAAGAAAAGTCTAACTGTAGGTGAGATCGCACTCATTGTGTTCAGCCTCCTCGCTTGGTTCGCATCAGTATCAGATGTGACAGAGAAACTTTGTGTGTGTGTGTGTGTGTTTGTGCAGCCCCGCTAGCCCGCCTGCTATTGTATTTAACACTTTTCAGCTTTTCAGCACCCTCTCCGATTTCACAGCCGTAGTACACCAGAGCCGATCAATAGCTGGCTCTTAGTCACTGACAGAGATGATACACAAGGTAGTGCCACGGCTCAGTTCAGACACAAATATTTGAGGTTCTGCCTGCAAGGTTGTGTAATTATAGAACACCCATGACTAACATTTTGTGATGGGTAATTTGTGATATAGAAGTGCACGCTGCACATTGCACAACCACAAGTGTTTGGAGCATTGTGCCGCGACCTCTCTCTCTGTCGTCTGTTACATTTTGAGTATTCCACGGTCTCTTTTATTTTTTAACATAATAATTGGAGTTACAATGGAAGTGACATTTAGCCATTCTTTTGCAGTTGTGTATTAATTATGTTGCTTTTGTCCTTGGTGGGAGTCAGCAATGACTCAGCTCTGTTGATACACCGGCTGCATGTCGATGGCGCTGCAAGCAGAATTTGTTTGACAGATTACTAATCTGATGGTTCTGGGTTAGCAGTGCAGAAGTCAAACCTTGGAGCATTGGATTGTCAAATATGTCAAGTATAGTTTATTTACCAACGAATGACCTCCTTTGTTCCAACTTCCGCTTGTTAATGTTATCAGATATTAGATTGGTGAATTATTCTCTAGCTTCGGCCATAAATCCTATCATGATTTAAAGACGTCACTGATGTGTTTATAGGATGCATGTAAATATATGATATCAGAAATAGATTTCAAGCGTGGAAGGGATCTCTATTGGAAACACAGATGAAGACTGATACATGCAAGCCTTCATAAGTGAACCTTTAAGAATTTCCATTAAATTAATTTTGAAAATAACTTTTTTTCAACTCAGTTTATGACTGTGGAATGCAGTGTCATTTTATCAACCCTGAAATGTGTGCTGCAAGCAACTCCATAACAGTCACAAGTCCTCACTTCAAGCCCACTTATAAACATATCTATCTTCTTAATGTCTACATTTATTCATTGATCAAATTGTCCTCTTCTCAGCCATTCACAACTAACTCTCGGACAAGCCATTTGGGCTTCCTTGCACCAACCCAGCCTGACCTTGCTTTGTCACCATCTCTTAAATAATTCTATAGGATGTACAGCTACAGTATAAGAACCCCTTCTACCAGCCCTGCGAGCACGCTAATAAGGCACTGTATCGTGGACATAGCTGGTCTAACGCAATGGAAAGGAACTCTCTTCTCAAACAGTAATGTATATCTGGATTATACTCAGATTTGCGGTGACCATTAATGTATAAGGGTTGATGCTTTCAGAGTATCTCGATCACTTCACTGCACAGATAATCCTCTGTGGCTCTCATTGTTGCTTATCCTCCTAATAAACAGGATTGTCATGCAGTGTGTGGTTTCGCGTGACAATCCGTTTTCCTGACGGCCTTTGGTGCACCAGAGATTATCTGCTCTCATTGTAGCTGTAAGATACCTTGCTCACATCAAACCAGCAGGTGTGCATGTTGAGTACGACTCTCCAGCAGGGAGAACACAGATTTTCCAGGCAGGTACTGGTGTGTGTGTGTTTGTCCATGTGTGTGTTTACGTGTGTCACTTTTAGCTGATGTCAGCTCAAGCTGTGCCAGGCTCCCCGCATGGTCCACTTCAGGTTCTCGCTTGACATGGATGATCAGTGCTGCCTTTTCGACAAAGCTTTTTAGGTTCTTGCATTTAAAATAGGACCCTCTCTGTGATTTGCATAGGCTTATCCTAATAAGAAAAAAATGTGCAGAAAAACACACAACTAAGGGACAAAGGAATAGTTTTCCAAACTGGATATATAATGGTTTCCAACAGCCAAATATGGCAAAAGATGAGTGGTAATTCCTCCTGACAATAGTCATGCTGATGTTCACTGCATACATCTGTCAAAAAAATCTTGCTTTGTGTTTTTATTTCAGGGCTTTGCCCAAACCGTAGTTAGTTGTTGCAGTTACCGTCTCTGATACTGTGATACTCTGGTACTGATACTGTCCTGATTAAAACTTGTTTTTTGTTTCTGTCATCCTTATTGTGAAGCGTTTATCCATCCAAATGTCCGACTGCTGACCAAGAACAGAGGTGTTCTAATCTTTAGTCTAGCTTGAATGATTTCGCCGAGTTGTTTTTGCAATTCACAAATGTACAGTCAAGTCTGTCCACGCCAGTCTGACTGATGCTTGTTTATACGGCTTTTCTCCAGCGCTTCTCTGTTACAATGCTCATTGCAACACTGCTTCAGCTTGACAGGTCCCTACTCCCAGTCTGAGTACAACCCTCTAACCAAGATCAGTGTTGTGAGACCACACTGACTCGACAGCTTTCATGTGGACTGTAATCTATCTTCCAGCAGTGTAGACCATGTTTGAGTTTGTTTAAATTCCTGAAGTTGATTTTTCTGGAGCACGCTGGTTAGCTATTCTTTCAAAACTTGTTACACGTCTTTTGGTTGTCAGTCTGTCCTCATAGGTTTTGTGCTTTAACACAATGTTTCACTGTTAAATTTGAAATAATGACGTGATGACCTGCATGAATATTTTTGGTTAGAGCATTTTTCCTTTTTTCCTTGTTGACATGCTTCTGTGATGCAGTGATTATTAGGTTACACTGGCATAGACATCCTGGTGTGAATGGCCAATAGGTTGTATAATAGGTGTATTTTCACAGTAAGTATCACACAATTTGAACTGATGACTAGTCATCTAACAAATTAGTTGAAGTGAAAAACCTCTGAGTTACATCAGTGCAGGCCAACAGACCTCTTTTGAGGGTTGTGCGCCAGTGTCATGAGTGTCTCTCGAATCTTGAGAGTCCATTTGTGTCTGTGTTCCTGGCACAGTCGTGGGTGATCATACCACTTTTCTGCAAAAAGTATGTCATCTAAACCGCATGGTGATGTTTCAAACCACATCAAATAGCCACACTTAATCATTTTATTTATAATAAATTAACACTGAGAGGGAAAGCAGCAAGCTCATAAAAAGATTGAGTCATTCCTGAATTGTTTGCAGAGACAGACATCACAGGCTTTCTTAAGGTGGCCTACATTGCTAAACTGCATCTAAATATAACAAAAATGGCTGCAGTGTTTTGCCGCTCTGCTACCCGAGAGGTGTCTACGACTGAAAATATATATAGATTTTATTCTGTCCTTAGTTCAAGTGGACCTTTTCTCACAAGCTGAGGAAAACCCACGAGTATGCAGGCGCCAGCGTCTTAATCTCGGTGGTATCTTTCCCAAGACAAACACTTTTAGTGTGAAGCAATGCAACACACCCAGGCAGCCCAGATAGACACAAACATACCAGCTTTCCCAACCTGCTCCATTCCTTTGCTGCCCCAGTGTCCCCTCCCCTCCCTACAGTCTCTTTACAGGAACAAGTAGGCCACAAGTGGGAAGCCTCGTCTGCACTCCCAACTCAACAAAAGCCGTGGAGCAATTTGATCCTGCGGACTCTAGGGTGTTTTGCTCGTGGATAAGTGGGGACTTGCTCTTGAAAAGCTGTCTCTCTGCTTGTTTGTCAGTGATTTTCAGGCTTTTATTACGGACTGGCTCATTATTTCTGCCCCATCTTTGAGCTTATTCAGCAGCATCGTTGCAAGTTTGTGTCCTTGCACAACGTCCCCTGACAGTCATTGGGATTTTCCTCCTATTAAATAAATATGAGGAGACTTATTTGCCTCAAGACTGGCAGTCAACGGCAGGTGTTTGCTGTCTGACACGGTGTGGTGTTCCTCTCCAAACCTCACAAAGCGATAGGGTCAATTGAACATTTCTCATCTTGTTTATGTGTGTGTGCAGCTGGTGTTGTTAACTGAGGGTGGGCCCACTTTCCTTTCTCTTTATGTGCAGACAGTGAGGGCGCTCTGGAAATAAAAACAGAGTGTGGAAACTGTAGTTTGATTTCCACACACCATAAATGACCTTTTAAACTTGCAGCTGTTGCTCAGATGTGACAGCGTGTCATCACATTGACCACGTTGATATACTGTGTGATGGCTCTTTTGACTACATGGATTCATGCTCCCATTACATACGAAGTTGTACATCTCAAAAGATGTTACTGTCACTATCACATGCTTCTTTGCATTCTTATTGCTGTTCACCTATATATCCACCAGTGGGCGCAGCCCATAGTCAAATGTTTATGACAATGACAAACTCCAAGGCAAACATGGCGACTGCGGAAGAAGTATTGATAATGCACAAAAGACAAAATGGAGGTTGCACCATTAAAGGCCATAAAATATATTGAATCTGGCGGACGGAGAATTTCTGCTGTTATGTCTTCTTCGTGTCCCTTTGGAGCTTTGTATTGGGTAGTAACTGCAGCACTGCCCCCATGGTGGTACTGCTTGGTTTGGTCTGTGTCCGTAAGCTTTGTGGAATTGTGCATTGTGGGCTCCATCCGTATCTGGATCTGTATGTAACCTAGAGCATAAATGGACTTTTAGTATGTTTTGGAGCGTAAAGGGAAAAAGTAAAAAAAAGTATAAAGTGGTGTACTGCAATGACCAATAACTGTACTTCCCATTTTCCTCAAATGTTGTTACCCTCAGTTGAATGAGGTTTGGATGCATAAAAGGGCATGTCACTTTCCTTACAATGTTTTCTTAGCATGACTAGAATTGAGGTGACTAAAAGGACCACTCGAGAGCTTCCTTTATTTGATCTCAGTCAGTCATCAAATGGACATGAAGAAAGGTAAAAATGCCGCTCCTGTCGAAGACATTATCGCTCATATTTATGATAGTAAATCATTCTTTTTGGAGATCATGCACAAGCACACACGCTTTGATGATGAGACAACCTCTCACAAGGTCTTGTGATGTTGAACAAAAGATAGGCCAAAATATTAATACGTTTAGCAAAAGCTGTCATTTTTCCTGATTTTTTCACTCAAACACATCTGACGCTACATCATAGAGTGTAGAGGAAAGGTTTGCTCCCTTTGTCGTTTGGTTTGACAGTCTTTAGTAGAAAACTGACCAAGAATGTTCATACATCTGTTTTCCCATTTCATCAGTTTTGCCAATTATTATTTTTCCGACCAGCCCACTGACTGCATATCCTTTTAGAGCATAAAGCAGCAGCGTCACCGAGCATGCTCGCAAGCCAGGGGCCGTCTTTGACTCACAACATCTGTTTGGTCACAGGATTTCTGTGCACAGATGGTGTTTAATCAAGAGGAAGTCGAAATGTGTTGTTCTTTCTCACCAAGCGTTTTTCTTACAGTGTCCATGGCTTTTCCTCTCGATCTGCCTCCAGCAGTGAAACCTTTTTGATTGAACTCTGTAAATTATATAAGTGTTCTTTGACTTGTTTCCCTCGTACCCTACAGCTTTGTATAGCACAGTTGCAGAGTCACTGGAAGATTTTCTACGAATGATAGTGTGTAATAATAATCCTCTTAAAGGGAACTGGCTTGTGTTTAGCTTTATAGATTTTTTTATTAATTGACAAAACATAAACTAATATAAAGTTTATTTTTGAATAAACTTGATCAATTTAAAAGAAATTTCCTTGGTTTAATTGCTTGAACTTTTAAAGAAAGATTGTCTCATTAAAGTCTGCGAGCCATTCTTTTCTCCCTCCGCAGACAGGACTAGGTTGTTTCCACGTGGTGGCAGTGAGATTGGGACACGAACACTTATCTGCCTGTCTGTGTTTGGGTCTACTTGACACAGGGTTGAAACCTTAGCTAACATCCGTAGTCGTCCCTGCCAAAATCTAATTTGACTGAAATTGAGTTCCAGCCTCTCATCTAGTCCCATTCAAACCAGCTATAATCCAATCCAACGGAATCGAATTACAGCCAATCATTCTGAGATATTAACTAATCCATAAGCTGTGAAGGGGCTGAACGCTTGCTGCCAAAGTTGTTCAGGGAAAAATCATAGTGAAGCTGATTAATATTGACTGCTGATGTTGTTATATCGCTTGTTGTTATTAGCTCGCTGTTGAGATATTTATCAGAAAATAAGACTGGTGTGAGCAAATGGTCAATTCCGATGTTGCTGTTATTACTGTGTAAAGAGTCGTGGAGTTGCTGCCAAGTCATTTTTACCTGTGTGTCCTGTCCTCTCTGGCTTGTAAACATGTGATATCATCTCTAGTCAGTCGCTACTTGCTATAGTACACTCATCTTAGGGTTAAATTATTCCATAAATATACATCATTTTGCCTCCCTCTGCGCATGTGTTAGGCGTTTTCACTCATCGGGCTTGTTGCTCTCCTTGATGCAAACAAACAGAGCCGAGGCGCTGTTGAATGCCCTCAAAAGAGCCCGATCAGATCCTGATGTCAGCGCAGAGGTCTGACAGCGGTGGGAATCACAATGAGCTAGACCAGACTGAAAGGGCCTGGAAGTGTCATTAGCATTAGAAAAGCTTTGCCCCCGTCACTTGTTCCCTTTCACGATGTCTGCTTCGTGTCAAGTCGCTTCCTTAAACAGACATGATTTCATTTAACTGCTCCGTCGCTCACTCCCAAACAAGTTTATATCCCTATAACAGGATTGTGTTACCTAGGATTAATGCGTAAGTATGTAACTAATAGACACTTGTTGATAACTGCTGTGGACTTAAAGGATCATTTGGAAGATAAAATCCTATGGTTGCCAGAATACTTTGTAAGAATTGTTGTGGTAATCTTACATAGGGAGATATCACTAGCTCAGGCTACTGCTGACTTCCTGGGAGAGGAAGAAAAGAATCCTTTTGGAAGATAATAGCTGCTCTGCAGTGTCAAAGTTGCAACCTGGAAACTACATCATCACTTCTCTAAACTGATAAAAAAAAAGATCAACGCACATACATTCTCCAAGGAGCTCATTTCACATGACATTATGAAAACACAGCATATAATCATATCAACAAAACAGCGTCCATAATACTAGAATACTGGCAAAATCAAGTTTCCTAACAGGAGTCAAACACACACAAAAAACAATGTATTCTTACAGCAATGTTGATGAATTTGGCCTTTTACCAATTTCACCCCATTTCCTTTCCTCAATGTGAATGATGCTAAATTCCCATCACTGTTTTAAAACGTTTGGAAACCATTAACAGCTGCCTCCATAGCCAGCATCGATCAGCCGCTATTGCTATTACCATAAAAAGCTAGAGGATACTCAGGTCACTGTGACGTCAAGTAAACACACTTGATGTAATTTCCCCTGACTAGCTATTTCTTATTGTACACAATTATCAGAACAAGAGTGTTTCACATCAATTTTCATCATTAAAGCAAGAAGCAGATGGCAATTTTGATGGCTGAGTTATTTATAGTAGCGATGACTTTTGACCTTTGCTAGTCAGGATCATCCTGCTGTCTTGATACTTCAGTCTTCTGTTGACCAATGAACATTTTTCATACTGGTTTGTATGCATTTTTAACAGGATGTTGTCTATAGACAGTTACATAATATAAATATGAACTGAACACCACCGAGTGTGTTTAGGCGGATGTTCAATAAATTGCATGTAATTGCAGCAATATGATGTTGTGCTGTCCAGTTTTCATAACTATATTACATTAATTCTAAAAACGCATCAAAGCCATGTCATATTACTGCATCAGTTTCAATTGTAATATGTAGAGAGGCTTTTTCATAAGCCAGATATTTTGAAAGATATTTTCCACGTCTGTCTCTGAGAGAGGATGTAACACTCATTTATCCATGTTGTGAAAATTCTCTGTCCTCACCCACCTTGTTCTCTTCTTCCCTCCGTGGGCGTCTGGTGCGTTAAAGTACTCGATGATTGCCAGAGAAGCCACAGTTGGCGGAGGCGTTAACAGCCCTCAGCCAATGGGCTCCACTTGTATCGGAGCGACGGAGAGAAGGAATCAGACAACAGCACCATTACATGGCAACGCAATACATTTTATAGTGACTGCCCTGCTATTGCATTGTTTATTTGTTGTCCACCAATCACCTGACCTAAAATAGGCTTCTCATTTTGAAAAATGCTGACCATGTTTGAATTCCTCTTGAATTATGGAAATGCCCTCCTGTGTGTTGGTTTGCTAGTATCACACTGTTTCCATAGTGCGAGTTGAAAAGTCATCATAATGGCCTGTCTGTTCACCAGCTTGACCTGGTCTTTTTTTTTTCACTTCCATCAGCGGACAGTTTGCAGTGGTCAGAAGATGCCGGCACAGAAGCACAGGAGTGGAGTATGCGGCCAAATTCATAAAGAAGCGGCGCAGCAAGTCGAGCCGAAGAGGCGTGACTCGGGATGATATTGAGCGGGAGGTGAACATCCTGAAGGAGATTCAGCATCCCAACGTCATCACGCTACATGAGGTCTTCGAGAACAAGGCGGAGGTTATTCTCATCCTAGAGCTGTGAGTAGTTTTATCCCATTCCATGCCACACGGCACTAATGTGATGTTTGAGTGATGTTTTGGTGACACTAATTCACATGTCATTTTTGTTGGGGAACATGGAAGTGATCCACCGTAATTCAATCACAGTCTGAAGCACAGAGACGGATGACAATTCTGTGCGCCTCGACTGTTATAGTTCATTACATGCTATGTTCCACCACTGAGGCTTTCATTTCTTTTAAAGTTTAGTATTGTGATAATGACATTTTTGTCAGCAGTTTATCACCTGTCATGTTGTGTTTAAGAAAGTTTAACCATGCAGCGATATTGATGACGCATTTAAACCTGGTTAAATTAAAGCAAGTTAGTTACTTGTGGGGACCGGAGGGTGTGTTCGAACTACACAGGGATCACACTCCTCAGCCTCCCTGGAAAGGTCTATTCTAGGGTACTTGAGAGGAGACTTCGGCCGATAGTCGAACCCCGGGTTCAGGAGGAACAGTGTGGTTTTCGGCCCTGTCGTGGAACACTAGACCACCTCTATACCCTCCATCGGGTGCTCGAGGGGGAGTTCGCCCAACCAGTCCACATGTGCTTTGTGGATTTGGAGAAGGCATTTGACCGTGTCCCTCATGGTGTCCTGTGGGTGCTCCGGGAATATGGGGTACGGGGCCCTCTGCTAGGGGCTGTCCGGTCCCTGTATGACCAGAGCAGGAGCATGGTTCGTATTGCCGGCAGTAAATCAGACTTGTTCCCGGTGCATGTTGGTCTCCGCGTGACCCCTTTGTCACCGGTTCTGTTCATTTATGGACAGAATTTCTAGGCGCAGCCAGAATTTCATCTCTGCTATTTGCGGACGATGTTGTTCTGCTGGCCTCATCGGACCGGGACCTTCAGCATGCACTGGGGTGGTTTGCAGCTGAGTGTGAATCGGCCGGGATGAGGATCCACACCTCCAAGTCTGAGGCCATGGTTCTTTTTGGAGAGTTCTTGCCCCAAGTGGCGGAGTTTTAGTATCTCGGGGTCTTGTTCTCGAGTGAGGGAAAAGGGGAGCGTGAGATCGATACCGATACCGATTGATTACCGATCGATCTACGTTCCCACCCTCAACTATGGTCACGAGCTTTGGGTAATGACCGAAAGGATGAGATCGCGGATACAAGCGGCTGAGATGAGTTTCCTCCGCAGCGTGGCTGGGCGCACCCTTAGCGATAGGGTGAGGAGTTCGGTCATCCGGGAGGAGCTCGGGGTGGAGCCGCTGCTCCTCCACATCGAGAGGAACCAGTTGAGGTCATCTGATCCGGATGCCCCCTGGACGCCTCCCTGGGGAGGTGTTCCGGGCATGTCCTACTGGAGAGATGATGTCTCCAGTCTGGCCTGGGAACGCCTCGGGATCCCCCGGGAAGAGCAGGAGGAGGTTTGTGCGGCCCGAGAAGTTTGGGCTTCCTTGCTCCAAATGCTGCCTCCGTGACCCGACCCCGGATAAGCGGCAGAAGAAGAGAGAAGAGAGTTATGTGTGTGACGTTAGCGTATTGATTACTACAGGAAAAACGTTTAATCTGCTCTTATTCTGATAAAAAACAGACTCATAATGTGTTTATTCTGTGTTCAATCACTGAATTAAACTGACAAACACTCACCTCTTTCTGTTCAAAGTCTTCCTTATAAACAACATCAAATGTTTGATGCGTATGATTCATGTGACCTATAAATGCGGTCATGTTGTTTTGCTAGTCTTGCCTGTCAGCTTTGTTTCAAATTTCATTCTTATGACCTCATACTGCAAGGTGTAACCCGGTGACTGTGGTTTCACCTTCAGTCATGTTTGTTTGTGATTCTTGCTGCCTTCTGTTTATACATCTGGGTACATCACCTTGTTCAACTGGTTCAGCAGTCACTGTCCTGTGCGGTCAGACTGCAGTAATTATGCTTGGCTAGATAATAATGCGGAGTGGGATGGGTGATGTTTATTTCAATGTCTCTCTCCTCACTGTGGTGATACTTGATTCCTGCGAAAAAAATAAATGTTTACTGTTGTTTAAAGAGGCATTATGCTCTGTCCTCATCATCCTTAGGAGGCAGTTTCAATTATTTGAGCTGAGAATTAAGTGCAGAGCCAGTGGTTAAAAGGTATTTAGGATGTATAAATTGGTCAAACTGTAACGCGCACAGATGATGAAATTACCAAAGTTTTTGGCTCCATCACAGTTTTTTAAATTCCATGTCCTCTTCTCCTCCCAATCCAGCGTGGCCGGCGGCGAACTCTTTGACTTCCTGGCAGAGAAGGAGTCGCTGAGCGAGGAGGAAGCCACTCAGTTCCTGAAGCAGATCCTGGACGGAGTCTTCTACCTGCACTCTAAACAAATCGCTCACTTCGATCTGAAGGTAACGGCTGCAACCTGAGCGTTTAAAAGCTGTTTAATGGACATGATGGAAACAAATTAGAGTTTGGGGATGGCATCCAATTTTTGGGGGGCCTGATGTAAAAACACTTGTGGCCCAATCCCATGGTAGTCTTTGTACAGAGATTTATATACAAAGCTGCTTTTGAGATAAATCTGTTACTAATATTCAGTGATAATTGAACCCCCTACTATTACTACTACCACTAATAATAATAATAACAATAATAATAATCAATGTATAAATGACAAAGGTCATGAGACCCAAAATTACAATATGAAATATGTGATTACAGTGGAAAAAAGAAAGCAAAACAGTCAGGACTCAAATATAATTTCCAATAAGACAGACACCTAGTCCCCGTCTTTTGTCAATGATCCTAGTCTTCAGCTGTAGCTCTGCTGTTAACTGTTCCAACTTTTTTGTATTGTCCAACTCTATGTGAAAAACATTGTTATCTGTGATATAAATTCCTGGTCATGTCCAGTAATAGTAGTGGGTCACTTTCAGGAATTATCCAATATAGCATTTACATCACTCCTGAACAATTTAAATGATTTTTTAAAAATCTGTTTCTTAGAATATCAAATATAACAATATAGTATATTGTAAGATGAGATATTTACTATGTATAGCATATTTTTGAAATGAAATTGAAAACGACATATGACTGTGTTCATGTTGTGCTTAAACTAGTTTGTCATTGTCAGAACAGAACAACACAAAATAAACAGTGCAACTTTTCAAATTACAAAAAGATAAAGTACAGGTTAACAAAACAAAGTGTCAACTTCCGTTTTAACCAAAAAGTGCATTAAACTCATTAATAAAAGATAATAAATAAAAAAATATGTGCAAGGAACTGATCAAACTGTAAAGTGATCACACGACTCTGCAAGTTATTTCAATGGTGAATGAGCTTAAATGTCTTTTTTTTCCGGAGTTGGTTGTTGAATACTTTGTTTCTCCATTTTGCAAACTTCAGTTCTTGTTTGCTGTAGTCTAACTGCCTGCCTCTGTTGCTTCATGGAGGGGTGGGTCCTTGGGTCACAAAGGGGACTGTGGTTTTCCAAGGAACATTTGTTCCAGTTTTGACTCTTGCTGTGTGTGATTCAGAAGAATAATCTATGTAAATAATATGAATAGTGGCTTTTAAAAATGTCATAGGATTGTAATTTTGATCAGCTGATAATGGTGATGCCATAATGCTCAGATCAGCAGCAAAGACCGATATGCACCTGTCGCTATGATGCTTCAGTGGGGAAGCAAACTAATTAGAAGTTACAAGTATCTCTTTTCATCCTGTTTTCATGCACTCATGCCTCATACAACGTATCACTTCAATATGTACTTCTTTGAGTATGCAGTGTTTGTCACAAAGGTCACAAAGTCAGAGAGGTCAGCAAAGATAAAAACTTGGGTTAGAGAATATGATCAATATTATCGATCTGCCTTCCACTTAAAGCATGCCAGACAGACTCTTCAGTTTATGAAAAGCATCTATTAGAATTAAAGATAGACTCTGAGACATTAAGCTTCGATGTCTGCAGAAAATGGACCGGACTACGTCCATGCAGCTAATTCAGAATCAATGCCAAGAGCTTTTAACCTACCACCTGCTTTGGATATGTCACCGTCATTTACATCTTGTTGTTTGGCCCTGTCTTGGGAGAAGACTTGTCAGTCTCACCTGGAGATGGGCTGTTTCTCTTATCAGGCATCTTTGCCAAATTTCTTTAGCAGCCTTTGTTTCACAAGATTATCATAATCTTATACAAAGACATTTCATCTTTTCAGCAGCAAAGTGTAGAACGAACACAAGATAATAAAATAATGCTGTAATTATTCTGTTATTAGTTAGTCATGTGTGTTTGTAGATATTGTGTGCAATGGATTGACTCAACAGGCCTTCTGCCTGTTGACCTAACCATGAACCAACAGCCCAGTGCGTTGTGTTTGAGGTTGAGAAATGGCGCACCGCCTTAGCAACACAACAAGCGTGCTGTCGACTATGTGGTGCTCAGTCCTCTCAAATGATGTCAGCACTTCAAATGTGTAGCCAACCTCACTGTGTGGTGATCAGACAGATGTCTTTTGTTCTTGTGGTGTGAAGAATAATGTGTGAGGTGCTCGGAATGCGACTAATCCATCTTAAACAATTGGAAGTTTTAGTTTGATGTGCTGAGGGCAACACGTGGCTGTTGTCAGTGGTGTTTTGAAAAGTGCATTGTGTTGAACTAGCGCTTGGGGTTACACTTTATTGTTAACGTGTCATCTGTAATGCATTATTAGTTCATTCATAAGACATTGTAATGCATTCATAAGGCTTTAGTAATGAATGTTCATAATCACATATGATAATTTTGAACTCAACTTATTTTCTCAAGTGTGATAACTGTAAGGATTTGTTATGGCATCTGATGAAAGTACATACTATTAAGCTTTAAATTAAGTGTTATCGTGTGAGTTTTCTTCGACTTATCGGATGTTTTTTCCAGTGTTCATGTGTTAAAATAACTAGCTTTTTGGGATTGCCCCTGCACTGCACTGAGGTAATTTGACCTTTCGTCTGCTTGGAAATTACCTCCCTCATGATATAGGGTGCAGCAGACAACAAGCCAAACAGTGTTTTGTTTTCTCTGTGTCCTTCGATCGCTCCTCCAACAACAGAAGAGTGTCCGAATGTTTATAGAGCTGAAGACAAAACCAACAAGCTGAGCTGCAGTTGAAAGCCTTGTGTCTCACCAGTGCCCACAGTTGGTCGTCTCTTTCTCTCTCTGGACTGGTGTTTGTTGGGGAGATGTCTTTGTTTAAAAGTGGCGTCATGTCCTCAGGAATGTTGCAATAATGGTTGTGATGTCATTCTTGTAGACACAAGCAGTCGCTGTAACCCTTTCACCCCTCAATAAAAAGGGCCCGGTTTAAACCATGCTACGTTGTGGTGGAAGTTGACATGCAAAATTAGCATGCTGATTTGTGTTTATCCCCTTATACTCAAGTCACTTTCCTCTTTACTGCAATTTCCAGAGTAATAATGGCATGTAGAAGCTGCACACTTCCAGAGTTGACAGACCACACTCACAGGGATGGGAGGTACACACAAATTAGGAACAAACAACCTCACAGAAATGGCATTCAGCGCTGTCCATGAAACATTTTGCTTTGAATGGCGCTAAATTACCCAGTAGCAGCAGAAGAATAGCTAAGTGGGGACTGCGGGTGCATTGTCAAGCCAGAGCTGCAGAATGAAATATGGACGGCTGATTAGGGCTGTCTGTCTGCATGGACTCCAGAAATTAGGTTTGCTCAGATACACTGTGACTGTCTGCTCTGTCTGCAACACTCAGGACTGGTCTGGCCCTATTTGGGATAAATGTACATCAGACAAAGCTCAGAAATGTCTGTCAAAGCAAAATATAATGCATGTCACCGTGAAGTAATGTGGGCGATGATCTCTACAGTCGTGAGACCCAAGACCTTCATAGTTCAGTCGCTTCTCTTGTGATATTTAAAAGACCTAGTTGAAGAACAATGGAAGACAGTAGATAATGACATTGAATCGAATTTGTGAAATGCTATATTTCTCCAGATTAAAGCTCAGTTTTAACGGTACAGAGGCTGAAAGCAGCGACTCCATATTTGTGATTCATACGTGTCTGAAAATGGGCGTCAACACCCTGAAACATGAACGATCAATAAAAGAATAAGTCAGTGAAGTTTCACTATCCTGTCAACAACATTTCATTCATCTCTTTTCTTCCCGATCCCTGTTTTGTAGCCGGAGAACATAATGCTGCTCAACCGCTCAGTGCCTCACCCGCGCATCAAGCTCATCGACTTCGGACTGGCCCACAAGATTGATTTTGGCAACGACTTCAAAAACATTTTTGGAACTCCAGAATTTGTTGGTCAGTGTTCATCGACATCTGCCTGACTGTCTCTCATCAGACATCTTCTATGTGGCTTCAATGTTCCTGCAAATGAGTTTACTCTGCTGTTATCTTCCTTTTTGTCTACAGTGCACACATGCACTCGCACCCACACAAGCACACACATGACTTGGCCGCATTCCAAAGGTTACATACTGTCAGTGCCACTTGGAAGTAAGTGTGAGGATCCGATAATAGAGATGATTGACAAAACCGCTCCTTCTTGCCAACAGTCTCTCTAACACACACACACACACACACACACAAATGGCCCGTCATATTCGCTCCGGGTTGACGCCAGTCTCTCTCACTCCCCCCCTGCCCGCTCCCAGCGTGTCATTCAAACCCAAACAAGAGCCTTTTCCCGGTTCAGCAGTGAAATGATCCAAGAAAAGATCAGAAATCGGAAAGCTCACATAATGAATTGTGTGGAAAATCTCTGAGCAATGCCGCCTAGTTTCAATATTTAGACAAAGTAGAACAAATGTCAGCAGTTTGAGATATGCCACATTGTCTGAAACATCTCGTAATATATGCATTATTTTGACACTGTTGTGAATAGTAAATGTGTGGAACTACTTTTTGCTAACTTATATGTAAGCATATTTTATTTGCAAGAACCGTAGATGGGCCGTTCCTGGGTGATGTGTGGCCCATAGACCACACATTGCGTGTGCATGGTCAAAAACTGCTTGAGTTTCTTCAGTATAATCTTTGTTCATTGAGTAAATTGAATTGAATTGAATTTTTAATATCACAGTGCAGAACTGTTTGCACTTGCGCATCGTCATACATGAACAAAGGAGATTTATCATGAATCGTCCTGTGTCTTTGACCTGCCTATTCATGATAATTATTTTTCCTGGCAGCACCTGAGGTTGTCAACTACGAGCCTCTGGGCTTGGAGGCCGACATGTGGTGAGTAAAATTCTCTGTTTATGAATGTGCCTGATAAAGCGCTACCATATTGCACATCTGTGTTTAATGATGGAATCCTCTTTCATTTGTGTTTCCCTCCAGGAGTGTCGGTGTGATCACCTACATCCTGTAAGTATCTAAAAATGATGCACCATTAATTTACCAGCGGGTCAAGTGTGTGAGACGAGCAGCTGCTGTGGCTGTCTCTGCTCTCCACAGCCTTGAATCAAGTCAGTCAGTCTGTTTGTGAAGACATAAAGCTGGAGGTTAATGGCCTCTCTTTGACCGCGCTGTTTTTTTAGTTCACTGAGCTGCCAGGGGTTGAGTGTGCTGTGTCGCATGTTATGAATCATGCTGCAGCCTGGATGTGTTCAAGTATTCCAAATGGTTTTGCAGGTGAATTATCTTCACTCTCCCATGTCCTCTGTAGTCACAGACCCCCTATGTTACTGTTCTTCTATGGTCCAGCACTCACTCCCCCTTTATAACCCAGAAAGTGATTTCCACACAAATGCAAACCAAGTGTGAGGGAACCACATGCCCTCGTCTGCTCACCGCACTTGGCATTAAACAGGACTTTTAAAATGTTATCTGGTGTGATAATGTCTGTTATTATCACCCCATACGATTCCTGATCCGACTCAACTTCAGGGCAATTTGTTTCATGTCTGTGGTCAGCAAGTGAGGAGAAGTTCCCCTAACAAAGGTGCTAATGCTACTTCCTCCCTGGGAACTTCCTCTAGATCAGGAGTCTACAGGCCATTTGCTACCCAGTAGTTTTTCTGCCCAACTCTGATTGCCTAATTTCAGCTTGGGAGTGGTGCCCCTTCTTTCACCACAGTGAGACATACAGAAATATGTATGCATAAGTGAATTTCATTTACATGACATTTAGGCCTTACCTTGGAATCCTGTTCTTAGATTCAGAGTGCAGATACCCCATGAACATACTTACAATTTTGCCATAAATATGTAGCTAGTAATTTTGCTCATGGTGCCACTGTTACTTTTCAATTTAGGGCTCCATACATTTTTGTGACGTGGGAAAATGGAAATGAAACACAATTTGATTTTCCTCTTCCATGGTTGTTAGCTCCTTCATTTTGGTACCTAACCATGTGATGTGATTTTATATGAAGCAAACATGCTACCTTTTAGTTGTCGAATGCAGTCTTCGAGAGGCTCACATTGACTTTGAACACTACATGAAGCAAAATGAGCAGTGATGCACAGCAAAAACCTCTCACTCTGCCTGCCTGCGGCCCAGCCTCACCAAGCCTTTCATTTGAACTTGTGACCCCTCCTCTAGATGATCACCTTTGGATTAGCCTTCCCCCGACTGAGACATAGCGAGTTATGGGTATCAGTTCTGCTTCCTTCCTTCCCTTGACTTGCTACTCCATTATTGGTCACCCCTCTTCGGCCACCTCGGTGCTGACTTACCCCGTCAATCACCCTCCACCTCTCACCTGTGGGCACCCTAATAAATCCTTCCCAGAGCTGCATGACCCTCTAGAGCAGTCTGGCTGTGACACCCACCATCAATAAAAGCAGATTATTATTTTTTTTTGCCCAGGAAGTGGCTTGCGACCCACTGACTGGCACTGGTTGACAGCCACTCTTTGAGAATGAAGCCCAAATACACACTCACTAGTCGATCAATGAGGCATGCCGGAGATGGTTGATGGAACCTGTAGTCATATTTTTAGCTTTTTAATGTGGTGATAATGATGGTGGACTGCCCTTGAAAATGTGCTGAGAAGCTTTCCATCTGGGTTCACTGAGTGCGTCTACATTGACAACATCCCACACTGTTTCCCTGACTTTATTTTTCATCCTTGTGCAACTGTATTCTCTGGAACATTGACACTGCACGCATGCACACTTGCTTCTGTCCACCCACACGACTGTCACTACTCGCCGTGCATAGGAAATCCAAGCAGCGCTGAGGTGTTCTGACAGTTGACCTCCCACCTCCTAGCATTCATGGCGGGGTAGATTTGATGGGAACAATTAGAGAATGCATTCCTCTTGAGTTTCATTTGCCCAACAGGAATAACCTTATTGTGAATCTCCTCACTCTTCCATGGATGGTGGGTTTTATTATTGTTATTTTTATTTCTATCATTATTCCTGGCCACTCTGACAGAGTGCACTCTGGTGGCTGATGTGTACTTTCACCATAGAAACCACTACCATTAGGACAAAGTGACTGTTGAATGGCTGTCCACTGAGTGACCACTGTGTGCCAGAGGGTTAAACCATTAACAAGCTTTATAGCCTCCCATGTCATTTTTTGTTAGATGACTGCACACACATTGAAATTTGAATTGTAAAGAAAGAAGAATATGCAAGAATAAGCATGGGCGGTATGCCCATTTTGGGTTTACATACTATTTCAATTCATCAATTATTTATTGATTTTCAATTCTATGTATAAGGGCGCAACAGCGTGGAATAATTATTTTCATCTGTAACTCAAGACGCTGTGTGCGAAAATAAAATAAAACTATTATTATCACTCTTTCTATGAGTTCACGTGGTAGGGTACACATTAGTCTTTAATAAATGCAATGATAAAAAAACAATCAATTTGAAAAATAAAATTCCGTTTAGAGAAAACTACTGTACAGTCATATTGTGCTGGAACAAAACGGAGCAAAAACATAACCCAAAGAAAAAAATGGATTGCAAAAAAAGGAGGAAAAGAGTAGAGATACAATGTGGTTTGTTGGTGATTTGGCAAGGACGAGGTTCTGCTCTTCCAAGTTTTGGACCATGGTTCTTGGCCAGGTTGGATGAGATGGTGTAGTCGCGAATGAGAATATATTAGTGCAGCATTTTCATCCATGTCTTGATAAATGGAGTGTTGATTTACCATTTGAGCCAAGTTCCTATGCTTACATACAGAATAAGTTCATCTTTCAAACTGCCATCAATAATCTTGCGTTTGATATCGTTGATGCATCCAAGAATAACTTGCGTCACTATAGCCGCAGTTGCCATGGCGATGTCTCATCTATTTTTGTGTGTTTATATTGTCCATAGTTCTTAAACCCTTTCCTCCTTTGCCAGACTGAGTGGCGCATCTCCGTTCTTGGGAGACAACAAACAGGAGACGCTTGCAAACGTATCTGCAGTCGACTACACCTTTGATGAGGAGTTCTTCAGCAGCACCAGCATGCTGGCCAAAGACTTCATAGCCAGGCTGCTCGTGAAAGATCCAAAGTATGTATTGGTCAAGTCAGGTGACACATGGTTAACTTTCTAAATATAGTATATTAAATTTATGCTGGTGATTTTGCAGAAAAAGAATGACGATACAAGACAGCCTCCAGCACCCCTGGATCAAGGTTGGACCACTTGTTTGAAAAAAACATTCCATGTGATTGGCATCTTTCCTCATGTGTGTTTCTGTCCTCAGCCAAAAGACACACAACAAGCGCTGAGCAGGAAGGAGTCTGCTGTCAACATGGAGAAGTTCAAGAAGTTTGCTGCTCGAAGGAAGTGGAAAGTAAGATGCTTTCATTCACGCAGCTCACCCACCTCCTCACAACTGCATTGCATAACGGAGACTAAACTCCGCTGTCATCGCTAGTTTGCCGTGCTTCTGCATCTAGCGGCCAAGGAGCCATCCGTGTCTTGATGCTGTCTATTTTGGTCAGTCACTGATAATTCAGAAGCTCTAGCTCCCTTCACTGAAGCAGTGCTTGTTTGTCTGGAGTGCTTGGGCACTACTGTCATCCCCAATCTCAGTCTTCTGTCTGGACCGTCCTTATTGTGTCTGGCATGTTGTCAACCTCGCCACAGTAACCTTGATTTGATGGTGACACACAAAACCTGAAGCAAATGATAGGCCGACAAATTATGGCACACAGGATTTGGTTTCATCTATATAAATAATTGAAGTACCGTTACCGGACCAGTTTCTCCTACATTGTTTTGATGCTCTCACTTCGCGTTCCATTTACTCCCTTACCTTTGCTTCAATGATGCTGAGTCGCCACAAAACTGTAGCACGCTGGAGACAGAATTTTTGACACTCAGAAACCACATAAACACTTAAGATCGGCCATTTGCTGAGCAGGCTGCCTTTTAAACTCTTCTGTCTGTCAATGATATGTTGACCGTGACTAAAGGTAACTTGAATGATGTTTGAGACCCGTCCCTCGATAGGTCAAGCATGTTTTGGCAATAAAAGGGAGCCAACACAGCACAAGAACGGAACGTGAAACAATATGTAAAAAATACTCTCCTGGCAGGTTTAAAGTGTACCGTATTTTCTGAAACAGACCATGTTTAATCAGCCTTAACTGAGGCAGCTTTTGTAGTGCATGCTTTGTGATGGATGAGTGGTGGACAGCAATAATGCGAGTTGAGTTGGGCCTTGAATTTGAAATACCTGTCCATCTTAGTGACAGAAATTGAATGTATCCCTCAGTATTAATGTGAACCATGAGGCTCTTTTACTTGATCAAGGGGACAAGAACTTGGTTCAGGGTCGTGGGAAAATATAGCTGAGGTTGTGTTACTAGAGTGAGAACCCCACGCTATCAGATATCAGTGGCAGCACTTCCCTCCTGTCTTGATCAGTTTGCACAGTTGGTTGTGTGGATGAGCGATCAAAGCGTGGATCACATTTGCAAAATCTCCTGAAGTGAACATAAACACGTCTTCCGCTCATGCTTTGTTCACACTCCGCACCCCCCAGCCCTTTATTATCGGCTTGTTAATAGTCATAAAGCTTTCCCAGTAAATCCCCAGATCAGAGTTAAATCTGTTTTTGCTCGGCCTTGCTAATCAGAGCTGAGTGCTTTGTGTGAACTGTTCAAAGACATGAGCCAAGTGACTCGCCGACACATTCCAGGTATCCAGAAGGCAAAATATCTGGATCAGCCGGCGATGAGCTAAAGCAGAGAGATGAGGGAGCATAGGAAGCAACAGGCTGAGCGAAAAAACTGGGGGGTCTGTGCTAACAATAGTCACTGTTGTTGTTGTGTTTCATCGCTTGTGGCAACTGTTTGACTACAGCTCTCTCTGTGCAGGTTAGACATGCACACATATTGACTTTATTGTGCACGCTCTTCCCACTTTAAAATGGAGTTGCAGTGAAGTTAAAAGTCTTTATTACATCCTTTTCACAGTGACTACATCAATCAAAGTGTGTGGGTCTATTCTCAGGAAAAAACTTTCAAGGTTAATTTTTGCAAGAGCTGTGCTGAGAGATACATTGAAATATGCCCTGTCATTTCTTTTTTTTTTTTCAGCAATCTGTTCGACTCATCTCCTTATGCAACCGCCTGTCGCGGTCCTTCCTGTCGAGGAGCAACATGAGTGTGGCGCGCAGTGATGACACGCTGGTACGTTCCTCAAGATTCCACATCCTTAAGGTTTTTCTGTGGAGGGTGGTGAAGGGATTGCTCAGGGGCCACACTACAGTGTGACTCTTGTGAAGGGCCAAAAGACAGGACAGAAGAAGAGTCTTGAGTATAGCTTGATATTTTCTTAATAATGTTAATTGTGGAGAAAATAGGTAAAAGGCTAACAATATTATATTGTATACCTTCAATTTATTATTATATATTATTTTAATTTACGTACCTTTTATTCAAATATTGTCTGTATAAATTGTAAGTACTGGCAATCTTGATCAACTTAACAATGGAAAAATCAAACCTTTTAAGTACAATATAAAAAGGCTCTACATTACTACCTTTAATAGCTTTTCAATATTTAGCAATTTCTTTTGTAGTTTTGCTCTGTACTTTTGCTCACTGAATACTTCTCTTGTGAGAATTGAGGTCATGTGGGTCGTGTCATGGCCGGTTTGATATTTGTGATACACCAGAAATGAGTTTTGCAATGGGCCCGTTGTATCAAATAGATCACATATAAGTCCGTGGTTAGCTGCCTGATTATTGGATGACATTCAGATCTTAGATGTCAAATTGCAGTTCTGACAAACCCCTCAGTTGAGGTCGTTCTAGCAGGTCTTGTGCAAAGGCCTGAGTCATGCTGACTCAGCTCACTTACATCAGGACAAGGATGTAAACATGGTAGGTCGGTGAGACGATGAATCATTCCCTGCAAGGCCGAGGCTCGGCCATGGCAGGTTGACACATTCGACAGCGTGACACCCGCCAATTCATAAATGACAGAAATAAAATCCAACTTGATTCATAGCACTGACTGAGGAGCTCAAACCAGTCCAGGGTGCTAGACAGCTTTTTAATCGAAGACTCCATCTCAGAGTGTCTGCTTTGCTTAAAATGCCCGATGTGTAGAAGCAGGCCGAAGTCCAGAATGTAATCTAAATTATTCACGTCATCAGGTTTTGTGTGTTGGTCGTGCCTTTATCACAACCAGAGTACCTTGTTGATGCATTTTTGAGGTTCATAACTGACTTTTTTGTGCCATTTTTGGTCTCTGGTGAAAAGCCCAGCCGGCAGTTTGCTCTTGCATGTTGTGGTTATAGTGGTGAGTCTGTCATGGCGTCCCAGCGGGGAGTTAAGTTTAGGAATGTAGCAGGAGTTCCACGCTCGGCCGAACAAGCGTCAACCTCTCCTCCACTCCTCTCTGCTCCCCTCCGCTCCCCTAACCTCCCTGCCTTCTTCCTCCTCGTCTCCTTGTGCACTCGAGCGTTGCGCCTGGTTGGATCTAAATGAAGGCTATTGGGTCGCATGCCAGAGAGAGAATTAGTAATGTGTTTTTAATCTAAACAATTAATACATTTAGTTTTAAGTGGATTCTGTTTGTGTGTGTGAGAGCTCGCAGCAGATGAAAGGGTCTGAGAAGAGCATGTGAGCGCAGGATTACTGCTCACGAGATTAGATTATCTTGAACAGTAGGGGAGTAACTGTCTCTCCCACTCATCCAGGATGAGGAGGACTCCTTTGTGATGAAGGCCATCATTCATGCCATCAATGATGACAACGTCCCTGGCCTGCAGCATCTGCTCGGGTCCCTGAACAGCTACGACGTCAACCAGCCCAACAAGGTAACAACCTTTGCTGGACTGAAAGTTTCCATTTGTGCTCTCATATGTTTCAATTATATTTCCCCAGAGGCATGAAAGGTGCAGTTCATGTGCCTCACCCTCATTTTGCATTTAATGGGTATTCAATTTCGGGGCTGGAGGGGGACCCCCAGCATAATCTGGTGTTCCCAACTCAGGGTAAAGATCTAATCCTTGGTCTCATATCAGATGGGTACGCTTGGAAAAGCCAGTTATATGGCATCCGCATCATGGGTTTCTGACATGCCTGCCTTTGTTGTCATGTCTGAAAGGGAAGGCCTCTCACAGAAGAGAATAATAAGGGTGAGAGTCAGTGGAAAGCAAGGCCATTACTGATCCTGCAGATCTCAATCGATCTCAAATCCAGGTGTCCCCCAGACTCCTAGTCAACCACAAGATTCTGGCTTTTCTCCCAAATGCACTGATAATATATGCTGATTTTTTTCTGTGTTGAATTTTTAAAAGGACCATGAACCTGCACTGACTGAGCTGCGTCTTAACGCATGTGTTACAGCATGGAACTCCTCCACTGCTGATTGCTGCAGGCTGCGGAAACATTCAGATCATCGAGGTGCTGATGAGGAAAGGTGCTGGGATCCAGACCAAGGATAAGGTGAGGACTCGAACCGATGGGAACACACAACTGGAACTGAACATAGATGTTCATGTGATTGTTGTTACTACAAGATACGCAAAATCATAATGGGCAGTGAGGCAGGAGTGAAGCGTTCAACTCTGCTTATAGCTGGATTTGTTGTGGGAAAATAATCGTTGTTCTCTAGGACGTTTTTCTCTTCTTTCTGAGCTGAGGAGGACATAGACTTAGTGTGATGATCAGCATTCTCTTGCCTGAAAGACACATCCTTCTGTCTCATCACCCTCACTTGACCTTGACTGAGTATGACTCAAGGATTTCTCCCAGTTGTTGACAACTTTGCTTAGAAGCAATTCTGCCATGGATTCTGCCACTAAGACAGTGCCTGCTGCAGACATTGTTGTTGTTTTAATGACCTATGAAATCTTCCCACTTTATGAAGGACTCATCGATAATGCACTGTTAGTTCATTCGTAATTATAATTATAATGCATTTATTACGCATTATAGAAGATCTTATGAATGTTTGTAATAACATATGACAACTTATAACAATGTTTGTATGTAAAATATCATAAAGGTTAGGGTTTGGGGTTATTGAGTCTTTATTACTAGATTAATTTAAGTCCACAACTTGCAATACTTTCTAACCATTGTCATAAGTTACCATACATCAGTCCTTCTCAAATAGTGGGCCGAGCCCTCCTGAGGAGGCTTTAATGTTAACAAGGATACAATGTTATGCATAGGTGTACTATAATAATTTTATACACAAATTATACTATTATACTATATACTATATGCCCCCCAACACCTATGATATAGGTGGCAGAGAGTTGGGGGGGCCATGAAATACTCCTTCCTGGGCACTGCCATAGATGAACTTTCATAACTTGTTAAAGCCTTATATATACATTATTGCATCTTATGAATCTTCTAATAATGCATTACAGATGAGTGCTTAAGTAAAGTGTTGCCTACCATTTACAGTGACATGACTTTAGTAGAGCAAAAACAAGGAGCAGAAGGTGTGCTTGTTTTTAGTCATACTGATAGCAGTTTTGTGTTTTGTTGAACCATTTTTAAAGCTGCTCAGTTGCCTGATGCGTTTGAATGTGCAGCATCACTGTGACTCATTACTTAAGAAGTGGAGAGTTGGAAGTTAGTCTTCATAATCACAGCTGAGAGTGTGAAACGCTGACAGCTAGCCACTCTCAGTTGAGAGCACATCCTCATTTTAGCCTCGAGGCTATTGACAACAGCATTTTAGTGGGTTGTGTTCACTCCGCTGATAGCAAGGCACGTCATTTTACGGTAAAGGTCAGTGATTAATCCTTCAATCCTCCCACAGAGTGGAGCCAACGCCGTCTACTACGCCGCCCGGCACGGCCACGTCGACACTCTTAGGTTCCTCCATGAGAAGAAATGCCCTCTGGATGTTCAAGATAAGGTGAAAAGAGTTTGTCTTCTCTCGCACATGCACGCTTTCTGCAGTGGTATGAATCAGCAATTACCCCCCTCTCCCATCTACCAAGCCCCTGGAACAACATCAGATTTTCCAAAATGCTCAGAATCACACCTGCAGTGAAAAATAGCTGCTTTGGCATTTCAGCAGCTTATTTGCCGTTGCTATAGAAACAGGCCACGGTGTTAAAGATGCGCTTTTGATGCCACCAAAGCCTCCATCACTGTGCGCTTGGGAAGATCAAGTGTCCATCATTTTACCTGCCGCTGGTTCGACTGAGGAAACTAATGCTCAGCAGCAGAGCAGCAATAAACTGCCCCACAGACACTTTGGTGATTATTATGGCGCCCTGCTACACAGATCATCAAAGTTCCATTATTGCACCGTAATCCCTGAGCACAAGCCTGCGCGTGCGTGCGTGCGTGTGTGTGACTGAAAAGTGTCTCTGGAGTATCTCAAAACCCTCAGGACAAGAAGGGCTATCTTGGAATGCAGTGCAGATATGAAATCAAACAGCCAAGGCAAATGATAATACTACTTTAAACAGATATGATATTTTCACCA
The DNA here is from genome assembly GCF_027744825.2 of Synchiropus splendidus. Taxonomy (NCBI): domain Eukaryota; kingdom Metazoa; phylum Chordata; class Actinopteri; order Syngnathiformes; family Callionymidae; genus Synchiropus; species Synchiropus splendidus. The sequence continues at coordinate 8,315,204 of NC_071340.1, read as the reverse complement.
AAACAAAGTTGACTTTTTCCATAAAAACTTTATTGAGTTTAAAAGTAATTGAGCACATTTACGTTAGTACTAGTTGAGTCACTTGGTTCCTCTTGCTACTTATGATCAGCAGTGTCATCAAGTTATTTCTGTGAATCGCAGCTGTTTATTTCAGTGATGGATGATGATCATTGATGTGAATAATATATATGTATATTCAGCAGGACATTGAACACATTATTATCCGATGTTCATTTCAAGTGATTGACTGGTTGGTTGTAGTTGGCTTGAATTTTTCATGAAAAATGTTTCCAGGAAGTTTTCACTTGTTCAGTTAACTGAATGCTGTTTATTCCCGCAAAGCACCATAGATGTTAATTTCTCATAAAGGATGGGGATATTACCAGTAAATGATACTTTATGGTCCATAAAATATTTTCCCTGCTGCAAGTTACTGCCCCTTTAAATGACTCTTGAGTAAACTTCCTCTCTAAAGAGCTTTCACTCGCAACTGTTTTGAGCTGATGGATCGATGCTGAGCGAGTATCTGCCCGCTATGATGTTGGAGGGCCTTGTTTAAGTCTCGAAACAAGATGATTGAAAATAGAAACATTAGTGTGACCTTGGTGTGGTTTACTGTCTTCAGTCTGGAGAAACCGCTCTTCATGTGGCCGCTCGATACGGCAACGTGGACGTGGTGACTTACCTCTGCAGCATCCGTGCCAACCCTGACCTCTGTGACAGAGTGAGTAGTGAAGCACAAGCTTATGTTCTGTTTGTCATCTTGCTAAAGTCTCTGTCCGTCTGCAGGAGCAGGAGACTCCACTCCACTGCGCTGCCTGGCACGGGTACTCCACGGTAGCCAGAGCACTGTGCCAGGCTGGCTGCAATGTAGATGCTAAGAACCGGGAAGGAGAGAGCCCCCTTCTCACAGCGTCTGCCAGAGGGTTTGTGGACATCGTGGAGTGTTTGGTGGAGCACGCGGCCAATCTAGAAGCCACTGACAAAGTAATGAGCGGCAGACTTTAACACATGTTCTAGGCATCCTATCCTCACTCAACTGCTCATCATCCAGGATGGACACACAGCTCTTCACCTCGCTGTACGACGGTGTCAGGTCGACGTCGTCCGCTGCCTCCTCAGACACCACTGTCCAGTTGACCAGCAAGATCGGCATGGAAACATGGCGCTCCACATCGCCTGTAAGGACGGAAACCTGCTCATCGTTACTGCGATCTGCAACACCAAAGCTAGTCTGGACCTTCCTAACAAGGTATGAAGAATTCCGATCTGGATGCCACCTGCTGTCCTGTGGAGTGCAATGCAGACGATAGCATTTCAAATGCCTAAAAAGATGTCTTATTATATTAGTAAAATAAATGTTGGTCAGATGTCTGTTTATCTGTGACAATTCATAAACATAAACCATCGGTTCGAGAATCACCAACTGAACTCTGCAACTCTACTTTCTTCTCCAGCTTCTGTGTGTTGTTAATATTTAACTGAAGATGTCTGCCAGGCACAGCTTCCCACACATTTTCCATTTCACATTGTATTTTTGACACCATCTCTTTTCATATTCTGAGATGGGTTTATGCTCCTCGGACGCTGTTGGTTCTCAGATATGGAAACATTTTCTCGCCGCGTATTTCAGGGAAGTGATGCGTGTCAGAGGCAGACAGCGCTGCCATAGATAGTTTGATTTATGCATTATTTTCCGTGCGTGTCCTTGTGAGCTCAGTTAAAGAACGACACTGCTGAGTCTGGATTTCTTGTCTCAAAAGAGACACATGATTAATAAACATGATGAAAAATACTGAAGGCCTGAAAAATGAATTGGATTTATTTGGGGTTTACAAATCATTTAATATGTGTTTTTGAAACTTTCCAGTATGGCAGAACTCCTCTGCATCTGGCTGCCAACAACGGGGGTCTGGAGGTCGTCCGCCATCTGTGTCTAGCTGGAGCGAACATCGATGCCGTCACCAATGTAAGTCTGAAGATAATCTTCTCTTTCAACAATGAAGAGAGAAATGCTTAGGAGTGTGGTGAGAGAAGCTGATGTATCACTCAGTTGTAGTGATTTTAAAGCCACCCGAATAAATACAGTCACAGTCAATCTTATGAGCTGGTGAGCTCTGTGGTGCAGATCGGAGAACGATTCTCACATGCCCACTCATATAATCTTAATAAGTTTGGAAGGAGTTGATGAGAAAGAGAGAAACTTTATGATGCAAATGAGGCACTTTTCTTGTGCATGGAAAAAGGCTGGTGCTTGAGGGTATGTCTGTGCAGGTGACTGGGAATGAGGATGTCTACAAAAAAAAAGGAAAATGTTGGTGAAAAAGTGTTAAAATAGATTCATGAGGGTTATAATGTTGAAAATACATTTGAAAAAATATGTGCTGCAGCATGATTTTGTGCAAAAGTTGCGACACAAAGCAAATATTTCTGCATTCCATGTGGCTCTGGAGACTCTCAGGTCTGAGTCAGATATGAAAACATTTTGATGCTAAGCCAACGATGGGTCAAATGGTTCAGACACTTAAAAAGCAAAAGAAAACTGCTAAAATAGATGCACAATATCACAGGTAGGATTTTGGTAAAAGCAAGGCCGAGAAAGTGGCAGGATTTACTGCAGCGGCACTTCGCAGCCGTCCTCCTTATTCCTCGACTTTAAAGTGCAGCAGCCAAATTCGCCGGTAAATGCACCTCCTCAACACGTCTGTGATCTAAAACGGCTTGTTTGCACGGCAGGTTGTTAATTTTCTGCTTGACCTGCAGACCGAGGCGCACTTGATTTCTTACTCACCCACTTATGATGAGCAGAAAAGCTGACAGCAGCTTTTCAACATGCTTAAATTTATGAAGACGTCGCCCTCTTGATATTCAACATAACCCCCACCACTCCCCGCCTGCATTTGCTGATTCAATTTTTACTGGACTCCAGTTAACCTCTTCAATGCTGTGTCTGAGTAATAATAACATGCTCCGAGTCATTTAATTTACAATTGTTAAATAACTCACAGTGTAAGTAGGAATAGAAATATAAGCTGAATAATTTACATAGGACTGTCTTTTCCACTCAGAGCTGCTGTGATCAAATATTTAAATCTATAACATAACCTACTTTTCTCACTGTAAATATTGTATATCTGCTGATGTGGCCTGCACACATATACTGATGTGTATAATCCATCATCATGATCAAGAAAGAGGTGAAATGCTACAGTTTTATGAGCCTTCATGGTCTCAAAAGGACACACTGCATTGAGCTCTAAACAGGTGGGACGAAACGGTTCATATAACATGGAGGGAGATGGTTCAGGATGATGTCATGATTCTTGTAAGTGATTCAGTGAAGGCCCGGTTCTGATGGAGCACAGTTCTTGGTAGCACAGTCGCTTTAACAGATAACCAGCAGGATGAGAAGCATCAGTGTTTTTGCCTCACTGTGTTTTAAGTCCTGGAGGGAGTCCAGGTTCTCACAGACGATCCTCAGTCCTGGTGGTCCGTTGCAGTCTGTTCTCATCCTGTTTGTTAGCTGTGTCGGAGGAAGGACAAGCAGGCTGGTTTAGGAGTGCATCCTCTGCTGCGGGTTCAGTATGAGCCTGAGATGGCAAGTCAGTGAAAATAAACCTTTGTGATGGTCAGGAGGATGACAAGAACAATGGAGGAACTAAATCTGTCCTCGGCCATTTTGATGCTGTATAACCTACATACGGTACAAGTGCTTGTTTAATGAACACTCGCTGCTTAAAAGCTTGATAGCATGCTTCCACTGAGCACGCTGAGTCAGTTCCGGTGCCCAAAAAGGGTTCCATACTCATCTATCACTGGACTGCCTGAGACCACCTGCTGGAAAGACGACATCAGAAGCAATCTGTTCATTCCGTCCATTTCCTGTCAACAACATTTTACAAGGAAGGACATGCAAGGCTATATTTGCTATGCAAAAATGTGGCCGATTTTGATGGTGTCTATGGAATACATTAAGATACCATCCCTGCCACTTCAAGTGATCACATCATTCACCTTCATATTAAGTTTGAGGTTGAACAGTTTCTCAGGAGTTGATTTATATTCTGCAGCATTTTTCACTCTCCACTGAAAAATGTCAGAGAAACATCAGAGGAATCCTGGTCTGTTTTTTGTTGGGAAATGAACCTGTGGTTCGACTTTATTCTGGCAACTTTTCTTATATTATAATCTGAACGGCTGGTGAGGAATATTGCCGCGACAAGAATAGCAACACTTGAAGACAGCAGGGATGAGGATGACAGAAGATGCCATGATGTGAGTTATAGAGGCGGTGACTGACAGTCGCATCGATGACACTGCTTTGTTCGACAAAGAATCCTTTTGTTTTGCTAGATTTCTTGTTTATTCTTAAAAAGCTGCTCATCTGCAACATGCACACAGACACCTCTCTCTGGAGCGTGCAGTGGGACTTCATGGATGGTTTGATGAAAGACTTTGTGTTACATATACTGCATTGCTGAAGAACCGAGCTTCTGAAGTACGCGTGCTTCCCAGTGTTTAAATGCAGATCTTAATCTGAATATTGATTTATCCCCGCTGGGGTTAATAGCCTGTTTATTTCCGTCGTCTTGATAGCTGTAATGAGTGAGCAGAATTTAAGCTGCGACTAGACTCAACACTTTCCTCATACGTACTTGACTCATTAGTCATCATTTGTTAGCGTTGTGGGTGATCAAACAGAACACAGCCCACTGCACAATAAAACAGTTTCTCCCCAGTGAAGCAGCGTGACAGTGACAGATGGACAAATCCGAGAAAAAGACAGAGTGTGAGCGTTCGAGGGTCGAGAGAGAGGGAAACATTGTGAGGAGAACGAGTGGAGTGGTGCTCTGTGTTACTGCTGCAGATCAGCAATAAAGGTTGTGACACTGGTGGATACACAGAGCGAGAGGGAGATGTTCAAAATGGATAGACCTGATACCGTAATTATTCAGAGGCTCAGACAGCTGTATTGATCCAAGAGCTGCCGATTGATTGGTGTTCAGCGCTTTCCTTTAGAGCTTCGCAATGCACAAGGCATCACTATAGCACTAGATGATGTGAAACAATAACTGATTTAGAAATCTGCTGCGCAGGGAAAATGACTCTCTCTTCTTCTTTCTCTCAGGATGGAAAGACCGCTGAGGACCTGGCTTCTTCTGAGCAGCATGAAAATATAGTTGTCCTGTTGGGAAAACTGAAAAAGGTGAGTGTGAAAATAAATCTAGAGATCTCAGCGCATCCCAGCTATTGTGTTATTTCAACCATATTTCAAGTTTCAGTTGATGAATTAACACTTCTCATAGTCAGCTCAGCCCTCAACTGCTTAACACATCTATTTCAGTCACCGTGTGAAAGAAAGTGTTTTAAGCATGTTAATTCACAGCTGTGTCAAGTGTGGTTGGATGGCTGCACAACATGGGTTTTCGTGAAGTTCCACCAGCACTTTGTGGTTGGCTGTGAACAGTAGAGGTGGCAGATCAACTTCAGAAGACAGCTCAATTATTCATTTTGCTCCCAATATTAATATTTCACCTTTTATTTTTGATCTTAGAACTCTGATTTAATTAACGGTGAGTTGATTTTAAAGTTATTTAGATTTTTCTTTTCTCAATATTGAATTAAGTTTCATGTTTCTTCTGAATTATTTATATATTTTAAAATTATAAGTGAAGTAAAATACATTGGTTACACATTAAATGGGGTAACACATATCCACCATTAATAACGTTATTACCTGCTTATTGCTGATAATTATCAGTAATTATGGTGTTGTTTTGAGTCAACATTCGCTGACCAAGACTTTTGTCAGTACTTTATAATGATTAATTACTGGCTGATATGCTGCTATTACACACATGACTTATATATGTTTCCTATTCTGAAGTGTAACCCAAAAATATTTTTTCCATGTTCAAGCAAGATGAGGGCCATAATTTAGAAATAAAAATGTAAATACTTAAAAAACAAAAAGTATTTTCCTTTATGTTATGATTTCAGTTAGCTTCCTGAATTTGGTTATATCACTCCTAGTATTCTACATATTCAGCTACCTGTACTCACTGCCAGTGAAGAACCCACCACAACATGAAATGTGTGAATGCAAATCAAGCCATTTTTGGCAGATCCAATTCACCATCCACCTGCTGTGTTCCGATGGCGTGAAGCCTTGTGAAGTATCAGTATATGTTGGCCAGTTTTCCATAGAAAACAGACAGAAACGTGAAGCAAACTATTTCACCTTTCATTGGTCCTGGTGTTCCTGGTCAATAAAGGGATTGTAAAACTTTATTAAAAATGTTGTGTAACCCCGGTGGGATGTTGAAGTGTGTTCACCACCCACACCAACACTCAGCATCTGATGTGTGACTCATCTGACTGACACACAGTTTAACACCAAGGATCTGCTTGGTGAAAGCAGGAGCAGAGGCTTGGGGTGGGTGGAACAGGCTCTGGGTGCAAAGGTTCAGTCCCAGGTGGACTCTTTTATCACAGATATATACTCCCTTAATGCAAGTTTGATGTCATACCCAGTGATTACCGAGAACATTTAGAGTTGGTTCATGTTTCCTTTATTGCCTGGTCTCAACAGGACAACCACAAGCTGAGCTACATCCAGCAGCTGCGGCCCACTCAGACGGTGCAGCCCAGGATCAAGCTGAAGCTGTTCGGGCACTCGGGCGCGGGGAAGAGCACGCTCCTCGAGTCCCTCAAGTGTGGCATCCTGCGCAGCTTCTTCAGAAGGCGCCGAACCACGCGGCTGACCAACACCGGCCGCCACCCCAGCTCTCCGGTCAACTCCAAACCTGCTGGTCGGTGATGGGTTCTGGTTCTGTATGTCAGGCTGATGGAAACATCTGTCAGAAGCTGAATGCCATGGCTTATCCCATGTACATTGCAAACAGTGCTTACCATTTGCATGTGACCCACAATCCACAGAGCACATAAACCAGTCAAACGTGCTTCAACCGTCAGCCTAGATCGAGTTTGATAAAGATGTGAGGACTGCCATCAGTTACTCTCCCACCAAAAGACAAAAGTCGGTTTCCTTTAAATAGCCCCGTGTAGACCCAACTCCTCCCTGACAGACCTGATGTTGGCTCTGATAAGTCTGCTCCAGCAGTGAATTACTGATCCCAGCCTGGGTCTGGGAAGTGGCTGCGCTTTTTCTTCCCTGTCGGTCGGATCAGTCGCAGTTTCTTGCTCAGCTCTGTGAATGTATTTCTGTGTGACACACTCGCAGTCAACCACAAAGCCAGTGTAATATGCCATTGCACGTTAATTGTTAACAAATAGCGCCCCCGTGTGTTAAGTATTTTAAATACATGAGTTGTTAAACCAGTTAGTCTGGTCCGTAGGAGGATTTATGTGGACATTCTGAGAAACATTATTCATAATTACGCTTTTAATAAAGTTTAATTTTATTCTAGTGGTCTGTGGAGGTCAGTTTGTAAAGAAACTACTGTAGAAAGCGCAGGCCAAGCTGCTCATTTTCACCCTTATTGTAATTGTTTTACACTGGATTATTGGCCTGCATTTATTTTTTTTTAAACTCATGTGAAACAGTGAAAGTATCGCTTATGTGTTCATGGAAAGACGGACATAACATTGGAGTGATTGTGTTTACAAACAACCAAGACCACTTATTGAAAAGGACATGATAAGTGCCGTGTGTTTGGCTGAGGTCATAAAAAGTAGCTTAATAGGTGAACTGCCATGTTGTTTTGTGTTGCAGTGTCAGTGAGCATCTCAAACCTCTACCCCGGCTGTGAGAACGTGAGCGTGCGGAGTCGCAGCATGATGTTTGAGCCCAGTCTGACCAAAGGGGTTCTGGAGGTCTTCTCTCCCGCCCACAGCAACATGTCCACCACCGACGAGCAAGCCACCAAAGCCATCGACATCCAGCACGCCAACATCCACGGTGAGACTTCAGGACCCACATTCTGTGTTCTGCGCTTACGCCGTACTCTCCATGTGGCCCCTGCAGGTGTGGGGGACTTCAGCATTTGGGAGTTTTCTGGAAACCCTGTCTACTCCTGCTCCTATGACTACTTCGCAGCCAACGACGTCACGGCGATTCACGTGGTCCTCTTTAGTCTGGAGGAGACATACGAGACTCAGCTGAGCCACATCACTTACTGGCTCAACCTGCTGAAGGCCCTGATGCTGCCTCAGGAGAACTTTGGTCAGTGAATCCCAACAAAACCACCTCAGTCATTCTTAGACAGATGAAGTGTGTGAACCTGCGTTGTGAGGTTAAATGGTTGGAAGCAAAAAGGTTTCAAAAATATCAACGAATCAAACCCGTTGCCATTTCTCTGTTCAGTTTTCGGAGGTCGTATCCAAGATCCTCTGACAGTGGTACTGGTGGCCACGCATGCTGACCTTGCTGATGTCCCGAGGAGTTTCTCTGGCGAGTTCAGCTACGACAAAGAGAAGGCCCTGCTGAAGGAAGTCCGCAACAGGTGGGACCTCAGGCTCTTTGGTTGGCCTAACAAAAGTTGTTTTTTAAATGTGTTAAATGTATTCTTTTCAGGTTTGGAAACGACCTGCTGGTCAGTGACAAGCTTTTTGTGATGGACGCTGGAGCTTCCAACTCCAAAGACCTGAAGCTGCTGAGGAGTCACCTGCAGGAACTTCGCTCCAGCATCATTTCTGTGAGACACTACAACACAAACACTCTTTCTCTCTCTCACCCACACACACACATGCACTTGTATCTCTATCCTTTCGAGGACCTCTCTTTGACGTAACCCTTTCCCCAGCCTCTCACCCGTAACTTCACCATCCAAAACAAATGGCTAACCTTAACCAGGACGCTGAACCAAACTTTAACACAATAACAGTCAGTCATTTTGATGTTTTAATCCTCAAATTAAGGGTTAAACTTGTGCAAACCATTATTCATTTATTCAATGAGCACACACACACACACACACACATACACACACACTCCCAACGGGTCTTGCTGTTGCTGCACCGATGACCTTAAAAGAGGCTCAATGAACTTCACTTGTCTCTCAGAGCTGCAGTCCAATGACGACGCTGTCCGAGCGTCTGCTGGCCGCGCTGCCAGCCTGGCGCAAGTTGAGCGGACCAAACCAGCTGATGTCATGGCAGCAGTTCGTCAGCGACGTCCAAGAGAACATCAACCCGCTGGTCAGTCAGGATCACCTGCGAGCGCTGGCTCTGCAGCTGCACAGCATGGGAGAGGTGAGCGGGTTAAATCCAGTCGAATGTAAGAGGACGCACTGAACTGAGGTTTTCTCCTCTGCTCCTCCAGATCAACATCATGCAGAGCGAGACGGTGCAGGATGTGGTTCTGCTGGAGCCTCGCTGGCTCTGCAGCAACGTCCTCAGTCGTCTGCTCTCCATTGAGACGCCCAAGGCCATCCACCACTACAGGGGGCGCTACAGGCTGGAGGAGGTCCAGTCTCTGGCCCCTGAAAGCGACGTGGACGAGCTACTCCAGATCCTGGATGCCATGGATGTGTGTGCGCGTGACCTCACCAACCCCACCATGGTGGACGTCCCCGCGCTGATCAAGACCAACGGCCTCCACCGCTCATGGACGGATGATGAGGAGGAGGAGGAAGAGTCGCTGATCTATGGAGGGGTCCGCCTGGTGCCGGCTGAGCACCTCACCCCCTTCCCCTGTGGTCTGTTTCACAAACTGCAGGTGAATCTGTGCCGCTGGAGTCACCAGCAGAAGCCGGAAGACGAGGCCTGCGAGGACATGGACGGGGACATCCACCTGTGGACCAACGGAGCCAAAGTGAGCCAAGCGGGCGTGGAGGCCATGGTGCTGCTGGTCAACCACGGTCAGGGTGTGGAGATCCAGGTGCGCGGCCACGACTCTGAGCGGGCCAAGTGCTACACCCTGCTGGACACCATCTGCAGCATCACGGAGAACCTGCTGGCCTCCACGCTGCCCGGCCTGCTGACAGCCAAGTACTACCTGAGCCCGCAGCAGTTGCGGGAGCACCACGCTCCCGTCATGGTCTACCAGCCCAGGGACTTCCTCCGCGCTCAGGCTCAGCGCGAGACCTCCCTCACCAACACCATGGGCGGCTACCGCGAAAGTTTCAGCAGCATACTGACGTTCGGTTGCGCCGAGGTCTATCAGCAGGGAATTCTGGGAACTGACGTCCACATCTCAGACGTACCGCTGCTGGCCCGGCGCAAACTCTGCCGCATGCTGGACCCGCCCGACGCCCTGGGCAAGGACTGGTGCTTGCTGGCCATGAATCTGGGCCTCACTGACCTGGTGGCCAAGCACTGCGCCGGGACTGCCAACGGCACATCCCAGCTGGACTCCTCAGGTCTGGACGGCGAGCAGGCGGCGCTGCAGCCCAGTCCCACAGCGGCCGTGCTTCAGGAGTGGAGCGGGCGAGCGGACAGCACCGTTGGGATTCTGCTGAGCAAGCTCAGGGAGCTGGGGCGCCGGGACGCTGCCGACTTTCTCCTCAAAGTCTCTCCGGTGTTCAGAGTCAACATGGAGGCCCTCGCTGCTAGCAGCTACCCGCCCGCCTGCAACGGGGGAACGTCGTACAACTCCATCAGCTCGGTCGTCTCCCGCTGAACCTGTGTGACTCGTGCAATCGCTCCTGGACTGGGACAGGTGCTAGTCTGTCTGTACAGCTGCTCCGCTCCAAAGGCTTCTTATCTCCCCCTCTTAATCCTCTCCTGCTGCTTTTGAAAGACTTCTCGCTTCTATTGGTGTTCTTCTGCTGGACCACTTGCATATCTCGGACTGAAAATGAAACCTGAGAAAACAAACCCGACGAGCACAAACTCAAAATATCCAACAGGAGTTCTCACCACACTTTCTACAGAACTGTGCCTTTTGTAATTCTACCTTCTCCACTGACTGCTGTTGGAGTCGCACACAAACACAGTGCTTTACTGTCAAATTCAATACCTGAACCTGAACCCCGCACGCCTGCTCTCAGAATTTAAAGTTTAGAATAAGCAAAGATAGGTGATGAGCCCACAAGAAAAAGAAGAAATGACATTGAGGTTGTTGGATGGTCACATGACAGGCTTTAGTGACTCAGCCATCATCCAGCGGGAAGTGAAAGCAGACGGGTCGAGCTGTCATGTAAGGGCTCAGAACCATCTGCTGTGGATGGGTCTCCGTTCTGAGAGAATGGTCCGAAACACACAGTCACATTTCATTCTGAACTCCTCTTTTATTCTCATTCCACTATCATTTGTATTATAAAATATGTATTGAATTTAAATCAGTTCCAAAAAATAAACAACTGAATATCAATGTTTTATTTTTATATTTCTGTCATTTTTTTAGCGACAGCCTTTGATGATGAAACCAAAGGACAATGTTCAAAGTCATTTAACCCAAACTGTCTGGTAGATTCTATTGCTCTTCACAGCTCCATGTTTTTACTCGGCAAAACCTGCAGGAAATATTTGGCTGTTGATCGAATGAACAGTTGAAATGCGATGTGTCCGTTGTTTCACATGTCTGTCTAGGATAACTCATTTTAATTCGTTTATAGTGCCAATTTCACACTTATTTCAGAAAAAAAACTGTGTTTTCAGTTACACCGTTGCCTTTATTTTAACAGAAAATGTGAAATAATTTCTCAAAAATTAGACTGGATTTTTTTTTTATTTTATGCGTGTGTGTAGAAATTTGAAACGCTTTCCCTTTAAGTTTATTTTCATTTTCCTGACTTCCCCCCACCAAAGATGTTATTTAATGAGTCTAGTTAGTGTCCTAAGTGAGAACAGGGTAGTAAATACTGCAATACTGTTTGATGTCCTAAGTACAAATCGAACTCATGTCCAAGCGTTTGGCTCTTCCGTCATTGGCTCTTTCAATAGTTTGTCCTAAACACACAAGGTCGAGCATCATGGCTGAGCGACAGCTCCGGACTCTAGAGTTGGATTTGATATTTTGGTTCCTCGTAGTCCAACACTGAAGCCCTGGTCTGAGACGATCACTCCTGAGTGCAGTATTCCGTCCGTCTTATCTAAACTTGCCAGTTGAACAGCTGCCGTCCAGCTGCAATGTAAATAATGACCACCATTCTGACCCAAAAGTCGCTTCACGGGCGAGATGAATGTACCCACGTTACTGAGAGTAAAGCCTCCGAACTGGCGTGATTATTACCCGGGCAGGTCACGAGGGTTTGGTGTCTGTTACAGAGGCAGATGTGCGTGTTGTTATACGTGAGATTGTTGCCAATGTTGTGTGTCTTTACACACACTTCTCTTTCATTGCCTTGTATAGTGAACAAGCTGAAAAGTGTCAGAAAGGGAAGTTGATCATTTTTCTGTTCCTCCTCTCACTTGTGTTTTTAACCACTTCCGTGACTGGATCTTTTCAATCGTTCCTCTGTATCTCTGCAAGTTGTTGGTGAGAACAAAACACCCAGCGTTGTTTTTCTTTTGCTCCTGTTGGCCCTGACGGCCACATCGCACAAGTCTTATTTATGTTCTTTTAGCATGTCCTGGAATGTCCTTAGTACTTTTGACACTTTACCGTGTAAAATTTTATAATAAATTCTTTAACTAATACGTTTTTGTCTTCTCCATTCTTTCGATGAGCAAAATTAGCAGCTTATCTACATTGTCATAATGAACTAATATTAAACAAAAACAGCATCACAAATTTGAGGGGGAAAAATATTACACTTATTATCTATATGTGTATTTGCTCTTCAGCGTAATAAACTGAAATGCAAGTGGGTTGTAGGGAGTTACATAAGTGAACGAATAGGAACGAATAAGATAGGAATATATGCCCAACAGAGGGCGCTATTCGTCGAGAGTACCACAATTACCACAAATGAAAATCAGAGTGTATCAAACAACAACAATAGCAGAATGAGTTATGAATGTAAATAATCACTTATTTCAATAAGAATTACCGCATTGCTCGCATCAATTTTAGGTTTTCGGAGAAGACGACAGTGCCCAAAGCAAAGGTCTGCTCAAAGGCCTTGTGTTGGCTTCATGTTTCCTCTATGTACAGACTTACTACACTCGTAAATGTAGTTACCTGGTAACAGGATGGATTATCGAGAGCTCAGACCAGATGAAGCAGCTGGTGATGTCACACCTGTAGGAACTGAGTAGGAGGCCATGGACCATGGAAGCACCTGTGTGGCCTGGCTCAGCACCTGATGATCGGTGGCGTTTGTTTGGATTGAAAGATGTCGGGTGCATCTCACTTTGTTGGGTCTGGTTCTACGGAGCTGCAGGTCAGTTAGACCTTAGAGATTAGAGCAGTGACTGGACCAGAACACAGGTTTTAAGCCTGATACGTCAGGAACATGGGCGACTTTTTAAGGATGTTGAGCCATGTTGGTCATGTGACTCAGCGGCCGCAGCAGACTGCACCTAGAGCTCAGCATAGTTTTGTCAGAATGACGGTTGTAGCGAGAATGTGACGTTGGACCTGGCGCTCCCGCTGGATTCCACAATGTTATTTCCACCGTCTGCTCTCATTGTGTACTTTCTGCACCGGCACTCCACCTCCAGTGCTCACATGATTGTTAAACAGCCAGAGTTTGTCTCAACCTGCCCGACTCTCCACTAGTGTTGACAAATATCGCCGCACATGACCCTTCAGTTCAATCTCTACTCAAAAACAATCGTTCAAATTCAAAACAGAAGCCTCAAATTGTCCTGTGAAATGTCAATATTTCTGTGTTAATATGTGTTACACGTGTTACACACACCTTTAGTGTAACAGGCAGGTAAGTTGAGAGGTAGCTCTCTCCTTCGCAGTGATGACGCGTGATGAGTAGTAACACAGACATCCAACTCTTTGGGATGGCGATGGTTCCCAGAACTCCTCTTTAGGGAGATGAACCAAGAAGTGTTACCACAGGAGAGTTTACAGCGGAGTGGTCAGCCATGAGTTAAGAGGCAAGCAAGAGTCGACCTAGTCGGGAAGCAAGGCGACCTACGACTTGTTGGCAAGTGTTAGCGTTTTGTTATTTTAAATTCTGTCTGAATTTGCACTGAGTTTGAACTCATTTTATTAAAACGTTTCCAAGCTTTTCTCTGATTTTGCATCACATGCTAAGAGCACCTCCAGTTTACAGGTGCAGCGCATCAGTAACTGGTCTGATGAAGTTGCATGACCAGACATGAATGTGGCCCAGCCCTGCAGACAAGTTCACTGGTTCAAGTCCACATTTTAAGATGGAAGATAAAAAAAGTTGCTCGAGACACAGCTTAACCATAGACTGAGTATAATAATATAATATAATATAATATAATATAATATAATATAATATAATATAATATAACATAATTTTCTTTATAAATAATTTAATAAAGACAACATTAAACATTCAAGACACGTGAAGCAACAACACTATCATCCCATTATAAGGTTTTAAGTGCCAACACTTAACCAAGACAGATTCTATGAATCATAAAGTTGTGTTATAATTTAGCTTCATGTCAGTGCTCCCATTAGTTAAAGGTTGGAATCTTTTCTAACACGCTGCTATGATGACTCTCACAAACTGGTTACTCACAGGTGATGGCTGTCATGTGCTGCTGAGTGGGTTCAAAAGTATTTCTTCCTCCCGCTGGTTTTTGCAGATGCAAGTGGTTTTTTTTTAGCTAACAGTAAAGTGTGCCGCTGCAGATGTGAACCACAGACAGGAGATCAGGAGACTGCAGTCACGCGACAACAGATATTTGATGCCAAAAAAAAAAGGCAACTCCGTCACCGCTTAGCCTGAAGTTCCGCTTCCACACGTTGGCATATGAAGAGCATCAGCAGAAGACAGTGAATGAAGTGCTCACGAGGTCTATGTGATGAAATGTGAGTCGTTGCTGCGCATATGTGTGTGACAATCTAGGTCATTTCCCTTGAAGTATGACTATGGCCGTCACGTGAAGTGGACATGAATCTATCTATCTATCTATCTATCTGTGAGTCTAAGTAATGACAGTCTAAATTTTGTGTAGCAGAGCCTCAGCAGTGTCTAGAGTTCAACGCCTACTCAAGTCACTATCATAGTTCCGAAAGGATTCTTGGAGTTGGCCACGTTTGGCGCACAGACACCCCTTCTCTGTATGAATTAGAGAGTCAACTTGGACCACTGAATCCACCAGGAGGGTCTTTTCCGAGTCCCCATGCCCACCCGCAGCTCAGTAGCAGTAATCCTGAAACAGGAAATTGCTCATTGGAGACTGGTGATATTTGTGTTGAGATTTACCTCATCACACCCGATGGAAACGCAGTAACCAGACTGGAAGTCTGGAAGATAAAAAAAAGTCTTTTGCTGCAAATCAATTCCATTATCGCCAGGGTCAAAGGTCAGTTCCCAAAACTGTTGCTTAAAACATGACTTTCGCTTCCTATTTAAAGCCTCTTTTAATAGTGCTGCTGCAGAACAGATAAAAACAATACAATCCCGGCATCTCACTAATTTGTCTCCATAATCCTAAACTCTTTTAAGGAATTTTCTGTCCGGAATGGGACGAGGGAAAGTCGCCATGTTTTGTCCTTTAATGCTGAGTCAGCGAGCCTTTCGCCGTCTCTATTGGCCCACTGGGTGTTTGTTGCCTTCCAGCTCTAATCTGTGTTTTTTCCGTTCCTTTCCTCCTTATGTCACAGGAAAGCATTTGAGGTCAAGTTCTGGACTTTATTCTTGATGCTATTGATTTATTTATTTGTGAGAGTCTGCTGTCAACTTTCATGCCGCAATGGACTACGTTAGCAGGCATTTTGTTGGTCGCAGCTTCGTAGGTGTTTTGCCTACATTGAAAACTCAGCTGCCAATGCATGGCATTATATTTTGAAGTTGTTTTTTTACCCAACACCTTTGTCTGAAGCTATTTACCTGTACATATTTCACAAGTGCAAGTAAGTCACACATGTGCAAGTCTCATGCAAGTCGGGATATTTTTCTAGAGTGTCAAGTCAAGACAAGTCTCGTCATTGCATTTGAATAAACTGGAAGACAACCATGTTAAAGTGCTACACTTTTATTCGCATGAGCAAAAATACTTCAATGGTGCAACCATGAGAGTTATCTATCATTTAAGGGTGCTTTCACACAAGGGGTTCTGTCTCGAGACGAGGCTCTTTTGTCTCAGAAATCCGCGATGTGAACAGAAGGGGTGGCTCAGCAGGTGGTGAGCTTCACACCTCTGGCGACTCAGCGCTAGATGCTGGAAACTACGTGTACATCGTGACTCCACACAAACCTGATAAATGCCGGGCAGTAAAGGGTCTGATGGCTAAGAAAGGAAGTAAGAAAGCTATACATTAGCACTAGGCTTCATAGCCCATAGCCCTAAAGTTGCAGCTGACTGCTAGCTAACCTGCAGCTAACAAACTCGAAACTGAAATGTAACTCATCTGCCAACAGATCAGAACATCTTTCAGGAAATATATCAGTAATTTGAGAAGCCTCATGAATGTAAAACTAAAACTTCAACATGCCTTAAACACGCTGTGGCCTGTAATGCTAACCGTAAGCTAGCATAGCCGTCTTTCATGCTATTATTTCTAAAGACGAGAGAAAAGCGTCTCCTAAAGACAGCTATTGGGTGGAATTGAAACCTCACACGCAGGTTTGAACACCCAAGGGGAGAAGGTGAGGTGGAATTTCTGTTTTTACATTATTTAGCCTGAGAAGATTGACACCCTTGTACTGTTTCAAGGAGTATTATTCTATGCTAACCTTCCTTTTTCAAGTCATTTGCCCAAACACACTCATCAACTTCAGTAAAGAGTTGAGCTCTTTGTTTTGAAGACACTGTTCCGTGTGTGTGTGTGTGAGACGCTGGTGTATCCACATCAATCGTATCGAACGTGAGAACAGTCTCAAACTCTTGATAAACAAACCACAGCCGGAGCTCTGTTCTACTTCCACCTGCCGCGCCTGACATTAGCTAAGCAGGTAGCTTCAGAACTGATAGTTGTCAACGGAGCTCGGGAGCGTGGATCTCAGCTGGTGGCATGAGATTTGATAGTTAGCGACTGTTGTGGATCAATTTGCATAACAGAACTGAGGCGAGGCAATCTGTCACTATAGAAAAAAGTGATTTGCTGAATGTAAGTTTAGGTGTATAGTTATCTAAAATATTGAAAATAAATGTGTAAAATAGGTCATCTTCACATACATGAAGTACGCTCTCGTATATCGGTATTAAAATCAAATTACTTATTTGAAGATGCTGAGGTAAGGTAAGATTTATTATCAATTCTGCCATATGCATTGCATATAGTGGATTGAAATATTACTCTGCGGCCCATGTGGTGACATATACAACATTGAACAATGTGTAAAATACAACATAAATAACAAAAAAAAAAACACAAAAATAACACGAACAAAAAAGAAATGCACATAAACAACAACAAAAACATGAGTGCCGAGTTAACAATGACAGTACAAACAATTAAAATGCAACTGTCAGCCTGTATATGAGTGTGTATTCATAGAACGTATATGAGTATTGATGCTTTCTTTGAGGGATCGATAAAGCTCATGTGTCTCTCTTGGTATTGTGACTTTCCGTCCAGTTCAGACCCCAATAGTCAGACCGCTGGATCCGTGTGTGCGGAAGACTGAAACACTTTTTTTTCTTCTTCTCAGTTTCTTCACCTGACCAGTGGTGAGAGTGTCGCCTAATACGGAACAAATCACAATCTGAAGTTGTTCAGATCAATTAGGGGACGCTTCATTTTGACTTTAAAAATGGGACGATTCTGTATTCAGGCAAACCGGCAGTAAGCTCCAGTCCCTGTTGGCTCATGGAAGTGGGATGCTAGCTATTTTCATGGTAAAGAATGAGGAATATTTTTAATAATTCACATAAAAACAGAGAAAACAATGACTTGTCAAGTCATTTGTCAAGTCCCAGGTAAGTCTCAAGTCATGAGCGGCTAGTCCAAGTCGAGTCTTTTACCAAGCGAGTGGCGAGTCCTCGATCAGGCAAGTGAAGCCAGACTTGAGTCAAGTCACTCAACTCGAGTCTGGGATACAGGGATATTTTGAAGGGAGGGACAGGTGAGAGCCTCTTTAAATTTTGTATTATTTCTGAGTCGCAGATTTTGTCACATTGTTTGGATGAAAATGAAATGAAACCAGACACATCACAGTCCTTCTGGAGAGTCTGTGACCTCAGTATGTTGTACTACAATAGAAGGAATGCACAGTCATGCCTTCCTCTTCACCTCCCCCGATCCAATTCTAGGACCCAAACCCCCGCCTCAAATGCAGCGACACTCTTTTCTGAGCAAGGCTTTAATCCGTTCCTTCTTTCTTCCTTTTTGAATTTCGATGCTCACATGTCATTGATGGTTACTTTGTGTTGGTGACTAAAATCCAGTTGCATCTGAGACGCTACAATTTTTGTTATTTTGCACAAAGGGTGACCAACTGTGGACAGAACTGTCAAAATGCATGGTGCATTGGAAAGCAAAATTTTAATATTCTGATTTTATCCAATTAAAATTAATGAATTTAATATTTTATTTCATTTTTTTTCATTCTTTTTGACTGTTTGAGTCAATTCTAACCAAAAGCAGAAATGGTTTGGTGTCCACAGCTTCCCCAGAAATATCAAAGGTGAAGTCACACACGCACTTGGGTTTTGACGCATGAATATTTGACGCACCAATTTAATTGTTCTCAGAGCGAAAGAAAAACGGAAGCATCTCAACATGTGGTGGGGATTTTTTGATGGTGGGTACATAAAACGCACCAAATAAAGAATATGTAGATCATGTTTTTGTTCTTTCTCATTCGCTGCTTGTGCAGGGAAATACTGGCCTTGTTCATGCTGGCAACAGCTGATTGTTTTTCACCAGCACTTCCTGGTTTCAGCGGTGCATCTGATGAACCCTCCCAACTCATTTTGAGGAATTCACAGTCACGACTGAGTATTGATGTGAGGAGCGTGACCACAGCAGGCGAGGATTAAATAACTGATTAGTTAAAAAAAAAAAAAAACATGCGTTACAAAAGAGATACAGGTCAAAATCCTACATTCAGCTCCCTGGTTGCAATATCAAATGTATGATATAACAGTAAAGCTACAGTAACTGTAGTCAACAAGTAGATATCTGTGAAATCTGAGTTTGCAGCTGAACATGAATCTCTCTCTCTCTCTCTCTCTCTCTCTCTCTCTCTATATATATATATATATATATATATATATATATATATATATATATATATATATATATATATATATATATATATATATAAACAAGGAACAATACTGTAAATATAAATAAGATGTAAAGTATAACCAGAATTGCCTAAATGAATCACAAACTAATAGTTCCTTCATATATAATTATTGTCTTTTCGCTCTGAAATAATATCCTTGTATTTTTCTAAAAAAAAAAAAAAAAGTAATAACAATCGCAGATTTTATTTATTCCTGCTTTTGGTGGCGTTGTGCTGAGGCTTCTTTTTAATTTTACTTTATAAGCTTACAAACTGTATTCACTAAAACTAGGTACATAGTTAGCAGAGGCAGCACGGCCACTTGTCGTTCTCTTCTGTTTTCGCAACAACAGTCCAAACTTCTGACTGAGCAAACACCATTCCAGATGGGAGGAATCACGTGCCTCCAGGGATGACATCACCCACTTTGGGGCGGGAACAAAGCCGACAGCAGACGAGGCGGCCAATCAGATAGCACATGGGCGGGTTTTTCAGCTGCCACTCACAGCCCTTATAAACTTTGTGTACCGTGACTGGACGCTATTTCTCCTTTCTTCTCCTTCCTAGACGAGTGTACAGTAAGTATTGGTGCTTCTTTGTCCAATATTTAATACAATGCTTTTTTCATAAACAAATCCGTCGGTTCTGTGTGTTTACTTATGGATTTAAGGTTCCAGCTGGATTCAATGAGTCATGGCTGTTTATTTAAATCTATTATCACAGAAGGGATTGTGGTATTTTTCTTTATATATTTGACACAAAGGATTGACAGTCAAGCTGTTTTGGTGGAGGGATTGCTTTAGCCTCGCTCGGCTAGCCTTGTTGGTCGTCGCGGCTGGAAAGGCCATTGCAGGTTGTTTACGAGGCTACAACTGAATAAACTGCCGCGATAATCGCGTTTGTCTCGATACACCATCACGGGAAAACGTTCGATGTCTCATGAGTCTAGCGTTTATTCCTCGGTTTTCCTAGTCGTGTAGCAGGTTTCCCCAAGGCTGGAAGGTCACATGACTCTGCTCAACACAAAGCAGCCTCGGCTTTATTGTTGGGATCGGTCCAAGTTGGATTCCCGAACATGGCCGACTCATTCCCAAGTTATGGAGCCATTCAAAACGAAAAGTAGCTTTCCAAGCGGAGAAGTGGTTGACCTTCTCTCTTCCCCCCACCGGAGAATGCGCTAGTTACTAGGCGTTTTTTCTGCATGACCAGGAGATGAGGCTTTGCGTGACATAGTTCTTCTTTTTCTCGCTGTTATATGCAAACGGTGTCTGAAAGTTAAAACTGAGACGCGCTTCATGAAGATTTCTTGTTTGAACCATATGAACATATCTGTATAATTCAAACTCTTTTTAAAATATAACGCGCAATTTATATGGTTCCTTTCGTCGAGAGAAGTGTTTGTTTCTACAGTATGTTGTTTCTTTATGTATGTTTTCAATGCTGATCTTTAACATTACTGTGCATCCGACAGGCTACATTGAGGGAAGCAAAAGACACTCTACTGTAATGTATTCCTTAGCAGCGTAAACATGAGGAGAGACTCTGAAACGGCTCCTGTTTTGGGCTTGTTCAAGTTTTATTTTTCTCAAGTTGGAACCTAAACACATCCTGCTTGCCCTAATAACCCTCTGTATGAATAATTCATTTGTTGTTTTAGACGCATCTTACAGCCTGGTGAGGTCTATTGATAACAGCCGAGTCATCCCTTTCTTCAGAATTCAAAGTGATGTCCCACCCATTATAATTTAGATTCTGTAGGCGATATCGCCGTCCCGTTTTTAATATCAGTCATTATATTCAGAATATTTTATTGGGTATTAATAGTCATTCAATACAAAAGACCCAAATTAATGAGCGACAAGACACAATCATTTTGTGTGTATATTATACAAAAAGGCAGATGCGCTTCTCAGAGTGATGACTTGCAAAGTAAAATGTCTTTTTCCCCTTTTTTTTCACAACTCACAATGCATAAAATATAATAATAATAATAAAAATAAAATGGCTAAAAATACAATTACAAAAAAAACATAAATGAAAAAAAAAATTCTATCAGCCATTTAAATCCATTATACTGATTGATTCATAAAGGCTAATATTACATTGATTTAGTAAATTCCTGAGACACACAACGCATTGTCCTTTGAGTTATTGTAGTTGTCAAACCAGCATTTTTATTGTCACCGTAAAACATTATCCTTGACACTGACACACTCCAATTTTCCTTGGGAAATTCTAACAATAAAAGGTGCAAAAGTGTCGTAGTGTAAAGATGAAGTGCTCACAGCCGTCCATTCTCAAGTTGAATAATTGAAAGGTATAAAAATGGTGACTCACTCTTCCTGTTTGTTCTTCCATCTGAAGGATCAAATATGCTGCTTCTTGCGATCCTGGCCGTCGGCCTGAGCACCGCAGCCTCGGCTCCTCCACTGGACCCGGAACTTGATGACCACTGGGACATGTGGAAGAGCTGGCACAGTAAAAAATACCATGAGGTGTGGCTGCTGTTATCACCCTTCTCTTTCTTTAGTTCCCTACAATCACTAACAAAGATGCTTTCATTCCCAGAGAGAGGAGACCTGGAGGAGGATGGTGTGGGAGAAGAACCTGAAGAAGATTGAGCTGCACAACCTGGAGCACACCATGGGCAAACACACCTACCGTCTGGGCATGAACCACTTCGGAGACATGGTTAGAGTCTCTTCACTGACAGAGTGACATAGCTGACCATGTCTGATGGCTCCGTGTTGTTACTGTTCCTTCCAGCCTCATGAAGAGTTCAGGCAGATGATGAATGGTTACAAGGCCAAAAAAGTGCACAAGGTCAAGAGCTCCATGTTCCTGGAGCCCAACTTTGTGGAGCTGCCCCGCTCTGTGGACTGGAGGGAGAAGGGATTGGTCACCCCAGTCAAGGATCAGGTAACTTTGTTTATCTGGGAGTCAAGAGGATGCAGTGTCTTTTGGCAGCTGTGGATAGTGTCTTCCAGAGAATTGAAACTGCACCAACGGTTTTACTTTCAAGTGGTTTGTTTTGACAAACAGCTGAGATGGAGCTTCAGGGTTTATTCTGCCAGAGTTCACTTGACTTGTGAGGCAAATTGAAATGATCTTTATTATATAAAGCTTTTATGTACAGTATCTTGACAAGGAGTGAATTTGAGGTAGTCTAGGGTGAGGTTCCAGAGATGAACTCGCCCTGTCTCATATTTTATTTTCGTTGTGTATCGGAAGGGGAACTGAAGCTGAAGTGGACGGTGCAAAGCTCTCCTTTGCTTCTCCTTCATTTTTTGTCTCAAAACAAGCCCTCACCAGGCGCTAAAGTAAATGTTTCGCTCAGACGAGAAGATAACATGTCCGAGTTTGGCTGCTGTTATCTTTGCCACACACGTGTGCTGTCCCTACGCTCTGCACTGTGCTACTGGCCTTGCTGCTCTTTGACTGTATGTCAGAGCCAAACGTGTCGAAGAATGTAGGCTTTTCCTGATCTTGAGCACTGCAAACTGCAACCAGGCATCATATTGTTGGCTTTACTGTCAATGGACAACCAAACATGGTTGATAACCAGCCATGACTTTTTAACACAATATTTGACAACAGGTATTTGAAGTAGATTGTGCTTGCTACTACTAGCCAAATGGTCCTCCCTTATCTGAGATTCCCTCAGGACTCTGTGTGGTTCCAACACAGATGGTTAGACAGAACAGATGATGAACATCAGTGCGTGCAACTGAAATCAGAACCTGAGTTTCAACTAAACATGAGGCTTTTATGGAACTTTTTGTACCATAAAAGCCAGTTCCGCAGGTTCTGTGTCCTGGTTAGTGTCTGACGGCGTCTTCTTCTCCTCTTCCTGCAGGGTCAGTGTGGTTCCTGCTGGGCCTTCAGCACCACTGGATCTTTGGAGGGTCAGGTCGCCAGGAAGACTGGTACGCTGGTGTCTCTGAGCGAACAGAACCTGGTGGACTGCTCCAGACCTGAAGGAAACGAGGGATGCAATGGAGGCCTGATGGACCAGGCCTTCCAGTACGTGCTGGACAACGGAGGCCTGGACTCCGAGGACTCGTACCCCTACCTGGGAACTGTGCGTATATCTCCAGTGGGGCTAGTGTTGGGTTGCTGGTTGTAGTCTAAAGTCCACGGTTGCTCCGGTCCAGGATGACCAGCCGTGCCACTACGACCCCAAGTACAACTCCGCCAACGACACCGGAATGGTGGACATCCCCAAAGGCAAGGAGCGCTCGCTGATGAAGGCCGTGGCCACCGTCGGACCTGTATCGGTCGCCATTGACGCCGGGCACGAATCGTTCCAGTTCTACAAATCAGGTTTGTCAAATCTACATTTTTAGAATTGAGTGTTTTAAAGTTCATGTTTGGCTGACTCGTGGTTTTTAGGAATCTACTACGAGAAGGACTGCAGCAGTGAGGAACTAGACCACGGCGTGCTGGTGGTTGGGTACGGCTTTGAGGGCGAGGATGTTGATGGCAAGAAGTACTGGATTGTGAAGAACAGGTCAGTGACATGCCATCTTTTTGGATCTGAAACGGTGAAAGATGATCATCTAATATCTGAGGAAGGAACCCGTTGGAGTAGGGATCCAGTAAACTAATATATTTTCTGTTGCAGCTGGAGTGAAAACTGGGGTCAAGATGGTTACATCCTGATGGCCAAAGACCGAAAGAACCACTGTGGCATTGCAACGGCTGCCAGCTACCCTCTGGTCTAGACTGCGTCTAGTTTTTTTTTTCATTCTTGCAATAGCTTCAACACGATGCTTTGCACGCACTCAGTGGAACACATTGACAGGAGATTCTGCGGTGTCTGTTTTATTTTCATTTTTTTATCCGCTGTTTTTAGGGAAATGAGGCCATGCTGTTTGATTTTATGTCACTTTATTTGTGTGAAAAGATTTTAAGCGGCTCCCTGTAAATATGTGTGTGCGCGACTTGGTGAGTGGGAAGGAGTTAAACATGCCTCTTGTAAATGATTTGTTTTTGTACTTTTCATGTGATCAATAAAAATAGTAAAACTCCAGGTGGAACTTTTGTGATTTTTAAAATGAAGTAACTCTTAAAATAATTCAAAATATAGTTTTCTAATAACCATAAAGATTTCACATTAGTTCTTATGCAAGAACATTCTGACGACTTACACTGTTACAACATGGTTTTATGAATGTTTTGAAGGCGCTTTCCACAATAAGCTTTGGATAGCACTGCTAGCATGAAGCATATATCAGTTAAAATGTTTCTGCGTATGAATAAATTAGAGTTAGTGAGAAATAATCTGAAGTGTAACATGTTAAACAGACGCTCTGAATGTCTTAAGGGGCCAAGTCAGATGAGACGAAACAGCTGAGCTTCAGCAGTCTGGTACTGCATGCTGCCTACAGGATTAGGGGCCGACAAAGGTGTTGATTCACAAGGGGCCTGAAGAGACCACAGCGAAGTCACAAGAGACGCTGGAACTGTGACGTTCATAACAACAGCAGCTAATCTTTAAATGAGAATTGAGGCTCACATGTCGACGTGTGTCTCGCAACATGTCAAAATAAACACACCAAATTGTGCAGTACAGACAACAGAATATGGAAATGGAAACTTACCAAATATATCTTATAATAATAACCCAAATCAGAGAGAGGACTGAAAAGAGGTGAACCTTGTCGAGTATTCCTGCTCCCCAAATCTGCTCACACTAGCACAGTTCTGATTCTGGTACCTGCGCCATTTGAGATTCTCAGAACCTCAGCGCGTTCTATCAAATCATCCTGCGTTCATGCAAGATTCAGTGGAACTAAAGTGGGAGGCCGCTATATAGTGTCTCTCAGGCGAAAGCAAACAACACACTATCCAAATAACAAGCCGCTCCAATATTTTGAAAACGTTTGTTGCTTTCCTGGGACTCTGTGTTTTCATCCAACAGTCTAGCATGCAACAACTTTTAAAGATTAGGAGACACAACAGAAGACGATCACGTAGGACGCACCTGATCTGTAGCAAGTGTGTGTGTGTGTAGGCTGGTATATTGTGCAGACGTGACTGTTGTCTGAGTCTCACACCAGAGCAAACAAAACATTTTTAATTTGATATCATTTCCACTACTTCCTCCACTTCCTTCTGGTTTTGTAAACGGAGGATATGACACTCCCACCAATGATATCACGGTTTGCTGACTTGAAACAACTTCGGAGTCACATCTGAGGTAAAAATAATGTTTCAGACAATACAACAGAGAAACATGGTGGTGGCAGAGTCATGGTAAGGGTGTCTTCTGGACCTGAGGCACCTGCTGTGGTAAATGAAACCATGAAATGTGCTGTCTGCCAAAACATCCTGAAGAAGAATGTCCATCTGGTCGTGACCTCGAGCTGATGCGAACATGGCTCCTGCAGCAGGACAATGTGCCAACAAGTCCACCTCTGAATGGATGAGGAAAAACAAAATGAAGTGGCCTAGTCAAAGTCCTGACCTGATGACGCTTGGAAACACTCTAATGTGGCTGAAGGACTAACATGAGTGCTTCAACACTCATTGGAAGTTATCACAAATGTTCAAACACAGTCAATGCTGCCAAGGCAAACAGTCATTAGGTTTCAGGTGCACTCACCTTTGTTCACATGTGGCATGTCAGGGCTTCATTTATACACTGCATTTTATGTTAAAAAAAAACTTTGATGATGACTAGCGTTCAAAAAACATAACAAAACATAAGCAACACTGTATGTAAAACACCATTTTATGCACTGACACTCAGCTCTACTTCCTTTTTCATTTGGCCATTGAGTTGTGTGTGGAACACCTTTCGTCCATTCTGTGCCTAGGAAAGAGGCCCAGCACTCCCTTAATCCCATAGAAGTTCTGCTCATCCGAGGCATCCCCAACTCAGACGAGAGACATGATATCTCCAGCATATCCTAGGTCTGCTCAATGGGCTTTTCTCAGTTGGATATGCCCGGGAAATCTCACCACAGAGCTCACAAGAGGCATCTTATTCCGATGCCCAGACGCCTCCACCACCTCTCACCAATGAGGAAAAGTCCTTTGTTCTTTGTGAGGTTTTGGGAAACCATCCTAGGGCCCCCTACGTACCCCAGAAAATGGTTGCAACTTTTTCTCTGCTGCATATCTCATGCTAGATATTTATCATTGTAACAGGTTTTTGGAGTCTTCACCACGATGATATATCACTCTGACCAATTTAACATGCGAGTCGATGAAACTCTCCTGAGTTGCGCATGCTGCAAACCAACAATGACAACTCGAAATTCATTTTAATTTTTATTTGAACAATTGAAGGACATGTTTTTTTTAGATTAGCCATAATGTGAATGTAGAAAAGTATAACTGGATCGCTCGGAATCACTGGTACTTCTTGACGAAGGACAGGTACTCGTTGACGTCCTCCGGGGAGCCGACCACGAAGGGCACCCTCTGGTGGAGCCCCTCAGGCTGGACCTCCAGAATCCTCTGAGTCCCAGTGGTCGCCAGTCCGCCCGCCTGCTCAATCAGGAAGGCGATGGGGTTGCACTCGTACAGGAGACGCAGCTTCAACGACACAAACAAAGAGGTCGTCCAAGAGAGAAAGCGGTAGCAGAAGTCGGCCGGATGAAACGCAAAATGGCTTTTTGTTTTAATTCCGCTTTATAGAAATGGAAAGCCAAAAGAGGCCAAATTCACCAGGAATGTAGAAGTGGGTGGTTTTAAGTTTCTGTGTTAACTAATGCTCTGTCTGGCCTATTCTCAACTCAGTGAAAACAAGAAGCAGAAGTGCAACCACCAAGATAGAGCTGAAAAGATGAACTCCGAGACATCAACTCTCATATGCAAACAGACCTTAAAATGATATTTTAGGAAGCTCTAGTGAGTGGGGGAAACACCGTGCCGTCAGAGGGTCGGGGAATGAATGCAGCACATCTGGTTTGACTTTACTACACAGGCACTGAGCACGAGATCAAGGCTGTGGAGCGCCGTTGGTAGTGATTCGTTTTGTGACATTCGTATCATGAGGACGCGGCTGTTAGCATTCTAAACACTGAGCTTGTTTAAAAACATAAGTATTTTAGAGGCTAAAGTATTTTGTGGTTCATTTTTAGAGAGTGTCAGTCTGTGGGCCTGCATGTCTTCTGTCTGCTTTTTGCCAATGTTCAGTTTTGTCCTTATTTTTGGATCTACTCCATACATCTTTGTCTGTCATCAAAATAGCTAGTTCCCTCCTGTAACCTATATACATAAACACAAATATCTATTTTCCCTTGGTACCTCTTTTCCAACTTGCATCCCACAACTCTCTTGCTTTGAAATGTAGCAGTCTTTCGTGTATTATTTGTGTACCTTGTGCTGCATGTGCCCACCACTATGAAACAGTAACCTGTGGCTTCAATACTAGCTTGTTTGGTTGAGCGTGACTATGTTTACCGTGAACCCTCCTCAGGAACGTGGCTTGACCTCTTTGATAACAGTTAGATAATAAGGCTGTTGTTGACCGCCGGTGTAGCTCAGAACTGCAAAACAAAGGACCGTCTGTATGTACAGGTTCAGCTGGACACAATCTGATATGCAACAACTGGTTAAGCTGAACTAGTGGAGGAGGAATTCCAGGATCAGAGAGCCGGTTCCTCGCCAGCGTCTGTGAGTTTTATTTATCTCCCAGGGAAAACAGATCCGGTTACAGCACACTCCCAGTTTGTTGTCCAGCAAAACAACACCTCGGCTGGTGTTGCGTCACTGCTGGTTGTTGTGTTTTCGTAATGCACTGACAAGCACAGCAGCCGGGATTCATCAATGAATAACTAAACTGAGATCATGTTTTGGTGCCAAACTACTTTGTGTGGGACTTTGCGCTACAGTAGAGGATCTGGTGTCGGCACAATCGAAACTGGGTCAACCAAGTCATATAGTGATCAGCTGATGGTAAATGATGGTTAGAAGTGAGAGATTAGATCAATACATTGGAGGTTCATGTACAACAGTGCATGTCTGGGCAGGCAGTGATAAGTGGTGACGGGAGATGGACTCAGGGAAGTGAAACTGTGACAGCAGAATGGCTGGAAAGGAAGAGGCAAACTGGTGGGAGATAAGTTTTTCCGCCTGAACTTGGTCCTCCCACTCACGTCCACTTGGCATGACAACTCTTGCTGGATACAGTCTTTGACTTGAGTGTTGGAATTTAATTTCACAACTTTTGCAAACACCAAGGTTATGAGAGATGGAAAGCTTCTATTGATATGTTTTTCATCAATGTGTTTACATCTCCACCAATCTACCTTAGTCATCTGCTGGTGGAGCCGGATCATCTTTAAGAAGTTGAAGACAGTTTCACTGTTTTGTTTTGTTTTTTTGTCCCATTGTAAGAACGCTGAATTGAAGATTGGTTCCTGAGATGGCTCCTTATGACCCACCACTCCATCTGAACAGGACATGGCTCTCCCTTGTCAGATGGATTGGATCAGCTTTTGCTCCCTACATGCATCAAAGAACTCCTTGTGACTTCATCTCAGAATTGGAATGCTTGACGTACAGCATATCGATATGAAGACCACAACATATAACAGAGAATTTCCCATGAAGGGTAAAAAAACGAACTGTTCTACCTTACGATCTTAAACATAGGCACATATTTGTGTGACTTATTTCCCCTTCAGCAGTTGTACTTTCAATATTACACTGTGAAAGTGTTCTTTATCTTGTTTGAAACCCATTGACTCCAACCCTCAACCTCGCACAGGTGAGCTAACCTACTTCCCAAGTGGGCCAACCCAGCATCAAACACACATACAGGACGTTCACCTTGCCCTTAGGACTCTTCTCATTAGCCGGATACATGAAGATTCCTCCGTAGGTGATGGTGCGGTGAACATCCGACACCATGGACCCCACATACCTCGCTCCATAGGGGGCGCTGCCATCCTACAGAGAGGGGAAGAGATGTCCATTAGAATAGCTCAATAGAATTGTGTTTACTTCTGAGATTTAGGTACCGCAGTAGGAACAGATTGTGGTGTCCAACAGTGTCACTTTTGCAGATAGTTTTAGATTTTTATGTTGCATGCTGACACGATGAGTAAAGGTTTAACCGTAAGCAGAGTAAAAACGAAGACTATTAGCTCCGGCTTTTCCTCGTCGTCCCAGTATTATGCCACTAAATCAAAACTGTGATTTGAGTTTGACTTAAGTTCATTTACTGATGTAAGGAGTTGGATTTGCACCTTGAACAGGTCTCAGGTCAGTGTCGTGTTCAGACCTGTGCCACATGACACGCAGTCATGTGCCTGCTGAGTCACTCTCTATCATCGCCAGGGGGAGGGGGAGGCTGTGCGTGTGTGTGTTGGATGGTGGTGCACTTCCCGAAAACAGACCCTCCCACACTTCAGCAGAAGCAGCACAGAGAGAGACGTCTGGTCACATACGAGTGCTTCGAGGCAAAGAATGATTATGTCGTGGAAATAAAGGAAAGTAAAATCATATCAGAAGTCAAATGTGCGATTGTGAATACAAGCAGTGCAGAACATTTCTAGAATAAAATATTAATCTTTAGTTTCATTCGGTTGCTTTCGCTAGTCACTAGTCAATGTTTCACTTAAGGCGTCAATAAGTCAATGTCTCATGTGAAGAAGGTCAAGTGTCTGTGGGAGTCAGTCGCAGCTGACCAACTCGCTAAAATGATAGTGTGAAAGCAATTTTTCATTTTGAATCCACCATAATTGTTGTTGTTTTTTTTAATTCTCTTTCTATATATATTGTTCATTGCAAACCACATATTGGTCAAGATCTTTTCCAAATGATGTTGAACAATTCTTGTGACCAAACGCTCCTTCAAAGCACAAAATGGATGCGACGGAAAAACTGATGAGGAAGGAAAAGAATTTCACTGTGCTTCCAGGAGAGTGTCTGCTGTGTTTGGTGAAGAAGTACAAACACAGCTAATCCTCCTAGTACCAGTTAAGTACTGTAAATATGTTTTGTTTTGATCTGTGTAAGATTTGGTCTCTTTGTGTGAATGAGATAGACACCCCTGCTTTAACCACTTAGGATCCCCCCCGCACACATATAAGCAGATAACATTTTTGTCTGTCACTGTCATGGTACATGCTTTTTTAAAATGTCGATCATTCAGCCACAGTGAGGGACACTGCCCGCACCAGCCAATACAACAGCATGAGAGCCATTTCAGTGAGGAAAAAATGGAAGGAAGGCAAGACAAGAGACTGATGCAAGTCATTGTTCTTTACAAAAACAACTTTCCACACAGGACAAAGTTCAGTTACTACTCCTCCTAAGTACATTAAAGAGGTTAAGGGTATTTTGAGGTGAGTTGAAGTCTTGCTAAGTGGACTTAATCAGCAACCTTCACGTGTTCTTCTAAGTGTTCAAAGGACAGAGTGGAGGTGGAATCCTGGTAGTCGATCTAGTCTTCTTGAGGATGCTATTAAACGGCGGTAACCCTGAGTATTAGCTTTGATGGTGAAGATAAAAAAGGTGTCTTTTAAATAATAATTTTACTCAAGCAAATAGATGTGACAGGAGCATGCGTCTCACTGAATCATCATAAAAGCCTACATTTATTTGAACAGCAAGCTGCTGAGTCATCACTCGTGACTTCGGCAAACGTGCAGACTCAGCATCTGAGGACACTGGCTTCCTGTAGCCATTTCCTGTAGCACAGTGGACTCCAGGAGTACAGTTTCCCGTCAGGATAATCCCTATGGTCACAGGAGCACATCCAGATTTTTGACCCGGAAAGTCTGGCCTAGTTTCACTCCAACACCACAGCACACTGCCACAGTCAGCTGTGATCCAAGTGTGCCCCACTGAAGGTTCTGCATGTGTGACTGGTGTGTGTGTGTGTTCTGACCTCTGGGTACTTCTTGTGTTTGAGGTACTCATTGATGGATGGATGAAAGTATTTAGCGTAGCCTTCGTTCAGACTGTAGATTTTCCCCTTTGGCTTGATCTTCACGTTCCTCTCTGTCAGGATGAACTCTCCGATGGCCTGAGACAAACACAAAGAACTGACTGGCCTGAACAGTCTGCATTCCTTCAGAAAACCATCTGATGCACATCAAACAGTACAGAACAACAACAGTGAGGGTCACGAGGAGCGACACCAATGGTGGACTTGTCTACTCACTGGGTCCAGCATGAAGAAGCTGAGGCCTGCACCAGTGCTGAGGGCCACCAAGGTGGCGCTGCCGTACAGAGCGTATCCTGCACACACTATGTTGGTGCCAGGCTGAAGAGCGTCTCTCTCCTCCGGCTCTCCGTCTGAAATCTGCTCCCAGAAATATGAACAGTTATGACTTCCAGGAGCGCACGCTTTACTGAATGACAACACCACAGTTAGGACACCTGAAAACGGAGAGTGGGAGTTAAGATGATGGGCGCAGTGTAAATGATCATTGATCGTCACATTAATTCAAACTTTAAACTACAGCCTCAAGGCCAATATTACGACACATATACAGTAAAGGCCTCGAGGGCAACAGCTGCTCGGCGTTATTAATAGCCGGAACATTTGTACAACACCGTCCTCTTGTGTTCTTCAAGACCTACTGCAGGTTCTGACTCAGTTATTCTGTTATCTGCTTATTCACAAGGCCCGTGTTTCATCATTTTGTAGGAGGGGCAAGGGTTTTTGGCTGACAGAGGAAAGATGGCAAATAAAAAGCTTGAATTTTGACACAATCCTAAAGCAAAAATACAGAAGATCACTTAAATTCTTAGTGGGACTTTTTGGACTGACCCTCTTGTAGATGGCGAATATGGTTCCGATTGAGGCCAAACAGTCGATGTTACTGGAGCCATCCAATGGGTCGAAACACACCACATACTTGCCCTGGATAGAAAGTTAGTGATGCTGTAAAAAGGAAAGGAAATTCTTGATATGACTTGGATAACTGTCTGTCTTGAGCAAAAGGTGTGTCATACAGAAATGCTTTTGAAGGAGCAACACACGCTTTCCTTCATTGTGACATCTTTGTTTGTTGCCTCAAGTATGAGGAAGTTCTCCAGTATTGAAGGGCTTTTTGAAGGACAGTAACTGAACTAACTAACCGGAGCAGAGAGATCATACCCTCTTGTCTTTGGGCGTGACAATGAGCTCCTTGTTCTCCTCCGACACCATGCAGCAGGTACCATAGGAGGCCTGCAGCATGTTGATGACCAGAGCGTTAGACAGCACGTCCAGCTTCTTCACCTCATCACCGGTCACATTCACAGAGCCAGCGATTCCCTGTCTGCGAGAGAAAACAGGTTTTGTTACCTGACCAAACTTCCTGCTACCTGTTACACAGATATTGACTTTCAGGATGTCCAAGCACCAATTATCCTCTTGTGGGCTCAATGAATGTTGTCGCTGTTTTGTTAGGTTCTCTGGATAAAGGCCCGTTCTCTCAGAGTTGGCCCGGTTTCAGAGAAGAACTGGGCTGAAAAATGTCAGTGTGGCCTCTGATGCCCCAGATCTTTTCGTGGACTTCAAATGAAAGGAATGCGTCTGTGAGTTATGTTGCCACTATTTCAAAAAAATAAGACTAGACCTAGTTAGGAAATCTGCAATTTGCTAAATGCATTTTTTTTTATTGTTGAGCTAGTGTTTTAGGCTGCTTCCCCATCTTTGGGGAACGTACAATGGGCACTATGTGCTACCATCATCAATAAAAGTCAGACCCCGTTCCCCTCAAATGACATAATCTATTGGTTATAAGCAACTTATTCTTGATTATTTTAAACCTGTGTAGCATTATGTTGCAGTTGTACAGCTACAACTTTATATGACAGATTTTTTAAAACTGTCCTTTTATACAAAATTAAAAACACACCTCAGATGATGGTCAAACAAATGCATCCCTCAGTAGATGCACAAACAACAATAATAATAATAATTGTTATTATTATTATTATTACGGGATAGAGATGTTTCAGGAGCATTCAATTTATTCCTCACCGCCATAGTTGGCTCTCGACCACAATGTCAACAATGGCAAAGTTGTGAAATGCAATATCCAGCACTGTATTGTATCACCAAGATTAAAACTGTTGAGAAAAGCCACTGCACACTGAAGCCTTATATTTCTCAAGAAATGATATCAGTACTTAAGTCTGCTCATGAACAAACACTGCTGCCAAGGGAGGCAAAATGTTGAACCCAGTGTTCAGGGGTTCTGGGCTCAGCATGTTAACCTGCTCAACAGAAACACAATAAAGATTTAAATCCACAGTGACTGAGCTCAGGTATACTGGAAGTAATCTTCAAATATTCCTCTTTAGTACAACTAGCAGCTTTTAAAATAAATGAATCCAAGCGTCCATACATTTTGACATCGTTTTAATGAGAAATGTCTTATATTCATTATTCAGTTGAATAAGTATTAAACTAGCGAGGCACTGCAAAACAGTGCTAATGAAGTATTTAAGACCCTTCTTTGGATACTTGATACATGACCGTGGAGGAAGATTCCATCGTCTATATTAGCAATAGCTTGTACCCGCGGGTAATAAAGGATAAGGTTTAAGCAATAATTAGCACATTTCATCTGAAGTAGTTTCAATTTTAATTCTGGAAGCGTGTTGTGTTTGGCTCTCCCTCAGGATGGCAGACTTTCACTTCCGTTACTTCTAAAGACAGCTCATGCTATAGCGAAGGAAGTGCAGTTTAGTCTGAAGCTCAAAGTATAATATTTCTGGAAGAGACTTGAGTCGTGTGTTTGACTCGTGACTGCTGTGAAAGGCCAGAGAGCCACACGGAATGTACCTACTGAAAGCTAGTCTTGACCTCTGACCTCTCCGTGCAAGGATGCAGCATCAGACTTTTTGTTGTTGCATAATAAGGCATCTGTGTACTCACAGCTGGGCCAGGCCTGCCTTCCGCACCGCCGAGGAAATGGCCTTGATGGCCGTCAGAATGGAGTTGATGAGCTGGGTCAGCTCCCCGGTCGCTCCTTTAGCCTGTCGACCCGTCTCCATGACGAACCGAGTCAAGGTCCAGACGTCTGTGTCGAAGGCGGACTGGTCGGACATGGCGGTTCTGCTGGTGGGCAGCCGTGACTGTGCTCACTGCGTGGAGGACTGACTGTGAGTGGGCGACCTTACAACCAGCTGAAGGCTTTTCATTCCCAGATCTGTGAGGACGAGCCAGGGGATCTATTTGTGAGAGCAGTGGAGTGGAAGTGTGTGGGTCTTTGTGTGTGTGTGTGTGGGGGTGTGTGGGTGTCGAGTGTCAGCTATGGAGAGCTGCTGCTCAAGATTTATCACAGGGTCACCAAAAAGTAGTGTTCAGACCAAGTTGAGGAAGTTATCCACTGTAGCCATCTTGGTTCGGTCATGAGCAGGTGTTTCCAGTGAGGCTCATTTGAACATCAGGTGTAGAGAAGCACCATCACATACACTTTTGCAAAGTCTTGCGTTCCCTTTTCCTAACACTCAATACAATTTGTTTCACTTGAAAGTCTTTTGTTTTCATCTGTAGTCAAGCTTTTTCAAACAAAATGGGTATGATATGATATAAAGAAAATATATTGCATTGGATGATACAGTTACTTCTAAGAAACGGTCCAATGTGCCATGACAATCTGGAATAGAGACCCAAATTGAAAAGTGCCTCAGTGAACTTTAAAGGTCAAAGTCCTGAACTTGCACTTAAAGGTCAGCTACTGCCAAATATATTTATCATAGTTTATTTATGCTTGAATGACTAAAACAATATTCCGCTTCACACTACACTCAAATGCATTTTGCCTTTGATGTTCGGAAACCACTCCATCACTCCCTTTTCTTGACGCCGAAGTGCTTTCACTCCCCTCAATCTGTTGTTTATGCTTCAAAGCAGTCATAAGAAAAGGCTTGTGGATGTCATATTTAAATTATTAATTTAAATGTTGAGTGATAGGAGGATGCTATTTATTTTATTTATTTACTAACAAATACTAAATAAATATTGGATGTATGGGTATTGCGCCTATGTCGATCAACTACCTCTATTTCTCCCATTGTGCATGTGTGACATGGTGCAGAGCTGCCACAAACCACAACAGCGGTGGCAGACATCACTTGGGCGCTTGCCCTTCAATATACAGCCAAGACCAGCCAACCACAGACCTCACTTCGTGCTTGCCATTGATTGACAGCTTCACCACAAGAGCCCACGGCCTGGATTACTTCACCACAAATATCATTCATAAACATTTTTATTTATTATGCTAATATTTTCAAGCACAAATCAAACTGGAACCTGCGTCAAATTTATACTAAGAACTCCTTGCTTGATCCACATCGTGGATGCTCAAATGTTATACACATATAGACAGACAACTCTCACACAGACCTTAGAATCATCAAGGTATGTTTTGGGACGGTAGGAGGAAAGCAGAGCTCCTAGAGGAAACCCAGGTTTTGCTCCAAATTTCCCACAAACCCTTCCTCACTGTGTGATACAAATGAAACACCATCCACTACACAAACTTGTATATAATGGATTTATTTTTGCCAAGGAAAACAAGTTTCAGCGAGGTCGTGTTTGGTCCTTCACATGTCCAGTTTATTCATATTAAGGCACAACAAGAGGTCAGGAGATGGTCGCCCCTCCAAAGCTTTATCTTTGGTCATTATTGTCCGTGTTTTCTGGTGAGCCAAGGCGTCGTCTCACTTGAGGGCGTGTTTCTTGCAGATGGCGACGTACTCCAGCACATCCTCGGGCGAGCCCATGGCCACCGGGGCCTTCTGGTGGATGCTCACAGGCTGAATGTCCAGGATGTTCTGCAGGCCGGTGGAGGCCATTCCACCCGCCTGTTCCATGATGAAGGCCATTGGGTTCCCTTCATACAGCAGACGCAGCTGTGAGGAGCAAGAGGTAAGGGAATAATTGCCATGTCTCATTTTGACATGTGCTTTCACAAAAGACAAACAGACCTAGACAGCAGCCATAATAAAAACGAATCGGTTTTATGATCATTTTTGGCCCTTCACACTTATGTGTTGTTAGAGAGTTGAGGGCTGAGTAGCAGCAAAGGATGTTGCCAGCGCCCCATTATATTCCCAACATTGTCTGCATGTTCACCACAAATGTCAGCTGAATATTAACTTAAAAACACAGGAGATCTATTATTTTCTGTAAGAAAGTATGATTCATCAGAAAATTAACCATCACTTCTACTGTAGTAGTGCAGCGTGTGCTGACTCAATGACAGCCCTACCTTTCCTTTGGGGCTCTTGGTATTTCCGGGGTATAAAAAGATTCCTCCGTACATCAGGGTCCGGTGAACGTCTGCCACCATGGAGCCGATATAGCGGGCGTTGTATGGATCAGAGCCGTCCTGTTGTGAACGAGAGCCGGGTCAAGTACATCTACAATCTAAATCCTAAAATATCAGTCTGGAACTCAGCACACAGACAAATACTCCAGCTCCATTTTCTCTGCAATATAGACACATGTGGGCCTCACCTGAGGAAACTTCTTCTTCTCCAGGTACTCTGTAACAGCCGGATCAAAGTACTTGGCGTAGCCTTCGTTCAAGCTGAAGATCTTCCCCTTCTTCTTGATCTTGATGTCCCGATCCACCAGGATGAACTCACCGATTGCCTGGTGAGGAGGAAAACATGAGGTTGTGAAGTCCAAGAGCGTTGTCAACAATGCAGAGGATGACACCTACGGGGTCAAGCATGAAGCCGTTGACGCCCTGACCCGTGGAGATGACCATCATTGTGGCGCTGCCATAGAGGGCGTAACCGGCTGCCACCAGGTGCCTGCCAGGCTGCAGGGCGTCTTCCTCACATGGTTCATCATCTGTGGCCTGAGAAGCAGCACAAGGAAGTTAAATGTCTGGTTCGGTTTCACATCCAGAACAACATTTACCAACATCACAGACAAGGTTTGAGTTCTGGAAGAAACTGTGTTGCTAGTATCCACATGTGTAGTGC
The DNA here is from genome assembly GCF_027744825.2 of Synchiropus splendidus. NCBI lineage: Eukaryota > Metazoa > Chordata > Actinopteri > Syngnathiformes > Callionymidae > Synchiropus > Synchiropus splendidus. The sequence goes on along the minus strand of NC_071340.1, from coordinate 8,278,116 downwards.
TCCATTTGTCTGTTAATGGAGTCAGTAATGGAGGGCTGGATGGTGGTGTCCCTCAGATTGATGCAGTCTGGATGAGGCGAACCACACAGTTGCCATAGTTGATGGACTGATGATGGAGCTGGTGACTTCTCCTACAGGATGTCACCTGACTTAATTCAATTTATTCAATTCAAATCTTGGAGTACCTTTTTGTAGATTGCAAAGATGGTCCCGATGGAGACCAGGCAGTCGATGTTGGAGGACCCGTCCAGGGGATCAAAACAGACAATGTATTTACCCTGAAAGAGACGGGAATTGTTGACTCCAATTACCATGAGAAGAAGCCCTCCAGACAGTTCAACTCAATTCGACTGGATTTTCTTGTTGTGCTTCCCGCTCCCTCTCTAGGTTCCCCTCTCACCCGTGTTTCCGGCTCCACAATGATTGCCTTCTCGTTCTCTTCTGACACCAGCACGCAGGAGGTGAAGGACGACTTGATCATGTTGATGATCAGGTCGTTGGACAGGATGTCCAGCTTCTTCACCTGGTCGCCCGTCACGTTGGTGCTGCCCGCGATGCCATAGCTGCGGGAAAATGATGCGTCAGCATGAAGTTGAAAACAGCATACAAGTATGCCGCCATGAGCAGGTTCTCTTTCATCATGCCAAGCTCTTGAAACAACAGATGGCGTTGCAGGAAATGATGGACACCTTCAGGTGCACACAAGTAGTCTGTGACACAGTGGCGAGTTAGTGCATTGCAATAATACAGTATGAATAGTGGTGCCTCCGTCCTCTCAATGGTTTAAACTCACACTCACACATGTATTGATGATTTGACAGTCTTTCATCTCATAACTTTAATAATTTGAGTAAACACTGAACTAGTTTGAAATGCAATTTTACACAACAATGTCAAGAGGTTGTTCATAATAAAGCCATTTAATGTAATATAAAACAATAGAATATAATGTTGATGTCTCGAGCCAAAACACAAGTATAAATGTGACATTTCTAGGAAATCAGATTATCATACTCCAGAGGTCTTCTCTCATTATGTACCGAGTGATTCGAAAAAAACTATTGTGTGGCTAGTGTTGTTAAAGACTTGGGTAACAGAAGGGTTTTCAGGGGTTGCTTCATTGATGAAGCAAGGTGTTTTCTTTGGCGCTTCACCCAGGCATTTCCTCTTTCATATCAATGAAGAGATTAGATTCCTACAGGTTCTGTCCTGTCTGTCGCACGTCCCTTAGTTACAGCCAAGTTCATTTATTTATTTTTACTCACTCCTCAATCCCACATTTTATAATTCGTCATTTGCTTTTAACAGTTTAAGATGCCAGATTATGAGCATGACAATGAAGTACAGGCTTCTCTATCCAAGCTACTTAAAGTCAGAGACAGCAAGGCTTTCCTTCATATAACTGCACAAACCATGGTCTTTCTTGTGACGTCCCCAAGTCTATCTCTTCAAAATAAACTGACCAATATCAAATTGAGGTCAGTGAACTAGGTACAGTCCAACACTTCCCAAATGAAGTGGCCAAATCAAACCCATCTGAGCCACCTGTATCTTACAAACCAAATCGTGGTCACAGGTTAGTAAAAGTTACGTTTTATGGAAATAAGGAAATACACATTTACATGAACAAAATTAAATAACTTTATATTTACACTACATTAGCTGTTGTGGCAGAATGAGGAGTATTACAAATAAGAATACTTCCAGTTTAACTGTTGTGTTTACTTAATCTCATTATTTATTAACACATGCAAATACTGTTTAAATGGTAACAGATCAGTCAGAGAGAGTCACAGATAATTTTGGTCTTTTAGATTTAGAAAAAAAAAAGAACTTCTAGCTGGTTAATTTATGGATATGTCCAAAGGCATTCTTTAATTTACTGATGTCAATTCTCATTTTACATACAGATTCATATTTTTTTTTATTTATTTATGAAGTTAACAAAATGTCAGGTCACAAAAGACCAGTGATCTTAATGCATTTGTTCAGCCATATTCCTGAGCCAACCTGGTGTGATGCACACTCTTGCACATAGAACACATTCAATCTGCTTTTGAATTGGCTTATCTGAAGTGATCTGTTCTTTACAGGTGTCACTGGTAAGTTCCATGGGAACAAGGAAAATATTTTACTTCATGTTATACTTACAATTTGTTTACTTCTTTTCATCGAGAAATTATTTTCAATGCTTTGAATAATGCAAATCCATCATCCTCCACCTTACCTTTTTGGATTTGAAAAAAAGTCACAAAGTTTTGGGATTTGGAAGACAGTAGTTAAAAACTGATACGAGAATAGATTGGCTTGATCCTTACTTCTTGTGTACGTCCAAATGAACCCCGATCCAGTCACTCTCTTATTTAGTTCAAATAATGTGTGAATTAAACAGCATGTATTCTATGAGAATAAAAATAATCTTGACGTCACGAGAGACTCAAGAGATGGCTAACATATGACTACAACTTAGACTCTTCAGAAGAGTTCCAATCCAAAAGTGGGCGTGCCAGGTGTCGAGTTGCGCTTCCGTCTCTGCACCGATCCCCACGTTTGTGTGCCTGTCAGCGTGGACGCTTTTGGGACCACAGATGTTGCTGTACTCACAGGTGAGCGATCCCGGCCTTGCGCACCGCGCTGGAGATGGCTTTCACCGCCGTGCACAGGGAGTTGAGCAGCGTGGTCAGCTCGCCGGTGCCCTTCGCCCGGCGACCCTCCTCCATCACGAAGCGGGTCATGGTCACCACGTTGGTGTCGAAGACGCCCTGGTCCGACATGATGGCGTGTCCCGGTGCGAGTGTGCGGACGTGGAGGACGCGGGGAGACTTTAAATGCAACGCGGAACTGCAGGGATGAAGAGGAGGAGGAGGATGAAGAGGTGGGGGCCAGCAGGGGCGGGACAGAGGTGTGGCCCCTGATGCAAACACTACTTCGTCTGTTCACAAGTCATGCTCTTTTTTTTCTTCTCTCTTTTAGAACTTGCTTATGATCGATCACAGGAAACACATCGTTGTAAATGCACATCATGCAACACAACTGTATTATTTGAGTCTAAAAAAGTAATGGTGATTTAAGTTCGTTTTTTTCAGTTGGAATGACTATTTTGATTTTATTACTTATATCTTCTAATCATGATATCAACCTTCAGTTACGGGTCGCACAAAGCTCAGACAGCTGACCAAAAAAACAAAAACAAAACATTAAATAACCTTTTTTTGCGCTGTGAAATTGTACAAAAAGGTATCCAGCACATTTAGACCATGAAAGCCTCAGCCATGACCACTGCAAAGAACACGATTGACATCAAACCTGCTTCCCAGGTGGCCATACTGTTAGCTGTACGTATTCTTTACAGGTGGTTTGTTTCATGAGAACATGTTGAAACCATCAGCGGCTGGTCTGAGGTCAGTGGTTGCTCAAGTCAGAAGGAGTGTGACTTCAGCAGATTTGATAGTATGTGTTTCCTCACTGCTCTGATTGTGTTTTCACCCACACCTGCTCGAGTGTCACATTTCAAGTTCAATAGAAAGAATGTGTTTTGGGTCATGGCTCGGTGAAGTTGTCGCCCTGTACGAGGACATGCAGTCTCGGGTTTGTTCTTATTATTTGTGCATATTAAATATTGACTGCTTACCAATGGGCGAAACATTGAAGAGGTTTTGGAGTCGAGAACTCTGGAGGATACCATAGATATGGTATGCAGGAGTGGCACTAGTTTTCTTTATATTGTAGTCAAATGGCAAGGATTTTGATCCATTTTGGAGCTTGGCCATCCTTTTGACACTGTCAAGAACCCAACAAAAGTTGTGTGTGCCTGAGGGGGGAACCAAAGGGCTGCTGAAGTATAAAGCATAAAGTGTCCTGGCTGAAGAACATTTCTTGACCTTTCAGCTGGTGATCATACTAAGTTGAATCATCTGAATTAAAGTACTCACAAAGCTTTCTGTACCTCTCCACAGAGTCACAGTCAGAAACAGTCTTTGTATTCTCCAAAAACAGTGGCCCCTGTCCACTAATCCAGGGCTGTATTTGGTCCTGGTCCGCACACCAGAAAGGGGCCGGACTGGTCTCGACCTCCTGACCTGGACCTAATCCACAGCATTTGGGGTAAAAACTGCAAGCTGTGCCTTGTTAAACATGCTCTGTTGATGCTCCTGGGACGAAGCTAATTCCTGTTGAGAAGGTGAACGCTCTTTGAAATGCTTAAAAACTGTTTTGTGATCTATACAAGGTATGGAATGAAGCAATCCAAGGCATTATTGACGGCTGGTGAGAGACCAAGGGATAACACTCATTCTGATACCCATGATAGTCTCATTATGTGTCTGTGGCCACAAATAGGAAGCTTGCAGTACTGTTTTTAATGTCATGGCAACACAAGCATGTAACATTTCAACAGTATTTTGAATTAAATTAATTGGACTGAATGACTCTCAAACACCAAATTAGCACAAGATGATCACATGTTAAAAAATCCATTAATAAAGGAGCTATTGTTAATAATAATAACTAAAGTTGCACACCACAAATATCATACAGGAAAAACCTATGAGTAAACACGTGTCATTAAAAAAGAAAAACAACAGCCTGTCTCCTCTCTCATAAAAGGAGGAGGACTACACTCCCTGTGGTAGTTTTTGTGTTTGTTTTTGTCCCCTTCTGTGGCGTTAAGTGGCTCTGTGTAGCACCTCCTATAATGACAAATACTGTCTTCTATTCTATACATGAACTAACGTGGGTGACGTAGGGCTGCTTACAGTCTGCGATTACAGCAACCGGACACTAGATGGCGGTGTCTACCATTAAACAGTTTATTTAATTTCCAGCTAATGTTCAGCTGTTATTTAAAAAGCCCCCCCCATCGTGAAATAAATGACACTAATGTTTTAGTTGAAACACAGGGTAATAATTTGAATTTGTATCCGAACAATAGCATGCGTTTATTATGACACTGCAAAGCGATTTGTTTTATTAAACTGATGTTGTTCAACGCTACGTTCCACAGTGTCCAAGTTAAACAGTCAGGACAGACAGATTGTTGTGCAGTTACAGGTGGTTATGGCGGGCAGATCAGATATGAAGTATTCATGGCGGCCTCCGGTGTCCGCACGGCAGAAGTAGGCCAACTAAATGCGGCAGGTGAGCTCACCTGATGAGACGTTCACTGACCTTCTTAGCGCCGCCCGACTGAAGCTCGCCACCGCCGCCCCTGCGCATGCGCGGGACAGACTGAAGCGGACAAGTACAAAGAGGCTGCTGGCGTCTGAGTGGACGGGACGAGCCGTCAAACACCGGCTTTTGACACACAGGAACACGTTTTAAAAGACGATAACATTTAGCCAACCGAGATACACGAGCTCGCGGACTCTTGGAAAAGTTTTCCTGGGAAAAGAGATACATTCAAGTGTCTGAACCCGGCACGTAACCCGCGGCTCCGGGTAAGTTTCACTCGCATTTGCTTGTTTACAGTGTATTTCTCCACATTTATGTTTGAAACGACGCGAATCTGTTCTTGTTCACGTGAGTATTGATGGCTGAAGTTAGCGCTGGTGGTGCATTTCCTCGGTCAGGTGCCCCTGCAGCGGTCAGACCAGACAATCCCATGAAGTGCTGCTGGTTAAGCAGGATTACCTTTCAAGTCGTATCGCCGCTGTGTTTTGTAATTTAGTGGAATTATCGTCCGCTTCTAAAGCCCCCTCCAAGCAGATGGCACTGAACCACTGAGCTTCGAGCTCCATGAAATATTGTGCACGCATAACAATGTCTTGTACTAGTAAGAGTTTAATTGTTGTTTGACATTTGTTGGAAAACTTTTCCACCTCTCTTTCATGTGACTGGTAATTCCTCCAGATTATGTGATTCACACTGAGTCACCATGGCCTTGGATTTAGCTATTGGATTTGGTTAACCGCTCAGTTTTACCTACTAAAAGGAAGACATTTTTTGTGTTTTCTGCTTCTTATGAACAGTACGCGTATGTCTGCTTTGTTATTTATTGAATTGATGGAGATTGCGATATTTGTTGAAATGAAATATAGCACTAATCCAAATGACTTTGCATGATAAACATTTTGGCAACAATCTGGCAGTCAGGTTTTTCTTCTCATGAGTTGAATCTTTGTGTTTTGGTGCTAAATTGCTGTCCCCCAAGTTTGTTCCAGCCAAAGTACTATTCTCAGGATAATGTAATTCAGTCATGGCAGCTCTGAAAAGTCTTTGACAAATAAAATAATGGATAGAATTTTGCATTTGCTGAAAACAGAATGTGTCATTTTTGTTATCTTATTCCTTAACTGCATTTTTAGATTGCAAACTGTCCATGTGAAGACCCACTTGTTTTTGTTGGGCCACGTCTGGCCCTGTGGATGAACAAGGAGAAAGTGTCCTAGTTCTTAAAATTCATCAGAAATGAAGTCTGCTGTCTTGAGGAATTTTGCCCTCCATTATGTGCTTCCTCTCGCACTGAGATCTAAACAACCACATAAAAGCCGCACTAAAGTTTCACCGCTGAGCTGAGGGGTGCAGGGCTTTAGACCTTGATGGTGGTCTCTATTGTGCTCCTAAAGAGCTCCAACCTTTCCTCGGGGTCACATGAAGGCGACTGAGTCTTTGACTGGACCCCAAGGGTGTTTCCACCCTTCCAGTTTTCTTCCCCTGAGTTTGATAAGTCAAGCGAGGTGCGGAGAGCAGACTCATGAAAAATATTTTGACCTTCAGTGGGAGTTTTTTGGCCTTTTTTCCCAGACATGTTGTCTGCACTTGGCATTATTAAGAAGTCGTAAATGAAGCCTGTTGTCCTAGAGCAGGAACAAGGCTTCTGGTTAGGTCTTACATAATCTGGTCTGTGTTTTAAGGTTAAGTTCCTACTTTCTCCCTCCAGCCACGGACTTATCCACATTATAAACTAACCATTATTTCTTTATTTATATCTTCACTTTTGATTAGTTTTTCTCCACAGTGGAGGTTTAAACATGGATGTCCTGCCTTCCTTTTTGCTCCAATTACGGAATCATTTAAAAAGCCTCAGAGGGGTTTTGATGCTCTACCTGTTCCTGGCTAGACATATTTGTAGGGAGACAGCTGACTGGATATGAAGAACTCTCTAAATCTCCAAGCCATCCTAAACCTTTTTGATCCATTCAGTACCGGAGAAAGTCATATCAATCTCAACCTTTGTCCTCGACCTGGGGCAAAGTGCAGTCTTGTAGAAAGTGAAACTGTTCCTGTGAGGTGTTTAGAGTTCAATAATTCTGCTAATATTATAACGTCCATCCACTTAAGTTGTACTTTAAATTAAAGAATACAAAAGAAGGTGCCTCTGTTTTTGTCTCCTTGTACTTTAATAGGGTGGTGTGGTGGCTGAAGTTGCCAGCTGCTGCCTTGAGGCGAGCTGTGTGGGACATCATGCACAGTCCCTAACAGGACACTTACTGTATTGTCACACTCACTTTCACACACAGGTCATTAACTGTCAATTCTGCACTTACTCTTGGTGTTGTTGACTGTTGGTGGGAACCAGAGTACCCATGTTAACTTAAAATGTTAGTTCAGTGATGATGATTTTTTTCCAGGCTGAGTGTTCCTCACTAATGTCCTTCAAGATCCTTCATCTGCAGTTGCCTCATGTGCTGTGGAGACTCCTATATTGTCTAAGACAACTGAAGTTAGCAACAAGATGTGCCCTGAGTGTTTGCGTTCACCTTGGCCAAATAACCAAACCAAAGTCTTCTGTCTCCAAACCTTCTCATAAAGTTTCATTTATTTGCTAAGCAACTTTCTTGAGGGTGTACAGTCTTTGGGAGTAAAGGTGAGATTATCGGCCTGTCTTTACTGAAGGTCTGACAGAAGCCTTGACCTGACCTCTGCAGGTTTGTTTTGGAGAAGACAACCTGCAGCTTTGTCTTGTTTTGCCATCATCAGAACATCATGTTTGTTCACCGCTATCGTTCTGTTGACTAGAACTGAAATCTGAATACAGTCTGTTCCCTCAGTGTTCAGTTGAGCATTTGTATCACACATTTGTAGACATGGACATGTGTCACAAATGTGTGATGGGCGCTGTGGTACTTGCTCATGTGCCTGCTCCCTGATCTCAGCTTAGTGGTAAATCCATATGTTGAGCTGGTCCTGCCGCTTTAAGTTGAGAATTTCAGCAATTCTCACGAACGCCTAAGAAGATTGCAGGGGAGCCCGGATCCGACTGGTACATGTGGCTAAGCGGACCGGGCCAGTCTGTGTAAACACACGGCAGAGGTCTGCCAATTATCACCTTAGTGGGATGACCCTTCTGTCCACACTGTTTCAAGTTGACCTCCACCACTTAGACGTGTCACCCTGTGATTGTGACTGCTGCCCTCCACTGTTAGTTTAGAGGGAACGACTTCCACACCGCCGGGCCCGTCTCACATCTGCCTGTAATACAGCTGGGCTCCTCGCTGTGATGTTTCTCTGTAATTTCATGCAGAGGTTGTAATTCTAGTTTTCAGCCTAACATCTGTGTCCTCGGTAGAGATTTGTGCGTCCTCTACATGATTTTATGATAAAAATAATACATACTTTGGTTTCGAAAAGGCATTTTTATTTACCGCTCTCTTGTGTATGAATGAGGAAGAGAGGGCTGTTGCTGGTGGCTGCGGTGGATGTGGAGGTGAGGGGAGTTGTTACAGCTGCCTGGCGTCCGTGGGTGTGGGACCTAGACCAACCCAGTGTTCAGGGATGGCCCTGTTATTACAGCATCACATCTGCCCACTGAAACAGAAGATCCAGGGCCTGAAGATAAATGCGGTGTGAGGTCTGGTAACGCATATGCCTGACATGGCGAGGATCAACATTCCAAATGATGTGAAGAAATGTTTTATTAAAGAAAAGGGCGGTTCATTTTCACACACAGCCACATGAAGAGATGCGTGTTGTGGTGCAAAATACAGGAATGTACTAGAAATTTAAGTGCAAGAAGAAAAAAGTGGGGAAAACTATAATTTGAAGTTAAAAATATGACAAACTCAGCACTCGAAGAGAGCAGACCTCTGCTAAGGAGCTCATTTCCACCCATATTGTTTTTAATCAAATACAATCGTCCTTCATTTATCTTATCTGTATATCTCTTTTGTCCTCAAAAATGTGCTTAGTAGTAAAATTGAAGTGATGTTTATGATGGACTAGGTGGCAGAAGTATTCTGTGACGCTCACACAGAAGCCACCAAAGAAACTAAAAGAACAAAATAGAGGTGAGTGAGTCCAGATGGCTTAAAAAGCATGATGGCGTACATTTTTTCCACAGCGTCCAAGTGGCTCAGACCCCAATGGTAGTCAGTAAAATCACTTATTGAAATGCTAAACCAAATGCATCGTGTGGCACATTGGAATAGTTGATCTCAGGTTGATGCATTCTGCCATGCCTTGATGGGACGAACGTTCATCAGGGACTAGCTCTAATGTGATGTCTGTGACATTAGAAGCAAATATATTTATGTATAAATAGTCATATGAAGAGATGTGAACCATGTACCCACTTAACAAGGTAATGAAAAGTTGTGCCAGGCTAAAAACATTAAGAAGTCATGAATGAAGTCATCAGAGATTTGGGCGAAGCTGCTTTTAATCCCTTTTAATCGCGTCTTTGTGGAGGTGGTGTAATCTCTCCAGCCAACGACGGATTACAGTGACTGCTGTTTTCTGACATTTGTGTCCTGTAGACAATGTTTGTTGTTTATGACATTACTACCTATTTTTGTCAAATATATGTTTGTTTATGAGGCTGCGTCTGCATGTTTTATTATTATAGTTTTAATACTAAATTAGAAAGCAAAAGCAAATGATGGGTTAAGTGAGTTATTGCTTTGCCATAATGAGGGCAAAAATATGGAAACTGTATAGTAGAGCTGCAGATGAATGATTTTTTTCTTTGTGATATATAGCAGGGTCAACCAGTCAGAGGCCAAGAGCCACATTATTTTACTGTCTTGCTGAAAAGAGGCACATCCTACAAATATGTGAGGCTGTAAGGCTCACCTGAACAGCTGGTCATGTGACATAACGGAAGTATAGCGGTTAAAGCACATGCCTGTGTGTCAGAAAGTTGCTGGTTCGCGTCTGTTCGCGTATGTCTCTTGTGCATGTATTTTTGAAATTCATACATTTTACCTTCTGGAAATATCAACCAGCGTAGATAGAAATGTGTGCGCCATTTATTTTACCTATGTATTTCTTGTGTGGCTCATGCCACCAGTAACATCGGCCCGCTCTGTGTGTGTGTGAGCGATGCAGACTGGAGCGCCTCATCTTCACTGAATTAAACAGACTTCACGACAATCGACAATGAATAATCGGTGAAACACATGCCAAACGTTTAGTTTAGCACGTGATGATCGTGGATCTGACGACCGTCCAAGTCTTAGAACCGCGACTCACATCGGCATTGAACGTGCTACAAGCTCCCCCTGGCTTCGAGCGTGGGTGGCAAGGTTTATTGTTTGTTTTCGAAAGTTCAACGCAAGTCAAAGTCTAAAAACAATATTTTTTATGCTTCGCCGGAATAGCTCTAACTTTTTCGTTTATTTCCTGTACAGGAAGATTCTCATCTTTAAAAAAAGTGATCATTATTCTAAAGGCATGGCAGCTCTCATGGCGTTTAAGCCAGACGCAGAACTCCAATGGGTTGCACAGGCGTGATGGTGAACGTAATTGTGTTTGTGTGAGATTTGTTCACGGGTGAATGAATCAACAAACTAGTGAATTGAAGAAAGCATTACGTATTTGCTAACTTCATGATCATGCCCTGGGATGTTTGTGAGTGTGAGCCGGCCTCACGCAGGTATTGTGACGTTTCGACCCAGTACATCCAAAGCTGCCTGCTTCAACATGTGCCATGTTTATGTTGGCACCAAAGCTGTAGCGGCTGACTCGAGCGAGCAAAAGTATTTCTCTGTTGTTCAGATTAGCCCGTGCAGACCTTGAAGTGTGTTCCACAATGATGTTTTGTCTCCTGGTATGTTAATCCCTCTTTCACTCATGCTTCCTGCTTGCATGTACTTCAGGCAGGAAGTTCCATCTCCTCTGTGATTTAATGCCAAGTAGGTTGCCATGAATGTTTTTCTTTGAAAAGTAATTTTGGAATGACTCTTGTTACTTTAGGATGTATTCCTGACTTGAGTCAATCACAATGTGAATTGTTTATCATGCAGTAGTATGATATGATATTCATATCATACTATGAATAAGTGTATTGACAAACAATGTAAAGCTTGGGATGAAGACTTGGTTGACTTGGAGGTTTGTTGAACCTTAAATCTTCTGCAGGACGGGGCAGGTGCGAAAAGAATCCAGGGCTCAACTGATACTGTGATAATCCCTCAACTATGCAGGCGTGCACAGACTCCGTCACAGAGAAACCTTTTTTTTTTCTTGTTTTGAACACTTCATTTTGGCTTGACTCTACTTCACCTTTCCAAATATGTCCGATGAGGATAAACCTGTGTGGGAACTCCTCATGTTGGCATGAAAGAGAATTGTTTTCAGACCAAAGTGATAGCAGGGTGTCTTCCATTCAGAATCATTGGAACGTAGTGAGATCTACTGTAGATGAAGGGCGCGACTGTCAAGGTCTTGTGAGCAGATATAATGTGCTATGATTCAGTGTTCACACCTCGGTCAAGTCGTCTGATTTCTGATGGTTCAGCCTCCATTTCCACTTGGACATTGTTGTTGAATGGAATCAAAAATCAACGGGATAAGTTAGTGGAGTGCTGTGGCTACATTTCAGTCCAAGATCTTTGGTGTTCCTGATGAAAAACATGCAGGGATCCTGCCAGGGATGCCACTGTTTTACGGCTGACAGAACCCCAAAGCCTCCAGCCCACTCGAATTTCAGTCTCCCTCATTGGCTGCCATTGTCGGGTTACGGCATATGTGTGTGTGTGTTGTGATTGGCCCTTGCCCGGCTGTGTGAGACAGCGCCGGGTGACATCTCTGTGTTAATCTCTCATTTCTCGTTGTGATTTTCTCTCCCCGGGTCCCACTGACAGCTCTGAGGGATCCTACCTGTGGAAATGCTTTTATAAATTAACGTTGGTAGTTACACCAACACTAGGTGAGTGTGGAAGGAGTTTGGTCTATGTCTTCATTCTTATGAGATGAACTACAGTTTTTTCTGAAATTACAGAGCAGCGTTTGAGAACTTTGTTGTTGTTGTGTTTTGTCGGTGATAGTTGTGTCTACAGCTGCTGCCTGAGTCACGCTGACCTGGGGCTTTGCTTCTGCTCTGCTAGGTTGGGATCTTGTTTGGAAGCTTTTCATAACTTTTTCTGCTACTTCAAGAACAGTTTTTGATTAATATTGATGGGATTTATCCAGTAAATTAAATTGATTTATTTTCTCCTCCTTTGTCCCACTGAATTTAGCAATTACTTTTCAAAGAAGCACAAATATTTAATCTGAAATATATGTATTTAAATGAGTGGTGTGCAAGGAAATGATCGTTGAAAACTGTAAAAGAATGTTTTCATATGAACTCATATCAAGGCAGAGCTGTCCATAAGGTAATTTTCTTTATTTTCTTTATTCATATAGGACTGCCATGAACATGTTTTTTTTTATATGAAACACCATTTTTAAATAACAACATAAACAATTGTACTCCATTTTACCGTTTTTGTTTAACTTTGATCTTATTTTCTTTTAGAAATTCTATTTATTAGTCTCTTTGGCTCTGGCATTGTTAAGCTTCATGACATTTTTTAATTTATTTTATTTTTAACTTCTACTAATTATATGCAGGAATGAATGACTGAAATTGTACACAATTTGAGCTAATTAATAATACAAATTAGTTTTTTTCTAATTATGCGTTGCTGATTGGTAGACATCATCCAGCTGTGGGATTTTAAAAGCATTTTCAGGGTTTATTTGCTGCTATTTCTTACTGTGGCGCTAAGCATGCATTGTTTTCTGTAAGGAAGGTGTTTTCACTGGTTGACTCGGACATCTGAGGGTCGTACTGTACATGCATTTTGGAGGAATGCTGATGGTGGCTAAGTTGTGAAGGTGACGGAGCTCTGGGTGACAAGTCACACAAGTAGTAAACGTAGACTTCAAAGAAGTTGTCTGGGCAGAGATGGACGGAGGGTGTCACCTCCTGTTTGTCTGGCATAGGCACATATGGACTCTGTCTGTCGAGTAGCCTACAGAACAAACCTTTTAGAAGAAAAGTAAAGTACTTCAGATAGAAATTGTCGACCTGGATTTGCTTGTGTGCCTGTGTCTCATGTGGACTTGACTTGGGACTTATCACATTTATTTATTTTGACCAGCTATGTCCAGCTAACAGGGCAACTCAGGGTGGACGGACCACATCTGGCTCGCTGTCTGTTTAGTAAAGTTATGTGACTCTTGTTGAAATCCAAATGTGTTATCTGATTGACTGTGTGGTCTCATTGGTCCTTGCTTTCTTATCAGATTTGTGCCGTCTGGCATTTCTGTGGCAACAAATCTGACATTCATAGTTTGTCAGTCAAATACAGTACAAGGCTCCTCTGTTTGGGGTCATTTATAAAAGTGGCATCAAGCCTTTTATTGTGGTTGCAGACGTCTTCCTGAAGAAGGTCGGCTGCTCCTCAGTAAACTGTTAAAAGGCAACAGTTAATGATTTCCTCTTGTGGTCAGTGTGGTTGTGTTTACTGAGGAGACTGGCTCCCTGGTGACACTGCCGGGCTTATCTAGCCTGTGTGAAGCATGTGGAGGAAGCGAGCGGGAAGCTGTAATGATGCTTCACTTACTGGAGTGTTTCATGATGGAGGGAGGACTGTTCTCTTTTGCTTGGTGGGGTGATTCATCATGTCTGTCTTGTGGTGTTCCACAATGGTTGTGTTCACATGGAAGCATGCGTCTCCAAATACTCGGTGGAAATGGATCCATCAGGGATTTCCAAACTTCCCCTCTATGTCTGTTCTAGAGTGGAACAGAGGTCTCAAACTCAAGACAGAAAATACAGTAGTAATGTTTGTTGAATTTCTGTTAAATTGGAAAGAAAAAAGTGGTACTGTTTGATTTCAGTCCCATCAATACTAACTGTTGTTTGTTGCAGTACGCACTGGGACTTGAAGTGTGCGAGACTGAATTTACACACGTGTGGCCCTCGACTGGAGGTTCTAAAAAAGGCATGTGGAAGACATAATTTAAAAATGACATATCCTCCTGTGCTGGCTTCTTCCTGTGACGGATCTGCATCAGACCAAGTGCCTGCTCAAACCCTGTCACTTGTGGACCGTGATATATTGCGTCCTGTATGGACAATGTCGCTACATACTGTATTCTCGGAAAATGTCTTGGTCTGTGCTGTTTGTATTTTTATGAAACCAGCAACAGGCTTGTTGGGAGCTTAGGTGCGATCCTTCTGGCAGTGCTGGGAGGCTACCGTCACGCTTCTGTGCCCATATCTGACCACACTCTGAGGTTAGCTCCACAATGTCCCTGCGCCGTCTCAGGTTTCAGTTTCCGCCGAGCCGAGTGTGAGACAGGTCACCAAGGCAACAACTGTTCACCAGGTCAATGAACTTTGCTGTCATCATCTTCGACTGAAGTGATTTATTTAAGCATCAGTTTAAATGTTCTGATTTGCTATACTTTGTAGATCTATCCTGTTTCCTAGTGATGTGTCAGGATAGAGACAGTTTCAGTTTAACAGGAACTGGACAAGCCAGTCGTCGTTCCTTTCTGTTCTAGCAGTGTTTGACACTGCTGCTTGGTTGAGATTTTAGAGGGGTAGTCCCTAGGTGGGTGTGACGACACAGAGAGGGGGACCCTGAATTAAGACAGGGCACATATTTATTAATCTAGTTGAGGAGCATCAAAGGAGAGCAAACTATTGGTTGGAGTTTGAAGACAGGGCTAAACATACCTTAATGTGAGCAAATACACATTAATGTCGACGTGTGTCACAAGTTCACATCCGGTTTGATAAAACTCGAGGGAAAAAATGAGATGTACAGCATGATCTCTCTGTCAGATGTTTCAAAGAAATGTAAACGTAGATGTAGTTTGAGAAAACAAAAATTGAGTTGGATTAGGTCAAGCCATCAGACTTTTCTTTCTGGTCATTCTCGGGTTTGTGACACGTTTCTGTTTAAAATTGACCTTTAGTTCACCAAAAATTTAGATGTGATGGATACATATTGTCACTCACTTCTGCTTGATTTGTGTGTATGCAAAATCAATGGATGAAGGCTTTGAAATTGTCACAGGAACTGCAGGAAAGTAATTGTTACATACTCTATGTTAATGGAGGACTGCCTCATGCAGCTGGTGTCTCCAAGTACCATTTCAGTCAGTGTGTTGGGCCACTGTGTTCATGTGTGAAGCACGTGTGGCCAGAATAAGAAGTTGAAAGGACCTCTTCGTCACTTCGTCCTCTCGTTCATACATCCTTTCTTTCAGTCGCTTAATTTGCATGTTGTTTAACATCTGCCACCAAATGCAAACACGCTTGGCTCAGTCTGTCTTCCACTCTGCTGGAATAATTGGAGTCCATGTGTCACCACTTGCGTCAATATTTGCTCATGAACCGAGTCCTCTGGACAGGTGTGCTGCCTGCTTGAGGGTAGGTGACTGGGAGAAAGAACTTTGTTGATGCAAACTCAACAATGAATGGAATGGATGAGTGAATGCTTGAGAAATAGAAGATGTTTTTGTCTTCAAATGTCTCAAAAGGCAACACAACAGGTCCAGGCCTCTTTATTTAGACTGTTGCCCCCACGACTCTGTACATGTATGGATGGATGGAAAGCATTTCCCATTTCAGTCCACCGCACATATTTAGTTGATTGTTGTGTAACAAAATGTGGCAATGGTTATTAGTTCCAGTTGTGGGAAGGGATCCATGGTTTAAACACAAACTACATTCATGTCAGATATTGTTTCAAACCTGTCAGATTTGACATTGAATCAAGCGCGTCGGCAACATCAGACCGGCTTTTGAGTCAGCCAAAACTTTGTCTAGTAAAACAAGTGTTTGTCGTTCCTGCTGCCAAATATTCCCAGAGGTGATGGGGAAAATTCCCAGAAGACCCTGAGAGCTAATCCCTTTGTTTGGTTGGAAGTGGGGATCCTCCCAGAGAGCAGAGCAGTTATAATGCCACAGTGTTTCCACAGGAATGTTAGTGCTATTGTAGAGCAGGATGACTCCCACTGGGACCCTCTCCCACCCCCATGATCCACTCCCGCCTCATCCCCACACCTCAGCGCTGCTGTCACAATACAGTGCAGCGTTGTACATGTACCAGGGACTGCTCCTGTTTTTGTAGCCTCTGACCTTGTGACCTGGAGCTGAGAGAAGGAGCCCGAATTACCCATGAAGAGATGAGATGCCACGTCTCTTCAGGGGTGATATTAGGTTAAAAAAAAAAAAAACTTTCTGAAGGTTGTGTTTGAACAGTGCTTTGGTTTCCTCTGTCCTGCCTGCATGTTACGACCTGTTGGTGTGTGACGTGTTATGGAAAGCAACATAAACAAACTTCCTGTTCTCCAAACATCCTTCAGTTATATGCTTAACAAACTTGAGCTGTGTCCTGCTGTCAGTCTTTCTGTCTACTTTGACTCCCATTGGTGATGTTTTCAACCTCTAGAGAAAGAATGAATTAAAAAAAAAAGATCCAATCACAGCATTAATTTGGAGTACGAACCATGAGGTAAGATTAATAAATTGTCCGAATGAGTGGCATTTAGAAGGGTTTAAATGTAATAAGTAGGTCTGCCACTTAATAGAAACATATGGATATTATATTGCAGGGACAGTAATGACATAAAATATGTCCAACAAACAAAACTAAATGACAAATATAACAAAATAAATAACAAAATATATCTTCCTCAATTTTTATGTAAAAGAAAATGAGGGATAATGCTTTAGAAAACAAACACTTTTATTTGAATGTTTTAACTGAGTTTAATTGGTAAAAAAAAGGGTTATTGCACAATGCTACTCAATTGTTTTTGAATTACTCAGTGGTTAAAAAAAGGATAACATGAAGTTCTGTCATTTCATGATATTATGACTCATATATAAATAAATACAAACATTTTTTGTTTATATTATAAGAAATGTATGTGAAATTCATGGGTCAAGTATCAACAAAAATAAATTATTTAACAAAAGGTAATGGTGGGTGAATAGCATTTAAATGAAGGTGAATGTGTGGAAAGTATAAAGTATGTATTAACTAAATTCACTCTATATAGTTGAAATTTAATAACATATTGTTGTTCCATGTTAAGCCAAAATATAAACATTATTGAAACTAAGAATATAACACTGATATTGTTTGTAGCTTTTCTTTTAAATCCTTGTATTTATATAATGTAAAACAGCTACTTTAGAACAACTAAATGAAAGGTTGCGTTTTACATTGAGTTACTTTACTTATCCTTCTGTCAAGGCCACTTCCTGCAGCTTGCTGAAAACATTTCTAATCTTTTGTGTCCCCTCGAACGGCATGAAAACACCCACTTGACTGTTTCTTTTCTGCACTTCCCCACTGCTTCTGCTGAGTGAATAAATTAGCCTTTGCAAACGGAAAGCGGATGGACTCGAGTGCTGTCAAAGAGCACGGACGAGGAGCTTCTAATGAGGAGAGACTGGATCAGAAAGAGTTTCCTTCAGCAGCTACTGTCACAGCCCCCCAAATAGTGCCCCCTTTTTTTGCCCACAAACACACCTTTTTATCTCTTCTCCCTCACTGGAACAAATCAGTTGGCTACCAAAGTAACAGGATTATCTGTTGCTCTCTCTCCTTCACTGGAGTTCATCGTTTCTCTTTAACTGAGCAAAGTGGCTCTCCTCGGTGGGAGAGAGTAAATGGAGGATCAGTGGGATTATTAATCTGGGCGGATTCAAGCAAACCTTTTCTGAATGGAGCTAATTTCATTTGCCTTGTTTATGACTCATACATAAATTATTCCTTCTTTGGGTGAGTATTTAAAGTTTCTTCGAGATTCATTTACCTTCATCTATTTCCCCTATTGTTTTGGTGCTTCTCTATTCCTGGAGTGAGGAGGTGAATAAATGTGAGATGAATGGAAGAGTTGTTCAGTATTTAGAGCTCATCATACTAATATTCTTGTATATAAACTCAGAACTTTGTTATGATTTTATAAGACTCTTGCTGTATGGAGAATTCCCTCTTCTTTTTTTTTTTCTTTTTTTTTTTTTCTAATCAAAAGAGGAAATGCACTAGAGCACAGATCATAGTTTAGGGGAAAAAGGGAATGTTAGCAATAATAATAAAGCATCATAATGTAATAGCTAGCTATCAACAACTGATAATTAAATAATAAAAATAGTCACCTAGTCAGCATATTCAGCAAAATCATGCTTTGGCTGACCATGTGTGTTTCATGTGACCTCTAGAATGAACTCTCCTCCCTCGGTGACGTGCCGGTCTGATATCAGATGACAAATGATATTCGAGCCAGTTAAATCAGCATCAGCAACAGAGACGATACCGGCTCTTGATTAAAAAATGGTCCCAGCTGAGGGAGTCACAAAAGCCTGTTGGCGTCGGGTCCAGCTGCACTGGAGTCAGGGCCAGATGGTCAAGATCATATCTTCTGTTTGTGCTTAGCAGCACAATGGACCTTCATTAAATGGTGTCCGCGTGTGCACGCATCCAATCTGCCTGTCGTTTCCATGCAAAGTAGCCGGGATTTTTGCTGTTCCCTGGAAAGACAGCAGTTTGTAGATGTGTCCTCCTACAGGAGGACGACTAGAACTGCACATGAAAATGGATCAGTGATGATTTTGTCTGGTATTTTAGGGCTCAAACGAGATGAACAGTTCAGATGTCATGATTTATTACAAATAAAAAATGACTTGTGCACAGATGGCTCCTAGAACAGTGCCCTTTTTCCCTTTATAAAAAAAAATAAATCTTTGTACAAAATGTTCTAGCTTTCTCTGAGGTTTGTTTTCAGTGGTGCAGTAGGTTGCGAGTTGAAAACCTGTGTGAACTGAGAACCCTAAGAAGTGAGAAGCATTTGTTGGCACTACATGCTGACCGTCACACTCGTGTAGCTGTATTCATTGGAGCACTGCTTAAGTTTTGGGATCCAAAAACAGTTGTTCAGATCACAGCACATTTTATGGATTTACAGTGTGCGATTCTTGGCTATTCAACAGTACCTCATAAAAGCTCATGTTAGAGGAGGGAGATGCAAAACTAACAAAGCATTAATGACAGAATTCAGCAGTAATGAAGTGTGCTGGGTGAGCTTCTGCAGCTCAGGCTCCCTCGTCCTTGTGGCTCCACTCAAGAGGCTCCAGTCGGTCCTGGGTCAAGTGTGTGCTGGATTTAGGAGGACATGCTTGTGGTGGAGGCATGAACAGGGTAGGGGGCATGTAAGGAGAGGTGGACTGTGCTGTGGGAACCTGCTCTCCACTCACCTGGGCTGCTAAGATTACAGTGAGCCTTTGTCGAGACCCTCTAACCCCCCGACCCTCTAGAAGCTGCAGAGAGTGGGTCAGAAAAGATATATGATGCTGAAGGAATGCTCTCATTTCACTAGTTAGATGTAGATCGTAGGGATGGGCGATAACTTATCATACACGATATACCGCCAAACACTATCTCCATGCATCTCACGATAAATGTGAGAAACACACTGCGTTTCGTTTTATTACATCATGTGGTCCTCATAGGTTTTCTGACGCGGTCGTCTGCCTTGGTTCATATCAACACATGCAGGTCTCCCGCTGTGCAGGCGCCTGGGCGGAACAAAAATAATGAAAATAGTGCGATTATTGGACGGAGGTCCGCTCCAGTATTGGCGGCTGTGTCCTCTTCTGCGTCCCCATTAGGGTTCACTGATCACAGACACATTCTCTCTGGTAGCGCTAATGCTATGACCCAGTGTCAGTTAGGGACCATCGACAAATTCTAAAGCGATCAAAGTATTAGCAAAATCTTCTATAAGGCAATGGAAAACAACTGTTTTAGGAGAGAGAATTGTGAAAAGGTTTTTCATCACACAAGACAAAGGACTGACAGTTTGTATATTGAATATGACTAAATGATGATTTCTTCACATGATTTCTAATATTTCTTCAATAGCCGCTAGGAAATGTGTCCAGACTGGTCCATAGTTAAAGTCAACTGTTAAGAGACATGAGATACAGCTGACAGACGGCTCAATTTAACCCCCAAATAACATCTACAATCTATCAGATCTATAGATCTATAATCTACAGATGTGAAAACAGAGACGTGAAACATTGAATTTCTCATCTCTGAACTTAGTTTATATTATATTTAAACATAAACAAATAATGATGTTGGATACTTATGTTTCATCATAAAACAGTTAGACTGTGCTGTCCAACACATGGAATAGAATGGAAATGTATTTACCGCCCATCCCTAGTAGATACATACTGATGTACTTCACTTCACCTGCAGGTGTCACTGTTGTAAATAATATTAGGACTCTGGGTCCCATATTTTACTGCAGCCTTTTAACACCAGATATATTCTACAATAATCGCAGGAGTTGTAATGCAGAATGATTTGCTTTCATGTCCTTAAGAAAAGATTAGTGACACGATCCAGGAGAATTAAAAACACATTTGCTGGGAGATCATTTTGCCACCAGTGGACTGGATGTTCAGTTGACAGTTGGCTCTTTTAACGTCAGCACTTTTACGAAAATATAGAAACAACTTGTTGCTCTGTCTGATCCACCCATCCTTCCATCCCTTTTTCACCATGTGAAGTGGGATTGTTCCAGGGAGGTGTGCAGGAGACGTCCTAAAAAGATGACCCTCGCAACTGGTTTCCTCTGTGTGGGAGCAGGTTTTCTTCTTTGAGTCTCTCCGGAATGATGCAGCTCTTCAACCCATCTCTAGAGGAATGTTCAGAAAAGTTATTTTGACTGTGTCGAAATTTTTTTTTTGTTTTGTTTGTTTGGCTTCGAGTCATTGGATACGACTTGTTCATGATCTGTGCTAAACATTATGTTGATATGAGAGTGGTCTGAGTAGTTTCAATACCCAGAATATTGGAATTTTAGAAAGTGATTGTATTTTTTCACACATTTTCTCAATCTTCGTCTCTCCCTGTCTTTTTGTAACCTCTCATTTGATGCATAATCCCAAATGTCTAGAGCAACAAGTACATAATGACAGCTCTGAGTCTGTAATTATAACCGCTGCTGCCTGTGTTTTACTCCAAAACTGAAAACGTCTCTGAGGAACTACGCGTCCGGTTCGCTCCTTCAATTTCTGACGATCGGCTCTCGACGCCCTGAGAGTTTCAACTGTTGCTGTGCATTGTAGGACTTGTGGTGTGAGTGAAGGGGAGGCCTTTTTCCCCAGAGGGAAATTCAGTCTGACATGTCCACTCAGTTGGAGGGAGCTCTTGGGCGATTGGAGGTGGAAACCAAAAGTACAAAACAATGTTATATTTAAAAATATGCTGATCTACTAAATGGCAGTAAGCTATAGAACAGAAAACTGGCAAGGAAATGCCAGTCAAAGTCATAGGAAACACCTAGGAAATACTGGTTTTATTGCACAAATAAATAAATAAGCACTTCATAGCCCACTAGGGGGCGCCATACTGACCCTTTCACCTGCTGTGGAGACATCTATTCTGGTTCATTGGCTATTTTTAAATTCAATCAGAATCCAAAGTGAGCATGTTTTTCGAGCAGTTCCCGAAGTGTACAGCTGTGAGGAGCTTCAGTGGAAGCCTCTGCTGTGGCTTGTTGTGTGGATGATTGCTGAGCGCTGGCGCAGGATTTCCAGAGGTGAACCAATCAAGCCGGCCTCGGACATCAAAGCAGAGCCGTCGGTCAGCACAGCTTAGGGTCAACGGCGCGCGGTTAATACGCTGCTGACGTCCGGGTCGGTCGCTGAGCGCGCGACTGCTGCACAGTGGGCTCGGCAGCCTCCAAATCTTCAAAAGCATTTCCTAATGAGGTCCAGATGCAAAGTTGAGATCACAAGTGGATTTTGTTTGTTCTGCAATTTAGCCTGGGCTCTTGCTGCACGCTGGATGGAGACCTGGTACACGCTCGTGTTCTAGAGTGGCCGTCATTAATGCTGCCGCACACCGACTTCCTGTTTGTGTGGAAAAAAATTAGGATGTCCGTGTTTGTCTTGAGGGTTTGCTTCTCCATAAACGCTGTGCCTTCAGCTTTAATTGCGGAAAAACGCCCCAATAAAAACTCACCGCTGCAGGTTTGCAACATTTACAGCTAGTTCTTGACTTTTTACATGTTTGCTGATGACACTCGACCATCGTTGAAGCGCAGAAGCATTATCGTCATCAATAAAAACAAGAAGGGTGAACTGTTGGACCACAACTAGCTAGTGGTGTCACGTAGCTCGTGCTAATGCTGAGGGAGGTCAGATATGATGTGTCGCTTCTGTTGTCTGTAGAATTAAGAAGAAAAGTGAAAGTTAGTCTTGTGTTTGGTGGTCGAAGCATGAGTGAATGTTAACATTAAAGGTTGCAACTCAACACCATAGTGATATTTTGTGATGCTAAACAGCGCAGTATTAAGCTTATTACAGTTTCATCTAACTCTTTTTATCGTGAACCCTTTGTATCTGTTTTACATGTGGAACAGAATTAGACTTTTTAAAATATTTTCGCTCTTTCTATTAGTATAAATTGATAGCTAGCTCCAGATTGCCAAGGCTAGCATTTATGCCAGCCAGATCTGTTGTCCTGAAGGAGTCCAAATTTTTGGTTAAATTATAATTATTGCATTTTTGTTTGCCAAACGTCTTGAAGTTATTTTAATTATAATCTTGTTTTTTAAACTGCCAATGTCCTCATCATAGCTAAATACCTAACATTTTGAATATTGTACCTCAAAACTGGGGTGTGATGAAGTCCTCACTAAGCAGTTCCAAAACGTTACCGGGACCATGATGCGAAATCCTTACGAAATGAAATGTAAATAAGGGGGGGGAACACCAAACGAAAATCGAAATTTGACTACAACAGAATGGGCACGGTTTGCAAACAATAAAACCTTAAGATTTTCAACATTTACTGTGAACCTCAAAACAAATGAACATCAACATTGGGCAACAAAATGTCCCCAAGGTCAGTCACATGACAGATAAATACCTTGTTTGATGAGAATCGTGACTCGGTTATTATACTGAAAACGTTGACAAACATTTGACAAACGGAAGCAAGTCTCTTGGAAAAAAACAAAGTGTCCACGATAGTGCTGAAAATAGGTTTGCTGAAATTAATTGAGCAGACAAAAAAAAAAAAAAAAAAAAGCATAATATTTTTTTATTTCAAGTGTCCTCAAATTTTACATACTTTTTTCGTGAAATTTCATGACAATTTTATTTCACCACTACTCAATACCTCTACATTTTTGATGGATATTAAATATTTATTTTATTTCTTTTTCTTATCACCATTTTTTTTTATCAAGTCATCTTATTTGCATTTTGTCTTGTTAGCATTTAGTGTTTTATCTGTGCTCGTTATATATAGATTATTATGATTTGAAAAATTTGCATTTCTTCTAGCAACATTATAATGTAGCAACATTAGTGCGATGGAATATGACTGCTAGCATGAATTCATCTTTAGATATTCATGTTTTCAGTCTGTTATATAAATCCCCATCACGAAGTTTGCATATGCTTGTGTTACACAGTGTGCCTTTGTCTATAGTTGTACAGCCACACGCACACAAATCTCAGGCGAAGAGTCTGTCTGTAAATGACTTCTCATATTTATGTAACTGCTGAGGAGGGGCCAAACAAGTTGTTCTGGTTTGTGTCAACAAACACTTGACTCTTGTAGTTATTATAAATCTCCTCTTGTGTTGGGCTCAGTGTGGATCAGGGAGACGAACCTTGAATGAGATATGGTGAGTTTGAATTTGTCTTTGTGAAACAGATCAGTGAATCTAAAGAAACTGCCTTTAAAGCGCATGGCTTCAGTCCTGGTGTAATGAAGCTGTGCTCTCTCTCAGTCTCTTGTAAAGGTTGCTGGTTAATTTCTAACAGTTAGTGGTTGCTGCTGCTGCTGCTCAAGGCCGTGAGGGCTGAACTCTTTAACTGCCTCACCTGAAGGTCCGGGTCAGGTGCTAGTGGGGTCACGTCTGCTCCCTCAACTGCCCAGAGTTTCCTCTTATAGGACCCAGATCGCTCGGCTGTCATCTGAGGATGGCGTCTAATCTTAGTGGGGGGGAACTATTCCTGTCGTCGCCAGGGCCGCTGCTGGCTGCGCGAGGGGTTTGTGTGTTTGGAGCCTGTAGAGGAGGAAGTTAGAATGAGAGAACCAGGTAAGACGCATGACATTTTTGGGGGGCATCAAACTGGAAATCACTGCAACATCGAAGAGGCTCAGATGCTTTTCTCATCGCAGTAGTGCGCGTGACACCGAGGTCTGTGAGACAAGTGAGTCCCCGCATGGATCATGAGTCATTGTGTAACAATATGAGAAGGTTGCGGGTGTGTTTGTTGGAATTCTAGTTTGTCAGAGCTGTGAATGATCCTTTCAGAAAAACTAATATGAAATTGTTAAGTAGGTCTTAGCCATGGGATTTTCTTTTTTCTGAAATGGTCACGTTTTTATTGGTGGACGGAGTTAAAGCTCTTTTAACTCCTGAAGGACAGAAATCTCAGCATGAGTTGAAGAGACCAAGTATATTCCAGGATTAAACAGAGGAAGAGATAAAATGTGATTGAAAAAAAAAGTGGTTAAGATGATATGTATGTATTGTCTGCAGTGGTCAGTACATGTTAAACAGCACTTTTTTTCCCGCCTTTCTGGGCTCAAACCTGAGGATGTGCTGCTCCATCCCTCAGGTGAAAGCTCTGGCTGCCCATGGAACAGGACACTTGGGAGATGTTGGGTCAGTTTCAGCATGACTGCTCAGCTTCTTGGACAGCTATCAGCCGTAACTTTGTCGCGGCCTTGCTGATGTTGTGTGATTCCTAAAACTCCCGGTGACAAGGGATTGGCAGACGAAGCTTCATGAAGTAGCGACCATATTTTCAGATCCCACTAGATGGCATTGTCTTTAAAAAAACCTGACTTCAAGGCTAAGAGCGCCACCTACTGACCTCTGAAAATGAGGACACTGTTTCATGAAGCTTCATCAACCAAGCACTGCACGCACTCTGATGCTATTCACCTGTGTTAAGTGTTGTTGTGGATGGATTTCAATGCGGCCTCCATCCTGACTGCTGTCCCCAAAATATCCCAGCTGTGAATCTTAAAGTAGACAGACGCGCAGTTTTGACTGAGCTTTGAGAAGCTCTACAAGTTTTCTGAAACCACATGGTCCCAGTAAAAGTGTCTGGAGCAGCTTGCTGGACTCGAATAGCCTGTCGTGATGATGAAATGAAGCCGTTACTAGGAATCCCTTTTGCCAAGAGTCGAAAACACACAAGCGCTTGCTGTCTTGCATTTCCTCCACATGCTTCCCCCTCGACTGCTGCGCCAGGGTCCCAGCAGTGATGTCACTGAGTCTAGTCTATTCCGAGGCCTTCACTGTTGACCTGTGCCCTCCTGTCTGTCAGGGGGTCCGGACGAAGGACAGTTTGAATTTAGACACCGTTCACATTACTGTGCCGCTTAATTTGGGTGCAGACGGTAAACAAGTCTCTACGTTTGAAGACGTGTTTGACCTTTGAGTCCGTGGTGTGGGAGACGACACATCAGGATCTTTACTGCAGAGTTGATGGTGCAAACAACTAGCACTACTGGTGCAGAATCACTCTTCTTCAAACCTGCTGCTTTTACATTTACCTTGCGCTGCCACCAGAGGGTGCTTTTATTACTTTTTGTTCCCGACTTCTTGGCTTTCCTTTACAACAGTGTTTTTCAACCCGGGTGAGAGAGTGTCAGGTGTGCTGTGGGAAAATGATCCAATTTCAGGTTGGCGATATGATGACATTAAATCATGACAATAAGAACGTGTTGAGGAGCAACCAACATGAGGAGGTCACATGGATTCACTGACATTCTTGCTCTCCACTCTACTGTAGAGCTGCAGTGTGTTGATGCGCTGTTCTGTCTGTCAGTCACAGCAGCGCTGCTGTGGTGCGCGGCGCTCCTCCTCCCACACACTCGCAGCGAGAGCCAGCTCACATGCGCAACTTCCAGCTGTTTTTAAAAGAGAAGAGTACAATGAAATCATGCAAAAAGTGTTAAAATCGAAACTTAAATTTAAAGTAAGTAAATAAATCATTATATATTTTACCATTTTGCCCCTTTCTGGACGCATTTGAAACAAATACATTTTCTGCAATTTGTTTCCACAAATAGCCTGGTAAAATAACAACCAAGTGTCAGTAGCTACAGTTTCTCACAAATTAATAGGGATTTTCTATAGGGCTCTAAGCACAAGTACACTTTAGCCGAGGTTCCTTTGGTGGTGTGCCTCTGGATTTTTTCAATGGACCAAGGGTGCCGTGGCTAGAAAAAGGTTGAAAAGCACTGCTTTACAACACTGTTGATACAAAGAACTGAGCTGAGCAAGACGCTGCGTCGTCATCTTCATCACCGCTCAGCAGCTGACTTCACCTGCTCGAGGGATTTAATGTCTGAGTGCAGGGGCTTTGTCGTGAACCAGAGACTTGAGAGACAGAAATGGTTGATAAAATGTGATCTTGTGAGTGGCCACATGTGCACGTGTGTGTTTGCACTAACAGCGTATCTGTCCTGTCTCTGTGTCAGTTTGCAGGCTGCATGGTAATCCTGACTTGATGCATGGCAGTTGCATGACAGCGGCGCTTCTTCTTGTGCGACTGAGAACACGCGGCGGCGGCGGCGGCCATGGCCCAAACCCTGCAGGCTAATGGCAGTGCCCCAGGTAACTCACTCATTCATCACCTATAAATGAAAACATGAACCAAGACGTGGAGTCATAAATCATGAACAGATTAATGTGTTTTTATCATCCGCTACTTTGGTGTTGTTCTGTGCTGTGAAGCTCAGAGTGGGAAGGTAGCATTCCTCTCACAGACTTGCAGGAATGTTAAACATCAGCTTTGTGCGAACCTTAACTTCCATTTGTGTCCGAACCCCCCTGAGAATGGTGTCGGCCGCCTCGGTCGCACACTGAGGTTCTTGTGGGTTCAAAGGGAAGATTTTCATGCTTCAGTGTGAAATAAAGAGCACGGACACACACCTGCATTCCTGACTGGCTGACAACAGACAGCGAAGCTTCTCTCTCCTAAATCCCCGCAGGAATGCGGTGCAGATGCTTTCAGGTGCACATGTTCCCGTCAGGGATGAGGCTTTGCTCCCGAGCCCAAATAGTTGCAGGATTATCAACAGCCTTTTTAATAATGTCAGTCTTCTGCTGAGCCAATGACATTTCACATTCTTCAGTTCAATTTAAACATTTATCAGTGGAGTCCAAACCTTTTTGTGAGAGGTGAATGCGTCGGCCCATAATACATATTCATAATACATATATTTATTTTATTTAACCCGCATCATCTTGTGTGAAGTGTTTTCGACAATTTTAATGTTGATATTGTTGTTTTTTTTTACATCCTTTTATAGATGGTGCCATTGAGCTACAGCTAAATCCTTATTTGCCAAGTGTTAGTTGTGAAACCTGATGAAAGGCCTGAAACGCTCAGATATGCTGTTACGCTGTTGCTCCTCTTATAGATCATAAATTTTATGTCCGTGCTCCCGTAAGTGAGGATTTGTCACGTCACTGCTCCAACATTTTGCTGCAAGAAAACAAACATGGATGACGTGTTCAAGAGCTGCCCTGAAAAAGTGCAGACTTTTTAGGCCGTTCAAAAGTTTCTGCTTCATTTTTAAATAGATGGTAATGCTTTTCAGTTTACACATTCCACTGCAGTGCGCCTCCAGTGCATCAGATAAACATCTGAAAACTTATGTAATACGCTGTGGCCGCCACCGGGTGATGTCATAATATACCAGTTAGATGAGTACATTTACTTCCATCTCAAACTCTAGGCCATTCAGCAGATTCTTCTCCTGTACATTATGCCTTCATCTCCAACTGCTTCCAAGCCTTTTGGAATAGAGATAATAAAGTGGAATATATTTTATTAAATAACTCTAGTTAGACATGAGTCGCTGATAAAGTTTTGATATGGTCATAAAAACGAATGGAGTTTCAGGAACTTAAGAGCTCTAAACTTGTGACGTAGATCATCTAGTTTTAGCATACAGATTTATGAATGGGCCACTTTTTGTCTTGACCTGAAATGATCGAGGTTGAAATGCTGTATAACATGAATTCCCATGTTCTCAACACAGGTAAAGTGAACGCCCAGCTAACACAAACACGCTCAAGCCAGTTTGCAGCTGGTGAGCGTTGTTTCGGTTTCACCTTTGCACCTGATAACAGCCTGAAGAAGACACCTAACTGATTCAGTTTGGGAGTAACCTCATGAGAGTATTTTACTTCTGGGTTTTCCACTGTTCTTCGGTTGTGATAGAAAATCACACACGCCTTGCTAACATCATAGCTTCCTGCTAAAACCAACTGTGTTTTGAGAGGAGTGAAGAAGTCAACTTCAGTGCTCTGTTTTCTGACTTGCACAAGTCATCAGCCAGATGTTGACGCACAGCTGTGCGTCTCAGACTGGACTCCCTGTGGAGGTTCCGTCACGGTTCAGGGCCGTTCTCCATTTGTTCCCCTGAAGTAAAGACTGAAGTGTCTGAACCCGATCGCACGCTGGTACCGAGCTCCTGCCGGGCCTCGTCACGCCTTCTCTTGTTCGCGGTTGTAAGACTGTGAGCTGGAGGAGCCGAGCAGTGCGTGTACGTCCACTAAATGGGTCACTTGTTTTGCTGAATTGACTGGATTTTACTCTGGACTCTTGACAGTCTCACACTACCGGCTTTGATAAAATAAGTGCTGATGTAACTGGTGGAGTGGGCCTGGCACCGTCCTCGTGTTCTGAGGAGTTTATTCTGCAGCCAACTGATCAGTCAGAACATTATGACCACCCCAGAATAATTTCTGGAGCCAGAGTCTGACTCCAGAGGATGTAAATACTTGAGTTTGGATCCTGGAAACACATTTGTTTTGCCCCACTGGACTGAGGTTGTTCTCTCCTCACAAGGGCTCCATTTTGGAGCTGTGTGTTTGCAGAGGAAGTGCAAACGTTTCCTTCAGTCTGCATCATCATGCTGGGAGGGAAGCTGTTGAATTTGGCAGCAGCGTCTGGACTTCCAATCTTTATTTCAAACTTCTTCTGCCCTCGACGATTCTGCTCCTTGTTCAAGACTCTTAAACTGCTGCGCTCTGAGGCGTTGATCCGACATCAACTTTAAATTTCCCTGTGAGTCATTTGGCCAGTAAAGCTGGGAGGTAGAGCCAGGAAATACCAGGCCGCGTGTGTGTGAAAGTAAGTGTGTGTTTCTGAGGTCGGCTCCACCCACACACACTTGCATCACAGTCTGCTGAGAACAACTCTGCATTATTTCACTCTGCAGTTTAAGAGACTTTTGAAGCTTCGACATTCAAAGCAAAATGTCAACAGAGCTCCCTACTTGTTACCAAAACCGGTCCTGAATCATTCGTGTCACACGCCGCTAAACAGAACAGAACTGAACTACTCTCACCCTCTAAACTGTGAGTTAAGGTGATGTAGTGAAGTAAACGTTCAGACTGTAGTATACGTCCTGACGCTTCTAATGGTAATTGACATTTGCACGGGTTTGACCCAGCAACCAAGGGAGTTCTGGACCAGGGTGGTGGTTCTCTTCTCCTCCACCAGAGATGTCAGTCACAGATGTCCTATGTCAGTCGCAAGTTTACTCCATGAAGGTCTTGTTCATTGTCCCACTATTCATTGAACCTTAGGTCCAAACAGGGGTGGAGGCCGTTTCTACTGATGCAATATGGATAAGCAGGAGTATTTCCCAGCTACTCAGGGCAAGGGGCAGGAGCCACCCTGAATGGGTCGTCAGTTCAACTGTTGACAAACACACAGATGCACAAACATACAGATGCTTTCGAGCCTTGCGTTAACCACTGCATGTTTTGGAGCTGTGGGAGGAAACCAGAGTGCCTGGATTTAATTCTTACCAGTGCAGTAAAAACTGATATGGAAGAGAAAGAGACGTATTGCTCTTGAGGGATGAGCAGAGGCTTCAGGCATCACTGTGGCTCATGTTTGTAGGTGAAGTTGGCATCAGAAGCATGTCCACGAAGGATGTTCATGAAGAGCAACGTATGGAAGGTCTGCAGTTGTAATGAGGTGTAATTCGATCCCAGGAGCCTCGGCTCAGAGAACAAACAACTGGCAGGCAGATTTAGACCAGCAGCCCAATTTCTCCTGTCTAACCACTCACACTGTGGATGTTTCGAGCTTTTGTCAGGCGCTAAATTTAACCTTTACTGACTCCATGAAAACTAATACCTGCAGGAATGTGGTTCAGTTAACTGTGGGCAGAATGGAGAAGCAGCGGCATTGCGCGTGTTCAGAAGAGAGACGCGCGAGTGTTTTTGGATCTAAAAATGGCCTCAATGTCTAAATTTGGCTCCGCAGTCTTCAACAACTGTGATTATCAGAGCAAACGTCCAGCCTGGAAGTCGTCTCCGCTGCAGGAAGCCTTTGTTTTTCGGCAACTCCGCAGCTAATGTGGGATAATGAGGCACAAATATTTTGATTTCCCTTGTTGAAAGAAGTGGAACTGAGAGATTCCAAAACGCTTTTACAGCGCTCGAGCTGCCAAAATCCAAAACATTAGAAACGGGGAAATCTTTTCAGACCAGAGCTGCTCAACACATTTCAGATCAGAGCTTTGTTTAATCGTAGTAATTGGCTACTAATATTATTTATTTCAAACAAATTCAAATGACTGATGGAAATATGGTTAAATATTACATTAAAGCCATTGTTTGACCTTGACCTCAGGTGACCTCCGTGCAAGTTAGTCTATTCTAAATCAACGCGCATTGTTAACTGTGTTGAGTGAAAACATTTCTTCCATGTGTCTCAACAAACACGTCCAGTTTGTGGGCTCTTTAAATGACTAAAGTGTTTCCTGCACAACTGTTGTGACGCAGGAGCAGCTGCTGGCGACTCTGCAGCTTTTGTCAGCCTGGCTGTCGGCTCTGTCACTGGAGCGTGACCTCTTTTTTTGGTCCACTGGTGATGAGGTCACCGCTCAGCTGCTTGTGTGACGATACAGTCGAAAGGGTTGGTGATGGTGGGAGAGCAGAGCTAGCATCTGTGCTAACTGTCAAGTCACCGTTCTCACCTTCTTGGTGAACCTGCTGTTTCCGGGTAGGAAATGAGCTGGAAATTGATTTAAAATATTGGATTTCAGTCCGACAAAAGGATCCATCTCCTGATCCATCTCAACAAAACTGTGTGACGCTTCAATAAAAAAGTTCTTGATTCAAACATGAGTTTTTTTTCAGCTGATTGTCACTTTATTGTCTCGTTGAGGTCTATAGAGTAGCTGTGAGTGTGGAGTGGAAACTGGGCCGAAGGTTTGACCAACACTGCAGCGACTGTTTATCTCTAAAACAGACTTGTATTGTCAGGAGTCCGCCTCCCTTCCACCGACTAAGTGGACTTTTATTTTGGAAGGGAAGTGCCCGCCTCACAGCTGAGGATTGGAGGAGGCAGCTGTCCAATGGTGGAGTTTCTAAGTTCATGCCAGTAGTGTTTTTTTTTTCCTCCTTATGGAGCGAGGATTGAGAAAGAGCGCAGTGAGAAAGAGAAGCGGCAGCTCTTAGCTGGATCTATCTCTGACACTTCCAGGACCACAACGGGGGGTGTTGTAATGGAGACTCTGCTGCTGGACTGAGGTGAGTAAAGGTGGTGAGAGCTGTCCTGGATGAGAGGAGCCAGTCCAGAGCTGTTTGTTTGCTTTACTTGCTGAAGTTCCTCACATACCAGGAACAAGACTGCGCAGTGTGAATCTGGACGCTGCACTTCTGGACTTAAATCAATAGCAGCTGCTTGAGCAAAGGAACTCGGAATTATCACCGCAACAGTGCAGATTCCTCTGTAAACGTTGACAAACACAGGTGGAATTTGGACTCGGGATCATTGACGGTCCTGTCACTGACCTGCAGAGATCAAACTGACGCAACAAGGGCGCACACACACACATCCGTCGGTGCTTTACCGTCGTTCAGCTTCACGCCTCGGCAGACTGTCACTCTCACTGCGGCTCAAGGGAGGAACTTGTTTGTACTTGTTTTGTCAAATTGTGGTCATAAAGTCAGACAGGAGATCCTTTTGCTGACGCACAATGTCCTGTTTTGGACTGAACTGTCCAACAAATCTTTTTTTGTCCGTTATGCTTGACACAAGCTCAAATATAAAAACATGGAAGTGAATGACTCCTATAACAGTCTAAAGAGTCTTTTTATATAATTGAAAAAAACACAACTCCTCTCTCAAATTCTTTATTTTATTTAACATGGCCACCTGTGACTATAAGGATTTGAAGGCATTTGCAGTATTGTTTTTATTTTCTATTGATCACTTGTTGTCGTGTGTCTTGGCAGAGCGAGGACAAAGATGCTCGGACACGGAGGGCAAGGATTCTGTGGATCCATACTATGTTGAGACTCCATATGGTTACCAGCTGGACCTGGACTTCCTCAAATATGTCGACGACATTGAGCGGGGCAACACCATTAAGAAGCTGAGTATCCAGAGGAAACCCAAACTGGCCAAATCCTGGGCCGGGCCGCGGGGCAGCACCGGCGGAGGAGCTCATCCTGAATGGACCTCCACAGACTCCCTGTCTTCCTCCAACAGTGACGGTAAACAGTCCCCGGTCTTCTACACCTCCAGGTCGCAGGTGGCCACGCCACTGACCCCCACGCTGACCAGGGTCGCCTGCGAGGCCCCACACCAGCCGACCTACATCACCGAGTCAAAGCAGCTGCTGCCCCCACCTTCCCCAAGGTTGGTCTCCCATCGGAACCCTCAAGTGGAGAAGACACTGATGGAGACGCGACTGCGACTTGAGCAGGAGCGCCTGCTCTTGCAGCCTCATTGTGAGCCGCCCATGCCGCGTCGGCGCCTGGCCAGCTTCGGTGGGATGGGCTCCAGCAGCTCGCTCTCCTCTTACTCCGGCTCGGTGGCCATGAGCCAGATCTCACCCAGCAACCTGCAGCCCCTACCCATTAATGGCCACTTCTCCAATGGAGAATACAACCCCTACTACCCTGCGTCGATGGGCGGCTCTTTGCGCCACAGTCCCATGAGCTCCGGCGTGGCGACGCCAGTGACCAACGTCAGCCCGCTGCATCTGCATCAGATCCGGGAGCAGATGGTGGTGGCTCTTAAGAGGCTGAAGGAGTTGGAGGAGCAGGTGAAAACCATTCCCATCCTGCAAGTTAAAATCGCTGTTCTCCAGGAGGAGAAAAGACAGCTAGCTTCGCAGTCGAAGAACCAGTTCCCCGCTAGTTTTCGTAAACGCTCTTACAGCGTGGGCAGTGCTGACCAAATGGAAAACCCGGCACCCATCCAGAAGGAAACAGAACTGCACATCATCGAGCCAGAAACCCAGAAGCAGAGCACCCAGCAGTTGGAGGAGTTTAGGCGTCTGGCTGCTGAGGTCCAGGCTCTGCAGAAGACCACGCTGGACAATGGTGTGTTTGAGACGCCGCCTCCCTCCAACCAGGCCCACCAAAAGTCTATTGGTGTGGTGACTGATGAGAACATGAACAATCTAGCCGTCAGTGGGACGAAAGACCTTTGCGTGCGAGATAAAGGAGTTGGAACAGAGTGCAAGGAAACTCGCAGCGCCGAGGTTGGTGTGAACGAGGCCATGCTCGGAGTGACCACCGAGGCGGAGAAGGAGATCGAGCTGCAGCACCAAACCATAGATGGACTCAAGGAGAAGATCTACCGCCTGGAGGTTCAGCTGAAGGAAACCACGCACCAAATGGAAATGAGCAAGTTGAAGCTGGAGCTCCATGCAGCTGGCGGCTCCAACAAGAAAAGGGCAGACAAAGGTGTGATGGTCCGGCCTGAGATGTACAGCGCCTGTGTGGAGGCCAGAGTCCAGGTCCGTAGCCAAGGAGTGGGTGAAGACATGGAGGTCAGCCAGAGACCAAAGCCTCAGCAGTCTAAAGGAGTTTCCTGTCAGCCCAGCATGAAGAGCGTTGCTGCAGGCCCGGAGCTGCCTCTGGACCAGTGGGTTGTTTGTCAGCGACTGGAGGTCACCGACAAGTGTGTGGGGGGGCATGTGACAATGGTCCACCAGCATGTAGGCACAGAGGTCGACATCTGTGAGGCGGGAGTCAACACGGTCGAGACAGTTGACACTCTGGCGCTCTGCAAACCCATGAAAGAGCTGAGCAAAGAGTCCAGGACGGTGGGCTGTGGAGATTGTTCGGTGGACGTCGTCGTCACTCCAGTAAAGACAATGGTGTCGCGAGGGACTGAACCCGCTCCGGTCAGCCAAGTGGACTCTGCAGTCATGGTTTCTCCTGAGTCAGCGACTCAGGAAACAAATACTGAGAGATTGGTAGAGAGCAAATCCACCAACACCAGACGCACCGTTCTGGTGGACTCTTCCACGGACGTGCTGCTGACCACCAGTGACAAACACACCAACACACCCGGGACCGAGACCAGGACCCTGGCTGTCGGGGAGGGACTGGTCAAGGACGTCCAGTCAACAGCTAAGCTGCGTTCTGTTGCTGTCGGGACCACCACCGACATGGACCCCCTCCTCCTTGCTGCCAACCCAACCAAAACCAGGGAGTGTGGAGTCGGACCGCTCAACATTAACGACAACTTCTTGGTTGGATTGAAAACCAGGAACATGGCGTGCGGCCCGTCCCCGGTGCCTGATGTGGCCGCGTGCAGCAAAGAGACGGTGGAAGACAAGACGGAGCCTCAAGAGGCCGCCAGGCTGGACCACTACATCGAGCGAGTCCAGAAGCTGCTGCAGGAGCAACAGATGCTGCTGGCGGAGAACTACAGTGAGCTGGCCGAGGCTTTTGGCCAGCCCCAGTCCCAGTTCGGCTCCATCAACAGTCAGCTGGTCAGCACCCTCACCTCCATCAACACCGTCATGAAGTGTGGCAGCGCAGAGGACATCTTGAAGCTGCAGGCCGAGTCAGGCGGAGGTGAGACAGACTGGTTCAAGAGCAGAGCACGCCTGCACACCACCATACAACTCTGACACTCACGCGCTGCTCAACTAGGTGGAAGCTTTAAGCTTAACTCTTATTTTGCTGGTATTTAGTTGAAATCCTCACAGCACTTCAGAGAACGTTCTTTTTTTCATAATCATTCATAAATGACTTGTTAGCTTCCGCCTCTTCTCTGGTTGGATTTCTGACTTCTGAGTTTTCTCTCTATTCATAGCCACGCCCACTAAGTCTGCTGTTTACTGTAGCAATAATGGCTTCGGTTGAGTATTTTACCGAGTAACATTTGTCCCTGCAGAGCTCCATTTTTCACCAGTTTTCTGCTGAGTCATTAAGCCACAGCGAAGTGTCCCGCTGAGTCCAGTCCAAATCAGAATGACAAACATTCTCAGTATCTTGACACAAATCTAAGGAATTCCAGAGTCAGAACTAAATTTTATGTCTGAAAATGTATGTTGTTGTCAAATGTGTATCAGAACGGCTGAGTTGAAGTACACTAGAGTCAAACCAGTCCAACTCCTGATGGAGTCTGACAGGCTAAAGCTGACCCTCAGATATGTGGGGGGGGGGGGACTTTGGACCCAAACCAACAATGAGCTCACTTCTCTGGGCAGTTACGACCAGACCGGCTCTTGTTTTTTTTTTTTTTTTTTTTTTTAGCCACCCTCGCTTTGCCCCAACACCTCACTGTCTCTGCTGATTCATGTCTGTTACATAACCTGTCTTCACGCAGACACATTGTCGTGGTGACCACTCAACAGCTTGATCGAGTCAGAAGGTGGCGCTATAGAGGACCAAACATTATTAGTACTGCTTATTATTATTGCTACCCAAGTGTTCGAGGTGAATAAGCTGCACAACGCTCTGACAGTCTGACGCCTACTGTTTTCTAGAGAGCAGCCAACAGCGCTTGGAGTCTCCCAGGGTTCGACCCGACTCTCTGCAGCTGGAGAACAACACCACTGCGGCACAGCAACAGATCAGTGCTGCTGAACAGAAGAGCCGCATGGACCTGCAGATGTCCACAGCACTACACGGTACTTCTTTTGACCAAATACTGCCGATGTCATGGTTTCCTTCAATGTTTCAATGAGTATCGCCATTCAGTAAAGCAACATCTGTTAGGTCGGTAGGAAAGAGCAAACCGGGTCGGGCCGCTGGTGTTGCTCAAGGGCACCAGTGTTCAAATCTCCCGTAGACTCGACCAGCTGAGAGGCGAGCGATTACAAATATGAAGATGGATTCTGATGAGTCGCCTCGTGTACAACACTTCCACCTGTCAAAACACGGGAAACATGCTGGCGCACGCGCCTGTGACTGGCCTCCTCTCCGGAGCAAGTCCTGGCAGATGCTGAGTGTTCTGGCTGTCGTGTGGTATTTTGGTTTCTGCAGCCTGCAGTTAAAATGTCTGAGATGTTTTCATGTTGGAGAATGGCCAGCGACTCGCTAACAGGCACCTTAAAAATGTATCTCTTTATGGAGAACTGTCCCGAGTGTGTTCGGCTCCAGTTGTTCCGCCGCACCGTGGGAGCTTCCACTAACACTGCGTCGAATCAAAGTATATTCTCCTGATTCAGCATGTGTAGTGAATGTCATCGTATCGAACTCGGTGCTGCAGACTTGGTCGACTTAACTAGTCATTTCTTGAGATAACGTTCTTCCTCAGGCATCCAAGTTCAACAGGCAGATTGGTGGAACATCTTTAGACCCGAGTTGAGAAGCTGTGGATTTACGCTCGATCCGCCTCCACTCCTTCCCTCGCCTGTGGCCACCAACACCACAGGGGGGTCTGATATCTCTCTTGAGAGAGTGAGAAGCTCAGTCATCCGGCAGAGACTAGAAGGGCTGCTCCTCCACATTCTGAGAAGCCAGTGGTGGAGTCCAACCAGGAGGAGGACCTGGCAACTGGGGAACTGCAGGGGAGGTTCTGATGTCTTGGGAGAAGCCTGGATCCTGTTTATTTCAGCTGTTGCCCTGTGATCTAACCCTGGATAAGCAGCTGTGGTGAAACACTTGTCTTCTTGCTCCACGACTTACTCTTTTTGACTATGTGTTTCAGGACAGCCAAGCAGTCAGGCGCTGAAGTCCATAATGAAGAAGAAAGATGGAAGTCAGGACTCAAACGGCACCAAGAAGAACCTGCAGTTTGTTGGCGTGAACGGAGGGTGAGGCTTGTTTTGGGATATATGACGTTCCTGTGCGACGATGTCAACGGTTTTTGAGTCTCTGCCGCCCTCTTGCGGTGTAGTTACGAAACTACGTCGAGTGACGAGTCCAGCTCGGAGGAGAGCAGCTCCTCGGGGTCAGACGATGAGGATGAGGAGGGGGCAGAGGAGAAGAATGTGGAGGAGGAAAATGTTGTGGCTGTGGCAGAAGGAGCAGAGGAAGTGACCAGGCAGGAAAGTCCGGAGAAGCAGGAGACCAGAGAGAGGTGTGTCCAGATCATTCTTCTGAAGAGTCCAAAGGTTTTCGTGAACTGCTATGTACCACAGGTTTGAGCTAAGTGAGAAGATGCTGGCGGCGTGCAACGTTCTCAAAAGTCACCTCAGCGACCCGAAGACAGTGAGCAGCAAAGACCTGGTGAGAATGAGATTTTTTAAGTCACGAAACCGTATCAGACAGGGACGCGTGTATAGACTTGTGTTTGCCCGCAGCGAGCCAGTCTGAACACGGTGCAGCATGAGTGGTTCCGAGTCTCCAGTCAGAAGTCGGCCTTGGCTGGGATGGTTGAGGACTACCTGGAGGGTTTCAGGTCCGTGTCTGACGCCGTGCTGCGGCACGTCGTCAACATGGCCGATGGGAATGGCAACACAGCGCTGCACTACAGCGTCTCGCACTCCAACTTCCTGGTGGTGAAGAAGCTGCTGGATGCGGGTGAGAGCAACTACCCGTCCGTCACTTGTCACCCTCACGACCTCTGTCACTTTATGTACATCATGGTTGGCATGCCCTTCTCTGAGTGAGTGTCACCAGAGTTGAAGAGCTTCTGAAAAGGGTTCCACTCAGGCGTGTCGCCCAAGTCTTTGTCCTCTCACTTCTATTGTGCGGTGGCCGACCCCCTTTCCTTCATTCACTCTTTTGTCCCACTTCCTCCTCCTCTTATGCACACACTGATCTCCGGTTCTGGTCCAGTGGAGGAGGATTTGATTGACTCAAGTGTGGCAGCATGTGTTGGACAAATCAATTAGAAATCTTTTCAACAACCCGCTTCATGAAAACAAACAAAGAACCATGTTGTCATGTGTGTTGTAGATGTGTGTAACGTCAACCAGCAGAACAAGGCGGGATACACACCCATCATGCTGGCAGCGCTGGCCGCCGTGGAGACACCCACGGACATGCAGATCGTGGAGGAGCTCTTCAGTAAGGGCGACGTGAACGCCCGAGCCAGTCAGGTACGTCTGTGAGGGAGGAGGTGAGACTCCATGAGAAGTCTGAGTGAATAGGGAAGATGGAGATGAGAGGGTGAAGGATGGTGGAGCTAGAACATGAAGGCCTGGGAGTGATGTGATGAAAGGGAATGGGAATGAGAATGAAGAAAAGGGTGAATTGAGAAATGGAGGGATTGAAAGCGACAGGACAGTTGAACCTGTGTCTGGCTAGAAAAGATGGTGTGACTGTCGTGGTTCTGCTGCAGGCGGGTCAGACGGGGCTGATGCTGGCGGTCAGTCACGGCAGGATGGACATGGTCCGGGCGCTCCTGGCCCACAGCGCCGACGTCAACATCCAGGACGACGAGGGCTCGACGGCCTTGATGTGCGCCAGTGAACACGGACACGTGGAGATCGTCAAGCTGCTGCTGGCTCAGCCGGGCTGCGACGCCACACTCAGCGACAGCGTGAGTTGCCACACGACGGACTGACCTCAAGCCAGTCATGGAGCTTCATTTTCAGAGCTCTGTAGGTGGTACTGCTGCCTTCAAGCAAGTCTGAAGGTGCAATACCAGCTGTTCACAGCCAAGGATTACTGAACTGAGAGTGCCACCTTGGGGCTCTGAAAATGAGGACACTGCTTCATGATATTCATAAAGAAGTGCTAGAAATACTGACCAGAAGTCAGTGATACACCAGAAGAGACATCATTGTTGACTTTGGTTTCAGGATGAGAGTAACGCTCTGTCCATCGCTCTGGAGGCAGGACACAAGGACATCGCCGTGCTGCTCTACGCGCACGTCAACTTTTCTAAAGCTCAGTCTCCAGTAAGTATCCGACTTCAGTCAGCCAGCACCAGTCTCTGATATCGACGCCCTGGAGACCATCAGCTCTCATAACTGGAACGGCTTCTGCAGCTCCATGTTAGTCACCAGTGAACTTGTGTTGCAGGGGACTCCACGACTCGGCAGGAAGACGTCACCGAGTCCCACCCGGAGGGGCATGTTCGATTAGACGCCGCCTCTGCTCACAACCCTGCGCTGCTACTGGAACATCATTAACACGTCTACATATCTGGACTATCTTAACTTGCAACCTCGTCGAGTCCCAAGTGCCTTCAGTTAAGAATGTAACCGGCTGGTGCCTCCAGACTCACAACTTCTTTACTGTTATTCCCCTCCCCTCACTCTCTAGAGCTCATGGCTCATCAACTTTTTTTTTTTTTTTTTTAATCCTCGGCCTCGGAGGAAACACGCTGTATATTTGACTGGTGAAGTTGTAGAGCAGAGAAGTTGTACTTTTATACGAATCCTATATATTTAAAGAACCGCAGTATTGAGCGTTACCTACTAAACCATTCATGAAGTTCTATATTTATCAAGTGTATTTCCCTGGTGTTTATCTGTGTACATACGTCTGTCTGCCTCCTCTCTGTGTCTGCTGGTGCGCAGGACGCCGACGTTCACGGGACAAATGACGTGTCTGCTGCTTTCAGCCGTTTAATAAAGTTCTTTCACCAGATTGTTACCTTGTGAATCTCTGTGTAACAACTGTGAGGACGTGGACGTCGAGGACCAGGAGGGAGAAGACCGTCACAGACTTGAGAAAAACTGCGAGAGAGATGAAGAGAGACCATGAAGAGCTGCACCATCCTTGGCCATGAGGGAAGGATGGGGAGCAAAAGGGAAGAGAGACAGAGAGGACAGGAGAGAAGAGGCAAGAGCAGATGACAGACAGGACAAGCATGTGAGTGGAGAAGAGCAGCTGCCGAGGCAGACCTTCACAGGCTCATCCTCTGCAGTGATGACAAGGAGTCGTCGTTGGAGCTCTCTAGCGCCACCATCAGCTTCATCATCAGTGGCTTCCACTGAGCCACTATGATGTTCTCTGAAATCCCCACTGATGCTTCATCCTAGAAGACGAGTCACGCTGAGACAAGGTCCAACATCCAGTCTTGTCGTGGTTGTTCACCATCAGAGCGTCTCTGAGAGAAGCCGCAGCCTCCTGCATGATGTTCTCCTTGTTCCTCCTCTTTCTCCTCTCCTGCTTCAGCTCCACCTCCTTCCTCAGAGCCTCGTTTCTGACCCGGAGCTGCTGCTCATGCTCCAGGACGCGATCGTGCCTGTATTCAGTGTCAGTAAGGAGCAGGGCTCAGAAGAGAACACTCTGTTTAGACGGACCTGAGAGTCTCCAGGTCTTCTTGTGTTCGGTGAAGTTTGTTCTGAAGTTCCTCCACCTCCCTGTATGAGTCAGCCAGCTTCTCTTGCAACTGCTGACACTCTGCCTTCTTCTGGTCCTCCATCTAGAAAAGTAGTGAAGGAGGAAAGAGCTCCGTTGTTCTTCAGCTGTGAGCCGCCTACCCAAACCCAGATAAGGTTTGAGTGAGGCTGACCATAAACACACCTTCTTCTGGACGCAGCACTCCAGGGACACCTGGCTCTTCATCTCCTCCAGGATGTCCACGTCCCTCTTCAGAATACTCTTCTTTTCCTTCAGGGCAGAGTTGTCCTTCATCAGCATCCGTGTCTCATCCAACAGCTGGATGTACGCCTTCTTCAGCTCCTGGATCTCCTGCAGCGCTATCGCGGTCCTCATGGGGACTTCGTTCTCCCACTCGTCCTGAATCTTCGCCTCCATCTGACACTCGATCTCCTTCTCAAAGCTGTCAAGTCCAGCAGCGTTAATCCAAAACACTCTCGAACGTGTGTTAGCGCTCACCTCTTCCGCTCCAGCAGAGACTTGATCTCCAGGTCATGGATGGCGTCTTTATGTTCCTCATCCTGGCTGCTCAGCTGCTCCTTCATGTACTTCAGGTCTGACAGCAGCTTCTCCTTCTGCTTCTGGAACTCCTCCATGTCCTTCAGTCGAGTCACTGAGGAGGCAAGTGCGGGGACTCGTTTCAAAACGCTGCTTCTGAGAGAGGAGCAAGTCATTGGGATACGATCTCACGGAGGCTGACCCACGATCCTGTGCTCTCCAGCAAGCGCATCGTAAATGTCTTGCAGCTCCTGCTTCTCTTCGCCGTGCTGCCGCAGCAGCTCGTCTCTCTCTTGGTCACAGGCCTGCTTCAGCGACGCCAGCTGCTCCATCAGCTGCTCCACCTCCTGCTCCTTCTTCCGCTGGTAATAATCCACATACTCGCTGCGCTCCAGGATCTGCTGCTCCAGGGCACAGCACCTCTGAGTCAAGTCCTTGTACTGAAGCCTCAGCTCGTCACAAGTAGCCTGGCAACTGGACCAGCAGGAGGAAGAGGGACGCGTGAATCACATTTCTCACGACTCTTGATGAAGTTTTTTATACAACAGAAGAGAAGCAGGTTGAAGGTTGCAATGCTTTGACTCCGCCTGAAAGCAGACGTGATACTTGTCCTACCTGAAGATCTGTTTTTGCACCAGTTGGTTTTGATTTCGAATCAAGTCTTTCTCCTTCTCGTGCACGGCGCTTTTGTCCACGGGCTGGACTTTCTTCTCTTCCTTGTTTTTGTCCCCTTTCTTATCTTTCTTTTTAGGCGGCATCTTTTAAGGGAGTCTCACTCAGGCCTGCCAACTTAAATAAACCCTTTCTCTTGAAAGGAGAAAACTAACGACTTTGTTCTGTAAATAAACGGCTTTCATGGTCATTAACAACATGTTGACAGGACTGTGGACCGACCTGGGGCTCGAGAAGCCTCAGTTTCTGAGCCCACTAGATGGCACTCTCTGTTCTATTGTGTCTGGATTTGAACAACAATTCCAATAAAACTTTATTATTTCTAAACTGACAGCGCCACCAACAGAGTGCTGAAATAAGGCTGCTGTTTCACCCGGCACTTCTGAAGCCCATGATGTCATTATCACTCCAGAATAAACAAAAACAACTGGTGTCCAATCTCGATTTTACTGTAGGAGAGTAAGACATATGACGCTGTGACTCATACTAACAAAAACTAAGTATTTACAGATGGTACACGCGCATCTGTCAACAAAACATTCATTAACTGTTCCATCAAATGACCAAAAAGCAGCACACAATTGGGTGAAGACCTTGTCTCACACCAGGATCACATGAGTTGGTTCTTAGCTTCAGTTCAATGTTACGTCAGACGAAAAGTGTGGTGTTGCGGCGGTCACAGTTTGATGTTGAGCCTTTTCTTTTTCGGTGTTGGTAACGGCACGTACTTGAGGTACGCAGGTATGTGTCGAGTCAGGTGGTACTGGACCTGCAGGTCAAAATTGAGGGATTGTTTTCTGTGGAGGAGGAAAAAAAGCGGAGTTAGGGGGCAAAAGCGGCGACACTGAAGTGCTACATCCACGTGAACCATAGATGATATAAAGCACGTCACCTATGTCATGTTTAGCCATGAGAAGTCATGAAGTCATTTTCCACTCCTGAACATTACGTGCTGTGCACATTTAACAGTAGGGGGTGATGTTTATGTTCATTAGGACGCTAGCATTATCCAGGCTAAGTCAGCTAATGCTAAAAACAACATGGTCAACGCTACAGTGATTTGCCGCCCTGCTTGTGAGCAGTGACAGTTTTACATCAGGTTAAATTTCATTGTCAAATAATTCATAAAAGAAAGAGAACAAGAGGAGCACTTTACAGTGACTGGTCTTTTGACTTTCCTTTGGTCCCAACAGCAGAGCTTGATGTCTCCTTGGTCACAGACCTGGGGAATGGAAAAGCAGACGTGTTAAAAGTATTACTGCTGAGTCAGCAAATGAGACAAGAGGAGAGATCAGAGGATGCACAGCATCACAAAGCAGCCACCTGTTTTGAGCGAGCTGGGCTCGGATGAACTCCAGATCTGGTTGCTGGTTCATGGTCTTGTGCTTGGCTGTGGGTCTGGGGACGATGCCGAGGTCTCCTGGTCTATAGTGGCTCACGTGGTACAGGAGGCTCAGGTCCGATTTCTCTGCTTGTGACCTGCCGACGAGACACAAACAGTCGACCATCAGGTGACCATTGTCGTCTATTCGGAGGTTGGTTCAGCTGTACATTTCAACTTCTGCTGCAGTGGAGACCTCGGGCTCCATCTTAGCCTCCATCTCATCCGTCTTCTTAGCTTCCTCCTCATCAGTCTCCTTCG
This sequence comes from Synchiropus splendidus, assembly GCF_027744825.2. Taxonomy (NCBI): domain Eukaryota; kingdom Metazoa; phylum Chordata; class Actinopteri; order Syngnathiformes; family Callionymidae; genus Synchiropus; species Synchiropus splendidus. The sequence continues at coordinate 8,234,570 of NC_071340.1, read as the reverse complement.
TGTCCTTCTCCTTAGTTGAGCTCTTAACCTTCTCAGCCTCCTTCACAGTCTTGCTGGTGCTGATGAGAGAGTCGTCGGAGTCCTCCAGCACCACCATCAGTTTCATCAGCAGCAGCTTCCACTCAGCAACAACGGCCTTCACCGATTTTCCCTTTGTTTCGTTCTGAAAACGAAAAGGTGTGTTTACACTCTCAACAAAACAGAGATTGGGGTTTTCAGTTTAACCATGAGAGCATCTCTGAGAGAAGCAGCAGCCTCCTGCATGATGTTCTCCTTGTTCCTCCTCCTCCTCTTCTCATCCTTCAGCTCGGCCGTCAGCTTCAGAACCTCACCTCGGACCTGGAGGTGCTGCTCATGCTCCATGGCGAGTTCCCAGCTGTAAGTGGAGATAGGCACAGTTCAGATGGAAACAAAGCTGTTCAATCTGGACATGGTTTTGGAAAAGCATTCCAGGGGTAAGGTTGCAATTGAAGGGATATTTCTTCATTTCTAAAACTTGCTGGCTACAGCTGAACGGGGGCCAGAGTTTCTCACCCGAGAGTCTCTGCTTCTTCTTGCTCTTGTTGCAGTTTGCTCTGAAGCAGCTCTAGTTTGTCGTTGCAGCTGTCCAGCTTGGCCTGCAGCTGGACAATCTCCGACGTCTTGTGATCCACCACCTGAGGAAACGGAACTATTTTGTACAGTGGTTTACTCCAGAAAAATAAGTTCAGCCACATGAATAAACAAGCCGGGCTCATGTCTTCGCTAATGTATCTGATCCTAGTAACCACAAGAGCAATGTGCGATCCCAGAGGAGGTCCATCAGTACCACCCCCAGACAAGTAGCTGGTCTGTTTTAGCCAGCTAAGTAGCACAAGATATTTGTGCAAGCATAGCGCATGTACCTTCCTCTGGACGCAGCTCTTGCGAGACTTCTGACTGAGCGTGTTCTCCATGTTGTCCACATCTCTCTTCAGCCGGTTCGTTCGGTCCTTCAAGGCCAAATTCTCCTTGAGCAGGACTGACTGCTTCTCTGAGAGCTGAGTGAACTGACCCTTGAGCTCCAGGTTCTCCTCAAGTGCCAGCTTGGTCCGCTTGGGAACCTTGTTATCCCACAAGTCCTGAATTCTGGCCTCCAAGCGATGCTCCATCTCCTTCTCGACTCTGTTGTTAGAACATTGTATGGTTAGAAAAATGTTTTTGCTCACTCAAAAAACGTAATAGTTCATGCCTCTTTCTCTCCAGCTGAGACTTGATCTCAATGTGGTTCATAGCTTGTTCGTGCTTCACCTCCCGACTGCTCAGCTGCTCCTTCATGGACTTCAGGTCTGACAGCAGCATGTCCTTCTGGTCCTGGAACTCCTCCAGGTCCTCGAGTCGCGCCACTGAGCCGAGTCATGAGATGAAGCTCTTTCAAGAATCAGTAACTACAATGACCAAGCTCTCACCCACAACTCGATGCTCTTCTGTGAGTTGATCCAGGCGATTCTGCAGGTCCTGCATCTCCTGATGATGCTGCAGGATCAGGTCCGCTCGCTCCTTCTTGCTGTCACGCTGCAGACACTCCACTTGGTCCATCAGCTGGTCGATCTCCTGCTCCTTCTGCTGCTGGTACTCAATGGAAGACTGGATCCCCTCTCTGCTCCGCCGCTCCAGAGCACGGAAATGCTCGTTCATTTCTTCATTCTGACACTTGAGCTCATCACAAGACACCTGGTAACTGAAGCAGGAAGTGAGTCAAGCTATTAGAACTGAACATATCAGAACATCAACTATACATGGATCTGGATTCAACATCAAAACAAATATGCTTTGTAATCACATGCTTCAAATTCTACGTGTTTTTAGTGGAATATTAGAAAAGAATAGATATCAAGGTGGAAAGAAAACATTTTCTTACTACACCAACTCTTCTTGCATAAGTCGGGTTTTAAGCCGTAATAATTCCTTCTCTTTTTCATGCACAACCTCTGGATCCACCGGTTGGTCTTTGTCATCCTTCTTCTTATCACCACCCTTCTTATCCGCCTTTTTGGGAGGCATCTTTCCCGTTAAGTTCACAGGTCTAAATGAATGCAACCAGAGGGAGTGGGACTTATAAAGGCCATCTAATCTATCGCATAAATAAATACTGTGGCACTCTTCACCATTTTGTCAATATTGTTTGGCTTTGATCCGCGACACTGACTTTGATCTTGGACTCAAAGTTTTAAAAAAAAGACAGAAATAACAGTAATGCATTTAACCTGCCATTAATGTTTATTGAAAAGCACAGCCAAATTACAGATTTAAATTGAGAAGAACATGTCATTTTATGTTTTTCATTGACTTTATTTTCACCAGCATAAGTTATGCGGAATGACAAGTACATGCAATAAAAACGTAAACACAAATCCAGCTGGGGTACACAACAGTGCAGTTGACAACCTGTTGATCTGAAAATACTACAACCATAGTTGCTCTGTGTGCATTGTCCTTTGGTGTGTGCCTTTGATGTTTTCAGTCTACTCGACATTTTTACAACTCTAAAAGGCTTTTTCTGCATGAATCCAGTCAGCATAGTTGCCAAAGTAACTCATGTTAAACTCAAAAAGGTGCAGTTTAAATAGCAATTTTTAAAAAATCTTTAAAATATTAACATTAATAAGACGGTCTTTCATTACACAGTGACCCTTTAGCGTTCACTTGTTCAAACTAGTTATCCTTTAACTAAGGGCTTGACTTGTTGCATGAACAGGCATGAGAAGTGCTGAACAGTGGCACCAAGTGGACCAGACGTGTAATTACAAAAGCTTGTTATTTCATGACTGTTATTATAAACATCTTTACTGAATTATGATGCATTTGTTTTCCGTTTCTCCCAGAGTTTGTCAAACCTATGTGGATTAAGCTGGGGCCAGCTGGACGTGGGTCCTGGTCTCTGGCTAGCTCTTCTCTGTTTCAGAGTGGGGCGGGGGACGAGGCCCAGGTCTCCCGATCTGTAGTGACCCAGGTGACACTGTACCCCCACATCTGCCTTGAGGGGCTCTTCATTCCTTCAAGTCAAAGAACAAAGTCAGTGATATAACTAAATATAAAACTACACAGACACACGAATACTGTCCATCTTATTTCTGGCCTAGAAGAAGAAGTCATGGGGACCTGGAGACAATCCCAGCTACTGAGGAGCAAGAGGCGGGCGACATCCTGGACAGCTCTTCAGTCCTTCACAGGTCACGTACAGGCAGACGACCACTCATACAGTCATCAATTTGCACATTCGTTTTTGGACTCACAGAAACACGACTCAAAACTCGGGTCAGAAGTTTTACCATCTGACAGCAACTTTACCTGGCTGCTGAAGAACTGTCCAGATCCTCCAGAATTGTCATCAGACTCAGGATCAGCTGCCTCCACTGGTTGACCGACTCATCCGCCCTATTCTGCACAGTTTCCTCCTGAACATGAATGTAGAGGAATTTGAATATTTGAATGAAAACTTGTTTCAGTCCATAGGTTTCTCCTGCACTGTAATAACATGGATTGATTCAAATCTGGTTACTCGAACTTTCTAGTAACCGGATTACTGATTACTAGAAAGTTCTTAAGTTTCAATCCAGCTCGGCTGTTTTACCATCAGCGCATGTCTGAGGGAGCCAACAGTTTCCACCACCATGCTCCTCTTCTTCCTCTCCTCCTGCAGTTGCTCCTCCTGCAGTCTGACAACAGCTCTGATTTGGAGGTGCTGCTCACATTCAGAGGCATGATCGCGCCTGAAAACCAAATTGACACAAAAGGCATAGGGCTTGAAATATGCCATTTCCTCATTCAGTCCAACAACAACACTGCGACCTGAGGGCCTCGAATTCTTTGTGGACAGTATCGTGCTTGTGCTGAAGATGCTTGACTTGTTGATCTGACTCATCCAGTTTTACTTGCAGCTGCTGACACTTGGCTCTTGTCTGTTCCACAACCTGAAGGCAGTATTGAATCGAGTCACTGGAAATTAAACAGCTAAAACATCCCATCCACATGGGAAGCCCTTTAAACCAGGGGTTCTTAACCTTTCCCAGAACAAATGGGCCTGAGGCCCATTCAAGGAATAGAACTGATGCATTACCTTTGATTTCATTTGTGATCAATGACCATATTTAATCTACTCACACGTAAAAACAAACCAAAACCTTGTGAAATGACATGAAACCATGTGATGTTCATCAAATTTACTAAAGAAAAACAGAAAAAAATACACCAGATGCAAACGGTTGAGAAAATTGGAAAAAACTGGACACAATTCTGAATAAAATAACTGTAATGAAACCATGTCTGAATATATAGATGTAAATAAAGTTTTAATAAAAGTATCACTTTCTTCATCATTTTCTCTTTTCAAGAACTTCTCCATAGTTGTTATCTATCACAGATTTGCAGCTGTCAAGTCAATTCAGTGACACACTACTGCCACCATACATAGCTAATGTACTAAAACTGGCCCTCACGGCCCAAAGGTGTAAAACAAAAGAACTTTTAGCGGCCCTCTAAGAGGAGCTCGCGGCCCAACCATGGGCCACAGCCCTATGCTTAAGAATCACTGCTTTAAACTATCAATGCATTTTTCCACCATTTCTCCGAATCACAGAGAATATTGAGGAAAATAATGCTCAGATTTCATATCATCAGCTGTAAGAGTAAAACAGACCCAAAGTGAAATTTGTATAAGTAAATAATAATATCCAAAGATAACATGAAAACCACAAACAAGTGGAGGAATATCAATAGACAAATAACAAATATCACTGATAAAAATGTTAAACACCACATGGGTGTGATGCACATTCAGAATTACCTGTAGACATTCAAGGACATGAAATGAAACTATTTTTGCAGCATTTGGTTGAAGTGCACTTGTGTACCTTTTTCTGGGTGCAGCTTTCACTGATGATCTGCCGATTGATGTCCTTCAGAATGCTCATGTTGTGCCTCAGCTGACCGTTCCTCTCCCGGAGAGACGAGTTTTCCTTCTGCAGGATGCCAGTCTGCTCAGAGAGCTCGCCGAGACGTTCTTTGAGCATTTTGTTCTCTTCCATTGCCGCCTTAACCTTCGCTGGGATCTTCAACTCTACCCGACGCTGAATCTCTTCCTCCATGTTGCTCTCCATCGCCTCCTTAATCCTTATGTGTGCGAACAAAAAAAACAAAATTTCTGGATGCTAGCATCGAAACATCAAACACGTTTTGTACCTTTTTCTCTCCAGAAGTGCCTTCATCGCCATGTTATGGATGGTGTCCTTATGCTTCATATCCTGGGAGCTCAGCTGCTCCTGCATGGACCTTATATCAGACAGCAGCTTCTGTTTTTGCTTCTGGAACTGCTCCAGTGAGTCCACCTGGGCTGCTAAAGACAGAACAATCCAGCCTTAGTCTTGGTATCTGTGCTAATAAACTCCAACTCTTAATGTATCTAACATACTAACATGCCATCGCGTTTCTCTTTCATGAGTATGATCTGTTAGCTGATGCTCACCCAGCGTCTTGTTCTGCTCCGTGAGTGCATGAACAGAAGCTTCAAGCTTCTGAATCTGCTGAGCGTGCTGCAGCCGCAGAGCATCCAGCTGCTGCTCCGTCTTCAGCTGCAGAGACTCCAGACGGTCCAGCAGGTGAAGCACCTCATCATCACGCTCACGTTGGAAATGGACAAGACACTCCAGGGCTTCTTTCTTTTCCTGCTCCAGCAGGACGCACCTTTGAGTCAAGTCCTTAAACTGATGCTGCACTTCATCACATGACAGCTTCTGACTGAAACAGAGACATACATCACCCAAACAGAAATATGAAGATGGAGATGTGCACAACTGACTGGTACTAAGTGTTAGTACCACTATATACAGCATACATCACTATGGGCTCGAGTCCGTCCCAGTCACTGAATATACTCAGAACATTTAAAATCGCCAGTGAAACTCAATATGAAATGACTAGAAGGAACGAAACCAAAGAGAAAGTATATAGGGAACAAGTGCTGCTATATTGCTTGGACTATTTGTTTAATTTTAACATTCTACAATTAACAATACAAACTCTAAAATGCGAGTGTTGGTTGTTGTTAGAAGCTTTGTAGCATACGGCGGGAAGTACGACATCAACATACCATTACATTTAAATGCTCAGTCTATTTAAAATTCCTGGGTTTCTGGGGTATTCGGAACCGTCCTGAGGAGCTAACAAACAAATGTCGAACCTGTCCAGCTGCTCCTTCAAACGCCGAATTTGAAGCTCCGTCAGCTCCTTCTCTCGTTCGTCAAACACAGTCTTATCGGGCGGGCCATTGGCTTTCTTGTCACTACTTTTCCTTTCTTTTTTTCTGGGCATTTAAAGAGATAAAGTTAGCAAACTTCCCAAGTTGCTAATTACTCGGTCGTGCTAAAGCTAAATCTGTGTGGTTGCTAGGCGATGATGTGTTCAGGGACCGTCACAAACCTCCGTCGCTAAGAGTTTGATGGAGTCAAACTAATCTACTGTACAGTGGTCGAAATCGAAAAAAGGGATGCATAATAGTTTGAACCGCACACTGCATTGTGGGACTTGGAAAAGAAAATTATTTTGATTATTATTATTTTTTTTTTTGGAAAATTGGCTCGATCTAAATGTCTGTATTTTTGGACGTTCTATTTTTCCTTGTGAAATTGATTTACTTTATTTACTATGATGATTAGTTCACAACAACAATAAAACAAACGAACAAAAAAACTGTTACAATGCTGATATCATTGAGCACAAATTGGAATTCAGAAGCGGCTTTAATATTGCCTCCCGTTGGGATACTCCCACTGCAGATAGGAAATTGTCCACATGTTACAGAATAGAGAGCAGCAGCGGCCTCTCACCATTTAACCAGGAGCAGCCGAAAGGAGGACTCGGGACACATCATGCAGCGCTTCAGGAGCCCCAAGTGCTCCCGCTGTAGGAACCACGGCCTGATCACTCCGGTGAAGGGCCACAAACATTACTGCTCGTGGAAGGACTGCAATTGCGAGAAGTGCAGACTGACATCTGAGAGACAGAAAGTGATGGCGTCACAGGTAACACTTCCAAACTTCCCAATTGAAACGAGCTCTGTCATCTGCAGATGTGTTCATTGACTCTACTGCATCATGATACTTTCACAACTGAAGCTTTTGAAGTCCTCACAAAACGGCTTCAGAACTCTTTTTTTCCCCACACATTGACTTAAATAAAAAAATGAAATGTATTTTCTCCCAATACACCTGGCAGAATTTTGCTGGATTATTTAGGTGAAACATTGAAAACACCAGACCTCAGATTAACAGGTCACTGGTTACACACAGTGACATGGATGTAAATATGGGTCAAATTTTCATTCAGCCACAGGCTCCTTCAGATCAGGAACATTGTTTTTCTTGCTTCCAAACACACTGAACGTGAATCTGTCAAATTTTACATATAATGAATAATTGACTGCTATGTTTCCCCCCCTTTTTTCTGATACTTTAAGTGGTTTAGGCCATGATTGGAGAAGAAAATGATGTGTGTTTTATGAAAATTCTATAAGAAAATGCACAATATAAGTTAAGAACTTTATATTTTTTTGTATTACTGACTTATCAACTCATATAAGAGTTTCAGTTAAAATCACTGCACTCAGTTTTTTTGATTCAATTCCTTCCGTCTCAGTGTTATAAAGCTATTACCATGTGAGACAAATTCACATTCACAGATGAATCTTCTGGCCCCGCGACTGACACAGGTCAAACAGCTTGTAGTCGAGTGGTTGTTGAATTGATGGACCTTTTGGAACCTCAGCCTCTTGTTCTTGTATTCATGGGGCCATTTGTTTCACGACTCATGAAGGATTCCTCACCTACAGGTTGCTCTGAGAAGACAGCAAGCTCAAGAGATGAAGGTTGGACTTGTGTGTCCGGTGGGTCTGTCAGAGGTGGTGAACCAGCCGACCGCCTTGCAGCTGGACTCAGGTGACTTTTTCAGCTGGTACTCAGTCACCATGTAATAAGTGGGGGCCACCTGGCCTTGAGTGATGTAACCTGAGAAGAAATGAATTTGGCAGTGGCATAAAGGAAACACGGGGTACAGCGTGTTCCCTCTGATTAGACAACAAAATGAAAGAGTCACAAAACATCCAGGGGTCAAGGCTATGTGGTCAAACCAGAGTGTGAGCTTGAGCATCATTTGACAGAACAGATAAAACCAGAAAAATAGAACAACTTTATTGAGATTATGAGAGAGCGATGAGAGAAAAGAGCACAAAAGCCTCAGCAGTTTTCACTATCAGACAGTGAGTCCAAGATTAAAAACAACTACAATGTCATAAAATATGTGACCTTGTGAAAAGAACAATCGATGAAAAAAAAAAACGCTTTCCTCTGAAATGTGTTTCCAAACATGATCGTCGTTTATACATTTAACGGAAATCCCATTAAAGCAACCTATAATCTAAATGACAGAGATTTCAATGGCTTGCTGACACTCTATGTGGCGTCATTTGCTAGTGCCTAATCTCTCCAGTAGATGGCAGTGACGGACAAGAAATGCTCTCACAATTCTGTCGGTCGCTCTTAGCTTTTTTCAAATTCAGCCGGCGTATACTTGTTGAACTGTCTTGCAAATATGTTGTAGTGTCGCAGATGCAGATTGCCCCACCCACCGGCCTGCCGCTGTTTTCCTGGTCCTTCAGTGACGGGAATCCTGACATGCACCTGGACGCCTCCTTCTACAACCTCTTCCAGCACCCCTGCTACTCCAGCTACTACAGCATGTACAACAACCAGCAGTTCCAGATGAGCTACCAAGAACCGGGGTGTAGTAGTGCTGTGAGTAACTCTACTGCATTCTGGCTGCGCAGGAATGGGCTTGACAAAGGTGTGGCCCCAGGACCACGTGTGGCCCTTTTACTGTGTTTGCGTGGCACTCAAGACAATGCTATCCAATGAAGTTTATCTTTGTATTTTTATCCATCCTAGCTGAAAACTTATTAGCACCATCTTTATTAAATGTATTTTCGTGTAGGTCAAGTTAAAAAGAGCAAAACAAATACATAGAATATTTGTCTAAAATAGATGTATATTTTGTTTCACTATGTTCTTATTTACCATTGAAATTTCTCCATGTTCACATTTTTAATATATAGCTATATAATGTTTAAATATAAAATACAATAATATTTGATTGAAAAATTAAAACCACACAAATGGCCCCTTGGCTCTATTTTCACTGCCCTCATGAGGTCAGACTAAAACTGTAACTGATCTGTAGTCATGTTTCTCACAATTCTTTTGTCCTGTTATGTTTTCAGGAATAACTGGTTCGACTGTAAACATAACACAGGAGATTCGCCTTTTTTCTTCTTTTCATTTGACATTTTTGCTAGTATTTCTTAGTCCTCAAAATACATTGAAATAAAGTGGAAAATTTATTTTGAAATAACTGCCACATTACCACATTTATTTGAATATTCTACTATCAATCATGAACAAATATTAAACATATAAATATGATTTCAGGGTATTTTTTTCCACAAACCTTTATGTATTTAGTTTGAGGGACACAAATATTGTGAACTCTCATTAAAATAATTTAATTCTGAAATAAAAAAAAAACAGATATATAGAGTTCTTAAAAATGAAACCCTAAATATTAATTACAATTCAAAGCATAATATCACTTTTGCTTTAACCTTGTGAGGGCCACATCACTAGAGTAATGGGCCACACATGGCCCGCGGGCCACACTCTGCCCCCCTCTGATCTAAACAGAATGAAGAATGTTGACTGATAAAGATGTGTTGTTTTGTCAGAATCACGTGTTTCATCCAAGTCTAAAAGGGAAGGCAACTTAGTGATGCCCTCAGAATTGTAACAGTTCACACACACACACACACACACTTCCACTCGGCGCCGCAGCTGATTTATCCTGAATGTTTCAGCGTTGTTTCGAATCAACGTCCTGGCGAGGCAAATTGCCTCCATAACTCAAGGATCTCTGATGAAGTGGTCAGTAGTTTTATGATAAATGTTTGTCACTTCTCGGCGTCCCTGTTCCCTCAGTGGCAACATTGAGTTTTGGGGTCACTGCCTCCACTAATCTGTCAGCGCACAGCCGAGCCTGAATTGCAAAGGTTAATGGTATTGTCTGTCGGTGGGGGAACAAACCGCTCTGCTTCAGCGCTCAAAGGAGAAAGTGAGCATATTAATGCTAATCAGTTAGCACTCTTTAGCATAATTTTGTCATCCTCTTTGATGATTTATGATATTTTCGCTCCGGCTGTCAGGTGGAGAGCGCTGCAAGCTACGGTTATTCAAATTCAGGGGCCACTTTATTTGTATTGGAAGGAGAAGCGGCTTGTTTGAATTCAAGACCAACGCTTGGTAGTTTATGGATTTATGGTGAGTTCGCAAGGATGGCAGTGAGAAAGGTAATAATAAGAGCTCTGTTTTTCACGTTTAAGTTGTTTTTTTCTCTCAAAATCAAAATTTCTTGTTATAGTTGTGTTCCGTGATCAGCCTGATGAAAATATGTTTTGGATGGATTGGGTCACGGGGGCAGCAGTCTAACCAGCTGCCCAGGTGAATATGGATGAGTGCCACGTTAGATCATCCCCAGGAGGAGCAGTGTGGATTGTGATGAGGATTTTGTTCATGAGTGAGGGAAGGGAGTTTCTTCATTGTTGTAGGTTGTGATCTAGAAAGAGCTGAGACAAAAGGCAACGTTGAACATACATTGGGTAGTAACCGAATAAACAGGGTTGGAAAGGGCCTAAAAACAAGTGGCCAAAAAAGTCCTCCTCACTCTCTACCAGAGACATGGTGAGAAGCTGAGTCACCTGGTAGAGACCCAAAGTAGCACCTGTCCATGGAGACAAAGGTGGTTCAGGTGTCAGCATTCATACTGACCTTGTCCAACTGGCAGGAGGCCCAAGAAGAGCTGAAAGATACAGGTGTATGGCCTTGGGAATACAGAAGATGCTAATGTCTGGAGGTTAAAAATCCGTCATATCTGTGGTCAGGACTAATATTGAAGAGGTCAGTGGAGGAGTCAGAAGCATTTGATCAGAGTACAAAGCGCTTCAAAGGGAATACAGCTGAAGGACGTTGACTTTAGCTGTGAAGTGAGAATGAGAGGTACACTTGTGAATAGTGTATAATAATAACAATAATAACTGAGACTTCCTTATGTTCACACCAATACTATGCCCTTAAATAATGTAGAAAGTGTGTAAACATTAGTATGACAAGAAATATGTTCCACATTTTTCAGGATATTATTATTCATTCATCATTCAGTTGCTTGTTTTGCTGAAGACCTGGTCTTGATCTTCACAACAAAAACCAGGGAGGAAACACTTTTTTATATCATCTCAAACCATCTTCTCCCACTGCTCTCCCGGTGCAGCCAGTGGTGCTTGGCTGTCATGCAGGTGGGGGATGACTCTATGAGGGTGGTGTAGATTCGTCTGATAAGAGATGGTGCCAGATACTGAGACCTCTCAGGGAGGTAAGCCCCACATGTTGGCGAGCTCACAGGAGGCTCAGCATTTCTGCATAGATACAGCGCAACAAATCTGGCTTTCCATTCTAGCACAGACTGGGCTCAAATATTGTGGATGAAGTTGGATTGGGTAATGTTTAATGTCTGTTCCAAAAGCATTAATAAACCCAGGAACAATGAGATTGCTGCCTGAAAATTCAGTCTTATTCATCCATGAGTCTTATTTCATCCATGTTTATACCCTGTGTAACAAGGAAAATAACAAAAAATGCTTGTTAATGTATAATGTTAAAACAACTTTAAACTACAAAACTTCATTTTTTTTTTCCAGCTAAATTGTACCATCAGACCAGTTTTAAAACGTCATTTGTCTGGTGTTATGGCAAGAGTCTAACCGTCTCTGCTTGCCTGACTAAACTTGCCTCCTCTGTGCAACTTTCTGAAAGACACCTCGGTTTATAGAAATCACTTTCAGGCGCTCGGCCCAATCTGGATTGTATTTTTCACCGTCTAATACAAGGGCTGAGTGTCGCTTAAATAACAGTTTATAAAGCTGTCGGGAAATTGATGGTGTGACCAATACGGGTGACATATTGAAGGCTGACAGAAATCCGATTCCATAAAAGTGAAATTGAAAACCCTCGGCATTGCGGCCGCAGTGCTGAGTAGACAGCTCATTTTAAAGTTTTCCAAGGGTCGATGAGATCCAGTGCTGCATGTTGCAGCCCATTTCTAGAATAAAATGTTGTTTTGAGAAGCCCGCTCCACATATTTCAATATTCCATGAGACATTCTGCTGCATGTCTGTGTCCGTCAATACAAATAGGTGGTTAACAGATGATTCGGATCATAAAAATGTTCAAGAGAAAATAGAAAAAAGCCAACTCATTTATGACTGAATTCATCAGTTATTTTCATTTCCATGTTGTAGCTGACCCCTGCTGATGGCCTGATGTCCAGCCACATGACCAACTCCAACTACCCACCTATGCACAGCTACTACCCATCCAACACCTACATGACCCCTGGTCTGGGCGCCGGTGCCTGCATGTCCTCTACATTTACCACAGAGGACTACAAGAGCACCAACCTCACTCTCGGTGAGTAACGCAGAACTGCATTACTTTTTAGCTGAGTTAGTGTCGGGCAGGATGAGCTTTCAAAAAAAAAAAGAGCCTCGGCTCCTCCACTGTCTAAACTCCAAGGACTCCTCGTACCTGTTATATATTTGTTTTTGACTTTCACCTGTGCGTTTCCTGTGGGGGTCCCACGTAAGCTCCTGCTGTAAAATGCCATGCTCCATTACAAGACAACAACAGTCTCAGCCGGTGGCCCACACTTTATAGAGAGCCCCCTCATCTGAGATGACTCCTGTTTTCCTTCTTTATTTCTGCTTTGTGCTCATGAGGAGGCTTTATTGTTTCACCTGCCGTCTGAGGTGAAGATCATCCTTCCTTCAACAGGATTAAATATAGCAGCAATTTTTACATCGTGGAGGAAACTTGAGGTTTCTGCAATAAGGAAATAGTGTTTTCTTAGCAGCACTGAAAAACAAACATCACACATATTACCACTAGAAAATGAGGAAAATCCTCCCATTCATTCGCTCTAAAATTTATGATGAAATGGTACACAATAACCATAGGCAGTGTACTGTAAGTATTTAATGTAATGTAAGTAATGTAAATGTCAATGGAAGACTGGAGATTTAACTAAGCATTTCAATCATTCAAGAGTTGCAAAATGGAAAAACAAACCTCAAACAAAAGCTAAATGTAATCATAATTACTATCATAAATATGGAAATATGAATTGACATAATTGTAAGTAAGTGAGTAAAATAAGTATAAGTAAATAAGTGTTTATGCCCATTTAAACCTTGCGTTTGTTTCTGAACCATGTGACCTCTGTCAATCCATGTGTGGCATCTGTTTTGCTGGTAATGTAAAATACATAAATAGATGTTTGAAGTTGTCGACATTATTGTAGCTGCTAGATTAATTATGAAAAGTGACTGCATAGTTTTCGTTTATTCATTAGCCAAACATATTGAGGCAGGTGGAACCCCAGACTGGTTGGCAATTTTTCCCTGGTAAAATTGCAGAAAGTTTGAAGCAATATGGTTGTGTAAAGATGATTCACATCAGCTACCATGGATGTCATCACGCCTTTGAATGGCCGCTCTCATGGCACATATCATCCATTCACAGGGGCCAGGAGGCTCCTACTGTGCCTCCTCGTTGGTTGCTTGTATCCATGTATGCAGGCTCTTTGTCCGAACCTTTATTTAAGCGACAAGAACTCAGCTCATGTTTGTTTTTCTCTCCGTCCAGAACATGGTTTAAACTGCAAAAAAACGTCTGACATACTACCATCATTGGAGATGATGTCATACATGCCGTGAGAGATTTAGAGTATTGTACTTAATCTCGCTACAAAATAATTTTTATTTGACATGCTGCTGCTCACAGACTAGACAGATCTATCCTAAGTTCATCTAACCCAAATTTAAACACAAACCTGTTCTCAAATGATTTTAATGGATTCCAATAATGCAGAGATCATTGCCCTCTATTATAGTGAGTTTTTGTGCCTCAGCAGTACAGTAATGGTGACAGGTGTCACTTTATGAGTCAGTGTAAACGCGTATTTGCATAGAGCATAGTTCAGTCAGTAGCCAGTGTCGTAAACGAAGAGCACCAAAACCATTTTTTATAAAAATTGAGTTTTCCAAAATTCCTATGTTTTATGTGGATGACAGGCCATAGTGCAAAAATGGTTTGTATGGACGACAGGGACTAACTTGGACACAGGCAGCCTCTGAAGGGCCAGTTTTGAGTGACAGGTATGAGACTCCAGCTGCAGGAATTGTCCTACCAGGCACATCATTGTTGTTCGGGGTTGAAGGTGAATTGAAGTGGTTGAGTCTTAAAAATAACAGAAATGCAAAAATATCCGTAAGAGGAGACATCACTCCTTTGAACACACTGTTTGTACTTATATTTTAAACGAGCTAAAACAAGACACAAACTGTGTGTTGGATAAAATACATTTCTCCATCCTGAAATAGTGTGTAAGCACCTGAAACTTAGACTTAACTAGATGTCCCCGACCAACGGGACCAGTCTAGCAAGCATCACGACTCTTTGTTTCAAGACAGTAAAGTGGTTTCAAACCACCTATTTAACATTGATGCAAAAACCTCATAAAGGTTTGAGGAGCAAAAACTGCTGAATTTCTTCCGACACAGAGATCAAACAACACCCCCTCAGATTTATCTCCACTCCAAGACCGGTCTGTTCAGTTGGCCGAAGACAGAGATCCGCATAACCTTCAGGAGTGCCAGGCTGTCCTTCCCTCTCCTAACTCCCCCCACAACACCCTTCTCCTCCCCGTCCTCCCCCTTCGCTGTCTCCGCAAAATTGCCTTCTGGAGTTAGTGAGCGGGAACAGTTAAGATTTACAAACAATGATGAAGCTTGTCATGCGTCTTTCTCCATCCGTCACGGCGGGCCGGGTGGAGCTGTGGGGAGAGCCGTCCTGGTGTACTTCATAAAAGCCAGCTCACTGTGAAATACGCCCCCGGCAGGCCTGTTTACTGCTCCGCACTCGTCAGCAGCCGCACCGCCGTAAATCGCCGGCCGTCCGGTGACAGCGCAGTCCATCAAACTCCCACCCCACCGCGGTGTGCTCCCACCTCACCTCCATCAACACACACACACAGTGTTTCTCCACAAACAACCACTTCCTCTCTTGGATCTATCCAGATGAGCTGCCCCCACCCAAAAGAGAGTTATGGCTGTTTCAGTCGCAGGGCGTCAGGTTGAGTTTGTCAATGTTTATGTTCTTCCTTTTTTGTCCTTGTCTAGACTTTATTAAAACTCACAAGTTCAGTCTCTGCCACTCCACAAACTTTCATAGTTGCCCTCCCGTCAGTTGTAGATTTGTCTCCATATCAGCGGTGCGTGTGCATTGTGAGTATTGTGAGACATTCCCCATAGTTACACATAGCCAAACTGAAGTGAACCTAACTATACAAAGCACTACAGATGACGCAGTCTTAAACTTATCTTTCATAATGACACTTGGCTGGAAATCAAGTCAGAGGTGAAAAAAAGAAGCGCCACTGTTCCGTGTAAACTGATGTTTGTATTGTTATATCGGTGTCAGCACTGAGGTCCAGTCATTTAAATGCAAATCGCATTCTTGAGCTATTGCAGATGTTAATCCTGCTAATCGATCGACCTGTGTGAGCCCATTACGTTAGAAATCCATTACTATCTTTCTAGGTAATATTCTATTGATTTCCCTTCTCCTGGCCTTCTGTACTGTACACCGCGGTGAGTTACTGCGTGTGAAGTCGTTTCAACTTCTCAGCCAACGAAAAAAACAATAGTGTAAAAGAGACCGGCATCAGTATACTGTACCTCTTTGTTTCGGGTATGAGGCGGCGTGTGTTTTTGTGGCTCTCAGATCAGCTGTAACCTACATTGACCCACAGCCACTGACTTGCATTTATCAGAACTGAACTGTTCTTCTGACGCAGGAGGTGAAACTTTGCAGGATGGGAACTGTTTCATGTCACGTTCTAGCTAATGTATCTAGTTCTGGCAAGAACATGTCCTTGGTTGTTGCTAGTTTGTCTTTCTGGAGATTCATGTCTTTGACTTGTTGTTACGTAATGAAGTAAGATGAGCATCACAGCAGTTGTTCCTCATTGAAGTTCTTTGCTGACAAACATCTTCATAATGCTTATTTATTATCGATGTATTTATAGAACTCTTTATTTATTTATATAATTATTACTATATATGTATTATCAATTTACTTATAACTACTTATATTTTATTGATGTATTCACTTCACCATTATATTTGTTTTTATATTATGTGTATACATTTATTTTTCTGTGTTGTTTGATAGCTTGTTACTTCACTTTTTATTTATTTATTATGATGTCTTTATTACCTTTGGTATGTGTCAGTGTCTTTGTTGTCATTAGCTGCTGTGACATGTTGAATTTCTCCACTGTGAGCCTAAAAAGACCATCAAATGTAATGTAATGTAATCTAATACATTCGTCCGTCGTCAGATCATCAGATGCTTAAATAACCAGACAGCCACTTGTCACAGACAGTCAGTTGCTTCTGATCTCAGAAGTCAGATACAATTTCTTGAGAACCCCTGTATTGTGCAAGTTTTTCATTTCCTTTTCATTTGATCTTTGATCATTTCCACATTTTCTCACCCACTTTTGCAGTGTACATTTGTATCACTGTGGTTCTAGCATATGGTTGGTAGAAGCTCCCTCTTCTTCTCTGCTCCTCTTCATCAGGAGTTAGTTTAAACACTGTTTGATCTGGTAGACCGCCTTGAACAGCTTTTGCACCAGCGTTTGACAGAGACTTCAGGTCGTCATGTAGCACACACATCAGTGTTTGTTTCACTAATTTGTCTACAACAGAAACCAGTAAAAATCTTCCCAACTGAGGTGCTACCTGACGTCCCAAGGTAATCTCACTGAAATTAGAATAGTACCATAATTGTGACTGTTTTTAAACCCAATATGGTTAGCTTACTTTTGTTTTATCTATACAATTCACTACATTTATTAACATTGAAAATAGTGTTGACAAATGGCAATGAGCTGAAAGGAGCAGCAGGAGCATTATGGAATTTGAGGACGAAAGGGAGCTTGCGCTGCGTCACCTTTCTCCATCGAGAGGGAAAAATCAAATCTATTTTGAAACATTACTGAATTTTTGTTGAAAAACCTTCATGCTTTTTTGTCTTAAAGATGTCGACTATCACTAGGTGCATTGATTTTTTTTGCATTTAAAAAATAAATAAATACAAATATAACACCATGGAAAGTGGCGCTTGATGTTGAAATATGTGTTTAGTTTCTGTGAAATAAAAAAGTCAACTTTATTTACCTCTATATGAATTCGACAGTGAATGAATGGGTCGGCGGTAAACACGCCTGCTGGGAATAATTTGTCCTCAAGTGTAAGTGAGAGCCACAATGTCTCAGCAGGGGCCCGTCAAACCCTGAAGGCCCCCGCTGACTCTAAACTGCGATTGACTTCTCTGGGCCTCGTGTTGGTCCCGCTGTGCTGCAGAAGCCCCCGGGGCCGCGGACGAGCCGAACACTGGTGTAATTGGTGAGTCGTGGCCGGAGCGTCCGTGTAAATGTGTTGTACAACACCACTATTAACACCAGCCTGGGGCTGAGGAGACGCTAAATGATTAGCACTGTGTGCTTTATGTCCTCCTCCTGTCCGCTCTCTCTCTCTCTCTCTCTCTCTCTCTCACACATCGGCACACAGGTCCTGATGAGAATTGAATGTGACTTCTCCTGACGTCCATTTTACATGCTGTTGCTTCTTGTTAAGCCATAAACATTTTATTTGGGACGGTAATTCTCACACAGTCAACTGAAGACTGTGCAGTGGTTTCACCAGCTACACGCTGCTCAGGCTCTGGTCAGTATTTGAGGCCACTGTTCTGAAAGTAGCTCACAAGTGAGGACAGCGCTGCTGAAGTGTGAGCGGATCTCACGCTTTTTCTCCACTCTATTAAGTAGATATTTGCCTGAAAGCTTGGTTAGTTCCGCTCCCGTCCTGCATAACCATGCAGTGCAGTCACTCCGTCTGTGTTGTTTTGCACAGCAGCAGGGTCTAGGATTGACAAATGGCGTCGCCTTGGCAGCTCTCTGAAACAGCTCAACGGCTTGGATAAACACACTTGGCAGCTTTAGCACCCGCGAGAGGCGTCCTCCTATCCGCGGCGGTATACATCACTCGCCTTGTGTCCTTTACTTGGGCATTTTTCTTTCGCTGTCAACTCTTGCCGATTCTTTAGTTTAAATGTAATGACTGAAAAACAGCCGCAGATATTGATCGCGCCGCCGCCCATTATTGCATATCTATAACATTTCGAGCGATCGCATCAAACCGGCCGCGATAGACTGACAGGCCATTTTGTGAGTTGATGGTGCAGAGTGGAGATTCAGCATAGGGACGGTGGTGGTGTCACGCCTCTGCAGCAGTCGTCTTCACTGGGGACAGATTGGTTAACAATACAGGAGCGCAGGGTCCTCGCTGCTTTATTAGCCTTTGACCCCGACACTGATGCCTTCTGTCAGCCAGCACTGGCTCCCTCCTCTCTAGTGTTTCATGGCAAACCAACAATGAGCCTCCGAGTGGTTCTGGCCTCTGACAATTGCGGCGTAAACAACCTTTGAGCGGAGGAGGACTTTGAGTGAAGCAGAGTACTTTTGATGTTTTTTTTTTTTACAAAGGGGAAACAGAAACTTTCTATTGCTTCCTGAACTAGTTGTGAAATTCAAAAAGGACAAAAATTAATTCTGATTTAAAAGGCAAGAAGATTAAGTTCATCGCTTAGTCAAGACTAAAAAAAGAGTTGTGTCATTGTATGATAGAGAAAAAAATACTGGTGCGACTCAATTAAAAAACATTGTCTGCGATCCATTAATCTCAAATAGTTATATTACATGACATCATTGTATTTCCCACAAGAAGTGTGAGAGACATATTTAAAGAACAACCATGTGAACAACTCTCATCTACAAAGAATCATTGGTATTCAGTTAACTCCAGTTCTTCTTCGATTGTGGCTGGAAAATAAAATAGTTGGATTCCTCCATGTTTGATGTTGTCTTGTGCAGTGTGGTCAGCCAGAGACCTGCTGATGTGATCATGGTGTTACATTTTTATATCACTGTTTTTGTAATTAATAAATCCTAATTATCAAGCAATAGTCCATAAAGTCCATAAATAAAGCAGCAAAAAAAAAAAAAAAAAAAATCTGTCTGGCTCAGGTGCATAGCCCAGTTCTGGAAGCATCAGTCATGTTGAGCCACATTGGATCGACTTTTTATGTGGCCCTTGAAAGAACAAATTATTAATAAATTCAACACAGAATTCGCCATAAATTTTACAAACTTGGATTTTTTAAAAATGAATTTCTGAAACAAAGTGGCATATCAATGCAAAAATCAACAGTGTCCAAATTTTCTGACCTTTTCTGCATCTGTTTGTCTTGCATCCTTATTTATACTTTCTTTTTCTACATTTTGGAAATCAATTAATAAACATATAAGTAAAAAAAAGTCCCAAATAATTAAAAAAAATACTTGATGAGACTGGATTCATTTCTAATGTTGACTTGCGATAGCAATCCCTCAACTCACTAGATTATATTTTGTGTCAAACACTGAAAATATGTATGGGCACATTGAAGCACACAGTCTACCGTCACCCTCAGAAGATCAACACACAGTCTGATGGTCTGTGGAAACGTTTTGACTTTGCATGTGGTGGATGCGAGTGAATCGTCTGAGTTGTTTCTCTTAAGTTATGAGCCGCTCAGTGAAAATAAATAAATGTTCCAGTGGTGATAATGTTGCGCAGTCATTTGAATGTTTGCCAAATGTACCTGAAGAAACTTGTGGCTCTGCTTTGAAAGCCAATGGCGAAGACAGCGATTCTGCCAAATTTGTTGCATATAGCTTCAAATGAATTCCAGCCAGGGTGAAATGAGTGGCAATGTTGTCTTGCCTGCCAAATCAAACATTATTTTGTATTATGTGTTGTTGACATTTCAGACCAGGGACATTCATTCAAGGCCATGTACTTCTTGCTTTTGACCTGTACTGACCTGGACGGCCCGTGAAGGATTGGTGACACATTCTGTGTTTCATGTAAATGCATGTTATCACACAGTAAACTGCTAAAGAATGGGAAAGTGGCCACAGTTTTGAATCAGCAAGTCAAGTTCTAAGCTTCAATAATACATATAGTTAATTCAGTTGGATTAGTGGTGTTTAGACCTGAAACAGTGGCGGTATATTTTGGGATTATAGTCCACTGGATTGTGGTTAACCGGAGCAACAAAAACTATGTAGTGCGATGCTGTGTCATGATGTAAGGGCGAGTAAGTTTGAACATGGCTCATTCATACTAAAGAACAATGAAGACATGCGCGTGATGACAGCGATTCCAAACACAGGTTGAAGGTTTGCGTAGTAAACAGCGGCCCAGAGGCGTGAGTCTTCACCGTTCACTGCTTAGTATTTAAAGCTGGCCTGCTCTTTGACTGAGTTTTCCGGGTCATTAATTTTGGCTACTGGCCGTGTGATGAGGAGCCAGACGCCCACATCACTTTGGAGAAAGGAACGTCCACCTCCACGAGGGCCGTCCTCAGTTAGACACACATGGGACCCTGTCGGCCAGGGACGTTTTTTTTTTCGACACTGCTCGTATCATTTTGATGGAGCCATTTCATCCCAAGCCAACCTTGTCATGTCAACTTTTCATTCTAAAGGTTGAATTTGTGTTCCCCTGGTAATGATTTCCTCTTAGTCTTTGTGTCCCTGGACTGCCGTGACAGTGACGGGTGTGTTTTGCATTGGCCTTCGATATTTTGAATATATTTACCGCTGCGGTTTGGTCTTTATTTTCCTTGTGTGCTTTGACTCATACGTTATTACAAACACGTCACATCGCTATTTTAATAGTTATGTGATTTTTTTTTTTAGCTGCACATCATGTGTTGAATGAAAATAACTAGTTTGATCCAGTCTATTTTCAATTTTGTAACTTTGTTTGTTAGCCTGCAGTTTTGGCTACAATAGGCTGCTGAGACCCTGGACAGTTTTCCTGTCCAAGACAAGGATCTTTGCTGACAGTTTTATGAGCATTTTTTTTTAACCGCAGGAATGTCAAAATAGACAACTGAGTTACATTTAAAAATTGATGTGGAATCCCTGTGCTGTTGTGTGTTCCTGGAGTGACACACTGGAGACATGAACTGCCATGTAAATGGTTTCTTGGCAGCAAAAGTGACATCAACAGAGGAGCTTGTGTTTCTGCTCTCAGTATGATATCCTCCACACCTCACACATATCTCAATAACCTGGGAAACTGAACTGCACTAGATCATGATTGTGGCTATGTGTCAATTTTTTTTTTATTTTATAGCTTTAATGGTTTCCATTATTTTGTCCAACCCCTGTAGTTATACACTTGCCATATAACATTAATAATGGCATAATGATTCTAACATTCATTCAAGATGAAGGGTATATTCTTAAGAAATACATGTATAAATAATCAAAACAGATCTCTTAGAATAATGATTGTAAATATCTATTTCAAAAACAAAACAGTCCAGTCCAGAGTTGCATTTAAATCATGCATCTTTAGTCTGGAATTAAAATAATAGTGAGCTCTGTTTCTCAGGATTATTTCAGTGAGCAACTACACTGTAAAGACATGAGAGGAGCTGAGCCAAAGTGAAAGCTCAGGAGGGAAAACTGTCCGAATGGCCCAAAGTGTCCGTGATGATACATGAGGGTTAAGTGTTATCTACCCCTATTAGGTCCCTGATCCCCTCTGGATCCGACTGAATGACCCTTGCACATGGAGGCTTTTGTTCTTGTGCTTGGCAGCAGCAGAAATGATGATGCTGTTATTCACCCACTCGCTCTCTTAACAGGACAAGTGGGAGGTTTGTGAAAAAAAAAAGGACTTCCTTTTGTTATTCCAAACAAAGGCTGTTTAATAGTTTGGTAATCTTCCAGTGTCGAGTGACGGGGACGGGGCCAAAAGTTCATCTGGGAGACTGAAGCTACTGGGAACACAAGCACAGAGGCACTTTCTTTTACAGTCGCCTGCTCATGACTGAACACTCGGATATTTGGTGTCGGGTTCCAACAGATTCCCAGAGACGTTTGGGAGAGGAGCGGCCTTGAGTGTAACATGGACTTTCTACATAAGGAAGAGCCTTAGTTGAAGCAGGATTACTGGTGTGGTCTTCACTGTAAATCAATTGAGACCAGCAGCTTTTGCCGCCACAGCGTGTTAGCGCTCATTTGAGTTTAACAGGGGAACATGTTCAGCTCCGTGTGTTTCCCAGTGATTTAACATCGCAGTGTCTTAATTGCAGCATGGATTTCCTGCTGATGAGCTGAAGGGGGCTAATTCTCCCCTCCACTCACGCGCCTCTTATTGCTGGCACCCTGTTTGCTACACAAACATGAGGATTAACGATCGCCACGTCACTTGGAAAGTGGTGACAAACTGCAGACGAGCAAAAAACCGCAGTCCGAAACCAATCAGGAAGTTAATGAGGAGAAAAATTGCTGGCCTCTCCTGAGCGGGAGGAGGAGAGGAGGGGGACGGGGAAGGTGGGTGGGGGTCTTGGTGAGGGGAAGCCGACCACCAGGATCATTTCACTCTCCCTGGTTTGTTGTTTCACACAGTTGTAGTTGGAGACTCCGCCACTTCACCTCTTTACACCCAAGAGTTTGTCTGGAAAAAAAAAAAAATCCATGTGCTGTCCAGGTATCTGGGATAAAGACTTAGACTTCGACTTCGACTTTCTTTATTGTCATTGCACAAAAACATATCACTATATTATGGCAACGAAATTTCGGTCTGAGGCCTCCGGTTTCCAAAAACAAAACTATAGATATAAAAGATATACATATATATATATATATATATATATGTATACTTATAAAAGCTTTTATAAGTTAACTTTCTCTTGAGCTATGAGTATATTTTGATAAGGACGTGCATCGTGTGTGGACAGTTGGCCAATAACTATTGATAATTAATACTATGATCATTAATACAACAGACAAAAATATTGTACTTTTGATATATAATTGATCGTGACTTGTGAAAATTTGGATGGAATGTTTTGTCTATTTGCTTGTCTTCACTGAAGTGGGTGTAATGATCACTACAGGATAGGTGGGTGTCCCTTAACCCGGCCTTTAGTTCAGAGCTTGGCTAAAAATAATTCATGGAACTGAGTTGTCATATGAAGACGCAGGGTGTCAGGGGGTCAGAGCCATGTTTTCTCAGTGGTGGCGGCAGAGAAAACGACTGGATGCCGGAGGATTCCCACCATGATGCTGACAATCCAGGGGATGGTGGCTGGTGTTGTTTGAGTAACCATGGTTGTGGAGTGGCAGTGTCTTCAGTGGCAAAGCAGAATATGGAGGAGAAGCTTGTGCACCGTCGCTTAATCTACCATATGTCAAGCATATGCACATTTGGATGAAACTCTTCAAAGCCGGCAACATCACAGCTCATCTCAAAAGTTGTTGGATTTGGGACATCATCGCCACATGAATGGATTTTCGCTTTTGCTTTGTCTTTCTGTCACAGCCAGACTTAGACTTACTTCAGCAACGAAATGTCGTTGCTTGGCTTTTGGTTGCAATAGTAATAACTATACAATAAATACGAATGAGTGCAAAAACTAATGTACTACTGAGTGCAAAGTAAGGGTAAAGTAAGTAAAGTGCGAAACAGAAAACAGAATCACCTGTATGTAAACTGTACATACAAAAAACAGAAACATTGTAGCAGCTGAGGAGGTTATTGCACAAATGGGAGGTAGTTACATCCATTTTGTATTTAACAGTCTGATGGTCAGGGGGACATAGCTGTTTCTGAATATGGTTGTTGCGCAGCAGATACTGCGGAACCTTCTGCCAGATGGTGCGGGTGGTTACGGGCCAAGAGGGCCAGTGGACTCAGGATGGGCAGCGGCTATCACACTACAGTTGCCTGTAGTGTGGTTGAACAGAAGATGAATCAATTGATATGCTCTCCATCGTCATTTCATGAACTGGGATATAAAAAATGTAAGTTTGTTGAGGTAATGCAATGGTTTGAGTTACGCGTTTGTGACAAATGAGTGTGACGCCAACTTTAAAAATGAAGACAAGCCTTCCCAAGATGGCGTACGACTGGAACTGGGGGACGCTGGGATCCCTCAGCACAACTGGCAGATTCCACTCTAACCCATCCTCACTCCCTTGGTGTCATTTATTGACGTTTGGAAAGCTGACTTTTGTGTCCTATACTGACGACAAAGGCAGCCTTCAGCGTTGCATGTTGACGCTGTTGCAGCCAGACATGTAAAAAAAAAAAAAAAAAAGAAAGAAAAAAAAGGTTGAGGAGGAGACTCGGAGGTTGAGGTCAGGTAAGTCATGGGCTGGTGCTGCATTCATTACACGTGTAACAACGTGTCAATTGCTATTTAAAGCCTGTCAAACGGCAGTGTGTTTCAGTCGGCACTGTCACTAAGGAGGAGAGTCACGTCAGGGGTTAGAAATAGAAATTGACACAGGTGTTTTTCACAAGTTCAGGTTGAATGTACTCTGCTGCATGGATAATCTCTTCTGGAGAGAGAAGGAAATAAGTGGTGAATCCCTGAACCCATGATGTTATGAGTAGGAGTAGTACGAGTAAAATATTGATAACACATGGACATTGAAACCCATTTACTAACTTGATGATGCTGTTCAGTTATTTAGAGTTCACATGTTTATTTTTACTCAGTTTGATGTTTAAAATAGTTGTTGACTTGTCTGGCTGTAGATATAAGTGTGTGTGTGTGTGTGTTCCTGAAGTGTGTGGCCTGAGAGTAAAACGGGTGGGTGCACACATCTCGACAACTGTAAAAGACCTGATGCTCTCTGTTCATCGTCCTCTCTTGATTCAATTAGCTGTAAATCCTCTCGCTCTGCTCAGCTCCAGCCTGGCTCTGCCAGCCAGGCCACCGCTGCTCCGTCCGCTTCGCAATAGCGTTTCTCTTCCCAACCCCGATATTTACACAACTTCATTTCACGTCCCGCCGCAGTGACTTCCTGTCGAGCAAGAGAGATGGCTCTATCCTATTTATGGCCTTGAGGAGTATCCAAGAGAAAGATTTGCAGCTGGATATTCTGGGGATTTATCCACATGTTGGATGAATATCATCACATACATTATTATAGTGCGACGGCAGCATTTTATTTACTCCACATAAAGCAGATCAGTAAATATGAAGGGCTACTCCAGCAACTATCACTTTAAGAATGAAGTAAAACCTCTAAATGAGCCACAAAATATACATTTGCTTGGGTCTACAGTGCTTTAATGATGTCTTGAATGAACCTGTCTTCCAGCTTTCCCCGCTCCTGCTGTGGACATGGACAGTGAAGCGGCTGCCGCCAGTGAGTCGTCCACCATCATGGTCATATCCATCGATGAGGAGTAGATAATATAATGCATAGCCACGCTTGGCTTTGGTTCAACGCTTCATTTCCTCATTCATCCAGCATTTAACACATCAAGAATGTACGTTGTTCTTGCACTTAAAACACGTCAACATGACAACCGAGGGCACATTGATAACCAACACCTGTCACCACTTCACTTACCCACTGACTTCCTGTGCCAGTGGTCATAATGTATTCACCGAGAATTATTGTGAGTCGTCACTCAGTTGTACTGTTTCTTAAGCTGTTGCTATTAAAATGTCCAAAAAACCCTCTGATTTTTAGCATCATTTTTTTTAGCAATCTCTGCTCGTGGCTCGACGGTGTTTCAACTCTGATTTCTACCCTCCCTCCATCCCACCGACTTCTCATCTGGGTCTGAAATCCATGCTTCCTTCTTGGTCTCATTTCGTCATCTTTGTCATATGAAATGCCAAGGACTTCCTGTGCTACAGCGAAGTTCAAATCCCGGAGGATAATTTCCAGTTTGCCCGTCTCATCCTCCTCACTCCTCCTCAGTAAACAAGCGCCCCTCACATGAATCATGTTTCCCTTCAGCTGTGCTGGCGTGTGATGATCCCCACTGCTTATTTATGGCTCCAGATCCTGCAGTATTGTTTGCTCCCCGTGGATTTGCATAGCTATTGTAAATTTAACCCCTGTGGCCCCTGACTGGAGCCGAAAAAGTCACCTTGATGGGCTGAGTTGACATTTTTTTAAAGGTTCACTTGTGAAGGAAGCTTTTATTAATGACTGAGGGAGGACTTTGTATATTATGTGCTAATTAATTTATTACATTTTTGGATTGATTTATTACATTAGGGCTGCAGTACACTGAAATGAAAATGAAAATGAAATACAAGAAATGTCTATGTCGCATTATAATTATTCATAACTCATCAAATATGCGATTATTGTGTGTCCCACAAACACCATGAACCATTTATATACTGAATGTATAAATGCAATTCTTTTTAATTAATTTAAATATTAATAGAAAACTATTATTAAAAATACCTTCAAAGTGTAATGTTTCGACTTGTTCTAAATGTTATCGCATCTATTTGCTCATTTCAATATTAAATTAAATACTCCTTATTTCCCACCAAATGTATTTCTTTTTTGGTTTTAATTTTTGCAATATTGTCATAAAGCAGTGTTCATTTTGGACTCTATTTGTCAGGCCATGTGAGGCCAAAGTATGATTTGAATATGGCCCAAGACATGATTCAATAATATAATAATAATCTAATGGACTAATTTTAAAGTGTCATAATCCCCTGCAACAGTTCAAGCTCTCCACGCGATGAATGCAATGAGATATTTAAATGCATGTTATATTTCTGATCACACATGATACGTTTTGAGGCCTGGTTAGCTTCTCTACCTTTTAACTTCCTGCTCTTGTGGATGAATTGTCCCTCTCTGGACACGTTACCATAAAAGGTTTAGGTTTTGTTTAGCATTTGGTGCAACAAATGTCGCCCAAGACATGTACCTAGACTCTCACCAAAGCAGCGCTGCCGTCACCCCAATGTTTTCTGACAAAAACAATTCAGCAAACATCACTGATACCCTATGGTTTTTAGCTGCACAAACAGTGCTTAAAGTCTTCTTTGTTGAACGAATCCACCTCAAACAACAGTTCTGCACATGCTTCCCCCAGCTGGCCGGTGTGAGTAGTGACACAATGAGACACAGCTCTGCACAACTATTCAGTGGCTGTGACTGTTTTGCTATCATCTATTCAAGCTCTGCTTTTTTATTATTTCACCAAATAATGAGTATTACGTTTTGTTGCCTCCGTGTGATTTAATATCGTGGTTTGCTCCTCCAGCTGCCTCGGCTCCTGCATGTTTTTATGAGGCGGCGCTTTGTCCCGAACCGCTCCGAAAGCATGAATTTGTGTTTGTGGCTGAATGAGACAGCAACAAAAGTAATTCCGAGCCAGTGGGTTTATGTCGCTACAAGTTTTATGGAAATAAAAACGCTCCGCGGTGATGGAGTGTAAATGTGCCGCCGCACAGTGAGCACCAATATAAAGCAGAGAAAAGAAAATTACTTGTATTTTCTTGCTGCTGGAACATTCATAGGACTTTGCCCCATCTGTTGTGATCAATAACACCACTTCTTTTTATGAATCGCACTTACTCTTAATTTCATCCACCAGTGGTTTTAGAGAGAAGAATGTGGAGTTACCTCGATGGCGCTGAGGTTATAAATCACCGGCTGAGGGCAGACTGTGCGGCAGTATCGATTGATCCTGATATATCATAGAAATTTACTGTCACTTCTGTTTTCAATTAAAGATACAATCAGTCAGATAATGACTTAATTGGATTTTACAGGAGATTGACTTTTATCGCCGCCTGCTTTATGAGTTTAGTTAAGGAAGGCCATTTGATCACGGTTGTCGAGGGAGACCGCGTGGCTTGTCCTTCTGGAGCTGCGGCCTCGTGTCTGACGCGGCGAGTCAAAGTGTCACATGGTCTAACTCTTGGTCTGCTATCAATCGTGATGCAGCGCCAGGAGCGTGAGAGGGAAGATCCCCCAAATCCTAAGGCAGCTTTTGTGGAGGGGTCACACTGGCTTAGAAATAAGGTGAGATGCTCCGCCATCCAGCAGAGACTCAAAGTAAAAACACTCATAATGAGAGAAGCTATTTGAGGTGGGTCATCTTGGATGGATTCTGGTGAACCCCTGGACAGACCCGCACAGCTGACCAGGTAACACCTCCATGCATCCTGCTGACAAGTTCTTCTGGCAGCTGCCCAGTGAGCCTGTCTTGGATGACTGGAAACTAATGGATGGAAGGACTAAATGTAAAAGCAAATTTTATTTTATTTTAGAAAATTGAAAGTGTGGTTCCAGAGTCAAATTAATTAAAATGGCTGTAGATATTTTTTCTTCTTAAAAAGCATTTTAAAAATTTAAAATGTTCAACGACCATTCACTCACAAAACAGATGTTATATGTAAAAAGGGAAGTGTTAGCCAAGATGCTTCTTATTTTGATTTATTTAAATGTTGGTACAATGTAAATGCAGTTGTGGTCTAAACAGCTCTTGTATTAAAAATAAATAAATAAATAAATAAATAAATATATATATATATATATATATATATATATATATATATATATATATATATATATATATATATATATACATAGTCATTTTGGTGGAGAATTTCAATGAAAATTTGGATGAGAATGAACTATTTGAATATTAAATTGTGCAATATTGAACATGTTTAGTTCACCAATGAAATGGTAATGTAACTGTATATAGTAAGTATAAAAATAAACGTGTTTATACGTTTAAAATGTTTTTTGTTGTCAACTTCTTGATAATTGTAGTTTTACTGAAAGTGTGTATTCAAGATGCAGTGTAAACCAGATCCATGTCTAGCCGCACACGTCTGACTGTTTGGAGTGCGTAGCTAATTCCTCTGCACTTCTTCAATGTCGCGTCTCCCCAGAGAGACTTAAATCAGCCGTGCTGTAAAGGGGGCTCTGAATGGTGTCGACGCCCCCAATCAGTACCTCATAATAGGCTGGAAGGGCAGAGGTCGGCCCCCCTGCAGAACGTCCTGGGGAGACCGGCTTCCTCCCTCATTACAAACCAGCCCTGCTCCTCTTCTTTCTTCATTGCCCATCAGGAGCTGGCACTGCACGTCCTCCACCTTCACCACCATCCTCCCTTGTCCCACCTGTCTTCTTCATGTCCTCATTCAGCCATGAATCTTTTTAGTGGTCTTCCTCTTCTTCCTTTTCCAACATCTCTCCTCTTAACATGTCCGAACCATCTGTCCTCCCTAACCTAGTCTCCAAACTTGTGAACTATCCCTCTGATGTGCTCAGGTACTGCCAACTGTTTACAGCTTCTCCATCTGCACCCAAACAAGCCCACTCAGAACCACCCACCCAACAAAGTGGGCCCACAACGACCTTTGAATCAGTGTGAATTAGAGTGGCGCACTGGAGGTGCTTCCATTTAAAGAAAAGTAAATACCTCACTTGGGAACAAACAAAGCATCCATGGAGCTCATAAAGCATCAGGTCATCTCGCGGGGTGTTTCTTCTCCCTCCTCGCGACATAACTGAGATAATTAACTCTCGACATGCTGGAGAAGTTGATGCTAATAGAGGCCATTGAAACACAACACCGGGACAAAGCCGCGGCCCATTTCTCATCGTAAAAAAAAGGTTTATTCAAGCAAATAATGGGCTCAGAGCACGAGGCTTCAGGAGAAGAGAAGTTCCCTGCGTGCTGCCTGGATCCGGAGCGATTAAGCTTTTAATTGGAAAATAGCGCAGGAAATTTCAAGGTGACCACGTTTGTGCCGGACCAGTAGATTTGTGGGAGTGGGAGTCACCCGGGGAATATTGAATTTATTCATGTTGTCCAGGCAATATTCATGTTGTCCGGGCAAAACAGGAGCGGAGGAGTTTGGAAGGCAGATGTTAGTCCCTGGTTGCAGTTTGATACTTGTCAAGTGCTTATGTTTGTTACAATATAAGTACAAATAATAATAATAATAATAATAAACATAATTTCTCTGTGAAATTCAGCAATACAGATTATCAAAAGTTTGTTACAGTTCAATTTGATAGAAAAAAGTGATAACTGATCATCACTCTCAGCAGATCATTTTACTTTCCTTTTTAAAATCATTTATTTTATCCTTTTTTTAATGAATGATGCTAGAATGACTCTTTCCCCAGTGGCTGTCTTTTTATACTTAAAAAAACAAACAAACAAATAAAATGTATCAATAAATAAATATTAAATAAGCCAAGTCATTACTTAGACTTGTAATTTAGAAACTAACATATTTACAGAGATTATGTTAAAGAATTGTTTTTACACACTCTATACGATGACGAAAATGAACAAGAACCTAGACATATATGGACAAATATGAACGGTTTTACAATATATTATTATGAGTGCAAATGAAAAGGTGTAAATAAGTTAACTTTAAAAACGGCGATATATTTCGGTAGTTTTTATTATTATCTTTTACAATGAAAATCTATTTTAAATAAATCAGCCATTGTGTTTAAATAATTAAATGATTATAAAATGTTTTTTTTTTTATTATACGATTCGCTCATTATTCTAGTTCACCTTTTTTCCTCCGTTAATAAGTGTTTAGACAACGTTTGGGATATCGACAGAGCATCCCTTATTTCGTCACTAAATGTCAGACAGGTAAACAGCTCCAACAATAATATGTCACCGTTTAATTGTATCATGTTTAGTTGTCATCATCAAAATAAAATGCATTTATTAAAAGTGCCGCAAATATTGCCCAGTGTTTTCAAGGGACTGACATGATGCTATTAAATACACGCGTGTCTTTTACGCGTTGGCTGAAGCGGAAGGATATTGTTGCTGTCATAAACCACCGCTGTTAATTCAAGTGAACGTGTGTATACATCACCCTCGTGGCTCTGGCAGGTTCGGGGGTGGGAGCCCACCGTCTTGATTGGAGGGTTTGGCCCATAGCGACGACCTGGCGGGGTGTAGTGGCTCCTCATAAGTGCGTGACGCGTGTCCGCGGGCTGAAGGTGGAGCCCACCTCTGTCTCTTCGCTGCTCACACCCGCGCTGCCACACGCGCACTGACAGCATGAATGGATACGGGTCTCCTTACTTGTACATGGGGGCTCCGGTCTCCCAGCCGCGGGCCCCGCTGCAGAGGACCCCCAAGTGCGCTCGGTGCCGGAACCACGGCGTGCTGTCCTGGCTCAAAGGCCACAAGCGCTACTGCCGCTTCAAGGACTGCACCTGCGAGAAGTGCATCCTCATCATCGAGCGGCAACGCGTCATGGCGGCGCAGGTGGCGCTGCGGAGGCAGCAGGCCAACGAGAGTCTGGAGAGCCTCATCCCGGAGTCTCTGCGCGTCCTCCCCGCCATCGGAGTGTCGACGACGGCCGAGGGGAACCAGGGAGGCCAGGGGAGGACGGAGGAGCTGGAGCTGAGATGGAGCGGCGGCGAGGCGAACACGGCGACGCAAGCCTGCTCCGGTCAGTGTGTGGGTTTGATGTTTGACCTCGGACTGATGAAGTGACCATTGAGTTTAGTTGAGTGAGGATGTTAGACAGGTCTGTGAAAACATTTTCGTTTTTCTGACCTGACAGACATTTTCAGGATTAGGAATGAATTATTCATTTATTTGAATTATAGTTTCATAGGTTTAAATGATATAATACCAACATAATAACGACAACAACAACAATAAAATAATAATAATAATAATAATATGTGTGCAATCGTTCCAATAATTTACTCTAATGCAATTCACTGTAAACAAAATTGGAGGAAATCTCGAAATCCTGTCAATAATTAAAATAATATTGTGTACCTGAAGTAGCTAATAATAATAATAATAATAATAATAATAATGAACGTTGTTATTGTTGCTTAGATATGAGCTAACTCAAATAGCATTACTGAGAAAATCGACAGTTTTGTTCTATTAAAAAAAGAGAATTAAATTTTTTTTGTAAGTAATAATATTTTAATATCCAAGTCAAGCTTATGATTTAAACAAGGGACCATGTTTTAAATATAGTGTTCAGGGGGCATTAGCAGGATCTGTCGACAGCAGGTTAACTAGAGAAATCTTTCACCACTGCGGTGCTGAACTTAAGACAGAATAGTGTCTCTTCACAATTCTGCTGCGTTGAAGTTCAACAGCTACTCAGTGTCATGGCCATTATTTGCTCAACATAAACATAAAATATAATCTGTGTGGAAAAAAAAGATGAGTGTCAGATGATTGTCGACATTGTCTCGGTAATTTTGTACTGAGAACAGGATTGAAATATGCTTCAAGAAACATTTCTACTGATATTTGGGAACTCATTTCGGAACACTTTCCCCTCTTAGTGGACACTAAATGACGGCAATAATACTGATGGTTTTACCTGACAGGGATGGATGGAAATATTAATGATAGTCTCATTACTGTTAACCAGACTAACAAAATAATATGTCTGCCGATATTACTATAGTCCTTGTAAGACATATTGTGTCATGATATTACACTGCAATTACTTATATAGTGAGTCAGTTTTCTATAAATGTTCAGTCAATCATCTTAACACTTCACCCCCCACAAATAAAATGCTATTTCTGAATGATCCTTCATGAGCATTTGATTCAGTGGGGGGTCAGGCTAAAACACCGAGACCATCACAACGTCAAGGGCTGGATGCGGAAACTTTGACTCGAATGTAATCGGCATGTTTCTTGCAGGAGGTCAACTTGCAATGAAATGTTACTAAGAAGCAGACGGTGTGAACCGGTTTAATATACTGCACTTTGTGTTGACAAATTTAAGAATAGGAGAACCAGAGGAAACCTTCATGACACAGCTTGATGTCCAAAGGATTCTCATTTCTGTCGCGGTTAGACTCTTAAACCAGAATCAGACACTGACACTAAGATGTTCATGTGAAGGCAGTCGGTGTTCAAACTCTAGTCTGATCTGCTGCACATCATCATTGGATCAGTGCCGGGGTCACATCCTCTTTCCTTCCTTCCTGTAAATTATTTTTTCTTTCACCACAACTCGTCAGTTGTGCTCTTTATAGGAACCTTATACTGCTACTAGCAGCAATTATAATAGACACAGTGGCTTTCTTGGGCCTCTGCTTACTAAACTAGCCCACAGTCCTGCAGCTAGCTAGTCGGTGACACGTTACATTGTAAATATTGGGACAAAAATGCAGACAAAGATTATTGTACAGTACAAGTAACATCCGACTTACGACTTAAGTCCACCCGTTCTTACGACCACAGACATCAAATGCTTATTTGTTTTTATTCAATGTCTGGCACCGCAGCACGTAGCAGCCTGCCATCGCGTACAACAGTTACGGCAGCACAGTATCCCAGCATCTCACTCTCACAAAGCCATCTACCACTACAGTAGCACCTATAATCCTTGCGTCGGCTATTTTGAACTTACGTCCAATCTGACTTATGATCGGTTGGTCGGAACCGATCACGGTCGTAAGTCGGATGTTACTTGTAATTCGCACTCCAGCTACAGCACTGACTTTTGTTCTCTGTGTTCCAGAGTCAGCAGAAGATGCTCCTGATGAGGTGTCCGGCGGTGAAAATGGTGGGAGCGTAAGTGAGAAGGACCAGGACCCAGTCAGCTCCCCTGAAGGTTCTAAACCAAACTCCTGCTACACCCCAGATCCTCCAGACACACCGTCCAACTCGGAGGAAAACAACTTTGCCCTGCAAAAATCTGGCGAAAAAGAGAGTAAACCAGGGAGTCCACAGAAGTATGAGGCCAGCTCCGGGGAACGTGGTGTCCTGATTGAAGGCCTTGCTGGCTCCATCAACCTGCCCTTCAGCCTGAAGGCAAACCATCCCCCGCTAGATGTCCTCAAGAAGATATTCCCGGCTCACAAGCCTCCAGTTTTGGAGCTAATCCTCCGAGGCTGTGGGGGAGACCTCGTGGGGGCAATCGAGGCTCTTCTGTCCAGTCGCAGTCCGGACGGCAGCGTGCACAAGCACGCAGACCAGCACCCGGAATCCCTGGTGTTGCCCACAAATGGACACCCTTTTGAACACAGCCTTAGTTCCTACCACCAGGTATCCTCTTCAGCCAAGTGGTCCGTCGGCTCAGCTTTCAGGGTTCCCGAGTCACTCCGGTTCGCGTCAGACTCATCTTCAGGCGTGGTGACAACTGGGAGTCTGGGGGTCTCTCTACCGCACCCCTCGTTCCCCCAGCCAACACGCTACCCCCTGATGCTGCGCAACTCTTTGACTCGCAGTCAGGCAGGACCCTTCATGCACAACGACGTGACCCTGTGGAACACCATGGCCCTGCAGCAGCAGTACCAGCTCCGGTCGGCAGCTCAGTACGTAACCCCTTTCTCTCCCGCCGCCCCCGGCACTGGTGTATTCCGCACCTCCACCCTCCTGCCAACCAGAGCCTCTGAAGAGTCGCGCATCAGTGGCCAGGACGAGAACTGCAGTTTAGGGCCCAAACCCGGACTTTACTCTCCCGATGAAGAATATGAAGAGCGTTCTGACTCGGCAGACTCCCGCATCCTCAACTCGTCCAGTTAGATGTGGGAGGACATTTTGTAAAGTTTACCATCTGAACTGATATGTCTGTCGCGTAATGTGATATTTTGGATCAGAACCATAACCAAAAGGATAAATGTAAAAGACAATTTTAAAATGTTCCTGTCAGCATGTTTATGACATCACCATGTAAGAATCACTGCTGCATGTCAAAGAATGCTAAATAAAGATGATTCCAAAGCGTCTTTTTCTGAGTTGATTTTTCAGTATGAGAAAGAGTGTATTTACTGAAAGGCTCACAGTCAGAACAGATCACCTATTGGGAGTATGGAAGTAGCGGTAAGACGACAATGGCGCAGCTCTCTTGAACTGTGAAGGGACACCAGCTACCTGCCTCAGAAAACCCGTGAGTGTTCCATCAGTTGTGAATCTTATGTTTGTGACCATGAGTAAGGGTTGAGCATTCAAAATAATATGTACATAGAGAGGCAACCTCACCTCCTATAAGTCACTTTACATGTTTTCTGCAGGGCAAAGGTTACATGTCCAGTTTCCTAAAGTCAACTTGAGACTGACATTGCACCTGAATTTACTGTACACAATTTCATTTTGTCTATTCTGACTGAGAGTGGGCAGTTGAGCCGCAGAAGGAAGTCACGGGATAAATATGAGCAGCATTGAGACCATGGTTGTCAGTTGAAACAAGGCGGAGGTGTGAGGTGGGTCTTTTTCCTGAGTAAGAGATGGATGGAGCATATGCAACGACAAACATCTTGGGTCAGTGTCTTCTGCCGTCACCGCGAGGACTCTGTCCCACTCACTCACGGTGAAGAAAGGCCTGGGCTGAAATTCCTCCCCACCAATCAGCAAGGAGGAAACCTTGGTCCACACACTGAAGAGATTATGTGGTGCGATGGAAGTCTGGAGCACAGTACATCTCCACAGCACCTTAAGATAACAGCCATCACTCAGGCTCACGGAGGACATTGCAGAATCATCAACAAAACAACGCTTACACTGTGAGATATAAGATCAAGACTGGTGGTGACATAAGCGTGTTGCATCTCCGAAAAGTTGCGGGAAGTGAGAACATGCGGGTGGTTGCACAACAAAGATGCAAGCGATAGAAGTTTCTGGCGAAGCCTGGAGGGTGAAGCAGACAGTGAACAAAGAAGGTTGTCATCATACAATTCAATTCCAGAGGTTTCTGAAGAAACAAACTCTCACACGGCGCTTGTTATCTGTTTTGCAGTATAAACATACATGAGGAAACACCGTATTGATAAGGCAAATTTAATGAACTTAATTTCCCCTGTGGCCTCATGCCACATGAACAAGAGCAGTAGTGAAGCGACTGTAGTGTATTGTGTGTTGGTTATATGCACTTAGACTAAAGAGAACCACTGCAGCGACTTAAAAAAACAGACTAATTCGTGAATCAACATTGGTCTATGATCCTGTCCAGGGGATCAACCCTTGAAGCTTGGATAGACTCAAGCCCTCCACGACCCACGGCAGAATGAATGAATGAATGAAAAGCCTTTTTAACGGCTGCACTCAATCTTACCAAATGCTGCCACCTACTGGCTGAACTGCCACATTAAAGCTCTACTGCTGAAGGCCGTGGATGCTGGATTGGGGAGGAGGCTCTTGAACAGGATCGAATGATATGTCAAAGAGGATTTCGAGTTGGGGACATTCAGTAGGATCCCTATTCACCTCCAGCAGGCTTGCAAGCATCCCGCCCAAAGAGATCAGATCCAGCAGGCAGAACGAAATGCCGGCTATTGATAAGCAGATAATATATTTGGACCACTGTGTCCCATTCCTGTTCCTGGCATTGCGATGGTCAAGTGTGCCACCTAGCGGCTATGATCAGCTAATGTGGTATATATCTATATCTATCTATCTATCTATCTATCTATCTATCTATCTATCTATCTATCTATCTATCTATCTATCTATCTATCTATCTATCTATCTATCTATCTATCTATCTATCTATCTATCTATCTATCTATCTATCTATCTATATCTATATCTATATCTATATCTATCTATCTATATATATATCTATATCTATATCCATATCTATCTATCTATCTATCTATCTATCTATCTATATATATATATTCAACTTCACTAAATCTCAACACCATAATCTGATGGCAGTAGGAGTATGTTACATTTCACAGGTTAGTAGCTGAAGTCATCTGCAGATTTAGAATGTACCTGTAAGTGCACTCATCGTTCAGTATTGTTGAACTGCATGAACTTAGCAGCACTTTTGACATGTGCCCGGTAAGACACAATGAGACACATTTATGCGACAATAAAAGCAACGTCATGCAGTTCCACTATTAAGACGTGGAGCTGCTGTATCTCTCAGGATGAGCTCAGTAAAGACAGTGCTGTATTTTCTAGTCATACATATGTAGCTACATTTTTGTTAACCAAACTACCAAACTCTTTGTTCTGAGATTTAAAAACAATCTTCGCTGCCCCCTACATGTGGGCTCTCTGAAATACATCAAAGGTATTTGTTGGTGCAAAACTACTCTCAGATCCAAGACAGATTAAAAGTAGACAAATGAAAGAAAGAAATATGAAATGAATTATTATAATATAATTCATTAAATTTACACATTGTGTCCTCACATCAGACTGTAAAAATATCTTCATTCAATTCCGCACATAAAACAATCTGCAGAGGAGCACATCTTGGATCACGTTTTCCGTGCTTTGCCGTGACCCTTCCACATGTGAAGGACACCCCTGTTTGTTGCACAGCACCTCAGTCAGACAGAGACAAATGCCGTCCCGCCTGGTTCTTCACTCAGCCGCATGTGTTGTCCTTCCATCAGGGACTAGTTAACATAACAGGGTCCCCGGTGATCCCACACCGCTCTGCTGCCTATACATGGCTCCTGTTACACTTTATGATGCGCACAGCAGGGCACTTCCAACAGGACGCTGCTGTTTCACTCAGGCACCAAAGTCAACTGTGTGTGATCAAGTGTCTTTTTGTTCCGGTTGTGCGTTTTCTGATGAATGGCGATGCTATCTGGTCGTGTGTGTACTTCCTGATTGGCTACACCCTAAATAAACATTGGAGATGCAACTGTTTGTCTGATGAAAGATAAAACTTGAAGGAAATGCAAAATGAACAAAGGCATAGTTGCAAAAACAAATGAAGAGAGGAATCCCCCCTAAAAGTCCCAACAGTGTTTATTCCCAACATACAGTGTACTTCTGAACCCTGTTGATCACAAATATGTGCAAAGGTTCATGTGCTTATGAGTGAGTTTACAATTGTAGGGCTGTGTCACAGAGATGAGGAGTTGAGAGCAAGATGCGGAGAGGAGACAAAAAAATGAGGATGGAACACAAGATCAGAATCAGGATGATGTTCACCTGAGATGAAATGTAACTTACATCTGAGGATGGGAAAAGAGAAGAGATAAAAGACGGGAGATGATGGAGAAGTAAGTGAATAAGATGAGGTGAGAGAAGAAGAAAAGAAAATGCGAGTTAAGAGAAGAAAAAGAAAGGGCGAGACAAGATGTGAAAGAGGAAAAGGGGGAGGAGGGGATGACAGTTGGTCAGACAAGAGATTCGCAATGATTGATATGATATTTAGTGTAGAACAGGTTTTCATTTTCATTGGAAATTGTGTTAGAAGTATGGACTGGATTCGTCGTGTTAAGAACATCATCATTTAAAACCAGTAGAGACAAAGGTGGAAACAGAGAGATCAGGGATGCATTTTAAAGATGCCTGAGATTCCTTCAATTAACCCCACTTGTGCCCCGGTGGAACCCAATCCCGGGGTGCTCTGGAGAACACCCTGGCAGTCCCGCTGTGAGCTCCGGCTGGGTCATAATGAGCCACAGAAAACAAGTTTCACCTGGAGAGTCCGCTCCTGCAGCATCCTTCTGCACGGTCTGCTCTGGAGATGAAAGCATTCCTCAAGTGGAAGCAGCAGCTCGGGGTGGCCACTCGTAACCTCTGGTGATAAATTACCACGATGTGGCAAATAAAGTTGCACCTGCAGACCTGACGTTGGTCCACACATGGAGGAGCGGTTACAGACAGCGACCTCATCTGGAAGGGCAAGCCGAGCTGCAGCAGATACAACAGTGGAGATGGCATCTCAGTGACCTTTACTATGCGCCGTTGCATTAAAAGCTATCACATAATATTTTCAGAGTCAAAAAAAAAGAGCTACTTTCATCACCTCACTTGCCATCAGAAGTATTCAGTAAACAAATAACTCTGATTCTGACAAATGTACTGATTCATTATACGTATGTTTTAAATAAAGACAGCAATAAAGTAAGTAAATAAATAAGTTAAATAAATATGAATCACCTTAATGTTTTATTCCTCTTTTATTTTTATCCACGAGTGTTTGTGTTATATACAGGGGTTTGTTTTTTTGCACATGAGCTTCAGGGTCAGATGTATTTGCTGTAGACCACAGAGAGGAGCGAAGTGTTACATGAACACTGCAGTCGTGTTTATCTGATTATCGCCATGTTGAAGACCTAACAGCTGCAGAGACTACAGTGGCACTCATTTAGCCCATTTAGCTGCTTGCACCTACAATAACAATGGCAACAAACAGGTTTCAGTTCTGACTCGACAAGTCAACAGTTTTATGGTGGTTCTAAAACAAGATTACACAAAAGGCTGCAGATTGACTGTTTGATCATGAACCCCTTCAGGGACTGTAGTGTGGCCTGGTGCCAGTGGCTAAACCTTTCATTCCATTTACATTCATGTTGCATTCTCATCCGAGTTGTGAGCATTCAACTAACAAAAGTCTGCTAATCCATCCATGTAAATATAAATGGAGGCCACAATGACACAAGTGGTTACTCAAGCCAGATGGTCTGGTCTTCCACAAATATATGTTAATAGAAAGTAGCATTCATAAAATCTATTTTGATCACCTTGGAAATTTCAGAAAACTGTATTGAGAATATTTTTTTTCCGCACGATGGCCTGGAGTGAATTTATGGGTATCAGATGTACTGTAATATAAACAGAGAAATGACTGACTCTGATAAATAAAAAACTCAAAACACAAATTTGTAATCATTCTTATCGATTTTATACATAATTATTCACCTTACATTTTCTTAGAGACCCTCGTTGTTCAGACAGCTAAATGCTATCTGAATTATTATCTCATTCATCATTTATTTTATTCGACCCAATAAGCGAATGGTAACAGAGAGAATTCCGGACCCCGCCTGAGAAAAAACGGATCGCTTCCTGATTGGTCGGCGCCGGCGGCGAAGCAACCAATCCGATCGCGCGGAGCGCAGACCGACGCGGCTCTTTAGGAGTGTCGCTGCGACTCTCGACTCTCAGAGGAAAGTTGGAGTCCGAAAAAGTCAATTAGCAACTCGTCATTAAGAGGACGACCGGATTTGTCTTCACCGCGCCAGATTGCGGCTTAAACCTGGACCAGAACGAGTTCGAAAGGTAAACCCAGCTCTTCATCGCGCGTCTATTTTTAGCGACGACGCTTTATATTTTGCCCACGGAGATGTAAACAACGTCTTATTTTGGACTACATTTCTTCACAGAATGTTTTCAAATGCTTCAAAGTAATTCAAAGTCAACCGCACAATATAGAATTTCTGAATTAATAACAACACATTTCACTGAAAAAAATAATGATGTCTGCTTTCGCTGCGATAGGAAAACACAGAAAATGTATTTAAACTTAAACAAAAATTTAGCTTTCACAGTTTTGCCATTATTTTATTAGTAATTAAAATTTAATACGGTAAATGACTGTGAATCCTAATTGACCAAAATTTAATATCTGTCTTTAAGGCACTGAACTGGATGAAAGACGAACCGGTCGAGATGACAGCCAACGCCGGGTTAGAGTTCGAAATCGACGTGGAGACTCTGGAGACCGAGAGCGACGACCAGGCGGACTCCTCCAGTCGCCCCGGCTCTGCGCCGCTCGGCTCCGGTGAAGACGACGTCGACGGCCGCAGGAGCGATGACAACAAGTCGGTCTCTGGTGGCCCGTGTGTTGGGGACCAACGGAAGCTGAGCCGCACGCCCAAGTGCGCCCGTTGTCGGAACCACGGCGTGGTGTCCTGCCTGAAGGGACACAAGCGCTTCTGCCGGTGGAGGGACTGCCAGTGTGCCAACTGCCTGCTGGTGGTGGAGCGGCAGCGCGTCATGGCGGCGCAGGTGGCGCTGAGGAGGCAGCAGGCCACAGAGGTAGGCCCGCGGAGATGGAGCCTTGTGTGTGTGTGGATCAGTCTGGAGGGGAAATACACGACAACACACCGCCGTATTCATGTATATTAGCGTTAAGAGCAAATGTAAGTGCTTTAAACAGAAACGTTTTTGTCATTTTAATTCAAAAATGATAATATTAAAAGCTAATCTCCGATTAGCGTGTTTATCACTTGATAAAATAATCCATAAAGCTCTACGAAAATCGCAATATTATCATGACTTGTCTTGTGTTTAATTTTACAGTCAAGTTTTGGATTTTGATGTTTCCATACATATTTAACCTTTGGCCCAGGGCATGTTGTTAAATAGCTTCAGTAACATTTGACATGCGCTAATACGCTAAATGCTGTATGACAATTTATTATTATAAATATTAACAAATAATATGTGAATAATAAATGTGGTAAATGCACCTAAGAATATATACCATCATTTTTGTAGTCAGCCCATGATCGGAAATAAGGGATTCAAACGTATTATTTCTGTTTGAGATGATATTAATATGGCGTCAGTCAAACGCCTTTCACTCAAAAGTCATCTGTATTATGCCCTTATTTCCATATACACACAACCAATATAAAAATGACATGTGGTTTTGTGACACAACACAATGTCCAATGTTTTCAGTGCTGGATCCATTCACTTTTTTCTGATCCTCACTTCTCCCTGAATTAACACTCATGTTTTGTCCCTGCAAACTTTGGTTTATTTTTATTTTTATTTTACAACGATAGGAACAATGA
This sequence comes from Synchiropus splendidus, assembly GCF_027744825.2. Lineage (NCBI taxonomy): Eukaryota > Metazoa > Chordata > Actinopteri > Syngnathiformes > Callionymidae > Synchiropus > Synchiropus splendidus. The sequence continues at coordinate 8,192,934 of NC_071340.1, read as the reverse complement.
TTACTGCCAGATGAATATGAACAGCTTCAGTGTGTTTTAACGGTTCCATTTTCTATTACGAACAAATATATTTCCACTTGAGTGACTTGGAAATCTGTGTGTTTTGACTTGCAAATACAGCTGTCCAATAATGACCCGTGTCGGTGGTCAGATAATGATCGTACCAGATCATTTTGATTTCACTTTGTGGTGAAACTTTTGACGGATAAATAAATGACTCAAATAAATATGTTCAGTATTAAATACAATATATACATAGCATTAAACTCCTAAATGTACTGAATTAAATAAAGCAGATTTGCCTTTGCTGTCGTCGACTGGATCCTTTTCACTGTTTCAAAAAATCTTCCTGTGATGATTCTAGGAAAATTAAAATGAGTTTTTCCTCTTTTGCAGGACAAAAAAGGAGTAACCGGGAAACCAATTCCAACGGAGAGACGGGCCATTTATCAGAGGCACATTCGACCATCCACCATGTTGGCCAAAAGCATACTAGAAGGTAACACAAGTTCTCTGACTTGGCTTGCAATTACTGGGAATGTTGAAGTACTACACAGTAGTTTAGTGAACTTGATAAACAAAGGAGTGTTAATAGCTCCCAGGAGGGAATAGTTTAATGGTGTTTTATTACAAAGTTGATTAATAATAGCATTGCTGCCATATCAACAGCAACTTAATGAGCACTGGAAAGTGTTTATAAACAGTGAATGCAAGGCACAGAGTGATGTTTGACTCTTGTATTTTTTATTTAAAAATTAAGGTTTCAACATATTTCTTGCTGCACACCATGAGGCAAGACAAAGACAAAACACTTCCTACCTGAGACATATGAAACTTGTTATTCACCTAAAAACCTCTATCATACTCAGAGTCATATTTTAAAGTATAAATATGAATTGTGCAAACATAGGAGACTCAAATGAAAGGACTTAACATTGAAAATATGAATGGACTGGACTCATGTTTCGATTTTGTGACATTTGACCAACTGCATGACTTGATGTTCTCAGTAGCAGATTAACACTATTGTCAGTGACTTGTTACTTGTACTATGTGTTCACGACGTATATACAAGTGCACAGACACGCCCTTAAACCCTTGTCTGGCATCAGGCTGCTCTTCATACTATGTTGTTTAACATGAGTCATTTGATCAGTTTATCTGAGCATTTGAAGAATGTGATGATGCGGTTTAATGTGTTAGCGGCCCAAACTTGTGAGCAGTTGTTAATGCCCCGCATCTCCCGGGTTTTATCATCCCGATTTGGCCAATGTTTCTGTTTTATTTGCGGTTGTGTTTCGACTTTATGAACTAACTGTCAGCTCTTTTGTAATTGACAGGATACCGTCCTGTACAGACCGATCCATTCCTGGCAGCCAACCCGTCTCTCCCGCCGCCACTGAGCGATCGCATGAGAAAGAGAAGAGCCTTCGCTGACAAAGAGCTGGAAACCATCATGCTGGAGCGGGAGTATAAGGAACGAGAGCTTCTGGAGTCCAGCCCAGGCCCGGCCTCTCTGCTCTTCCCCAACGGCCTGGTCCACCACGCGGCAGAGTACAACTCCTACAAGGCGGCCTACTCGCCGGCTGCTCAGGTAGAGCAGCAGCCCGGCATTCTCGGCTCCAACTGCCTGGATCTGTCCATGCAGTACCCGGCTGCGTCTGCAAACGTTGAGCTCATCTCTTCCAACGTGAGCGTGGCTACAACTTTCCGTCACTACCCGCTGCCGTCTTCGCGAGGCGGCCTCGTGATGTGGCCCCGCGGCGCAGCTAATCTGGGTGACGCGCTGCTTTACCAGCAGTGTCTGTTCAACGCCACAGCTGTGCAAAATATGAAGCCAGGGTCGGTGTGGGAGCCGAAAGTGATGCCCACTGAGAGCCAGCCACCAGAGCAAGACGTCGCTGCGAAGCTAGAGGGCTCCAGAGCTGCCTCCCTGCAGGACTCCTCCCTGCCTCAACGAGGAGACCCCAAACACTCCGGTGCCACACAGCGAGAGTGCTCGGCCTTCTCCCCTCCCAAGAGAAGCTTCGGACAAACCTTCCTAAACAACTCACATTCCCAAACCTCCGGCCAAATCCTGAACAAGCTCAGTAAGGACGCTGGGAAGCTTTCCATGAAACTCAACTCCTTCCACTCACTCGTCCAGCACTCGCTCAGTGAGAAAACCGGCAGCACGCAAGAACTTAGAGCTCCATACTGCAAAGAAATCTTCGAAGAGGCAGCTCACAAGTTCAAGGACGACGCAGCCAAGGACGCGCTGGACTCCAAAATCACAGACAGATATGCCAAAGATTTCCCGGTCAAGCCGGTGGGGACGAAGATGGCCTCGAGCGACTCTTTGTCTTTCTCTGTGGAGGCCATTTTGAAGCGACCCACACCTGCCATGACCAGAGCATTCCATTAAGGACGACTGTAATTGCACTAAAGACCGTTTGGTTCTATCAGGGCACACGACCCAGCACTGCGTCTGACTAATCCAACCAGCTACTTGTAATATTTATGTACAGAATATTCAGATTTTACACGTGCATGTTTAATGACGTATGAACGAGTATTTAAACATTATCTCAATGTTTTCCTCTTGTTAATAAACTTTATATGAAACCACTCTTCATGTCGTCAATTATTTTTACACAACTATATGCAGGAATATTTACAATACTATCTATCTGTCTCATTATTATATCTCATTATCCATGGTGCCGCGTTGACCGTGACCATGGTGGCAGTGTTTGATATTAGACAGCCCACAAACAAGTTGTGCTCTTTTGTATTTATTAGGTGCACGAGACAGAATCTGAGTGCTCTTTACTTCGGGGGTTCAAAGCTCAAATATTTAATATCACTGCTGACAGAAGTCACATCTGAGGATTCAACATGGTAACAGTTTCCCCAGTGTTGGTAACTTGATATCAACCTATAACTCAGGCAGCACCATTATTGTTTTTGCTCCCACTCTCTCCAGGGTTACAGTGTGTGTGTGTGCGTGTGTGTGAACTGGTCTTTCAACTCAGAAATGTTACTCGGTCAAACTGAGTGAAGAACAGATTTCAGAGGATGAGTTACTCTTCTTTCCCCTCTACTGTATTTTAGATTATTGTCGCACTCTTTTCCTCAATCTTTTTTAATCTTTCCACCATTTTCATGCATGTGCTTTTCTATGTCAGAATGTATTTCTCTTCCTGTTTTTTATCCCCGATAAATTGCATTTTTTAAATTTGCGTTCATTGGATTTAATAATTTTCCTTTTTTTGGCGAGTATAAAGTTGACACATATTGAATACATAACCCACTCTAGCGACTCATCAAGTGCTTGAGAACCTGTGGCGTGTCCAGTCTGTGATGAAGTACTGCAAAGAAGATGGAGTTCACATATCACTGCAATTTATCAATGACAGTGGAAGTCCATTGTTCTATTCTGGCAGCATTTTAAATCAGTCATGCGGAGCATTTTGGTCGACTAAACTGGAATGACAACAAAAGCGAAAACAAATGTAACAAATGTGTTCGTACGTACGACACTCTGAAGTCTAGAACTGTGTGGGTTATATTGAACCAATATTTCATATAAGCTTCAAGATGGTTGCCGTGGGTGGAAATGTGATCCAGAAAACTTATAACAGTTTAGTATGAGTCCATCTGCAATGGACATGAGGGAGGGCTCCTTTTCTGATAGAGCAGGGATCAGCACTGTCTGCCATGGCAAAACCATACAAAGTCCTGAGCCTTTTTCTTCACAAAAAATGTGGACTGAAATAAAACAATACTTTATTATCGAAATATAATATTGTAAATTTCGGACAATAGAGCGCACCAGAATGTTACCTGCACCCGCTAAATTTAAGAAGGAAGCTAGATCTTGTAGTTAAGAAACCGGGGTCCAGCATGGAGACTGACTCATGAAACAAACATGGCAATATTCTGACCTTGAATCATGAACTCCTCGCAGCTTTTATTTACATTAAAGCACTCAAAATGCGCTGTTTTCGCCCATGTGTTCGAAGTTCTGACACCTCAGCCGGTCTCAGCTGCTGCTTCTCTTCTCTGCTCCTCCAGGAGATCGACTCTGTTGGCGGAGCTGCGGGCGAAAACAGCGCATTTGAATGCTCTAAGGTAAATATAACGGCTGTGATTTCATTGGTTTGACGTGATGAGGCTCAATATTTTGTCAGCATGATGCTCTTTAGACTGTAAAAATCCATATATTAGCCGCGTCGTTGTATAAACCACAGGGTTCAGAGCGCAACAAAAAAGTACCGGCTTATAGTCTGGAAATGACGCTTGTTGTGATCCTCCACTGTCAGAAAGTGTCTTTTTCCTGACATTTATCAGCACATCATCTCTTTGTATAAGCAACAAACACACTTGTGACCTTTGTTATGCGTCTTGCTGAGTCTTGAAACTGGAGACTGGGAGGACAGAATTCCCAGGCTGTTTTCCTCCGGTTTCTTCTTCCCAACACCTTAGCGTGAAGGAAAGTCACCAGAGTCTCTAAATGGCAAGCGACACCCGCGGCCCCTAAACAAAATGCTACTGTGTGAACTACAACTGTTGATTAGAGAAGGGGAGGGGTCCGCTAAGTCAACAAGTCGGTGCACTCTGCTGACATGTTAAATCTCACACTGTGAGAACAGAGCGTCAGGACTTCAGCAGATACTTATCAGCGGCCGTTACAGCAGACAAACACTCTCACCTTCTGCACAGCAGCCAACTGCTGTCTGCAACACACAAACACAATGAGAAGTATTCATGCTGCTCATGTCAAAGGACTCATTGTGCTGGTGTTTTACATAAATATTTGAGTCTTAAAGGTTGGCTAATTGTAATTGAGCTATTGTACATTGAACCTTTTGTTTCTGATGTGGAGAATATGAAGGAGCAATAAACCTGGACACGAAGCTAATTTGCTAATATCAGACAGTTTCTGCTGCACAATTGCTTTTTTTAGCGTGTTGTGTGCAGTATTTCAAATTGTGCTCTTTATTTAAAGCTGCTTCATTTTGTATATTAAAAAAAGGCCAAGAAAAGATTTTTCAATGGGACTTGATGGAGCTAACCAATGGCCATTTCCTTTCATCTCAACAAATCTGATAAAAGTCTACTGGCTGTTGAATGTTTCCTGGACCATCCTTTCGCATTCCTACGTATAACATGGTAAAACGCTGGTTAAAATGCAATCCCGATGATCGTCCACAGCTCTGACTGGACTTCTCTTGGGTCAGTCATAGGGGGTTCAGTTATCCTTGTGTGTCCTTTATAGACATCAAACACTTTCGCTTCATTTAACCATCCCACTTCTGATACCATTTGTAACAGTCATTTGAGAGACTTTTCCAATGTCCTTGTCTTATACTGAGCAACAGTGCAAGTATGCTGCCCTGCCAGGATTGGCTGGTAGAGCCGGAATTTTGTGCCTGCCTCTGCTGGGTTCTGTGTCATCTGATCAGCCATTGTTGTTACTGTAAGGTTACTGTGAGGCTTTTACACTGCAGACTCTGCCCGGCGGACCACTTCTAGAGTCACCCTTTGCTATGACCTCTAAGTCAAAGGCTGTGTTCTGGAGGAGGCCGTCATCAGGCAGGCAACAATGCAGTCTCGAGCCTGAACATCCGCTTGAACATCTGCACCATATTTCTCTGTCAGTGGCAAAAATGAGGAGTCATTACCAGCCTCTGGACGTGAATAACCAACACATACTCACTCCATGGCATCATGTATTGAAGTTTGCGTCCTATACTGACGACTATTGAGACATCGACAGCATGACAGACGTAGGTTGGGCTTAGGATAAGCCATGGGATGGCGCTCTAGTCATTGTATGTTGAATAATGTGCCAGATTTCTATATAAAGTCCATCGAAAGTCTGTGCATTTTAGTCACGATGACTTTCAGTACCGTCACTAAGGAGGAGAGCCATGTAAGGGGTTCGAAACAGCAACTGACATCCAGTCCCCTTCAGTGAAGAGAGTTTCAGCAACTCGAGTGTGGTGGTCTTTGCACTGCGTGCTGCGTGATCCACACTTCAAGCTATAGTGAAGTAAAACTTCATAGTGCATGATGGAGCATGAGGTCCCGCGCAAGGCTAGATCCATGGCGTCCTGCCTAGAACGCTATGGAAGGAGGAAGTTCTCTCAGTCCACTGAAACACCTAACATTCTATGCTGAAGGCTGCCTTTTTCATCAGTATAGGATGCAAAAGTCCACTTTCCCAATGTCCATCTATGATGTCATGGGAGTCAGGATGGGTTGAAATAAGATCTTTCACGTCACGATTTAAAGACCGTCATCTTAGAGGGAGATGCTGCAGCTGTAGACATGAAGTCATGACGGACCTCTGCCATGGTTTTCTCCACTCACCATTAGTGAGCCAATTTGCATCTTCTTTGTTGTGTTGCAGTGTATCAACAGCTCGATAATTTGAACTGCTTCTCTACATGTCCACCATTCGCACTAAACACACACAGGCCGTCTCTCTCTCTCTCTCTCTTTCTCTCTCACACACAGTCATCTGTAAACCCTTGTCCAGGTGTGGAAACCAACCATCCATCCCACTGTTGCCGTTGTCACGCCAGTCACTCCCAACCAATCCGATACGCTACAATCCTTCACACATTAAGCAGCGATTAAGCACCGCAAACCACACTCGCCCACATTGACTGAAATAATCACACGCTGGCTTATTTTGACGCTGGAAATAAATGGCACATGCCATGTTTTGCATGAGTGACCAGCCGGCGTGACGGCTTGGGTAGGATCCCTATTCATTTTCATTTCCATGTTGTGCCTTTCCATCCCCACCAGCAGCAGCAGGGAATGGAGCGCAGGCCTGCGCCTGCATTTTTTCCCAGAACCTTGTAATCCAATAACAAATGTGTAGCGTCCCGACTCCTTGACAAGTAGCTTCCACTTAAGTGCCAGGATGACCAGAGTGACAGGTCTGATGGCAGGCAAAGCTGAAAAGCCTTCAAACAAGCAGTGGCCACTATCGTTTCCTCATGACAGAGAGATAAAAAACACAATTCATTGCTGTCAAATCTTAGAAAAAATAAGAGTTTGGTTATGATAAAATGGGGCACAGGAGTGGCTCCACACTGTTGCTGTAGATCAAGCAGTTTCCATTTAGGACAACATGCTGCAACAAGTTCAAGTCAGGAAAGGGAAGCGCTGAGTTGTCGCGAATGAACTGTCATTCTTGCTGCATCAATGTTTCATTTCATGTCAGCATAACCTGAGCCGGCAACAGAGCGCTTGGGAGAGTATCGTGGACTTTGGATCCAAACACATCAACAGTTTCCTCTTCTATTGAGACTTTGCTGTGTCCCACCTAATACCATTAGGATATTACTATTTTTAATGAGAAATATATTTTGAAATATAGATCCCAAATTATGCGTATGCTCATGACCATTGATTCTTACAACAGAATGATTGCTGTTTATTTGCAGATGTTATTAGGATCGAAGAGAAAGCAAGGTGAAAAGTAAAATATATGGCGCAGTGGATGAAACACATCTGACTGCCATCTATTGTCCCACTCAGACTTACAACAGGGGAACCAAGTCAAGTCATGTAGCGTGGCCCGCAAGGGTGGTGTTGCGGTCAAGACAGTGACCAGACCAGAGCATACAGAGACCAAGACGAAATGAGACCAGAAGCACAATGGCACACAGACACCGACACATCCGCTTTTAACTGCAAAAGAAATAGTAGTTCATTTTTCAAAACTTACTGCTCATTGGATTCTATTCTCTGGTCTCAACACAGTCTTGACTACAACACTACACAAGAGCGTCATAGTTTTGAATTCTACGACTCAGCTGTTCGATGCCATGACCTACGGAGAGTACACTGGTCAAGCACTGACTTTCAACATGGCATTTTATTATGCCGATGTTCCAATCACATACAAGGTGGCGCAGAAAGGATCTTTTGTGGATCATTGCACCTGCAGAACAATGTCTCACTGTATTTGTCCGTTTACAGTTGAGAGGTTTGTTTATTTCTCTTTCAGGAGACGCCTTTATATACATAGATTACAAGGACGTCACAAATTAATTACAAATATCCATATTTCATCTGGCTCTTCATTTGTTATCTATCCTGGATGTGTTGTGGAAGCCAGTTGCTAATACCCCAGAATCCTAGTACACGTTCAAACAAGGTATTATCTTTTAATCCAGCACTGTTTGAGGAATGTTGATTGAAGGAAAGAAAGACCAAAAGTCTTGCCCTGAAACCAGCCCCAGGCAATAACCGACCAGGAGCTTACAATGGGACTTTGTGGGTTTGGATCAACAAAGTCAACCTCCTCCTACTGTGGATACACAATTCATTACTTTTAAATGGATGAGCTCCAATCATCCAGAGTTGATCATGATCCCATTCTGATGGAAACTGGAACTTGTTGTTTCCTTCCAGCTTTATGCAAAACTAACAAAGGAAACTGAGCTTCTCTATTCTTTTGCCAACCCTCACCACAACAAGTCCTTCAGTTTAACCTATATTGATCACCCTGTGGTCACATCTATCCACCTCTATCGCCTCATCTCTGAACCGCATTGATCGTCTTTTACTTCTCCTTTTTCCTGCTATATCAGTCTCTGACATTAATTCTCCAACTGAATCGCATCATTACATGACTGCTACACCGATTTCATCTCTTGAAACCGTCAACAACAGCCCGAGGATCTTCCTCTCTGACTGTTCTAAGTCGGCTTTCTCAGACTCTACACTGTCTCAAATGAAACAAGCAGAACCCATTGATACAGTCTTCAGAAACCTAAGTGGAGAAATTGTGCACTTGGCTATTTGGTATAAAAACATACACCCACCGCGCCCCTCTTTGGCGGATCAGTTTAAGACTTGGCACTGACCACTACTGTCCAGTAAGGCTTCCCTTCCACTTTAGCTGCCACTCTTCTGTCATACAGCAGCCTGACATGCACACTCCTCCTCGCCCCTTGAACTCTGCCCAGTCAATCAAGGCACTTTCATGCATTTACTTCTCACTTTGCGTGATGAATTTGGAGTTCAGTCCCCGCAGAAGAGCACAACTAATGACTGCAGGTGTGATTATGGGGGATGTAGTGGAGGCTGACTTGACATGGCAACCCCTAAGTTGGGTAATATTGAGGGAAGAATTGCAACTGATCGAACGCAGATTGTGATCTAATCTCAAGAAAGAATGGAAGTCTTGTTGCCTTGAGAGATAACAGTCACCCTCTGAGGCGGTGACAAGAACCGGGTTAGTGACAATGGTGTAAGGTGGTGCTTTATCAAACCTACCGCAGTAAACCACCTCTATACATAAACTGAGTTGGATATAACGTTTAAAAATGTTTTGTTTTCTGGGCAAACTGATTTGAGTCATGTCTGGAGTGACACTAAAAGAGTCTTCAAGGCGCTAAGTAAGCCGACTCTTCCCTGGTCCATAAAGCAATTAACCTTTTCAGCACCGGTGCCCCGAGGCAGACAAGTGAGATGTCCTGATGTGGTCTGGTCCGTGTGTACAAGCTTCAGCCAGCGTCACTGAGACGTCTCCCTCATTTGCAAGACGAAGCTACTTGAAGGTCTGGCTCGTCTCTTCTGGGCTCAGGTTTTGAAACATTCACGCATGGATCAAGGAGAAAGGCAAATCCAGCCACCTGGACTCAGAATGATTGGCACATTTGCAAGTCTATGCAAAAAGTCGGTGCTCGCTGCTGAGGAGAAGCTTTTCAGAGGAGGACATGGCGATTAGTTCCCGACTGCTTGTTGACAAAGCTTATAAAAGTTGATGATGAACATGCTTGTTATGGCAAGAATTCCCCACATGATCCGAACAGGCACAAATGGAAGGATACATTCTTCACCTGAGCCTTCAGTGGGAATTTGCCAGTCTAACTATCCATGTAAATTGTATGGAAAAACGCTTTGTGTTGAAAATATAGCAATCCTTTGAGATGTGGAGTCACGGCGAGCGTCTGCACGCCGATGTTATTTTTGTCACAGCGTGTTGTCTTTGCTACTTTGCTCTAAAAGTAACACAAAAATGTAGGATTGTCCCTGTCGCTGTAGCCCCGCTTCATGCAGAGCTGGGTGCAAATGGCGCAGCTGTAACTTTACTAAGACAGTGATAAATGACCGCAGCACCTGGCCCACACTCACTTGAGTAAACACCACGATTGCCAAAGTTAACACTTAGCTGCTCTGATTTGCATAGGGCCATAAGAGAGTATTCAAATGTGCAACTCTTGTACGTTCATAAGCTCTCGGGGGCAAACAGAAGGTCCATGTTGTGGGCCATAAATGCTGGACTGTTGCATGTGAATGTGATTATGCAGTTAAACAATACAGTTATGATAGGAAGCGTTCACATTTACAAGCACACACACACATAACAATAATCGTGCCGCTTTTGTCCAGGTTTTGCTCCATACCGACGGATAGAGAGTGCCCCATTATCTTGTGCGAGAATGTTTGCAGTCTGGTTTTCAGAGTGAATTTGTCTTGAAAATCAGCTCTGAAAAGAGTTCAACAATTGTAAATGTTAAACATTCAATATTTACGAGCAAAAATCTTAACGTGTGTGTTATAATTCCTGACTAGGAACGGGATACCGTAAAAGACGATGTGATCCGACAGAGACCGGCTTCAACCACTGGCTTCTATATTTGACACAGCATAGCAAAAACGAAATCCCAAATCCCAAAAGAGTGTCACTTTTGCTGTCGCCATCATGCTACTCAGCGATGCCAGGTTGTCAACACGTGACGCTGTGGAGCTTGAGGTGCAGCACCTTTCTGGCAGCTGTCTTAAAACCGGCTGAGCCAAAATAAACAGATTTTAAATCAAAATGCTTCGGTAAACTTTAACTGTAAACTTTTAACTTCTCTTCTTGTATTGTTAAAGTTACAAAAACAATTACTTTAAGGGCTGTTCTGTTAAACACAAAAAGGTACTAGATAGTCTGAAATGTATCAAATAAAGTTTCATAATCTGAAGTAAACGTCTGCTCCACGCTGCTGAGCATGCAACAAAAAGATGTTTCCTGTGACTCCCGACCAAAAAGTTCATTCAAGGTAGCATCAAACAGTCTGAACTTTTGCTCAATCAAGATGTTTTGGGTCGTTTTCATGCGCTCCAGGTTCCTGGTCCTCACATTGTTACCCAAATAACAAGTGACGTCAGCCGAAAAGTGCTGACCCAGGAAGGTTTTAACCTTGGAGTTGGTGCGACGGGCCGTGTTGCCAGTGTGAAACTTTGCCTGTGTTTAGTCAACACAGCCGCTGCTATTCTCGCTGTTTTCATATCAACACCTTTTGTTTCCTCGACAATATAGTGTGAAGAAACTGGTTTCTATTTCTTATTGGCATTGTAACGTTTGGAAGGGCAGTTCCTCTGCAAGTTGTGCACTGAAGAGGATTTTTATATTGTCAGCTGACAATGTTTCAACATGAAATGTGAATAACTTTTTTTTCCCCTTTCACTTTTCAATGTATCATAGACATCTGCCAGTGAGGTGGGCAATGAGGCCATGCCTCACCTAATATCAGGGAGAGGAAAAATGGTAATAATGTATATAATGTATGTAAGTTGCTTTCCATTGAACATTGGAATTTTCGCATTCAAATGCAGTGCATAGACATCATGGTGGGCTGGTGCTAAAGCCAAAAAAAAAGGGGTGCCCTTTTTTTCATGAAATTCTTGTTCTTCAGGACAAGCCCAGAAATCTGACCTCGCAAAACACAACATGTATGTCACATGAATCTCTGAATTAGTCAACTATAATGTGTTTAATGCAATAAAAGGATGTTGTCCATGTCAGTTCAATATCAGATGGGGCAATCCCACAAGATCCTCATGAAGTGCATCGATACTCCAGGTGAAGGGGATCGCTCAAACACCATGTTTACCTGTCTGACGTTACATGTTGGACGGGCTGTTTGCTGCTCTGGGCAGCATGAGGAGGAGAGCTGCGGGCTTGAGAGCGCTGTGTTGCAGGTGAGGGACAGATTCTCGCTCTCACTTAAAGAAATGCCCTGTAAGATGCCAAAGTGACATTTGGGCAGAATAGATTATAGACTTTGTTTCTGAAGAATATAACAATTAAGAAAAAATGGCTCCAGAGGGGAAACTTTTCTCCAGCTGGGAGAAATGGCTGGCGCTCAAGCATGACTATCTATCTGTCTATCTGAACCTGTTCCGCCGTGATTTGAACTGTGAGAAGAGATGTAGTGAGGCCCAAGCAGCTGGAAGGGGCTCAAGTCCCGCCACGACTCCAGTTGGAATAAGCAATACCGCTTTTTACTGGATGCTGGACTAGGTGATAACTATCCTTCCAGGTCTTACGGTGTTCCAGGTTCTGGTACAACACATCAGGTTCTGTCACAATACACTGTCGCCTGAGACTGGTCCACTACGGAGTGATCAGAGCTGAGTCTGGGTTAGTGTTATGGTTTAGGTCCTTCAGCAGCCACTACGGTGTTCTATCGGTTCAGCCACAGCCAGTGCCTGCTTCTTACTGTGGTATCTGCATGCCATCTGCTGTTTTTTCCCGTACACACCATCAACTCCACATTGAAAACATGTCAGTAAAGCTCCACGTCTGGATGCGGGTCGGCTGAGTATGTCCCCTTGGATCACCCAATTCTGGGCTGCGTTTGGTCTGCATGCCATCCACTTCTCACCGTCCTGGATGAAGGCTGTTGTTAAGTGGTGATTCCCATGTCCTCCAGTGCGGCATCTCGGCACTTGGTTGTGGCACTAAGTACTGTATATTTACCTTGGGTAAGGATGGTCTTGCAAGCTGAATAAAAAGACAGACAGAGAGAAGAATGATGAAATAACATGTTGAACAAGAAGTCAGGACCACGCCAGTCATATGTCTTATAAGAAAAAATATTAAAGGAATTATGGAAAAATAAGAGACATTTTTTTTAGCACTAACACTAAACCAATATAATGAGAAAATGTTTATTTCTTAATACTCATTCTTCACCCCTCACCTCAAGTGTTTCTTCCCAAAGACAAATTCAATATCAGGTCAGCGGAAGAAATCCAAACCCGGTGAAACCACTGCATTCGTCTCCAGCTGTAAAGTTTAACTGGACTTTTCTTTCCTTTACAGGACTACATGAAAGTGTTTTAATGAGGAACCTGTGTGACACCCAAAGAGAAGTGGACACTCCACTCATCCATACATCACCTGTAAGTCAATCTTTGGGCATGACAGAGGAGAAGTCTTTGATCCACCATTCTCCTGCACAGCCAGGGAGAACTGCTAAGGTGTTTGAACACCTTTCTAGTGTATGTCCAACTGGAAGCCGGTGCAGACCCTGGACATGTTGACCTAGGCTTCCCATAGGAAAAGTCTGGGTGTTTGCTACGGCTGCTCCATCCACAATAGAGGGTGGGTTGATGGATGGATGGAAAATATCAATCTATGTTGGTACTTGCAGCGTAAAATGAATGCAGGTACTAGTGCTTAAGACACAAGTTCTTGGTGCCCAATCATAATAAAAATCTAAAGACTTTCAGTCTGTTATTCCATCTGCAAGGGGAGGTTGATGTTAGATTTCAGCAGGCGCAGCTCTGAAAAAAAGCTCTGCCTTCCTGACATCAGTTGGAAGAAAAATGTCAGAATCTGACAGACTGACTTCCTCTCTGCACAGATGCATCATCTCGAGACGGCATTTAATAATCATCACGGTGCCGAATATTAAGAGTGAAACCGTATCCCTCGTTTCCTGTTCAGCAGGACATTAAAAAAAGGGCTTGATGTGGTTGAGATTTGGATTCACACTCACACTCATTAATGGCACAGAGAGTAAGGCGGAACATTCCCCTGCTAGAGCAGGAAGTCGTCCCGGTGCTTTGTGACGACTCCGACTGGACGGGTTTTTCCAGGGACAGAACAGATTGATCAAAGCTGCTATTGAACAGAAGAGGGAACAGAAAATAGCGAGTTAGGCGAAGAAAAGATTGTGGCGGTGCAAGGTCGTGCGTCTCTATAAAGTGCTCCACCTGCAGGAGATTTATCAAACGACACTATGGATGAAAGCAGGGGGTCCTATAACATGTGCAAGTCAGCTGCTCGTCTTAAAACTCACTTTCTTCTGCCCTGAATAAAAGCAGCTCAGTAATGGAAGGTGAGATTTATGCACAGGAAAAAAAAGAGCCTATTTCTTTGTGGTTGGTTTTTCATCTGAGCGACTGTGTTCTCTCCATTGATGTAACAGAATATACATCTGTGACGGTAATGACCTCAGTGGTTTGCATGTGGAACAACTTCCCAGAGTCTTGACCTTCAGAAACCTGCCGCTGTGGTCAAACATGTCTGCACTTCGACTCCATCATAACTGATGTGTATAAAAAATGACCCGAGAGGAATTAAAGAACACAGACAGTAAATATTCACTTCCTCTGGGCCTGCGAGCGAAGCGTGGACAGCTGAGCTCTCAGTTTGGTTAACAGTGAGGGGAACATGGAACAAAGCTATAATGTACCAGACATGCTCAATTGCCAATGCAGACTTGAAACAAGGGTTTTAAAAAAGAACCTTTGATGCTGAGGGGAACTCTTAATGAAGTTCTTGACCTTTCACCCCAGATATGGCAAGAGTAAAGGCCCTTGTCCACAATGCTCTTTTCCAGCAGAGACTGGAAACATGACACTCAGTGATCGAGTCGACATTCAACTGCATATTTGTTTGCGGTATCATCCCTCATGGGATAAATTTGGGCCCTTATATGCAACTATCTTTGCCAGAATAAAAATAAATTCATGATTTATTGAGGGCAGCAACTGGGAATTAAAGAATAAATATGAGCTGACTTTGACGTGTCATATTGAGGCTCATAACAAATAAGAATAAAACTCAGTAAAACATCTGAACAGTCAGAGGAAAACGCTCCGTCAGATTTCTTATCTGCACCTGTCGAGGTGGATAAATCCCAACAACCCTCGCTACCACTCAAGGCCAAACTGTTTAATATTATTCTGTCACCATGAGGGGAGTTGGGACTCCAAACAGGCAGCAGCTCTGATTTCAACCTCCAGATTTGCCCCATTTCCCCACAGAAGTGCAGGTGAGAGTGGGCCGCCTCTCGCTTTCTCTAAACACCCGCAACAGCTGCGGGCTTTACAAACCAACACACAATATGAAAAAAGAAATAACATGATCTGACTACCGTCATCAAGGCAGGCACGACTCGGGACGTGGAACCACGAAGACTTATGTGGATTAGGTTCAAGCTGTGATGGCATTAATGTTAGTCTACAGTAGCTGAAGCTTAAAAGGAGCCTCAGAGTCGGGTTTTAGACATAAGAGTAACAATGCTTTCTCAATACCGACCAATCACCAGGACCAAAGCAGAGTTTCAATACCTAGATACACACATCCTTCTTTGTCTATTGCCATTTCCCGTTGAAAGTTGCCACAGCAACTCTGCCTTTTCTACCTTAAACTATCTTGAGACTCCCAAATAAAACCTGCCCTCTTGATGTCCTTCTTCGTAATAACATGTATTATTAATTATTACGTATTTTATTTGTTATAGATAGATACATATAACCCTTTTACTACTCAACTACTGAATAATTTACTAACTGAATGGATCCTATCATAACAATAATAAGAATAATATTTAGCATATAGGTTGCATCCTACAATCCTTACATTTTCAACAAATCTTGTGAACAAATTGCCAATTTCGAACAAAAGAATTGAATATATGAATTATATTTAAGTATACGTATACACCATATCAAGAAGCTCACATAACCTTCAAAGCATGCACTAGTGTGTGACTCTGAGGTTGTGGGGTCCACCGCAATAATAGCATGAGCACAAGCCCCAGTCCACTTGTTTCTGGAAATCTGGATCATTTTTTTTCAGAGGATTCTAGATTCTGGATTCTGTAATAAGTAATATGATGAATCAATTTTAAATGCAGGGATCAGGATAAAAAATGCAATTCTATCACTCCACTGTAAATCACAACAGCCAGTTGCTAAAACATTTGACGTCATGATGTCAGAAATGTTTTTAATAATGATCTCGACGGTAGCCAAACCTGATTTCTTGCCTCCAGCTTCCCCACAGGAAAACGTCTTATACCTAGGGTCATGTTAGTTGAGCTAACTGGATTGAGGCAGACAACGGCCTGTAAGGCTTCAGCTAAGCTCTTGGAGGACTGCTCATGAATTGGACTAAAAATCCCAAAGGAAATCATAAAAGCAGTTTCCTCTCCCGCCGTTAGAGTCCCACCTAAATGATAGCTCCATTAAAAGTGTCCACATTCCTCCACAAACGTCCGACTTTAACAATCCAATTTGAGCCATTTTTACATCGCACCAGGATACGCTGTGGTATTGTTTGGAAAAAGACTCAAACGGGACCCTTGAGAGCCACAACTCTGGCGATTTCCTCAGAATTGACGAGAAAAGCGAGCGTGAGTAACACTTGGACAATGTTTAAAAAGGACAGTTAAGAATTTTGAATTCTGTCTCGCTTTGATCGCACTGCTTGTAACAAAGGGGAAACTCTCCGGAGGTTTGGATGACGCAAAGCTCGTGTTCTTCACCGTCTCTCGTCATCGCCATCCCAAGCGTTGGTCTGGTAACAACATTTACGACTTTGCTTTATTGTTTCTCTTGCTCTTGTTAAGAGAACGGCACTGACTGTGTTAAAGCCTCAGATGAAAGAACACTTCCAGCTGATGATTCACTCAGTCCACTGGCTCACTGTGTAACATCCTCCACCGTGCACTGTACTCTCCTGCCATCTTCCCAAATACACCAGGGTCAAAGGTCAATTCATTAAATCTCCGGGGTCATCGACCTCCCAAGGTAACTGGAACCTTCACGTCTCGCCAAAACTGGACACTTCATAGGATTTTATGTCATTGACACACACAGACAGTTTAAACTGCTGCATTACAACATGTTATCATTCAGAAGGAGAAAAAGATCAAGCTATTAAGAAGGAAAAATTAAATTGTGCTGATGTAGCAACTGAAAAGGACTAAATTGGATTTATATATATATATATATATATATATATATATATATATATATATATATATATATATATATATATGCTTAATGGAATGTTTCAAAAGTATATAATAAAGGAGTGTATTAGCCTATGAAGGTGCGAGCGGTTGCCATGGCAACATTCATGTTTACTCTTTGGATGAGGTAAAGCAGGTAGGTGAGCCCACATGGCAACAGGGTGGTCCTCAGAGGGCCGAGTCCTTATAAAGATACTGAAGGTGCCCAGCCCTTTAAGCTTGATGACCCAAACACCTGGAGCTCATTGTCATGAATGTAAAATGAGTCAAGGTGTTTTTAATCGACGGCCAGTCAAGTGGTTATCATTTCAGCCTTCAACCCTCATATGTTGGTTCTGATGAAGACCAAGTCGCATTTAACTATCAAAGATGAGGATCTTCTTCCACTGTTTAATATCTCAGGTTTGACTTTGATCAAAAGTATTTTTCTTTATTTTTCCCCCACTTTGGTCAGCTTTAAAATCAATTTAAGGGTATATTTTATTTACTTTTATTTAAATTTTTATTTTACGTGCCATTATTGAATATCAACATTTTCCAAGGTTTGACTGGCAGCGATGACGTAAAGTATCATATCCGTTTCTACAACGGAGAAGAACAGAAATGTACATATGTCGAAACCAACTCAGCAGTTGGTCAAAATGTGAGGCAAACTTCAATTGTTAAATACGAATCAATCTTACTTACTGCTGGTGCCCTGTAGTTGTTGCTAACATGGCTGGTGTTGTAACTGGACATGAGCTCTTTGAAGAGGAAATAACACTCTCAATAAGCACAAAAGGGGCCCCACAGTCACAAACTTCACCAGCCAGTTCTCTACAGGAAACCCCGGTGTGCGTTGATTTAAAAAAAAAAGGGAAAATAAACTGTTGTAATCGAATCTATGAAATCTTACCTGTAGTAGAATCACAATATAATTCAAGTTGTCTTACACATATCGGGATAAAATGTAGTCTGAGCAAAAGCATATGGTCCCAGCTCCAATGTTGAGAAGCTCTGGAGAAGCACGTGTTTTGCTTAGGTGTTATGTATATCTCATGATTGCACAGCTGCTTAAATAATGTTTCTAATATTTCAAACACTAAAATACATGGAGTGGATGGAACAAAGGGAGAAGCAATCCCTTCTTACCTAACCTTCTTGACTTCAGGCTGGCGCACGCTCAGTTTGACCCATTTATGTCAGCTGAAGTGTTGTCCTGCGACAAGTATGACAGTGACTTGTAATAAGAATAATGACTTCACAAAAGCTGCCAGAAAGAACTTTGGACTCACAGGTTCAGTTTTGGAACCATCAGGAGGCATGATACAAGTTTAACCTGAAGCCTGCTGAGGTCTGTAGTGAAGTCCTACAATGCAATGTCAAACATTCCATCTAGTGCCAGGTTAAGTTCAAAGTTCATCAACTTTTAGATTGACTCAGAATCTCGAGAATGAATTTATTTTCCCTGGTGGTCAGCAAGAAGGTCAGTTAGATTTCAGCTCAGGCAACCCTCCGGGTGGACCTTTCCTTGTGCCTGCGTGGGCTTTGGCTGGGCACTCCGGCTACTTCCCACAGCCCAAAACCATAGACATGTTTAACTGATAATGCTGTGTTGCCCATGAGGGTATGTACTGCAAGATGCAACAAGATCAGGGTTTTCCCCTCTGTTCACCCCAAACATCTTGGATGAGAGGTCCAGCTACTCATGGCATGAATGAATGGAAGAAGTAGAATCATTCACAGTTTTAATGAAGACACAAAAGTCAATCATTTCAGTAAAATGAAATACTCGACACTTGAGTGAAGAAAAAAAAAAAAAAAAACATCCACCAGTATTACACGTCTTTTACATACGCCAAGCCAACGGGGCATTTGCCCAACGGAGCTCATCACATTTCTTATTAGATCAATTTAAAAGGCAGATTTATGCAAAAGGAAGGCTTGGAAAATGTCATAGCCGTAGGATACTGTTACATAAACTCAGAAACCAACTTTTTTTAGATGTAAAGTCCCCAAAAATGTGCCCCTTCTGTCTGTCTTCTTAAAATAAAAAGGTTATTTTAATCACTTATTTTATTACTACAAATAAAACTCTAGAAACTGAGCCTTCCAACAGCTATTTTTTGTCTTGGCCAAGACACGTTTATAGCATTAAGACTATGTCTAATACCAGGAAAAGTTAAAGTTAATATGTAAAACCAATCAAACATTTTTTCATTTCAATTGCTAGGATTATATGCACTACATTTTTAACAGAAATTGTGTGAAGTACCGATTGATGTTTTAAACAGCTGCAAAATTGTTCCACGGAGCTATCAGTTAAAAACCCAAGAATCAGGTTTGTGAAGTAAAAAATATAATTGTGCCAAAAACAACGGATAGGCCAACGGGACCTGATCAAATAAGTTACATTCCAGCCGACACATGTGTCCCTGCAGCCTGACATAAAAGCGAAGGTGTAAGTCGATGTCCGTGACCTCGCATAAACACTTGCAGTAAAAGTTAACAGAGGATTTAAAACTCTGCTGCTCCTTGATGTGGCCTCGCTGATGACCGACACAGATCTGCTTCTCCCGGCGGAGACCAGCTGCTAGTGCGGCTACTCCGCTGTGACGCAGCTATTTCCGTGCAAACAGGTTACAATAGGAAGAGGAATTCTCACAAAGCGGTAAAGATCTCAAATGGTGGATCTGGAATCTAGATTGGAACTTATAAAACCAAGCATGTTATCTCGGCAGGGGTTTTCGTGGTGTGGAAGTGGTTTTCCACACAGATACAGTAGGATGAACACTACTGTACACAGCTCAGACTTGGACAGTCCAACATGCTGCTCTTAGAGTTAATCTTTTGTTCTTTTTTTTGTCTATAAAAATGTGGTCTCACATAAGACGCAACAATGCGAACAGAACCATGGAATAAATCCACAATAATCTAAGTACAAAGAAATAAAAACACTCAGTGACGATGATCAAACACACGCTCGTGGTGACAGCCTAAGGCACGGGTTACAAACTGGTCCTCAGAGGGCCGCGGTGTGTGCAGACCCTTTTGTGGACCCTGGCCAAAGGTCCAGTCTAAGCAACGGTACATAACATGGTCAAAAACTCACACATGGGGAAGAGAGAAGAATGGGAGAGGCAGAAATACAGTGGCTTTATGGATCACTTAACTATAAAAGCTCAAGGATGCAAACATGAAGAGAAAACAGAGCGAGAACAAACAAGCTCCACATTGTCTGCACTGTCGATCTGGCACACACCTGAGGGAGAGAAGAGGGCTTGTAACAGGTGAGTTGATGGCAGGTGCGCGTCATCTCCGGCACTCTCTGGGAAAACAGAGGGAGAAGTGATGAGCGACAAAAAATAAAAATAAAAGCTAAGCATGACAGTCCTGTCATTGTGAGGAGAAATATTTGGGCCTGAACTAGCCTACTCTTGTGGCTCAAGTGTCGGTTATATTGGGCAATATTATATTGGAAAAGCTTTTTATACAGTATTGGAACCATTGTGAATGACTTATATGTAGTAAAAGGCAGAAGGTGAAGATTGTTAGAACGACCTGTAAAGCATGTTTGGTCATACTGTGCTCAGCTTGCGCTCTTATACAGAAACCCAGTGAATAAATCAGATGAGCGCTCCGTCTTCTCCTGAAACCATCCGTCCTTTTGTTCTTTTTTTGTTCACATGTGCCCGATATATCAGAGCGGCTTTATCGCCTTATCCCTTTGTTTATCATCTCCCTGGATAACCATGTGGAATCCCCATCTCACCCGCTCCCTCCCATCGCTGAACCCACTTTTACAAGCCACCAGTTGCCGGGTCTAATGGGTTGCAGCAGCAGAGCTGGTAGCACACATGATATCTTGAATGTAACAATCAAAAAGGCATGCGAGATTTTGGTATTTCCGTCGGCCTACAGAGGGACGTCCAGCTCCAGAAGCAGTTCTTTAAATAAGAGACAGGAGGGAGGAATAAACAGAGAACTTCAAACAAGGAACATCTTACTGCCATGTGTCACCGGCATTGAAGATATCTTCTGCAGAATAGGTTAATATGAGCCTCAAAATGTAGGTTATAACTTCCGTCAACAACTGGCACGAGTGGCTGGAAAAGAAAAATAAAACAATAATATTATATCCACTAACATCAAAAATATATGCATTTATTAACAGCAAGGTCATTTGCTTTATACTTTTTCTTGGTGGAAAGTGAATGATTGCCTGCCGCCTTGTTTTAATAATCATAAACTTACACGTCGACCAAAATGTTTCTTTCAATTTTGGAGAGATAAAGCACATGTTCATGTTTCAATTTGTCTGAGGCCCCTTGAGTTTCTGGTCGGCTTTGGTGCAACACGTGTGCTTAATGTAAAGCAAACTCCTCACTGCCTGATGCCTTTCAGATGTGTCTGCTGCATATGAATCCTGCAGCACATGCGCCTTCGATTATAAAATAATCTCACAGAAGGTATAAATAAATCTTTAGCGGTTTCCTTTAATTCCACTGACGCCTGATTTATACCTTTCTTCCTTTGGAGATGGGAAGTAATTAGAAGCATGTTTGTGGAGGAGATACAAGCAAACCGTCACAGCTTGTTGGCATTGAAGCAACAATTGATGTTTGCTTTCCTTTCTTTTGAGCAGAAAGACACTCTGAGAAGGTAGAGCTCTGTCAAGCAGCTCCTTTGCTGAGACCTTTGACACACACACAGTAGACTATCAAATCAACAATCTTGGCTCCCAAATCACTGCATATGCTCAATTGAAGTTCCCGCACCAACTGAAGAATGGTCATTGAAGGTATGGAGGATCTTGAAAAATGCTTTGAGCAAGCTGTAATTCGCCTTTGTCGAACCCCATCTTTTCTGCGCAATGTTACATACGGTTCTGGATATGGGCGGAGCCTTCTGTCCGTGCTCTGCGTTCATGTCATCTATATTTCTTCTTGTTTCCACAAAGCGTACGGATACGGACCGGACAGAGCAGTACCATTGTGTTGTGTTGCCCGATACGTAGGTATTTGTCATTGGCATTACTTTTGACTCTGGACTCCTCCCTCAGTGGCTATATTGGTGATGGTGTCACTACATATGATGAAAGACATGAGACAGTGACCAACTACACATTTGAGTGTTTCTAGCATCTCTGCTGTCACTTGCTACATACTCCATCGACCCTGGCAAGGGAGTAGTCTGTCAAGTATGGAATTCAATTAGATTTTAGTTCTTCCTAGATTCTGGTCTGGGAAAATAAATGTGAGGTTTGTGACAGGCTTCTGTGTCCCGCAGCATGTTTGTGTTCAGTTGTTTGCTGCTCCTTATGATGAAAGAGTTGAAGATTTTCTGTTATTTAGAATACATTGGAACAATTGAGATCCACTCTGTAGTCTGCAGGTGTTGCTGTGAAGTGATGATTTTTGGGGAGAGGGCAGAGACCGATTGGGTCGTGACATCATTGCTTCAAAACGTTGCAGACCAGCTGTCCACTCAAGTATCCGGATGTTCAATACAGAACAGGGGCATACAATCGATTTTGTCACGGGTCAAGGACGTGGAGCGGGACCCAAGTGCAGTGGTGAAAGTTACAGGGAGGCAGGAGCGAGTCAAAAATAATCTTTTAATCATTAAACAAGAAAAACTACAACAGAAAGCGTCACCGAACCAGGAGAAACAGAGCAAAAACTGAATGTCCAAACGGAGTAACCAAAACTAGCAGAAGTCCATAAACATGAGTAAAAAAAGTCCAAACAGAAAGCGTCACCGAACCGGGAGAAAACTAACTTAAATCACAGGGAACTAGAGGAGACGAAAGCACAATGAACCGAGAGTCAATCACAAAAGAAATCAGGAAACGCACGTAAACAGGAAGAAACAAAACAGTAACTCAGGCACCAGGGTTTGAGACAAAGTAATCAAAATAAGCTATCTAGCGCACAGAACGGGAGAACGAATGAGGAGAGCCAATTTACCGCAGGGAACAAGAGGAGTAGCGTCACCGAACCGGGAGAAACAAACAAACTCAAATCACAGGGAACAATAGGAGACAATCACAGGGAGCAAAAGGAGACGATCTGGCACACGGTGCTGGAGTCCAGGTGTTTTTGTACATAGGTGAGAAACGGAGGGAGAAAACAAAAACAGGACTCACGTGACAAAATAAGAGCAGAGTTATGACAAATTTCGTTTCAGTGACATGGCTTTAGCTAGAGCAGAGATGAGGACAAATGGCAAATGAGTTTGATAGATAGATGCGTCACCATTCATCTATTTTGAATGTGTTGCTGAAAGCGATTGCGTGGTGTTCTTCCCACTATTATGTGTTCTACAAGTGACTAAAAATGATGAAGAAAATGCTGTTAAATACTTAGATTGTTGTTGTGTTTAATGAGTGGATTTGTTCTTTTAATATCCTTTTAAATAAGAAAAATAAAGAAAACACTGCACACACTGCAAACAAACCGTCATAAATATCTAGATGTTTTCCATGACGTACAAAAGTGTACCAATGTGTCCGTGGAATCCTCGTGCGCGTGACTGAGTCTTCATAAAAATCATATCACGACGACTGATGGCCGAATCCAAAGGAAAAGCACGACTGTGGTTGCAAAGAAAATACTCAATAACAGACCGACATTTAATCTTCCACGTAAAGATGGCAGGATAAATCACATCACCTTTCCCCTGAGAGCTGAAGACGTTCCAAGGAGTGAATTCAGCATTCGCACTGTAAATCACAGGCTCAAAGGCAGCAGGAGCAGCGCTTGGACGGCTCTCAGGTTCTCAGAGGAAGCCAGAAGGTCTGTTTGCCTGCACAGCTTTTGTGCCGAAATATCTTCATGTGCATCTCTCAAGCAAATGGAGACAGAATAACTTGGAACATGATTTAGTTCTCAATCAGCAGAGACAAACTATATTTTAATTCTTTAGTTCAAGTGTATGTTTAAATTCTGGATTCACTTGCAACATTTGCAGCAGAGTGACACACAGTTATGAAAAAGGGCAACACATGTTTTTGTCTTTTTTGATTCCATGTGTGTTATGTACGGAGTAGTGGTAGGTTTGACCACTGCACTTCCGTAGGTAAATCAACCTTCTGGGTGAAGGTTGACTTTGTATCGCCTCAGTGTGTTTGTAGGACACTGAGCCGCGATGGTGCACCGACTGGAGAAGACTGTGGGGACTTTCCATGAAATCCGCCACTCGTATTCAGCAAAGGAGAAATTCTTGTTACAGTGGAAAATAATGACAAGCCGTGTTGTGATGCAAAACATCATGTCTCATATTAGAGGACGCCTCATAGCTGTTTGCACGCCTGAAATGTGTGCAAAACAGCTGCACTTGCTATGTAATAATGAAGTACAGAGTGGTCGGTGATATAAATGAAGACACACATTAAAAGGTAATGCAATTATAATGTGAAATATGATAAGAAAACAACAAATTATCACAAAAAGAACTGCAAATTGTTACTTGATTTTTTCTTAGTTGCAAAACAGTGAATCAGAATAAAATTGGAATGCAAAAAAGCCAAATAGTTTAGACTAAAATCTCATAAAATAAACAGTGGAAAAACGAACAGAAAAGAGAATCTACTGAAGCTGAAGCTAATACCCCAACAGCTCCTTTTACTCTTGATAAATGATTTCTTGTAGGCTTCAGTACAGCTGGACCTAATGAGGCTCTGCGTCAAAGCTTAAACCCCTAACACAGATGTATAAATCAAGAACAGATTTGTTCCTCAGGCCCTTTGCAGCGGTTTAACTGGGTGATGAAAAAAAAAAAAAAAGAGTCCGGATTTGAAGTCTCGGTAGCGCTTCTTGAATTGGACAAGAAATGACTGGACTCTTCAACACGTGCTTAAAAGGTTCTTAGTGATCTTGGGCATATGAGTAAGCTCGGTCAGGGACGCTGACAGTCTCTATTACCGCTAAGCTGGAGAGGAAAAATATGCTTTGTGCCTCATGAGTCGGTCAAGTGGAGTGACCCCATCTGGCCTGGTCAGACTGTCTGGTAACTGTGGCGTAGAATTAAGTGAGAAAATAAGGATTTAACTTCATACTGCCAAACAAAACAACTAAACTGTATTCCTTAGAATAGTCCAGTCTACATCTGCAATGTAGTGACAGACTTAAGAACTGACTGTTATGACTTATTATGTCTAGATCGAACACTGCCACTGCAAGTTAGCTTGTAGTTTGGTAAGTTCCTCCTTTGGAACATTTAAACACTCCTTTTAGTTTACAAATTTACAAATGGATTGCAACTTATAGCTATTAGGTGCAGAAGTTAGCTTGTTTTCACTGCTCTTAAGTTTTGATCTCGACTCACAGTGTGAGGTTGGCTGGGTTACAGCTGCGGTCACAGTTTGCAAGACTTTGGCTATAATGGTTTATAAAAGTTTATCAATAGTGTTTGGAATTAAGCTATTTACATAACTACAAAAAAGGGCAAATAAAAGCCTTTCAATTTGTTCTACATGTGTTTGTTAAATACATGTTTAACTGAATTAATAGGTGGTTTTTATTGAATATGTTGACAGAAGTCAGAAGACTAAAAGATATCTCAGGTCTTGCTTGATGTTGAAGTTAAATAGCACATTTCAAGGTGCTGAATACTGAAGAAGGTGAAGCAACTTTTAAAAATACCTTTTCCTTTCTCAAACTGATTATCATGACTAAAGATCATGATACTGTGTGGTCTTTGAACCTGTGGCGTAAATGGGTCATGCATGCACAAAGTCATTGTACATGTGAGATGATGGCATTTAGCAACATCTAGGACCACCAATAGCTATTTTCCTTAGTTGGTTACAGTCCTCCTGTAGTTTAAGAATCAGCTCTGGGAACCTCTACTTGTTATACTTTACACTGCATATGCACTGAGCTGCCACTGGATGGATGATGTTTTAAATGTTTTTATGCGTGAGAAATATCCCGTCTTGTGGGAGAGTGTGTGAAATGGTTGTAATGCGAGGGAATTGAGAGCCCTGTGTTTGCTTGATTTGTTGACAAAGTTGCTGATGCAGTGTTGATAATACTTACATACTTAATGTAATAGGCAAATGAAACTGTCATAAAAAGTGTGTTCAGAGTGATTTCCTTGCGACATGACACGCAGGTGATGCAAATTTTTGCCATATTCTTGCAGTCATTACTCATCTGTGTTTGTGCTTCTTTCTTTGGCCTGAAAATGATCGCACATTAACCCTGTATGTACCATTGCATTTAAACAAGCCAAGCTACGAACATGGAGCCTGATGTAGTTAGTACTTTACACAAGTAGTAGTGTGACTTCTTTACCTGTAACTTTAGTCTGAGCAATATTTTGGGCATGTATCTATCAATGTGTAAATAGACTATGAAAAGCATTCTCCGGCCAAGGAGACAATGGAGGCTGTAGTTTCATAGTAGATGAAGGTCAAGCGCAGGGATACAGAAAGTGGCGCCAGAGTAGTGACAGGGACACATACCAGCGCTGATGCATCTCTGTGCCTGGAGACATGGTCGAGGCGTGGTTTAAACACTGCCCAACCATCATCATTGTTGTTTGTAAGATGAAGAAACGCATCACTAGTGGTCCATATAAATGTCTGTAAAGGTTACGCGCAGTGCACTATGGCGCTGCCTAGTGATCTCATAATATACCCATCAGATGAGTGAGTTTACTTCTGCTAACCATTTTCAAGCTACAGCCTTTCAAATTGGTGATGTCAAAGTGGAATATTTCATTGCATAAACTTCATTGACAAAAGGGACAAGGTTTTCTCCTGAGACCCTCCTGATTCTGAGATTCCTCAAAACATGTTCGAAATAGGATCCAAGCTTTCATTGAATGACAGGATGCTAGTGACTGCAGTGACCTTCTGCATTCTCTTCAGGTAACACTCAGGTATTCTACTTTTCAAGTGATTTCTTGCCTGATCTGACCTTTGTTCCTTCAATTTTAATATAAAAGAAACCCAACTGAAGCAGCGGAGGCTTGTTAACTCTCACATTATTGAACTTAAAACACGAGCTAAACTGAATCTCTGACTGGTGACTATTCTTCTCCAAGACTTTGTCTTACCAAGATTACAAGCAGCCACAAAAGACATAATCACTTTGGCAGAAGCCAGGAAACTGAAGAAAACCTCAAAGTGTGATTGAACAAAAATATGTCACTGCTGCTCGCCACATTATCCAAAACCCAGTAAAAATATTCAGCATGGTGGTGTGACTGTCGACGGAAACTTGACCCTGGTTTCTGTGAAAATACAACATTGCACTTTTATGAGCCAATCACATTTAATGGCTTCCCAAGTAATGAAACTATAGAAACAGATTAACTCAAAATGAAAGCACACTTTATGGTTGATGATGTCACGCCGCCACAGAGACTATTTTGGTGTTTTGGGGGGAAAGCTCTCACACTGTGGAGGTTTGCACAGTATTCTTACCCAAAGTCTTTGCATTGATGTTTCACAGTGTAGGAGTGATTTACACGCCGATGGCTGTCTTTCTGTTAAACACCAGACTGACTTTGGCAGCTGACACCATGATTAATAGTACACATCACTGGTGCAAGGATGTATTTTCAGTCTTTTCCAATACTTGCTGCGGTGTGTGCACATCTTGTGAGAATAATCAGCGCAAGCCAGGCCCTTAAGCAACAGTTTAAACTTGTTGCATCAAGCAATGAGGCTCAATGGAACGATGAAAAGAGTGTTTTGGTAGCAGAATAAAGTTTGAAGCGCAAGGTGAAGCGGGACGTTTCTTCTCCTGTGTGAGTTGGAATCCATTGGTTAGACCTTAGGTTGTAAACCACCTGACTTCAGGTGACAAGTTGCACCAGAGACAGTTTTGACTTTATAAACGTCAATAATGTATCATAATCATTTATAGTTGAACGTTTCAACCTCACCATCTCCAATTTATATACAGTTAATACCTTCCGATAGTGAGAGGTTGAGGCTTTATTGCTCAGATGAGAACACAGTATTTCAACATCCAAACTAAACTTATCTATCAATACTGGAATCTCAGTTTTTCTAGTCATCTTTTTTACATTTTGTTTTGTTACAACAACAAAACAATTTGTCTGACCATTCTACTCTATCATTTTGCAAATGATAAACTCCACCAATAGTCAGTATCTATAAATTAGCATTTTACTCACTCAATAAAGTATGTTGATACAAATTTGATGGCATTTCCAAACAGAAACAAAATTAATACATAAATCAAAAATAGAGTGAGAATTAAAGTGACTGCCTGACTTGAAACGGATTGTAGAAACCATCTTCATTCTCCAATGTTCTCCTCTGTGGAAATCAAATTTTACATCCTTTCTTTTATTTGATTTTATTCGTTCCGGCAAAGTCCACTATACATATGTTGACAACCACCAATAGTGAAAAACATGTGATCATCCTTACAGTTGTGTGTAGTCAAATATATATAATATAGGAGGTCAATGTGCACATTTCATTCAATGTATATATTTATTTCAAACAATTCAATTTTTGCGAACAGTATTTTGCCATCTGCAGTCCGTGGAGCTCATTGAAAATATGCTGTTTTTGACTCAGTAATTTGGTTTGCATATAGTGAATAGTAGCGGATCATGAAAAGCATTTTGACTTTCTGCAGAGAAATGCTGCGTCTAATAAGTGAAGGGAACTATCAAAGAAGCAATGTGACTGAGGAAGGATTTCACCTTTATTTTGCTCTGAGAGAAAAGGGCTGAGGTCAGTTCTACACACTTAGCAATAGAAAGTATCGTCCAACAGATGAAAAAACAAACAGGATAAACATGGGAAGCAATTAAAGTTGAGTGGTCTTCCAGCGCGTAACTCTCGACGTCTGGAGAAGAGATAAACCTTCACTTTCTGCTGCTCCTTCTCCACCGCGCGACCCCCTTAACGCATGGCTATTTATTTGCTTACACAGCTTTACAGCGACCGGCTGAGCCCCGGAAAGGTCAACAAGCCCTCAGCACCTGCCTGAGTCAAGACTAATTGGAACACAGTCTGCCGTGTTCTTTGTTTTGAATACTTGTTCTTTGACACAAAATATTTTGATATACTTTAATGGATTTTTAATTGACGACCATTGAAGTGTGTGACGGCTTCATGTGAATCATGTTTAGACTATTTACACATGCTAGAGTGTGCACTTGTTTACACTCATGAGGACACGCACACATTACTACACACACGTTATGTTTTTATGTTTGGCTAACCTCAACCAGGACTCTGAACAAACATAAATTCAATTTCAAACAGACATTTTACTGCTAAAATGGGGGCTTAAACTTGTGAGGACCGGCAAAAAGTCCCCACAAATATAGCTACACGAGGACAGACGCACACACACACAAAGCAAAATGTCCTCACAAGAAGGTGGCTTGTCAAGACTTGGCACTCACAAGTATGATAAAACCTGCCCGCACACACACACACACACACACACGTTTGTCTTCCTATCTTAGTGAGAACTGTCACTGACATACATTAAAAAACCTTTACACTTAACCAAACTAAATCCCTATTATTATCCAGATATTTTGGAGTTTTAACCCTCAAAATGAGGCTTGACAAAGCAAGGCCTGGCCAAAATGTCCTCACTTTGCAAAAATGTCCACACTCTGTTGACTAAAAACTCACACAGATTCTCACAAAGATAGAACTACAAGAACACACACACACTCAGCGAAAGAAAACCTGTCTGCTTGTGTTGAGTATTTATGGTGAGAAGAGAGGACACCAGTGGAACCTGACACCACATTTACTGGTGATTGCTGTGGAATGATGAAGAGGCCCGTTCGGTTCAGATTCATTGTTGGTCTCTTTGTTCAGAACCTCTGATGATCCATCATGTCAGGCAGTCAGCGGGAGGTCCGTGTGTGTGTGTAGAACGGTGGGGCTAATGATTATATTTTGGATTTAGACAAATGAGTACCTGTGGTGAAGAAAAACTGTATGAGTTGAGGATGTACTCGGTCAGATGTTCTAACCAAAAAACAACAAAAAAGAAATAATAATAATTTAGCGATACAACTAAGAATAATTAAACTTATGTATGTATTGAACTAGAATGTATTCATGTATTCAATGTTTGATTTATAGATAGATTGTTTATTCAAGAATAAAAACAAGTGTAAATAAAAGAATATAGTACATTAATAAAGACAAATGAAACGTCAATGTTAAAAATGTGGAATTAAAATGCTATTTAAAAAGTATGTGTATGAAAGTAGAAAAAGATGTAAAGTCAGTTTTCAAATGACCATCTTGCTAAATCCTAGTATATGTTTATATTTTCTGGGAAAATTGATGACTGAATTGAATTGAATAATGAATTCATTAAAATGTAAAAAATTATGTTACAATTTTGACAAAACAGTAACAGAGCATGCTTAATGTATTTAACACCTTACAAGATGTTGCACATTATAGACATTAATTTATTTTCTAAGCTGTTGAAATATCAAGCAACATGGTTCCATAAAAAAAAGAATAATTCAAAGCGAATTGCATGATTGAGGATAGCTCTTCTCTTTGGCCTGGTACGAGCGTTCTGTTTCCGCAACAGCAGCAGAGTTCACAGAGAAGCGTAGCGACGTCTAAATCATCTGGGCTCACCGAGCTGCAGTTGTTTTAACTTTTGCCTGCTTCTGGTTTTACTGCCAGACAGATTTTGGCTCTCGTCTTCCCTCTGCCGAGTCCTACAATCCGCACCAAATGTTTCACATTACCCCAGTGTGAAAACCCTCCTTCTTCTCGGATTCTTTTTTACAAGCCCATACTTCCACAGAAATTTGATATTTCATATTTCATTCTGGTTTGTGGATGTCATTGCAAGTGGACGCCCGTTCACATGCAACCGCCCGAACTGTGGCCTTTGATCAGCCTGACCAAGACTAATTGTCGCCGGAGAACAAATGAAAGCAATATCGGCAGATTTCATGGGAATTGCCACTCTGCCCTGAGCTGCCCGCCGCTGCTATTAGCAGTTAAAATAGTTAGCAGTTGGTTTCCTTGTGTGCTATTGCAGCAATTCCAGTGAGACCCAGGGATTATAACACTTGTTATTGCTAAAATCTTGAAATCCTTCGTTTGTTTACACAAAAACATCAGTGTTTCTCGACTTCATCACTTCAAATGACCTCACTGGTGAAAGTCCTTTGACAGTCACCTGAATATTGGAAATTTGCACGAGAAAATCAGACTTCATTTTGCATGGAAGCCTCAGAGTTAAGTGTTATTATATTAAGAACACTCTTTTCATTTTACATGATAAAATCTTGACTCATTAGATAAGGCTATATTTGTAGCACAAAAGCTCACAAGCCTTTTTCTGCATCACAGCAGTTATCACAAGATTGCTGCTTAACAAATATACAGTAACATGTGCCCAGAAAATTGACATTACTATTAAAAAATATAGCAGGAGATGACGGTAAAAAGTAAAAGCCCAAGCCATTAATGTTGCAGTTTCACAAAGCAACATGCAATAAGTGAGACCTGATATATTTTTGGACAGTAGTGCTACTGAACGCACTTGAGTGAAGTGCTGTAAGTGACAGCAGGTGTAACATAGTCCGACGCAAGTCAACACTAAGCCGTTGAAATGACTCCAATGAAGACTTGTTTCATTGAGAGCTAAGAACAGACAGATGGCTCAAACTGCGAAGAGTAAGATTTCTCTTGATGTTATGATAGAGACCCCAAGTCTTCTGACCAATTTCATGTTTCCTTTGTGTGCATCAAGAAACAAGATTGTCCCAGCAAGTTAAATTCATTCCACAGCCAAATATCGAGGGAAAACGTTACGGGGAAGGAAGAAGCAAAATTTAAAGCGGTGTAAATGTTCCAAATGTTTTAGTTTGGTCAGGGAATCCCGAGGGGCTCGTTCACTGTTGCGCTTTGTTCCGCGCACAGGATGTGAGCTGGTTTTAATCCCAGCTCGGACCATTTATTATTTCCTTCTTGGAGCAGGTTTTGGTTCGCGGGGTCGGCTGAAACAAAACAATTTGGTTTACAAACATGGCAATAAGTGATGTGTCCATCAAAGTAGCACGCTGACCTGCGCTGCTTTAGCCGACGTTTGTTAAAAAGGCGGCCGATTTTCTGGTTAGCAAGGCAGGTTAGCCACGGTCCCAGCAGCAGGTGACTGGAATGAGGTCATGATGTGGTCATGGGAGGGTGGAGGGGGGATAGACAGGCCGAGTGTGTGTGTGTGTGTGTGTACAAATGTGTGTGTTGAAACTTTGGAACAACTGCTGTGAGGGAGGTGGAAGACATCAGAGGCAGAGCTGCACCGTGTTTTCTCTCCTTTTCCTCTCGGATCAAGGTGTCGTTTCACACCGACGATCCCTTCTGCTGCCCGGTTGTCAAAGTGACAGCGCTGGATTGATTTGCTCCTCCATGAAAGAGAT
Source organism: Synchiropus splendidus (assembly GCF_027744825.2). Classification (NCBI taxonomy): domain Eukaryota; kingdom Metazoa; phylum Chordata; class Actinopteri; order Syngnathiformes; family Callionymidae; genus Synchiropus; species Synchiropus splendidus. The sequence continues at coordinate 8,160,484 of NC_071340.1, read as the reverse complement.
GGGCCGCTACTATGAGCCCCGGGAGATAACTGATCACCACCATGGAGAAAGACTCAACCACCTGTGATGCATTTAGAGCGCTTTCCTCAGATCTGCCTTCTTATTGCTGGCAAAGTGGAGTCCAGAATCAAGAGCCAGCTATTATTTGGACTTCACCTTCCACTTAACCAGGAAACACGACAAATGTCCCCTGCTTGTGTCCAAATGTTGTGGAAGTTGAACCACTTGCTGCAGTTAGTGTCCTGCTGAGCGCTGGGCGTGTGTTTAATGGTGCATTCAGGGGCTCCTTGTAAACAAAACAATACCATTAGTCAGAGGGTGACAGGTGTAACAGCAGTAAAATAGGAACATAAATGATGGATATGATTTGCTGCATCAACATGCTACAGGGGTCTTGCTACACTTGTAAACACACTTTAAGACCCTGTAATTCTTAACACAATGATTTGTTTCACACATAATAGTACAAGCCTTGTTTGCACCTCAACTCACTCCATTCCTCAAATCCAGATTTTTTTTATCCAGCATCCCCAGTATATTAGCTACATGAAACAAAAGTGTCATAAAGACAGCTGAAGTAAATGTGATTTTTCAAAAGTTATTATCAGTTTGAAACCTTAATGCTGCATTGCATCGTAAATCCCGTCGTCCAGATTGGAGCAAAGTACACACTTCAAGTTTCATTCCGCCCTTAGCATCATTCATCTTGTGTCAGTGGTTAAGTGCTATCGCTGCGCACCCGTCTTTCATCTGCGGCCTGCAGTGGCGTTCGGCGGCAGTTAAGGCCACTCGCTGACTCTGCTGGGCATCCGTGGGGCTTGGCATGTTTTGGCAAGTCTTCCCCTCGATATCGTGTTCAGTGAGGTGTCTGCTTTCAATCCTTCACTTCCCATTGCACTCTATGTTGCTGCAGAGGCGACAAAGAGTCATAAATCTCTTGAACAACCTGTCTGATATCAGGCCAAAGACATCCACCCATCCTTGCCTCCGCTGGGAGCTGCATTGGGTCTCAGAAAGACAAATAGTAAGAAGTTGGGATAGAATATTTAAAATGTAACCTGTTATCTGAGATGATTCAGTGAGTTGCCTTGAGAAGGGTAGTTGGCTGTCTCACCTTCTCCACTTGATGTCTCAGGCCTTCACATACAACAAGATGAATGAGCTTGATGACTTCTTCAGTTTCCATCTCACATTTGGCTTTCAAAGATACGCTCATTTGCAGCTGAGCTACTTTACGGGAGTCCTGAGAGAAGCCGTCGTCAAGGCATGACTTGATAGGACGTTGTGAGCTGATCCAAAGTGAGAGATAGTAAAAGAGAATGGGAGGAAAAAGGGCTGTAATGCATCATAAATTGTGCCTTTTACGGAATGCCGTGATTTGATCCGGGTGTCAGCTCAGCCGAATAGATCGAAGCGTGGTGGGGTTTCTCCGGCTGTTTGTGCTCCAGATGGCCCTGGATTTGAGAAGAGAGGCCCAAACAATTGGTCACCATGGATTGATGGAACGCTATGGTGCCAAAAACAAGGAGAAATGAGAATCTCAGATGTGATGATCGGAAAAGTCGGGGCTGGTTGATCTGTTTGTAGATTTTGTTTCAATGCAGAAATTGAAGGTCATTTCCAACATTCTCTTGGACGATTAATCTTGGCCTGGATTTCGACTCCGGCTGCAGTCACTCCGTCACTGTTGTATAGCGTCATCGCTTTTGTTTTTCAGCACACAAAAATTGTCGTCAAATGTAATCCGTTAAAGGGGACTGAGAGTGTCGTGCTTTATTGATGCATTTTTTTTCTTTTCAGTAACGTTGGGCATGGAGCTTTTTTTGAGTACCGTAATTACTGGACTTTAAGCCGCTACTTTTTTCTCGAGATATTGAGCTTCGTCACATCACACAGGCATTTTATTTACCTTGAAGCGCACAAAATTTGCTACTTACGCCCGGAGTCTGCAGCCCTGCCAACAGAGCCGATCTCCTGGAGGACCTGAAAAGCAGCAGCTGACCATGACTCTGGTGTCTGACGTGGGTGAAAGCAGCACAATTTGTGTACTTTAATGTAAATAAAATTTGTAAGGAGTTCATGATTCAAGTTCAGAACAGAAATGATCCTCATGCATTTTTAGGAACCACTGACCTTACTACGGTGTCGACAGCACCGCTGCACCCACAGCTTATATGTGGCTTGCCGTATGTATGAACAAGAGCTATTTTCTATCCCAAATTTACTAGGTGTGGCTAATATTCTTGATAGCGCTTGATAGTTGATAATTCTGTTGTCAGCCAAACTGGACAAACTCTGCAGCTTTTTGTTCTGAGCCCATGTTTTGTAACAAATTAAGAAAACATTCTCTGTGTGTATCTACAGTATGTTGGTATATTATAAGGGTGACATTCTCAAGTGTTTTTCAACTTTGCACATTCTGGGCTAACACGTTCCTAAGCGTTTAACACTTGACTTGGATATTTCAAAGGTTGATCGCCTCCTGCTGTCAGTACGGGGTCAAATCCCAAAAACCTGTCAGGAAGATTTCTTCTCTGTCGATCATCAAGTAATCCACCCAGATCTTCTCTTTGTCTGCCGAACTTTTGTAAGTTATTTATGTGCGCAACAGGTGATAAAACCTCTGTTCTTGCTTTTCATTTGCGTCCATATTAAATGATAATTTTCTGTGCCGGCTCACATTTTTCAAAAAGTTACGACTCGGTTGTAGCGAAACATTTGAGCAGGAGGGTATCGAATCCCCTTGAAGTGGAGCACAAAACATCAGACGGCTCAAGAAGAGTCTCAGCAAGTGCGGCCGTCACATTCCACGTTTTTAACAAGTATCTCACCAAACTCACGCTGTAACCAAGTCAAACCATATGGACCTAAGGGAGAGGTGGGGTCTACTGGGGGGCAAGGGGGTGGACTAACAGAGGAATCCCTTCTCAGGATCAAGTCATAAGTCATGATGAAATACCTCGCAGGAATACAACGTGTGGACAATTGCCATCAGGGAGGTGGAAAACAAAAACCAGCAGTCAGTTAACACAGTGATAAGACTGCTCAACTTTATTGGTCCAAGTGGAGGGAAGTGTGTGGTAACAGATGAAAAGTTACTACGCTCTGCAGCAAAGTGCTTCTGAAAAGTTGTGAAAATAAGTGCACGTCTATGACATTACAGGCTGCTATAAGGAGGAGGAGGATGGTGAAGAATTGTAATTATTACTCAATTAAATGATAAAAACAAACAAACATTTATCCATTCATAATATGAACAGTAAGGTGAGTACAACATTTTAAATTCAGAGTTTATATTCGTCAGCTTTTCTGCTACAAGATGTGAAGAAGAACCATTTCCCTCTTCTGCTTATTAAGATAAAGAACCGTCTTCCTGCGTGACGGCCAGCAGATGAGTGAATAATCGTGTTTCTAATGTCGGGGCCAGTTAAAAGTATCTGTGGCAGAGTAAAAAATGACCCTGCTGCTCAATTGGCCAAACTTTCCACCCAGTGAGACATGCAGAATGTTTTAGTTCTACACAGCAGGAGACTCGCTGGTCAGACACCTGGTTCCACTGCAGTTTTTTTTTTTTTTTATGTGGGAATTTCAGACTAATTCGGGAAGGAATGTCAGATGTTTTCTCAAGATGATGCACCTGATACTAAAAAGCACTTCACAAGAGCTTCAGTGGAAGACGAATCGCTCCCCGGGGAGATCTGCAACTTTTCCAGCAACAGAGACGCCTGCTGGTCCAAACTGGAGAGCCCTGAATCTTGTCACCTAAAATCTGCAAGAGTTATGGTCATAAATGGGCACCTGGTCCAGTTCATTGCACATCACTAGAAACATGCACTGGGTACAAAGAGTGATGCCAGAAACCTGTCCTGTGAACTTGGACTATAAAAATGACAAGCTGGGACCAGCAGGGCTCAGCTCAGCCAGGGGAAGTGGGTCTGCTATGCCTAAAAGAATTTGGCATTCAATTCATGGGGCACATCAGGATCAGATCGATGAAGTTGTGCATATCTGTGCCCTTATTTAAAATCATTTTTTTGGAAGATTGGAACTTCTTTGTCAGTCGGAAGAGGGGAGACAGGTTTTTTCTTCAGTCCTGATTCCCCAATCGGTGTAACCTGATGAAGCCAACCGATGAACAGGCCAGTGGAACCTTCACTCTGCTCCTGTTTAACCTCTCACACCAATGAAAAGGCCTTCACACACATCTTAACTATTGGAAGTTTGCAGGAGACACCTCTTGTATACTGCGCGCAACAATAGCAGCACTTTTCACATCATCTGCTGTTTCAATAGTTATTATGTTGTATGTTAAAAAAACATTGGTAGCCAGTGATTTAGCTTTCAACTGCAAAACACAATGCCTGGTTTCCTTAAGAATTTCTACACTTTGATTACGGTTTTGGAAGGACTTGGATTCTCACCATAAAGACAGTTTAAATCCAGGCCAGAATTCCATATGTTTAGTGTAAGGCTTATGCACTGTAGCAGGGTTGTTTTAAAAGCAGCAGGGAAGAATAAACACCCCTCCTCTGGGTTTCCATCACTCACCAAAGCCACTGACATTGGAGTTGAATTTGTGAACTCAGTGGGGCGGTCCACAGCCGTGGGGTCGGAACTGACCTCAAAACTAAAGAGCTCTCCAACTGTCACTGTGAGGTACAAAATGAGCAGCTTATCACTACATATAGATTTTTTCTTTCTTAGATTTGTTGAAGGCAAAATAATATCTTGATCTTGACATTGTCACTCGAGTTGCATAATATATTGACATTGGAGAAGTGGACTTCTGCCCCATGTATTGACGCAGAAGGTGGTCTAAAGCGGAGCCTAAAGCATGGTGACACATCAGGCTTTCAACTGAAGCACATGCTCTGGCCTCTGCAGCATGTCCTGACACCGTGGGGCGCACGACACGTAAAAGTAAGACGGAGGTTGGGGTTAGATAAGGCATGGTATGGCGCTCCTTTCATTCTACATGAAGCAATGTGTCAGTTACTACATTATTTAGAGGCTGTGAATTGGCTCGTGCATTTCAGTCACGGTGGCTTCAGAGTAGGATGCAACAGTGCACCTACTCAACGTGAACATATTACGCCATGTGAGTGAGGATGAGTTGAAACTGCAGAAGGTGGGAGCAAAACACGTTCCCGTTACACTGTTTATTGATGTTAAAGTCCGCCTTATTATCATTTTCTTTGTGAATAAACAAATTAGGCTACTGCTAGTTCTTACAAAAATAACGTTTTAGAGAGGGATAATTTTACAGACAGTAAAAGATGTAGGTATGTTTGTCATCGTCTGTGACAGGAAAGAAAGTGATGGACGCTGGTATGCAAATCTGTCGAGTTAGGAAAATCAGCAGCGCCTATCTTCTCCTGGGGCGACCGTAAAAGCGAGGAAAAGCCCACTGGGAGATTTTAGTGGGCTTTTTAAAACTTTTTTTAAATGACCTTCAATACTGTCAGCGATATCTGGGTTGACCTGCAGCAGTGGCCACACACTCTCTCCGTTGTTGAGAAGAATTGCCCATTAAAACACAAGTGAGTTTCATTTTTGTGAGCAGACTTAGTCTCTGTCTTCCAGTAACTCATCAACCAGTGGCTCCATTTGGGTGGCCATATGTTGAAATGACTCACATGGTACTTTCTCCCACCACCAGAGCGGAGCGAAGCATTCCTGACACATCAATAAAGCGCTTCACATGCAGAAAATACCAAACTATCAGTCAAACAGCAGGCGGTAGGGTCGAGTCCCAGGACTTGATCTCACGTCCTCTCCAGACCATGTGTGTTCAGAATGCATGCCACCTTTTCTCTCCTTCACACTACTGAAAAAAAGACAGACTATAAATCATATTTAACCTCCTCCTTTGTGTCCCATCCTTCAAACATGGATTCAGACCTGCGGAGGTGATTGAGAGCTTTGAAGGCTGAGACATACAAAAGCAATGAAGCCAAATGTTTGAATCTGAAGTGCTTGGAAATATAGCTGATTTTCACAAGCACTGTGTAAAATTCTTTATGTCAAACAGGTGGTAACAAGAGTTTTCACTAATAATTAAAATAATAGTTTTTGCATTGAAAATCATGATAAAATAATGAAAGCCAATTTTCTACAGTAGTTTTCCAAATGTTTTTTCATCTTTACTAAAAACGTTTTAGTATAAATATAGACGATGAAGTTGCTAGAAAACACCATTCCCTGAACCTGCTGAACCAACTGAAAACTGAGTCTCATTCCTGGTTCCTACTCTGCGGGAATGCAGGTATTTAGATATTTAATGATGGACTATCATCACAAACCACCGAAGAAGACTGATATGATTACGACCAGTGATAAATCCTGATATGGTGAGAGCAAGAACAGAAACAGCAGCATTATTTTCTGAGATGTCATTCTAAATCGACCGCTATAGTATGATGGACGGCTGCGATCGCCATCCTGGGTTCGTGATGAACTCTGACTCACTGAGTTTGAAAAATTCCCTCACGGGTTTGAGATCTTTGCTTTGATGATGACCAGAAAAATCTCTCCTCTGATCTCGGTGGTACAGTACCAACACCTGCATAAGTGTTGTTTAGCTCTGCTCCATTGGCGGTCAATCCGTGCAAGCGCTGATAGACCGCCCGGTCTGCCTACCAAACACGAGACCGACCCACCGGTGGCAAGAAACTCCCAGGAGAGTTGAACAATTCAGCTGTAGCCGAGACCAGTGGGAAATGTAAATAAGATGAGCTGATAAATGAACACAAAAAGGTGCAAATGAAACACTTTATTATTCTTATCTGAAGCACACTGCAGCTCTACACTAGATTGAGTTGAGATTATTACCAACACTGAAATACTACACTGTGTTTTTACGGTTAGTTTTACGGTATCAACCCATGCATGGCATGACCTGCAATACACTGCCTTTTCATCAGTCTTATCGCCTGTACTTAGTAATATAAAAGTAATGCACTTCATTTTGGAACCATCTTCAGAATTATGTTGCCTGAACATTTGCCGAAAAACCTTCACCTCGCTGAATTGACAAGCATAATCTTGAAAAGAAGAGCTAAATGCTGTGACTTAACACACTGTGACGCCACGCTTGGCAGTGTTGGGAGTGAAGAACCTGAGTCTTGCTTGGTTGCCAGATCTCTCTCTTTGGGCACGTATTCACAGGCTGTTGAAAATACTTGCCATGACACACATTGACAGGTGAGACAAATACCAAATTCCTATGTGAATTAGTGCAATAGTATAGTAGTGAATTGATCTTATCTGAACAAGATTGAAAGCCAGAGTTTTCAAGGGAGACGATAATGATAAATACTGACCCGACTGGATGAGTGTTAGGAGCTGGACCGGCAACGGTACCGCGAGGGTTCAATCCAGGTCATTTATTAGCCTGACTCGTTTTATGAATCCTGTGCATGACAGTTTTCTCTACTTCAGTTGGGACACCTTCATATTAGGAGATGAACAGTCTTTCTAGTCATGTGGCCTTTTTGCGGATCTACTGAATTATTTCTTTTGATGCATGGTTAAATCTCAATAAGAATGACATGCTCTTCCAAGATGACATCATAGGAGCATTTTTCAAAGAGAGCAACAGCTGCTGGAACACTTTTAATACTCGAGCTTTTATGAGCTCCTTTGTCCACAACAGTGCTCCCGTCCCTCGGGGGTCATTACCCAGCTCCGGACTTCATATTAGTACTCAACGATTCCAATAAAGGGGGATCCAGTGACTCCGAACAGCCCTGCAGACACTTAAGTGTTCTTGAGTGGAGGGAGCTGATGATTGAATCAGGGGGATAATCCGGGATACACGACAAACGTCCGGCTCAGATCCTCTGAGCAGATCTGCCGTCGACATTACACATGACGGCTTGGCGCCAACTTGAGGGGAACCCCGAGCCATGTGCCACCGGTCAGTGGTGAGAAGTACTGCTCAACTGACAGACTTGTCAAAGCAGCACTGGTATCTCTGCTGCGATCAAAGATCCTTGGCAGGATCTGCCTCTGTGCACCAAGCTCATTGCATCTGTCCAAAAATGGCCTCTCAAAACAAAACAGTGACTTTGTGGCTGTTTCTGTCAGTTTCAAGCACTGTCAGTGTTAGAGGTCGACATTTATGGCATTACGTTAGATCGGTGCTGGGAATTTTTTTGAACTGTGTTGATAGGAATATCAAGATTGGGGTACACATATCACCTATTGATAAACTTTTGATTTATTTATTATTTTTTATGATTAATATTTGGTTATTTAGTGTTTAGTGTGACCTTTCGGTGACTATTCCAGGGTAAAATCTGATCACTCTCGCTCACTAATCCATACTTGAATGATTCATTAATGGCTAACATGCTGAAAATAAATAAATAATAAAAAAAATATATATTTTGTGTAATAAATGTTAATCTAAAGTGACCCATGATCTTTTGTTTTGCATTTAGAAATGTTATGAAAACATATGAACATTAATGTTCATATGGTGCACAGTTGGATTTAAACATATCGTGAAATATAAATTAATTATAGATTTCATTCCAAGATTATGTCAGTGTAAGCACCAAATAAAAGCTATTATTATTATTATTATTATTATTATTGTTGTTGTTGTTGTTATATTATAATACATCCATGGTGTGTTACAAATATTGTTGACATTATTAATTTTGTTTTAAAATGGACGGAAACAGATTGGAAAAACAGGACAAAACTAGACTAAAGAAGATTAAGCAACACCTTTGAAATAAGATAATAAGTAATAATGTTACGAGCAACTTTACAAATAGATGATTGTTCACTTAACTGCTAACTGCTGTAACTTGCTCCTGTGTCTTATCAAGGTAGAAAAGTGAGTACACCAATGTTGGGGTAGCTTTAGGAAGTACTTCTACTCTACTGTACGCTAAATAGATATGAGATGTATATGAAAGAAAATATAACATCTTACGGGAAAATGATGCTTGTAAGATCAAGTTGTGGGATGTCCTCTGTGTTTTGATGCAGTGGTGTCAGGCCTGGTGGAAGGCTGCACATGTGTGCACGTGAAACTGCTCAAGACAAGGGAAAAAATATTTCTTCATTCTGGTCTGCCCCAGCTTGTCAAAACAGCTCTCTCTATCAAAGAAACATTTCTGACAGCTCTTTCTAAAGTATCACTTTAGCTTGATTTGCATCACTTTAAAAATAACACCTGATCACATTTGCCTTCTGGGTTCATGAACGTGACATATCGCTGTTGTCTTTGCCTTTTGTTGTATGTTCCATCATGAAGTCAGTTGGCATTTGCAACTGCCAAGACATAATCTCTCCGTGCTGAGTGAAGGATGTAGCGGTGTTGTTCAAGGATTGAGATTCACTGGAGCCAGTTGCGCTTCTCATGAAACGGTTTCTTTTTTTTACTCCTTCATACTCTACGACATTCATTCAATGAAATGTATTAAATGCTGCTGACAAGTCCCTTCTGGATAATTGTTGCTTCAGTAGTGCCTGCCCAACTATTTCATCTTTGTTTCGATAATACACAGCCATGTTTGAATATTAAATAAACATCCAGGGTTGACTTGTATTTATCCAACTTGGTTTTAAAGGGTACCATTACTCTCATCAAACAAGCGGCAGCTGTTATGTAAATATGAACACATTCACTCTTACTGGGAATATGGCACATGTTTTGCTGCAGGTTGGGATCTCAGAGCTGACTGGGTAGCAACACTGACAAACAAGGGCTTAGTGGATCATTTAAATATTTGGTTTGAAAGCAAACAAGTCCATTTTTGATGATAATGGTGCACTTGTCTGCCTCATTCTTCCGTTGAGGTACAGCAGAGTGTAAAGTGCAGTTGAAACGACCTGCCCTCTTTTTGGTTTATATATATAGCGTATACAGCATTGCATTCCTACAGAAGAAACGCTATCAAGAAAGGGCAGGAATCCTTTACTAGCTCATGATTCGATTTAGATTTCTGGGGCCAAGATTTGAATTAAAATCAGTTTTTTGATTCAAAACTTTTTTTTTTTTTTCATACTGATGACAGCTCTGTGTCTGTGGTCTCTGGGTGACGCCTCTCAATACAAGCTGGCACATTTGCTGGGTTGCCTAACTTGAGTTTTGCTATGCTTGCACTCTATATACGCCATTTGTGCGGCATTTGGTAAAACCTGAAATGACGCCAAACTCTAGACTTTATCTTAGAGGCAGCTGGTTGGGGTCGCTCTTCTGCCATCTTTGTTTTGGTATTTTCCCGTGTGTTCCAGGAAGAGCTGCACAGTGACATAGTTGCAAAATAGCGGAAAGCTGTCAGATTTTTGGGACATTTTAAATCAATTCTGAATCGTTTCTATATGAATCCATTTTTTATCCACCCACTGTATCAATGTACTGCCACAGTCATTCATGAAAGTAATGCTGAAGTGACTTTTTTCTGTATCAGGTCTCTCAAATTTCGATTTGTAATATGAGATATGTAATATGTAATATTTGCTTGTAACATGAGATTGGCTGGTTTGCGACCACAGACAAACATGTATTAAGGAATAAGTTTCTTTCACTGACTTTTCAGTTTCTTCACCTGACCAGCGTGTAGACTCGGCACCAGCTCGGCCCAACGGCTTGACACTCTCTGGTTTCTCTCTCCTGTGCATGTGCAACTCTGCTGTGTGTGTCACTGGCCTCTTCCTGACCCTGTTTCTCATTTGCATGCGCATTTTGACAAATCACATGTGAATTTAACAGAAAAAAATGGGAAATAAGAAATATACCAGCTCCCATATTAGCTCAAAGAACCTGTAGTTGCGCCGCATTGTGCTGCATGTATATTTCCACTCGGTGAGCGTGTGAAATTTGGAAAATGCTTGTGTTACACTATAAAGACTTGAGAGCCTTGCTGTGTGCTGCTTCAAATAAAATGTTCTTTGGCTTACGATTCAGAGACGATTATTTTTCAACAGGATCTAAATTCCAATCATCTGTACTTGCACTAGCCACTGTCAATCAATCCATCATTCATTCATTTTTTCCCTTTATAACAGGGAAAGAAGTCTGCCAAAGTTCATAGTGTGATGACATTTAAAAGTCACAACATGAAAACGCACAAAACAATAACCCACAGAAATGCAGAGGCTACACTGATTTTTCTAAATACAGCACAACTGCCTTCTCTGTCTTTTCCTTAAATTCCTTTGTGTGACTCGATCTGATACTTTTATGTGCTTTTGGAATTCCTGACTTCAAAAGCTATTATCCCCTACTTCAGTGTGACTGTGTTCGTGTACTTCTACCTTTGTGAGAACCACTATGAGTTTTTAACCAACAGATTTTTGCAAAGTGAGGACATTTTGGGCGGATTATTGGGTTTTAGAATAAAGGTTCACTTTAGAGAGGTCGGAGAAAGCATTATGTCAATGACGGATAGAAAGACAAACGTGACTGTGTGTGTGTTTATGCATATATATATATATATATATATATATATATATATATAAACCTTATGGGTTCATGCTTCACAGGTGCAACCTTTCAAATGCTGCAAGTTCTTTTGAAGTAAAACAAGATTTCAAACGGCAACGGAAACACTGCAACACTTGAGACGTGACTTTCACGGAGCAATCTGCACCAATTCACAAGTACAATAAGTTACTGTCAAATAAAAGAGTTTCGCATATCCGCAGTGTTGTTGCTGCAATGCTGATCCACACACGCAGAGCATGATTGATAGACTTATAGGGCTAAATCTTGCGGCTTTGTAACATGACGCAGGCTGGCACACGCTCAACAATCGGATCATATTTCAATAAAAGTGCAGCTATATCTGAAAAGTGCACGTCAACTCGCGCTATTGAAGGACAAGTGCTCTCGTTCAACACCTTTTCTCACGAGCTGGCTTAATTTTAGCAAGTGAAAGGAGCTTGCTGCGTTCCTCTCTGACACTTTTCATTTTCACCTGCACAAAAAACAACAACAGTGAATGACAAGGAAGAAGAGGAGAAGTGGAAACCTGTCGCTACCCCCAAGCTCATTTATCATCACCATAGGTATCTGATGTGAGTGTGTGTCAATAAAGCTCAGTGAAACTGGAGCTGATTTCTTGCTAAATTCCGTCATTAGTCACAGGCCCATAGTTAAGGATTAGTCGAACCTAAAAGGAGTGACTGTGGCTCATAGCTGTCTCTTTTGAGAGCATCTGGCACTTAACATCTACGAGGTGTTTGTTTAGCCAAAACCATCTTTCTTTATGGAAAAAGCCATGTCATTCTTGCGCACGGTTGAATTCCTCAGCTTGAGCGGTGTTATGCTTGGTCGGAGGGCACATGGAAACATGACGTGTTTACTTTCTGGATGTGGTCAGTTTTCATGTTTCCATTGTCTGTAAGTGATGCACAGATGGAGCCTGTGTCTTGTTGACTTCTGAAGCCAAGGTGACGTTCTCTCCGTTGAAAGATCACTGAATTGGTCGGAGGCGAAGCAGTCGAACTGAACGTCTGCAAAGGAATGCCTCAGTAAACCAGTCAGAGAAGGCAGGAGTGCCGATCGCGAGCGAGGTGTGGCGTCAGTGTGAGCTGTCAGTAAGCACTAGCTCACTTATGCTTTTCCTCTTTTATTCCTGGGCACCCGCTTACTCACCAAGTGTAACTGTATACCAGACAGCTGCTAGTAAACACAAATAATGGACTGATCCCGGCTAATGGAGAAGGTCATTTGTCACACGCAGAAGCAGATGACAATTTAACAACCTACCCCTTAGGTACGGAGCCAAAATAAGAATTTTATTTGAGAGTAGCATTGCTGAGTTGATCTTGAATCACAGTGCAGTCAGAGAAATGGCTTCGATCACTTGTCTCATTGTCAGTCAGTCATTGATACGTGCTAAAATGGCTGAATTCAGGGGCTCAACTTCTTTGCCATTCCTTTGCCTTCTTCACTGTTGCCTGCATGGTGTAAAGAAGGGGTCTCAAATTGTGGCCCACTTGAAGCAGTTCGGTGACCATCCACTAGGTGTCCAATTATAGCGTGGGTGTGGCCTCATATGGGCACTCTTGATCATATTAAATGGTTAGAAAACAGTGTAAGTGAATTCCTGTGATGACATATGAGCTTGAAAATGTGTACTTAAATTGTAAACTAAAGGTGCAGATGCCCCACTTATATTTGTACTACACTGAATTTTGCAAGTTTGGTGGATGTAGCAAGCAATTTTTGTCACTTGTCCAAGAATAGTCATCATACTGTGCCCTTCAACCACTCCTGTATTGTGCAATGCAGGCTGGGAAGGTGACAATAGCAGCCTAGAATCAAGGCGATTCAAGGCAGTTTATTTCAAAATATATTTCCAATATTCCTTCCATGTATTTTGAGGAACAAGAAAAACACACAAAAATGGCCAGTGAAATAGACTCCAAACAAGAACATGCTACATTTACTGATGAAGTGGTGGTGTTGACTAAAAAAGAAAAAAAAGCAGAAAAATTACCACATATCAGTTGTAGTTTTAGTTTGACATCAAAAGGGCCACGAAAATACAGCCATCGGGCCGCATATGGCCCCCGGGCCACACTTTGCTCTGGTGTAGCCTGCCCACCCTGCAATGGTCTCCAACACTGTATGGATTGAAGTCGCTACTCTGAATATTTCCAAAATATTTGAACTGCGAAAGAGATTTGTCTTTGCTTTTAATGTTTGACTGCTGCACTTCCAATTATGAATTGATAACAGCAGCATTACATTCTTCTTTGAAAGGTCAGTACTGAGTGAGAGTGGCCCTAATGGTTGAGTGCGTGGTCCAAAAATCTAATGCCGCTCCATTACGGTTGCTGTCGTAGTGACCTCTTGAAAACTACTGAAGTATATAAATGTGTGCCATTATTATTATAAGTAAGGTTCAAATGTAACTAGTTCTGCCAAAGAGGTGAGTGTTTGTCTGAGATGACAAAATGTTCCAGACGTCTATCTGGGTCCATGACTCTTGAAGAGAGGGAGCGGAGCTGCAGTGCGAGTTTGCTATTTACTGTATATAAAACTGTGAGTAGGACTGTGATACGGGGTAAAAACAAACAAAACAACAACATAGATATAAATGAGCGGACTCGGTCTGAGCACTCTTCAAGGTTTTTTTTTTGGTGGTTATTTGGCATTTCAATTTTTTCAAAAAGTGATGTGTTAATCCAGAACAAAGTGGGACAGTTGCTCTTGAAGTTGATGCATCTTTTCGAGGTATTCCACACATCAAGCATGTTAAATAGTTTTCCTATCTGGGGACACTTTTAGCACCTGTAACAAGAACCACCAAGGACTTCACCATTATTTGCAACCTTATCCCATTTGATTCCAGTGAAAGGAAATAGCTCTCATTGAGCTCAGCGAGACACTATTACTTATGGTCAGCGTCTCCCTTGTGGTTAGAGGGGAAACCAAAATATTCCGTTCAGAACAAGCTTCCACAGGCTTGAACTCGTGGTGAACTGCTTGTTAATGATTATAACCCAGATATATGCTGGTATAGATGGTATATGAGGGCACACTTAGGAAAACCACAGGGGCCTTGTTATGCGTTTGCTATTTTCTTACAGCTTAAGGAGGTCCACCTGTTCCCAGTTGAGTCAAACCATGTTACTGTGAACTGGGAATATTTTACTCAGCGCTGTCAACGAGTCACATCCAATCATTCATGTTCATGTCCCCTAATGAAAACATAATACCCCACAGTTGGATATTAGGGCCCACACTAATTCATAAATGAATCATTAAAGAAAGGCTCCTCCGTGCAATATTCACTAATATCAATGAAATACAGCTGCAAAAGTGTAACAAAGCTTTTTTTTTTGAGTCATGCAGCGGGCAGTCACCTAAGGTAGTCCTGGATGGTATGTACCAGCAACTATGGCAACAGGTTTCTCTATGTCTCTATGATATAAAAGTAAGATAACAAAATAACTTAACTGAAGAACTAAAGAAACATACAACGAATTGATTCTAATTGCATTTTAAACAATGTTTAGAATTTGGTTTCAGTTGTCAAGTTTTTGTCTTTGTCATAAAAGCATGAGTTTTTAAACTTTTTTTCGCTCATTTGAACAAGATCCTTGTTTACTGTGCAGACACTCATCGCAAGAGGCATTTGTCACCATATTTGTAGTTGCATATAAAAGAGTTATATAGATGTATATATAGATATATAGATACATGCACATGTGTGCAGTTCCAAATAATATCTATGATATACTCAAATTCAGTCAAATAGGACCCTGAATTATGCCTCAAGTATTGTTGGTTGTTTTTTTAATGCATTTGAAACTGAACTGTTTTTTTCTCACATTACTTAAGCATTCAGTTCCATGTTAATTTCACCACTGGACTTGCTAAGAGAATGTTTCTGAACAAAGGCGGCACAGCTGTGCGTGGAAAAAGACCTGGGGAATTAATCACCAATTTGAATGTTACTGTCTGTCAGGTGTCTTTTGGAGAAACATTGTTGCCTGTGTGTACATGAACTCTCTTAATGCAACAGGAGCCATCAATAATATTTATTTATTCAGACGACCTAAGAGAGATTAAACAGTTTCTCTTTCAGATTGGCCTGGGGATAGCGCTGCATGGACAAGTTTCTTCATCACTCCACCGGGTAAGGGGTCCTCGCATAGTCTCATGAATGCACTCGGTGTTACAAAACATAGACTTGACAAATGTGACATGTTGGCGTGTTTGTGTGCGACGAGTTGTCACAGGATTCCTGCGCTGGGTGAAATCACTTCACATCTGCGCGGAGAGACGAGAAAGTCTCTCTATTATGGTTTCACCTGCAGAATTGTGGAGGGATTTGAAGGTCCAGACTGACGTGCAGGAAACACTGACAAGCACCTTATGAACAGAGGACTCTCATATAATTGCTGTGCAATGTCAAAGATTTCAGTGAGTAATGTCACAGGATTGCATCCAACTACTAAATAGTTATCCCGTCTTTTGTCCTTTTGAAGTGACTGTTGAGTCAAGAGATGAAGGATGATGCATCTGAAGAGCTCCAGAAACCCAGAAAAAGGCCTTGCGTTCTTCCAACACACTCTTTCCTCTGCAGAAGGACCAGTGTCGACTTGTTTAAATATCCAATACAATCAATGTATGAGGTCATGGAAATCCAGCCTGGACTTTACATACTGTATGTAGAGAGTTATAAATGAAGCCATGCATCGTTCTTCACCATCTCACATTCTGTTCAGGGAGATATGCAGAACAATGACAATAATACCGATTACGTGAGACTTCATAAAGAGAGATGGATGTGGTGAGAACTCCAGCCTTGCGGATCCAATAAGGTCCATGAAGTCACAACTGCAGACCTATGAATCAATATGAATCAGTATGGGGTCCAACCTTTGCTGTTTTCTTGTTTGTAGGTCTGTCTCTTGTGGTTCAGTGAGAGCTTGAATCATCAATAAACAGAGCTCAGTAATCCAAACTAGTACATCCATAGTCCGAAACAAAGACTACACTAAATCTACGCTAACAGTCTGAGGAGAATGGCATGCCAGTTTGGAGACGTGATCATCTAGCATTGCATTCATGGATGCTGGATCCTTTTCAATGGCGCGAAGGTGAGGACTTCTGGTTTCCTCCAGCCGTTTGCATCAACCAGGAGCAGAAAGTGTTTTGTTCACTACACGTTGTTCCAAAGCACTTTCCTAGTTGGTGCGATCCTCACTGACCTTGGAAATAAAGCTGACTCTAATTCTGATACATCAGCACTGCTCTCAAGTTTTCATCGCAACACGTGGCATGTGTTTGCAACCACTTGCGTAGTGGTTGGGACTGCAGACGATGGCGGCTGTGGCGACCGCTGGGTCCAACAGTGTGCAAGACTTTGGCTAAAATGGTTTATAAAGGTCTACAGTATAAACAGTGATGTTAGTTCAGAACATTTAACAGCCATTGAAGGGTCTCATATATAATGCATTATTACAAGATTCATAACACATTTTAATGTATTTATAAGGTTCCACAGACAATGTTCTAAATGTTCAAAATGATGTATGGTAACTTATAACAAGATTTAACTTAGTTAGGAATATCCCTTAACCTTAACCCTTAACCTGAAAATATAATTCATCAGATAAATAAGATAACGCTACTCCTTCAAATTCTGCACCGTATAATACTTAATAAACCATAGTTTAAGTTGCCACACATGATTATGAAGATTCATAACATCTTCTTTGAAGCCTCATACCGCAAAACTATTATGAATGTCGCATTATTAACGCATTATATATGTGACCTGCAAAGTGACGTGCAACCCAAAAAGGATTTATTTAAAGTTGTCAGTTCAAGTGAATAATTATGTAATGTTTTGAAAACTATAGAAAGGGTACTCTTCACATATCAGTATACATATAGGTCCACTGACACTGTAGCATATTCATATTAAAATCAAATAACTCATTTGAAGGCACTGAATATCATAGCACTTGATGCAACTCCCATTTGTTTTTATCCTTTCTCGAACAGCAAAGGATGTCTCGATTCTGAAGCAGAGGAGCGAGATTGAGGAGTATCTTCCTCAATTTTTAGACTTGGCACCTACTTTAGGATTGAGGAATACTCAGCCTACCCAGATTGCTTTGCATATTTTCAGCCTATAGAAAATGCCGTCCAAAGCAGCAAAGAAAGCGAGCTACAAATGTAAGAATTGTCTTTGTTAATGGATTTTCTTAGCCCATTTTATGGCCTATTCACCTCCTTGTCGCACACATTTACTTTTATTTTACTTTTATTGTCAAGCTTGTTCTTCTTCTTCTGAATTGGCAAACTGCATAATGCTGCCCCCCGCAGTCAGACGACGTATCTGCAGTTTAAACTGTGTCCCATTTCTAACACTTGGTTTTGAGGTCTGAGGGCTGAGTGTTAAGATTAAGGGCATCCCTTTTGAAGGACAAATGTTCTGACCTTTAATGAGTAAGTTGCCACATACGCTCCTGCTGTTACAAGTTCAAGTTCAGATTTTCTTGTTTTATTAAACCACTGTGATACAAGGTGTCATTTGCTTAGTGGAATCTAATGAAAAATTATACAGTGTAATGTGTGTCTCATAGTTCTCTAGGGGGGCACAACTGCCCGATAAGCTCTTGAAAAATTCAAACATAAATCTTAAAGTTGTGTGTTTCCTTGTGCAAACTGTCAAGCATCTCGCCAAACAGCCCATAAGCAAGATGAGATGTCATGTCTTTAAATAGCAGAGAGACAAATGGTGAAAGCAAAGTTGACAAAGAACCAAAACTCGAATGAAGAAATGCTGTGTCATATATTATCTCTGTCATGTCGCTGAGGCTGAGCATGTCTTGTTCTGTTGGGCGTTTCTTGGAGCCATTTGTAAAAGCTGAGAAAATATTTCACAGTTCTTATTTTTGGTTCACACTTGTTACACAAGTCAGGTCAGTTGAACTTGGTTAGATTTGGGGTTGGTGAATTGTCATTGTTATTTATTTGTCTACAATTCATCCAAACTAGCGCACATACATCTTGATATTCATTCATGTTTTAGAATGAAATAATGCGACCAAAATCAGACTAGCGTGAGACAGATTCATTTAACCATTGAAGAGGTTGAATTTCAACATTTGTTCACCAGTCGAAGTTAGCTTTACTATGTGCAGGTGCCAAGGCATTTGTGAGGCTGTAAAGAAAGGCATTTCTGATCTGTTATCAGAAGGAAGGAAAGAAGTAGTCAGAGCATCTGGTGATGAAAACATAGTCTTAAAAAGAGCCTCAAATGTGTTTTCATGGCAGGCAAAGATTCATGTTGACATCTGAATTATAAAGCAGTGAATCGGTCAAAGGACAGGAAAGCGGCTTGACCCCTGATTCGACAAAACAACATCTGAAACACTCGAGTGATTTCAAAGTGAATTCCTCCTGTCAAGTCATTTTGGATGATTTAGGGCGAGGCAGTTATTTTTGTTGGACTCCAACTGATGTTTGTTTCCATTTGTCACGACTTTTAAAAAGCACCGCTACGCTTTCCATTGAATGCCCAGATCACTTTTCTCTTGGCTCGATCGACATCACTCGAAGCAGCACTCGCCTTAACTATCATTTATTTATTTCATCTAGACGGACTGAGTCACCTGGATTGCTGCAGCTCACACGCTGCCTGACAGGTACAGAGGGATCTGAACTGCCTTTCCTCGCACCTTCACACACTAACCTCACGTCTGTGATGGAGCATAAGACAAAGTGTTCCTAACAGCTCACAGATGCTCAGGCTGCTTTGGCGGTGGCCTGTTCTTCTCTTCTGACTTCATCCTCCAGTGATTCACTGTGACAAGTTGAAAACACATGCCGGCTTTACACGTCCAGCTTCTCCTCCTCTGCAGGTTGGCTGGATACTCACCCGAGGAGGTGTGAAGTAGCCAAATATTCACATTACATTCAACACATATGATTCAATTTTGCTCCGACAGGAGATCAAACAACTCAATCGCTGGCTATTAATACAAGTGTTGTTGTCTATTATTACTAGTCTATTAAACTTACCTTTATGGAGGGATAAAAAAGGAACTATTTCATGTGAGTTCGTGTTTGACTGTCATGATGAAAGCAATGTGCTGCTTTACTAATTAAGACACGATACAAATCTGATTACTGAAAATGCATTTCTTAAATAAATTCCTTAAATTTCTAATAATAATTTTTTTTTCTGCCACTAGGATCATCATTTGTCTGATCATCAGTTCTTACATTTTAAACTGTCTGATCAATAATGTGTCAAAATAAATAAATGTTGGCAAAAATAGTCAAACAGGTCCACAAAAAGGTCCACTTAATATATAGTTCAAATATATTTTGAACATTGATGTAGAATGTGACAATATTTGGAAATAGAAAAATGAAAGTAATGAATATCAGAATTTATAATAATAATAGTAGTCACATTATTTAGTGACACATGTCTAAATAATTCTTGACTGACATGGAAAGATGAAAAAGGAAAAAAGCCTTGATGTCAAATGGTCTGAAATTTAAGAATATAAACGTCCAGCACAATTTTAATGAATACAGTAAAGACTGCGTAGAACAGTATGTAAAAAAAAAGAAAAGCTTGGAAATCATTGACAGTACATCAAGACTGCTAAAGAATACAACTTCACATGTTTACCGATACACACACTGAATACATTGCTCACGTTCTGCATAATGACCATAATGAACATGACTCGTCTCGGCTCCACCTTGGTGTCTGGGTAGGAACAGTCATTGCAGATATTGTTGAGTGAGATTCTCCTGCTGTGGCTGCGGCCACCAGATGCCAGGCGTGTCGTCCAATAAAACAGACACAATAAATGGCAGAACACCTGCAACAAAGTCAACTACAAAGATCGTTCCTCTGACAGCATTTCCTGTCCTCCTGGCCTCTTACATGACCTCCAGCACCATCTTGAAAAGAGATCTTCGTGCCGGATAGGATGCCAGACATCAGGACAATAATGCAGACGGCGTAATAAAAGCCCATCTGCCTCTTTAATCAAGGTTTCATCCGGAGAAGAAAAATTCTCCCAACATCAGCATGAGAAATGCGTTCAACTGGTCGATCTCCAAAATGACTTCAGCTGACTCTACAAACATAAATGCGCGACAGTGTTGTCGTTGGGATTCCTGTGCAGGTTGCACAAACATAGGCAGTTACAGGGGTAAACTTAATCCACATTGCACAGTTGCAAAAAATTTGACATGCAAATGAGCATGTGATCTTGAAAGAGCCAAAATGGGTAAAAACTGCCGCTAAGCAGTAGGATGGCTTCATCAAGATAAAAGAGATAGGAATCAAAATCCTGTCTAGTGATGTGTTAGTCATTTCAACGGCTGCTTTGTTCTCCTCTGATGCAAAAAACAACAACATCATCATATTACATTTAATAAACATAATAATTTTATACATTTATAAAGCACTGTGTGAACGGCATTAAAAAGTTATATATAAATAAAATGTATTATAATATATTCTGTAAGAGCTTTCCACATAAATATGACTCCTGAAATCCATATATAAATATAAACCATGTAATACAATGACTTTAAAAATGCTGATGGTTGAGTGCTATGAAAATGGGGAAAAAACAAAAACAGTGTAGCACTTGACTTCCTTGGTAGCAACTGCTACATATGGGG
Organism: Synchiropus splendidus; assembly: GCF_027744825.2. Taxonomy (NCBI): domain Eukaryota; kingdom Metazoa; phylum Chordata; class Actinopteri; order Syngnathiformes; family Callionymidae; genus Synchiropus; species Synchiropus splendidus. The sequence continues at coordinate 8,139,336 of NC_071340.1, read as the reverse complement.
GTTTTCTGTCTGCATTTTAAACAAAGTAGTGCCTCCGACTAATGCTTTCCCTCAGCCTGACATAACACTGTTACAAACGTCAAACACTTCAGTCACTAAGCACAATACATTTCCCATAGAAAAGTACCTTACAAAAAAACAAAGTAAAGCAATTATTTCAATGATATTATGTACTTCTTAAAATGTTTTTTCTTTTTTATAATGAGATTAAAGTTAACTGGATACAAATTAACACAGTTTGTTTTACATTTCTATCAGCAGTTACTAATCTAATAAAAGAGAGAACCTGTTTGTAAATTACTTTTCAATAATGACAGCAATTAACAGAAGTCTTGTTGCGGCAGCTTGCTATTAAATATTTGTATTTCGTGGGATGTTCATCCACTTTCAACTGTCGACCGTCAGGATATTTCTGGTCATGAATGCGCCCTCTGTATATTTCTGATGCTGCTTTCTGCGCTGTTCAAACAGTCACTCCATCATCTGCCAGAAATAAAATAAGTGCCCCTCGATGTAAGCACTGGTTATGCAAATGAGGCTCTCCGATAACACAGTGAACCAGCTCCCTGTCAAATGTGGCTCATGTCAAAGTAATTATAGCACACCCTTGTTTGCACACACCTGCGTGTGTGTGTGTGTCTTTGTATGGCTTATGTCAAAATTGTTGTTTCAGGACTGTCAAAGGATTTATTTCTGTTTGAAACCCTTCTAGTACATTAAAAGATTATTGCCTTCAAGCAAGTACACAAGCGTGTGTTAACTTTTTGTTCCGCCCTTTATTGAGGAAGAGCATATTTTAGATGAACACATGAATGTATTGTGTTTCTTTTCAATAACCTTAGGAATCTAATTTCTGAATTTACTATTAGCCAGTTATCTCTTACTCGCAGACATGCCATTGTAATGACTTAACATGTCACTATGCATGTTGAAGTTAAGTGAAGATGAGGCAACTGCGTAATTCGATGATCTTTTAATGACATTTCAAGCCAATAAAAGTTGAACTTTCTTAGGTTATGAAAGGATGTGGTGGAAGAGAGATGACCTCTATCCTTCTGTGAACGAGCCTTCTATTGTTCTGCCTCATCATTTAAAAACCGAAGCAGTTTGAATAAAATCTCATGCCTGTGATTCACTCACCGGAGCTTTTAACAGACGCTTTCAAGGTGAGTGGAAGCCACAACCACTCATCTTTTCACTGTCAAATGACTGCGGCCAAGCCTTTTCCTGCATGGGTGAACTTGAGGGGGTCAGCGACTCCCGCCGCAAAGTTAATTAGGTTATTTTATTTGGCTAAAATTTACATCCACATCCTATATGGGAAGAAATAAGAAAGGAGCAGAACTGTCAAAGGAGGGGAAGTTCAGGTCAAAGTTCAAGTGCTTTGTTTTGTGGGATCTGAGAGGTATTCAAATATTTTAGATGCTTTGTGTCTTCAGGGTTCATATAGGAGTCATCAGTCATATAGGAAACTAGACGACGACATCTGCCGACGGAGCGTTTTGAGCCGCACGTGCTAAATGAAGAGGAAAATTTAAAGCGATTCCAGCTGTCACCATGATGTTGACAGTTATGGTTTTACAAAATAAATACATAAACATAAAAACATTCAAGTGCATTTCACTTGCTCCCACATTCCTGTCTGACAGCGAATGCTGACTGAATCCAGCACTTTGGTGCTTCTTTTTTGCACCTGCTGTTCAGTTATTATACAAAAAGTTTGAATTTCATGATGTCTAGAATATATTGAGTGAGTGGGTTGGTGCGTCTTAAAATGGTGTAGCATGGAAGGGTTGTTGTATGTGAGGGTGGGTTTTATATAGTTAGAGGAGGTAAGTAGGCAGGATGGGTTTGGAAACTATTTCTTAAGTTCCCCAAGTAAGTAAAAGGTTAAGTTAAAAGCAAAGCATAAAAGAGGAAAGAGGATATCTTCTATGTGAAATGTGGGTCTGAACTCCAACAAGAAATACACAGAAAAAAACCCCTTTGTCATTGACAGTTCACTCATTCCTTTCTGTTTGTGTTTGCAGCAACCACAACATCATTCGGACTTTATTGTGCTTTCATTTGTTGACACATTTGTCGACACTTAGATTGTGCAAAAGTGAATCAATACCAGGAGGGGCCCCCGGGGAAGACCCAGGACTCGCTGGAGAGATTATGTCTCCGGTCTGGCCTGGGAACGCCTCGGGATCCCCCGGGAAGAGCTGGAGGAGGTTTGTGCGGACCGGGAAGTTTGGGCTTCCCTGCTCCGAATGCTGCCTCCGCGACCCGACCCCGGATAAGCGGCTGAAGAAGGTCCAAGGACCAAGGTTTTTCTCCCGTATTATCAGAGCTTCTCAATCGTATTGCTCTGAAATAGCTTTAAAAGTATCTAGACATGGAACGTGTTGAGCGAAATACATCTCTGTTTCAGTATCTCCATGTAAATACAAACAGAGCACTGTGTGAACACTGCACAAACAGCATCATCGCAACATAAACAAAACAGAGTTTATGGTATCAGAAGAATGCAAATGATTCTCAACTAAAGCTGTGTCGTATTTGCATGACATGTCTGTCAATATCAACATTGTTGTGACAAGAAATGCTCAGCGAAAGCAAATGAGGTCATCACTCACGCGAACAGGCTTCAGTCAGGAGAGAACCAGCGGCGAATGCCTCCATCTTGTGTTCATGTTGAGAACTGGACACTCAGTGGGGATCATGAAAATAAACCCCTGACAGTGAATTGCACAAAGAAGGAGAAGAACACTCCTAAAGAAGGAGTGGTGAAATTGCCAATGCAATCCGTCAATATTATGCAAATATAATTCAAAACTAAAGCATTAAACGCACTAATATTTTTGAATCGACACTCGCGACTACATAATAACGAGCTGTTATCAGAAATGTATTTGTAGGACATACATTGGTTTGTATCATGTGAACCCTAATACGATTACATGAATACACAAGGGCGACACAATAGTGTCGGCGCCACAATGAAGTTGCATGAAAAGCAGATTCTATGGAAAACGTTGCACGAGTCGTCTGCACAAAAATCCAATGGCGAGATCTTGATATAGATTGATATAATTTGGCATGAGCGACATTCAGTTTGACTGTTTGCAACTCCGAACAACAGTACAGTAACGGAGCAAACACACACACCCAATGAAGAACCCCTTGTGATTGACGTTCTTCCAGGACCAATGGTTGCAGAGAATAGGCGGGTCTATCTGTGACATTGACAAATCAGCAATGGCGACACGAGCCAAACTTTAACCTGTCAGCAAAACAACATCGAGGGGGAGTGAACTTGTGGACTGCAGTCATATTTTGGGAGAAACAATATAACACTTTCACCGATTTGTGTGCAGATTCAGTTCCTACAAGAGGTAAATACGCCTGTTAAGTTTCACATTGCAGTGTACTCGGCGTGTTACGAACACAGCGCGGAGCTAACGGTCAAAACTTTCTGACAGATTCTCTAACGAGAAGCAGCGCCACCCAGGATTGTTAGCATGCTAAGCGCTAGCACAGCTCCTCCGCGAACGCGCTGGAGGCACAACACGTAATGTCTGCGGTATTACACGTTATATCCCTCCGCCGTATGTTCGTAGGTGAACGTCGATGTCTGAATCACCCACCTTGGTCGCAATAGAAGCGTGACGTCCTGTCGAAGTGTGCAATTTTTACCCATATGGTTGATGGCCACCAGTTTTTTGGGGGAAGCCATGATCCAATCAGTGCCCTCTTTACAGTGAGAGTGAAGCAGCAGGCTAGCGCTACTGTTACTGTCCTCCATGATCATCGACATTTGTCTCATTTCATCACATGAAATGGCTTTTCCTCTCTATTTTGCTTCGTGAATTTCCGGGTAAATACGTTATACAACCATTATTACTCGCTAAAAGGACACGTTTATTTCGTAAAATGTTGTTTGTTTATGCAGAAAATACCACGAAGGGCCTGTACATCATCATTATTTTTAACATCGGAAAAATTATTATAGAGTTATTTAGCGACATTTACTCGTGTAATGCTCATTCTCACCAGCCAAAAGTTAATAAAAACAATATCCCGACAATGTCATTAATGTACGCGGGTTTAGTATTATCGGACAATTATAGTCTCTTCGGGCATGATGAAAATATTTGAACAAAGTATCATCACAAATTAACTCGTGTTTGTACTGTGGCCTCCATTGTTTCTGTAAATACAGAATACACGTGTGATGAGTGCCATACCTGACAGTTCTCGTGAAGACACCTTGTTGCGTTGCACTGCATTTACTGTATTTAATACTTAATGGTACATTTACATTGTCAGGTGTTGTTCAGATGATAAAGCACCATCTCAAATTGGAATTGTTATGTGGCTTCTAGGGATTGGAAAAAAGGGCTTTCGAGGGTTTTCTAACACGTAATGAATGTGTCCTGCACTGAATAAAGAACATGCACATGACTTAATTCATTTAGGTGTTCCGAATTTTACCAGGGGCAAAGTGTGTAATAGCATGTGCATGTACCTTGAGATGTATTTGCTGTTGTTTTATTAAATTTGCATTATAATGTACATGCTTTTCTGTTAATACAAGAACAATGACTTTATTGCATGAGCTCACTATCTTACAAATGAAAAACAAAATTTATACTCACACACACACACACACACTCACTCACACTCACACACACACACACACACACACACACACACACACACACACACACACACACACACACACACACACACACACACACACACACACACACACACACACACACACACACACACATACATATATACCATTTTGAATGGTAAATGCCATAATCAAAAGTAAATAGGAAACAATAATTGTATGAAGCCTTATACATTAATTTACTGCATCTTTTCTTTCTTTTAGCTGTCTGGTTTGATTCCAGCGGTTCATTAGATGTCCACCCCAGAAACATCAGGAGGTATGTCCCATCCTGGCCCTTCTCCTGGTGCAGGATTATCCCCAGGTCCAATCCTGGGTCCCAGCCCTGGACCAGACCCTTCTCCTGGCTCGGTTCACAGCATGATGGGCCCAGGTTCTGGCCCTGGAACACCGAATGCACCACATGGCATGCCTGGCCAGGCTCAGAGCGAGTTCTCTCAGGATAGCATGTATTCTATGCACAAGGTAAAACACTCCTTTAATCAAAGTACTGGAGATTATACACTACTTTGACCTATATACTGATGCGATTATTCTACTTCTATACCATTGGAGTTACAGAACAGGAAGAACAAAAAAATATTTTCATATTTCTTTCTTTTAATGTTGCATCATGCGCATATCTATGTTTTATATTTCTTCAGCCCATGGATGCAATGAATGATAAATCCATGACAGATCCTCTGCACTATGGACATATGAAAGATGTGAGGATGAGATCGCTCCACAGTGGCATGGGTCATCCACAGAGTCCAATGGACCAACATAGCCAAGGTATCGTCTTGCCTTTTTAAACTCTTTGGTTGACTCCATTCACATTGGAATGCTTAAGTGGGAGATTTTAGGTTAGATGATATAAATAAAGCTTTATTTATGTGGCACCTTTGAGAACACTGTTCACCAAGTGCATTTACCCATAGTTCTGTTCACAGGATTATAACCACTTAAAAAGATTGGTAGCACTTTTTTTATTACTGCATTATTAGTACATTCATGACACATCATGATGCGTATATAAGACTTTGCAGATGATGTAATGAATGTTCATAATCATGTATGGTAACTTATGACAGGGTCAATATAGTATTAGAAGTCGTGGATTTAATTCCATATAGTTACAAAGTCTCCAGAGCGCTTAACCATGACCCTGACTGTAACTGTAACCTTAACCTAGCCACTTAGTATAACATTATTCGACAAGACAAGATTACACTATTGTTTAACTTTTACCTTTTAATGCTTAATAAACCTTGTTATAAGTTGTCATACATGATTTTGAACATTCATAACATCTTCTATAAAGCATTATAAATGCATTATGATGTCTTATAAATGTAGCAATAATGCTTTATAGGTGAGGTCTTCAAGTAAAGTATAATGAAAATATCTTATCTTGTGTTCTTAATGTGTGTAACATGAATCGAAAATGTTTTGTGGTCCACTGCCAGTGCAAGTTTGTTTTCTTTGTAGTTTTAAAATGAAGAAAAATAAGACATGTGTTGGGTGAAAATGACATGCAGTTAGCCATGGACCGGATCTGTCGCCGTTTTGGAGTCAGGGGCAGCGTTAGTCAGCCACCTTAACCTGAAACTTTCATGAATGCAGTGTTCTCCGTCTCAGAGTCCCGCTACTAGCGGACATAGCACAGTCTCTAGAGATTCACCAAACTGTGACCTCTGACATCTAATGAAATGTTTTTCAGTTGTCCTTTCGACAGAATAGTTGCAGCATTCTGCTAGGGTTTTCTATTTTTTTGCCTCCTTGAAGAGGTATATGAAAACGTGTATCAATTAAAATGATTTAATGGTTATTTTCACATCATGTACACAGGAAGTCTCATCGTTTTAATTACAAATTCATTGTCATTCCATGTGATCGGTAATGGTGATTGGCAGCAAAAATCGGAGCATCCCTACTGTAAATTCTGGATGAACTAGGGCTACAATTTCAGTGGCAATGGCGTCACATCCACTACTTACCACCACCTTATCAAATTAGGCAGTTTTATTTAGCCTAATACCAGTGAACATTTATAATGTATTAGTCTTTTAACAGTTTTTCTCTCTTTCAGGATACATGTCCCCTCATCCATCGCCAATGGGTGTCCATGAGCATGCATCTAGCCCCATGTCATCGGGTGGAGGAGGAAGTGGACCCACACCTCCACACATGCCTCCGTCACAGTCAGGTCCCATGATGCCAATGGACACTCAAGGATCAGGTCCCAGCATGGGTCAACAAGGCCGCGGACCTTCTGCTTTCAGCCCAGTTCAGCTTCAGCAGCTCAGAGCCCAAATCTTGGCCTATAAGATTTTGGGACGTGGACAACCATTGCCTGAAAACCTCCAGCTTGCTGTACAGGGTAAGAGGAGTCTACCAACATTGCCACAGCAGCAGCAGCCGCAGCAGACGCCTGGGTCTAGTCCCTACAGCAGACCTCCAGGTGAGATGAGTTTAAGGCTTACAATTGAAAATAATCAATCCTTTTTATTGGACAAATTGTATTCATATATTTTCTTGGTAACAGGCATGCCCATGGCACAAATGGGTGGTAGCCAATCAAGTCCCTGCCCGACTCCGGCCATGCAAGGTCACAGTCAGAGCTCAGGGCCAAAGCCGTGGTCTGATGGTAAGAGTGATGAAAATTACGTGTCTGGTACAAACACAAGAGTGAGGTGTCAAAGTCAGACACTGAATGAGTTAAATGAAAAATATTTGTATTGAACTTGTCATGTACTAATTATCATTTACTAACCAGATTTTTCATGAAATAGTCAGGTGGGTTGGTCCTGTCGTCTTTATATTAAGATTAATACTAGTGTATAGATGTGTTTCTGAACATGGATCATAGATGCCCCATCATCTTAACTCTGATACGGATATTAGAGCTGCTCAATTAAATGATTTTTTATCAGGATTACGATTATGTCTTCCTACGATTATAAAAACATGATAATCGTCATTATTTAGCCTCTGTTTACACAGAATGGGTTACGCTAATATTAGCCACTGTTAGCTCGGTCGCCTCTAAACGGCGACATGGTATTCAGTACCTCCAAGGAGCAGACGCTCATCCAGCGTTCTGAGTCACAACAGCAATGTTAGCTGCTGGTTGGCGCTGTTTCAAAAACCAGTGATTATTTGGAAGAGGATAAATGCATAAGAACAATCGCTCGCGCTCAACCTGAGATGGGGTGATAAAATCAAGTGCTCCTCCTCATTCCACATTGTTTCCTGTCTCCACTGTTCTCTGAAGCCTGACCATACAGATTGGTGTTTCTAGAGAGAAATATTTAACCTACATCAAGAAGGTTAAATATAACTGTTAGATTATTATTTAAATTTTACACATTGCTTTATTGTAGTTCATCGTTCAATAAAGTTTGAAAGTTTAATGACAGCTAAATCTTAAGTCGTTCAATAATCGTTTGAATAATCGTGATTATAATACAAATCAAAATAAGTGGTTATGATATAAGAGAATTCTTAGATTGGCTCCCAAAATGGTTGTAAATGTTAATCATAATAAGTTGTAAATCACACGACTTCAGTCTTGTTCTTGTGCTTTGTTAAGTTTGAATGAGAAATTGCTGTCAAACCGTCATTTTTTTCCATGCATGATGTGGAACATTATAGCGATCACTGTTTGATTTAAACATAATACTTGCTACAAAGCATGGAGTGAGGGGCCGACCTGCCTCTCTCACTGAAGGCTTCAAATAATGATCGGTGCAAAACAAACTATCACTTATGAATATAGTGTGTTTGACAGTTCAACTGACTTCACAGCCAACAGAAAAGGATCACAAATGACGCTGTACGGTTATATAGAATCATTTTTCCTTATTGGATCTTTTCCCACAGAAGACCCAATACTCAAACTTCCCTGCAAGCACTTCCCCTGGATGAGACCATTGGCGTTCTTATTTATCACTAACATACTTAGCAAATGAATTGTGCTTCACAGTCAGTGATTGGATGTGTGACTGGTTTTATTGTACACTTATGTAAACAGAATGTATAACTCCTTCATTGCTCAACCATTCTATAAAATTCCTCTCTAGGCTCAGGTGGTGAGAATCAAGTCAATGCCCAGAAACATCTCACTCCTGCCACCAGCGGACGCCCATCACCTGCGCCACCACAGACCCTCGGGGTGCCCTCTGCTCCACTGCCTGGCGGTTCACTCGCCCCGCAAGTACCAGGCCAGCAGGTGTCGCCAATGCTCCAGATACAACAGAAGCAGAATCGCATCACACCAATCCAGAAACCTCAGGGCTTGGACCCAGTGGGGATCCTGCAGGAGCGCGAGTACAGGTATTTCTATCCCTTAATGCAGGGGTGTCCAAACTTTTTGCAAAGGGGGCCAGATTTGGTGTGGTAAAAATGTGGGGGGCCGACCTTGGCTGACGTCCTTTACGTACAACAACAATATATTTAAGCAAATTTTAGCCGGCCATTATGTGCTTGCTTTTTTATTATAATTTCAACAATCTTAAGCATGTGTTTTGGTTCATTTGGAACATGCATATCACATGCAGCTGAATATTCACTTAACTTAAGAAGTAATTGTACTCTGGAGTGCAAATTACATGAAACATGAAATATATCACCATGGCAGTTCAATGTTAAGTGAAAGGTGCTCAGTGAAAGGTTTGCAATGCTTTGCGATCAGTGCTGCTACCTCATAACTAGCCTTTGTAGCATTCTCATTTGACTCTCGGGCTCTTGCGAAATACTGCTGCTGTGAGATTAAACTAGCTTCAAGTTGCTTCATTTTCTTGCTGCGTTCCTTCCCTGTAATCTTGTCGTACGTGTCAGCGTGTCTCATTTGGTAATGTCGCTTGACAATGAACTCTTTAAAAACAGCCACTGTCTCTTGGCAAATGAGGCAGACACAGTTGTTGCGTATTTCAGTGAAGAAATAGTCCAATTTCCAACTATCATTGAAGCGTTGGCCCTCACAGTCAACTTTCCTTTTTTTGTTTATTGTCGCCATTTTAGAAAAAAGTGCTGCTGCCCTCTAGTGGGTAAATGAGTAACAGCATTTAGTGTGTAAGCTACTTCATATGCTGGTAGCAGTACTGCTGCTCAATTTAATAAGTCTATGTGCGGGCCAGACGTTATTGATTTTATGACAGAGGCTGCGGGCTGGATGATATTTGACCACGGGCCGCATTTGGCCCCCGGGCTGGACTTTGGACATGTCTGCCTTAATGTCAACCCCCAGATATATTTGTTTTTATTTGTTATTACAATATATTGTCCGGTGTTATTGATACACATTTCATCTGTTGACAAAGGTATTTCTTGAGATTTTTAGAGTCAAAATGAAACCTGCCCTCCTGCACTTCTCCACATGCTGTATTGCAGGATTTCCACTACATGTAAACAATGTGTACCACCTGGGCAAGATAAAAGCAGAAATGCCTTCAGAATTGTGATTTATTTTTAGGGATCACAAATAAAAAATCAGCAAATGAGACTCTGTTCAGCAGATATTTGAATATGAAAAACGCACACTGGAGTCTCAAATTTATTTCAGGTTGCACTGCTTTTCACTCAAGCGTGGTGGCAGCATAGAGGGATAAAAAGATGATAAAAACCTGCTTCCTTGTTTCTCTGTTGGATCACATTCTCATATTCTCTACGTCTTAAGGTAGTTTATAGCTACATGAGCGATTAACGGATGCTTTTACAGCCTCTGTGAAAGTGCTGTTCATTAACTTTGTGCTCATAGACACATGTCGCGGTTCAATGGTGGATTCAATGCTGCATGTTAAGTGGATCTGCAGGGGTTCCTGCCGTGCAGCAAGACTTTACTTACTTTACTTGATTTTAGCATTTAGCGCGAGCCTTCCTTTTGCACTTCCAATGTTTCTAAAGCCAGGGGCCGTAATCAGTTACACAGCAGGATGAAAACACTTTTTTCTGGGCTTCGTGTTGCTGCCTAAAATACTAATTCACTGTGTTCCAGCAGCTTTAATTTAATTCCAGCGTAAACCATTTTTAGATGTTGAGTCGGTGTGACATGTTTTTGTCTTTTTCTCTCTCTAGTTTCTGTGTGTGTCCATGCAGCCAATTTAGTTGTGTTCACAGTGATTTGGTCCAGGATTGCTGCGACTGCTGTTAGCTACTTTTGGGGCGGCAGGGACTGATCCATGCTATCTGATTAAAAACGCGCTTGAAAAATAGATTTTTCCATTTTATGTTGGAAAATGATTGGTAGAAGTATGGCCTGAAGTATTCCAATGTAGCTTGTCGAGCAGGATGTGTCTTTATCATCCAGGCCACAAAATGTACATTAAAAAGTTGCCAGGAAAATCACTGTAACGTGAACAAATCTGAAACGTATGTAATTATGTGTAACAGTAAATAAATGATAAATGCCTCCACAACATACTGGATAGAACTAATGTAAATCAAAGTGTTTTCTTTTTTTGGTAAATCATTAATTTGTTCTATTACCGGTATTTAAATTTGTATTCCTGTACTCTCTTAGTCATACTATTTCTTGCTTCACTGTGGTCTTATTATAAATCCATGAGTACTACCTCTGGCTGAACTATTGCCTGCAGACATATGCAATTAATTAACTCGAAGTAAATTTAATTGCATTACTGCTGAAACTTTGTGAATTCAATTGGCATTAACACAATTAAAATATTGTATGAAAACATAAAAAAGAAAATCCTCCAAAAATGTACTTCGTTTCCCCCCTTCCGTAAGCTTCATTTTGCTTGTCTTCTTCCTGTTCTGCTTGTTCGTCCTCCACTAGATGCTATTTGCTGGTCAATGGAGTATTTTTTTTCCATTGTTAGCTGACCGTTGATTTCACTGTTGCCTTCAGTTGGGTGCATATGTTTTCCCCTTGTGATCGCGCCTGACCTGCACCAGTCAGGGGGCACTTTTTTGGACTTTTGAGCTACCTGCCTTAGGGATCTTTTTTTTCCATAATTCTTCAGGACTGTCCCCCCCTTCTGATTCATTGGATTATTGTATTTTTTTTCATTTCATCATTATTATTTTTGATTTCACTGTCTGCTCTTCTTTTACTTTCACGTTTATGAGAACCTACTCGTAATCCATATTAAAGTCAGTTTAATTCATAGGGGGTAAAACAAGGGCAAAGTGGGCGGCGAAGTAGGTGGTGTGGCGCGAAACTGTATATGGTAATGAGCCCAGTGGGTGACGAAGTGGGCGGTGATTTTCCCGACCAAATATGGTAATGAGAAAAAAACCTACAGATAATTTGTGGTGTTCATCTCTTAGTCCAGTGCAAATGGCAAACCAGCTTCTTTGAGTAACTGTTCTCATTATGTCTTTCAGATTACAGGCTCGAATTGCACATCGAATTCAGGAGCTGGAGAGTCTTCCAGGCTCTCTCCCTCCAGATCTGAGGACCAAAGCCACAGTGGAGCTCAAAGCTCTGCGCCTACTCAACTTCCAACGGCAGGTCAGCGGCAGTTGATCAAAACAGCATGAATACCGATCTTTCTTGCACCGTTTTCTTTGACCTCTCAAAAAGGCATAAAATATGAACTGCTGCTGGCTCACAGTCGCCTTCCATTGATACAGATTTGATGTTGTTTAATTAATAGCTCTCAATAAGTAAAATCTTTCAATCTTAAACCCCAACTTAACTGAGCTATATATATGTTCACATTCTTCAATTGTGTTTTTCTTCATTTTCTCGATAATGAAGAAACAGTGAATCTAATTCTTCATGTAGTTACAGATATTGTGTGATAGTTACATGTTAAGCATGTCAGCACTCATTTCAGGGTCTTTTAAGTGATATGGAACATGTCATAATTTTCGTAGTAATTTTCTGATGTACGGATAACATATCAGTTTGGTTTTTATCTTTACCATCTTGATTAGCTTTTCTCAATCTAGTTAGCCCTCATGAGAAGAATGCATGTTGTTATGTAATGTCTGTATTGATTTTAATGATCTTCCGTCTTCTCTTTGTAGTTGAGGCAGGATGTGGTGGCATGCATGAGGAGAGACACAACTCTTGAGACTGCCCTTAACTCCAAGGCTTACCGACGCAGCAAGCGACAGACTCTCAGAGAAGCTCGAATGACTGAGAAGCTGGAGAAGCAGCAGAAGCTTGAGCAGGAGAAAAAGCGCAGACAGAAGCATCAGGTGATTGACAGAAATACAGTTGAAAAATAACCACCCATCTGTAGAAAGATACTTGAAACACCTACACTGTGTTTGAACTACTTACTTTTGCAATGCTATTAATACCTTGAATTGCATCCTCATGAAGTGGGGAAAGAAGTGGGGAAAAAAGCAAAAGACCAGGGGAAATGACTGCTTCATTCACAGCATGTCAAATCAAAGTGTTAAAAATAAAAAAGTGGAGTGTAGTAGCTTTTCCTCATGGGATTTGTTTTGAGGTGAGATTAATCAACCGGTCCCTGAAAGTTTTATATAATTTGTTTTTAGGAATATCTAAACAGCATTCTCCAGCATGCTAAAGACTTCAAGGAGTATCACCGCTCTGTGTCGGGCAAAATCCAGAAGCTCACCAGGGCCATTGCCACTTGGCACACCAACACAGAGCGGGAGCAGAAGAAGGAGACTGAGAGAATCGAGAAGGAGAGAATGAGAAGGCTTATGGTAAGAAAGTGTCTGTGAAACAATTATGAGTATCATTGAACTATATGAAACTGGGAATCCATGCTTCAGCCTTTGAAATATTACAATAATAATGCATTTATTCATTTCCTATTGCATATTGAATATGGTATGTTAGGGTCCCATTCCGATTCACTCAACCTAAACATGCCAGAGGTGGGGGATGCCACAGACTAGCAATGCAAAAAAAAATATTAATAATAAAAATTCATTTCAGAACCGTAGTTGTGAGTGTTGAGTGACACTGTCCACATAAGCAGAAGCTGCTGGTTTGTTGCATTTTTCTAGGCTTGCCCAAAGGGACCGCAATATTCTGTTCCCCTCCTGAGCTACACAATATTTTATTATATCAGTAACGGCTGGAGTTCACTGTGAGAATCCATTTGAATGGAAATGCAGAGTCAGTGTTTATTTTGTCGTAGCTTTCCTTATAAGCCGTGGAGCAACTGCAAAGCATGTCCGAACAGGCAATATGTTGATGAATTTAAACAACGTCTTCACGGCTTTACTCATTCTGAATTTAGACACTTTTCATTGACGTTGGTTTATTTAAATGTTATTGCACTCATGTTTTCTTCATTGGCATATTTCGCCATTGTAATGCATTTGTAGTACAACACATGGGCATCGACTATTGTATCTTGATTTTTTTTGGACATAATGAAAGTATAAATCTAAGTGTTTTCACTTTTCTATTGTATCTATGCCTTTCATACTATGGCATTTTGTTTTGTCCTTATTTCGGTGCTCATAACTGGTGTGAAATCTTCATCCAGGCAGAAGATGAGGAGGGCTATCGAAAGCTTATTGACCAAAAGAAAGACAAGCGTCTGGCGTACTTGCTGCAGCAGACGGATGAATACGTTGCCAACCTCACTTCCTTAGTGTACGAGCACAAGGCGGCGCAAGCTGCAAAGGAGAAGAAGAGAAGGAAGAAGAAAAAGAAGGTAGGAATGTGGTTAATGTGCAATGTGCTCTGTAGTCTTTGGCGTTTTATACAAATTGTTGTATGTGTTTCTGGAATGAATGATTTGCTTTCCAGTTAAAAAAATATTTTGAAAATATTTAAAAATTGTCTTTGGTGTGTAAGCAGGCTCTTGATAGGTTTTATTTTGATAGGAATGTTTTGAGCTCTTGTTTGAGCTCTTGACATGGATGGAGGAACTGTATCTGTCTTCAGACTGTAGGCAAATTAGGCTTCACGATTACAAGTGTGATGACAAAGACAGTGTTGTCAAAACAGACAGCTGAGATGGGCTTTCTAGAAAATACCTCGAGCACCCTCATTACGATGTTTCTGGACAGGGCAGATGGTTTTGTGTCAACCAGACTGTCATTACTGGTGGCAACAGTGATGGACTCTCATGGTATCATTCCTCATTAGCTTCAGGTTCTGGTGCCACATTTAAGGAAAGTGCTGATCCTCAGCTGCAGCTGTGACAGTGGCTAGCTGGGACGCCTCGTGAAACATCAACATGCACTGTAATGAGATGAACTTATTCAACATCTGCAGATATAGAATGCAGCCCGTCTAGGGGATTATGGGTTCACTGGGGCGCTCTGTGTCTGGATGGTTATTTTTTCTGGAAAGTCAGTAATTGGCATCTTTGCAACTAAACTCAAGTGGGCTGCTGCATAAAGCTGAAGCCTGTTTTGATCCTGCCATGCTGGGGCATTCAATGATGTTTGTGAAGCTGTCTAAGGTTAAGAGCTGCTCTTTTCTCCTGCACAGAAGGTGGATGGAGACGGTGAGGGAACCAGTGCAATCGGTCCAGATGGAGAGGTAAGTTTAAAGACGCTGCGTTTACTTAGGCTTATTATCAGGTTGCCACTCTCCTTCCACTTATATTTAAAAATACTGTTATTAATTTAAACTCTATGCTCCCATAATGTATTGCACTATTTGAAGTATTATATATTAATGCACTCTTAATTACAAGCATTGTTTGTCTTTGCTTAATTGAACTGTTGCAGCGAAAGCCTGTAATGGCTATACATAAAGTTATTTTAAATTTACAAGATAACTTAAAGCTATGCAATATTAATATGCAGTACTTCGTCTGGGCTGTATTTGCTGCGATGGCAGTCTGAACTTCTGTCGGGTGCCTGCTGACGGTGAAGCTTTAGCAGCCACCCTCATATGCATCCCCTTTGTTGCCCCAAGATATGTTTGTTTTCAATGTGTGAGACTTGTGAGAAGCAGCCTTTGCTTTACTTTTGTTATTTATTATTGTCAATTTTTGTCTTTTTTAATTTTTTATTTACAATAAACCCTTTCGTTCATTTTTCCTATTCCGCTCATAATTCTTGTCTTTATTCCTTTATAATCTTTGTAATGCAATTTCAATTATTTATCAATTCACTACTCAGTTCCTTGTGTTGCTTCACTTGATAATTCTTTTATAGTTCTTTAATTCTATGTAATTACTTAATTCATTTTATCTCTGGCCTTACTTAGTCCTTCTTTCATTCCTCAGTGTATAATCCTTGCTTAACTCTTTCACGACCTCATTAAATCCTTTGTAAATTCATTCTTGACTAACGGAATAAACCAACAACGAAAAAAAAAACCTTTTGTAATGTTTTCTTTTATTGATTTGCAGCCCATGGATGAGAGCAGCCAGATGAGTGAGCTCCCTGTCAAAGTGATTCAGACGGAAACTGGCAAAGTCCTGCAGGGAACAGATGCTCCCAAATCCAGCCAACTGGAGGCCTGGCTGGAGATGAACCCGGGGTATGCTAGAACATGTTTATAACACTGGTGAATACATCAGTAAAATTAATGTTCGGGTTTTGACAAAAAAAGAACAGTTTTCCAAACAATAACACGCTTCATTTTCTGTCCAACAGGTGTCACATAAAAACGCATAAAGTATAACCTCAGAGTTGCCCATTTTTTATTGGCACATTCTTTCTCTTTTCCAAAAAGTTCCTGTTTCATTTTATGATCTTGTCCACGTATCTTAACACACAATCCACCGTGACACTGTATGTTAATGAAAAAACGTATTTACTAAACTTCTAATTTCCTCCTAATTAGGTATGAAGTGGCCCCAAGGTCTGACAGCGAGGAGAGCGGCTCTGATTATGATGACGAGGTTTGCAACTTTCTCCTTTATTATAGTAAATCAAATGGAACGACAATTTCACGATTTGTTTTTGCTTTCACATTAACATAAAATACTCTTGAGGCACCACCAGGGGGCTGTAGCTTTACACATCAGTGTGACTCCACCGTTCCTTCTTTGATGTTCTTGCAGTTTTTATTGACTCTTTACTCACTCATCCACCATCTCACTTTCTTTCAGGAAGAGGAGGAAGCGACCAAGGCAGAACCGGATGAGAAGAAGATAGCAGATCCCAGTGGAGAAGGAGTATTTGTTACTGCTGCCAAGCATATCATCGAGTAGGTTATTCCCTCTCTCCTTTGATTGGAGATGGAAGTTTCAAGCAGAAACCATTTCAAATCAATTCAGTGTATTATTTTAGAAAACCGAGGAAATGAATAGAAGAAAAAGAAGTCTCACAGTTGACATTTTGTGGTGGACCAGTTAAATCTTTGATTTGATTTAGATTAACTAGGATAGTTTAGATTTAGGACGAGACCTCCTTTTGTATGTGTTATGCTTTTTGATGTTTGAAATATAGAAGGAGATTAAATATGATCTTTTTTCCTTTCTCAGGTCAGCCAAGCAGGATGTAGATGATGAGTACAGTGTTGATGCAGGACAGACCAGCTCCCAGTCCTACTATGGTGTGGCTCACGCTGTTATTGAGAGGGTGGAGAAGCAATCTTCCCTGCTCATTAATGGGACGCTCAAACATTACCAGGTGAATATGGGCATTTATTCTTTTACAATTTGTCTTCTTTGTTTTCAGGCATGTCCTGTAGTGGAGACTCCTCTATCCCAAATACGAACCTCCGTGTTTTCGTCTTTTTCCCAGTTCACATTTCTAACATTCCTTAACCAACGTGTGGGCTGTCTCCTCTCCATCTGATCTTAGTCTCCAAACTTTCCCGACGATATACTTATTTCCAATCTTCCCGTGTCACCCCCAAAGAAAACCTGAGCATCTTCAACTTTGACAACAACTGTCTCTGCTTCTTGTTTTTGTGTCAGAGCCACTGTTCTCCAGTAAAGGAGGTAGACAGATTCTATGGAGTGAACAAACCAATCTGTGCACTTTCTAATGTCGGCCCTCTGGCCTATAAGGCAGGATATCACGTTATATGAAATCTTAAAAAATATTGCATCATAATGCTCTCCAATTACTGCATTCAAAGAAAAATAAAGTATCTCGTGAGATAGACAAGTTATTGAGGTGGTTTCATGCTTGATCACTGTTTTTTAAGAGAGTTGAACCATTTTGTAAAAGAAGTTGATACGGACATGAAAGGGTACTTCAAAGGCTACGTTTCTCATGCTTAAATAACCTTCTTCAGACACTTCTAAAGGTTTGTGTCATTTGAGATTCGGAAGCAGTTTAAACCCTTTCCATTTTGGCAAATTATACTTTAAGGAGTTGCTTTGGTGGAGGTGAAAATAGTTGTTTCTGACCTTACTTTGCCATGAGCATGCCGCAGCATGACATGAGCATCAGATGCTTGATGCTTAAAAATTGTGAAATATGTCTGTGTTCAGATCCAGGGGCTGGAGTGGATGGTGTCCCTGTACAACAATAATTTGAATGGCATCCTGGCTGATGAGATGGGTCTTGGCAAAACCATCCAAACCATCGCACTCATCACCTACTTGATGGAGCACAAAAGACTCAACGGTCCCTATCTCATCATTGTTCCTCTTTCGTAAGTACCATCCCTGGGAGCCTACTGTTTTTGATGAGCAATAGTAAATTATCACAGACAGCGAAAATGTTCGGAACATTCAGTTTCAGTCGATTAGTGTGACAGCAGCATCAATGCTTCACTCAGAAAAAGTAAGGTTAGCAAGGAATAGGAAATTAAAAAAAAGACCTACTTGGATATTTGCACTTTTTCTATGGATTTTTAATTACATATAATTAAATCCATATCAAATGCAGTGCACATTGTGCTGTTGTAAGGGGCTGTCAAACTAAAAGGCCTGAGAAGTGAATAAGAAGAACCCTAATGGGGAAATGTGAGAAAAAAATGATGAAAAGAAAAAGACAGGTTTAAGTACTGTACATGCTGTACATACAAGATGTCAACAATATGCTTAAGGAGGGCTTCCAAGGGATCCAACTTTCCTGACTCATACATATGTTTCTCTCCACGATGCAGTCTCTCATCAAGTCCCCCCTCATGTTTTGAAGTCATTGCTTTATAAAGTTCTCCCTGGCCTGAAACCTCCGTGAACAAGTACCACCTCTGAACCACCTGCGCATTAGATTGAGCTTTGCTGAAGAGACGTGTCTGCTTTGCATCAGAGATACAATGTCTGATTCAAGTCAGTTAGTTCAGCATTTCACATTGTTAGAATCTTAATTAACATGAGTTGTTTGTGCACATTAACAACACACACTCACAGCACTGGTGAAATGGTCTCTTCTGGAGTGATTTGTCCAAGCAGCCGTGGAAGAGAGAGACACAGAACTGAGCCATGTCTCAGTAATTTACCAGTATTAAGCACAAAATTGCTCTCAATTGAATTTGGAGACAGATTGCAGTAATGCGTAGAACATTTTAAATAACTGTATTAATTTTGCTTGCTTCATTTTTAATTTTATTTTAAGCTTCATTTGAAGCTTGCTTCATTTGTACAATTTTTTTCTCTCTTGACATTTTGGAGCACATTTACTTGGTTCTGCACTTAGTTTAGTGAACTTTTAAACAACAAAGCTTTAACTAGTCTATGAGTGTGGCATTGAAGCCATTTAACTCTCTTCCCTGCAGAGCATTTCCTTGTGCATGTGCTGCAGGATGTCAACTTGACATGACAGATAGAAGAAGCCTCTACAGCAGACATGCTGCCATGAGTGAGCAGTGAGTAGGTAGAGAGGGAGAGGGAGGAGTGGACTCATCACTACCCGCGGGGCTTCATCTGAGATTTCGGCTGATTACGATTGATCGATTGGCTCATCCCCACTTAAAACTACACTTCTTCACATGTAATTTACGGTTGGCACTAAATATCATTATATATGTATGTATGTTTTCCATTGTGAGTTATACATGATATTGAGAGGCAGTGTTTCAGTTTTCCCATAAAGCTCATCTGCTCAACGAAGACATTACTTTTCATCAAGCATTTTTTCACAACTGTAAGTAGTTGTATAGAATGAAAGATGAAAGAGTATTTTTTAAATTGAAACAGCAATGAGTATTGCCTGGATGCAATGAGTCCATTGAATGGCTGTCATTGATATCACCCATCTATATGGGCTAGTTGTCCGCGCTTAGCCCAGGTCTGGTCTAGTTGCATGTCTGTTCTGTATAACATTTGTAACACAAGAACAGTAAGGTCTCTGGAATCATATATTGTCTCCAATTGTTTTTCTATTCCATTAAATTCCTTTGTAAATCACCTTTCTAAAGGAGCACACCTGGCTAAAGGTCACTATGAGTGGGGTTAATGGTCAGTGGCAGAGAAATGACGTCTCTTCTGAAAGTGGACTTCACAGCAAAAGAAAAGAGAGTGACTGGTGGAGAGGCAGTGCCTGAATCCTGAAGTGCTTTTAAAGAGAGCGGAGTTGGAGGAGGAATAGTCCAGGGATGATAACCTTGGGAGGTGACTGGGATGACATCCAATGTTTGCAGCAAAGTACTGATGCAGGACTCATCTGTCTGATGTTGGTTGCATGCTAATGTGACTTTTGTGATTGTTGCCTTGTCTGTGGAAGTCAGACACAGTGTCGCGAGGCAGTAACTCTCACCTGATAAGGGAAAAGGAACTGATTATAAAAAAAAAAAATGTTCATGATGAAGCCACAATGCTGTGTTGGTCAAAATACTGTGCACCAACTTTATTGCAAATAATAGTTTTGTGTCACATCACTACGTCAAACACAATTATACTGTTGTTGCAAATGACAAGAAGTTTTCTTACACACATTGGGGAGAAGTTACTTTTTTAAAAAACTCTCTGGATTGAGTTGTGTTTTGCAAATGTCCTTAGTTGTTCTGTGTTTGACGCTCGATGTCTATGTTCCCTCAGGACTTTGTCAAACTGGGTGTACGAACTTGATAAGTGGGCGCCATCTGTTGTGAAGATTGCCTACAAGGTGAAGAAAAGTCCTGCTGAAATCATTGTTTCACTTAATTGTGTGGCCAAACCTAACTGCTGGTTTTCGTCTTGACAGGGCACCCCAGGTTTGCGTCGTGGACTGGTGCCTCAACTGCGCAGTGGCAAATTCAATGTTTTGATCACGACTTACGAGTACATCATCAAGGACAAACAAATACTTGCCAAGGTAAAATGACTCCTGTTCACTCCCAGCTCTCAGACTTAGTAGGGAACATGGTGGAAGTTAGAACAACCAAATCATTTTATGTGCCCTGGTGGATACACCGGTAAGAATGTCATTCATTATCTTACATTGTATTAGATTAATTAGTCCTGTGACTTACTTTTTTAATTACAAAAATGTGTTCATGTAATTTGCACAAATGAGGCACAATAGTAGATAAACCCTTGACTTGTTGTCAGCAAGGCTCTATATCAGTATTTTGGAATGTGAGTCAACATATCGATTTGGTTAAGAAAAAGTAAGCTGCTTGAATCAAGCAAATCATGTCAATATAGCTAAGGTGGAATTTGTTCTTAAGTCCCTGTGTCTCAGGCCTTGAACAGCTGTAAAATCACCCCGATGTGACCTTCATTCATTCATCCATTATTCAACACGTGGTCTGTAAGGCTGTTGCCATTCTCAATTATCATCTGAGGTGAACATCCTGGATAGGTCAGAGGTTCCACGCAGGTCACCCAGTGGCAATTGCTCACATTCACATTCACACCTTTGGACAGTTTAGAGGGCAGCATGTCAGTAGATAGGATTTGAACCCCTTAGTTTCCAAAGCATGGAGTTGTTTTAATGCCGTCATTGGTTCTGTGAGAATCTTTTGCAAATCAACTGGGGTTATTGTAAAAAACAGACCATTTGATGACATGTCCCGTAAGATGCTGTGAGTCAAGTTCTGGAAAAAAAACAGAACAAAAAAGTAAACTTTTTAATGGTTTTAACATGTCACTATGTTTCATGCATGTTGTCACAATGTTTTTTTTTTTTAACCTGCGATAGATATGTAAATATTACAACAAATAAAAACCAAACCAAATCCAGTATTTGCTTACTCATGGTCGGGAGCTTTTCCTCTGAATCTTAACCACACAGAGAAGTGTACTGGCAAGAGATGTCGATGGAATGTAGCTCCTACTCTTGTCTATTTTTCAAACTTGGAGCAGTACAAAAGAATTCACTTCAACATGAGTTGTTTTTCAGACCCCCTACTGTGAATGTGGTAGAACTTTCTGGTATGAAGTTCATTATGTGAACTTTGAAGTTTATAATTTCAACCAATCATGTCCTGCTGGTCTGTTATAAGGTGAAATCGATCAATATTTTCCATGGTTTCTGCCTTTTTATCACTCTTTGCAAAGTTTTTTAGGGCAGCTATTAGCAGCCAAAACTTTTTGTGTTGGATCAGTGTCCTTTGCCTGGTGTTCAATGCGGAATTATGGCCTTGAAATTCTTTCCTACTTCAGATTCGTTGGAAGTACATGATAGTGGATGAAGGTCACCGTATGAAGAACCACCACTGCAAACTGACACAGGTGCTTAACACCCACTACGTGGCTCCTCGTCGCCTCCTGCTCACCGGCACACCACTGCAGAACAAGCTGCCGGAGCTCTGGGCTCTTCTCAATTTCCTCCTGCCAACCATCTTCAAGAGCTGCAGTACCTTTGAGCAGTGGTTCAACGCTCCGTTTGCCATGACTGGAGAACGGGTATGTTTCATGGCACATTTTCCAAGATTAGAATTCAGAATTCAGAAATGATTTTCTGGCAAACCAACAAAATGCTATGCCTTCATATCAAAACTAAAATTATGCTTCATTCCGTCAGTCTGAACCTGTTAGAATTTACCCAGATTTATGTTTGATCTTGGAGCGGCTGAAATTGAATATGACTGTGTTAATTGTTGCAGTTTTCAGATATCTTGGCTGGAAAACAGTATTTGAAATGCTTGCCAAAAGCAATTCACCTTAACATTTTGCACATTTGTAGGTTGATCTGAATGAAGAAGAGACCATCTTGATCATTCGGCGTTTACACAAAGTGCTCCGCCCTTTTTTGCTGCGTCGACTTAAGAAAGAGGTCGAGTCCCAGCTGCCAGAGAAGGTACTTTATTTACTTGGGCTACATTGTGTTTGTGTTCCAGAGAGGGCCATGTTTTGTTTGTAGTGCAATCTTTTCTTATTTTCACTTTGTTTGTCATTGATTGTGACGCGGGCAGGAAGTCACTGGAGGGCTAGAATATGATCTGGTTGAATATGATCAGTCCTGCCGTGAGCAATCCAACACTCCTGAAATTAAACATTATAGTTAAGTAATATATATAGCCAAAAAGAAAATGAAAGAATTTGTGCTGCGCAATTTGTGTTTTGGTACATGATGCAAGAAAATCCTATCAATTACACACAAGATCAGTCTGGAACACTCCCTCGACAGATCTTTGTACATATCTATCTGTCGAAGTTAGATTAGCGTGTTAACAGAGATTATTCCACTGCCACGGTCAATCTGATTTAAATTTTTAATGCAACTAACCCATCTGCAGCACAGACTCAAAGAATGCCAATTTTTTGTTCACATGAACTGTTACATTTTTTTTTATATTGTTCATTTCCATTTACACTACAGCAACCCTATTGGTTAATCTCAATAAAGATGTTTGTCGTCTGCTGCTTTTTACACATTGCTTTAGTCACAAATTGAGAATGTTTTTTCCATTTTCACTTTTTCCTCTGCCATTTCAGTTGTTTCTCCACATCCTCATTTATACCTCTCCATTGACAGGACTACGATGAATGTCAGTTAAAACAAAGGTATTTGACAACGTGTCATTCCCGCAGGTGGAGTACGTCATCAAATGTGACATGTCTGCCATACAGAAGGTTTTGTACCGCCACATGCAGAAAGGCATCCTTCTCACTGACGGCTCAGAGAAAGACAAGAAGGTAAACACACCGACCTTTTGTGTTTGTTGAAGCGTGAGGCTGTGATTTGTTCGTTTGCTTAAGCCTTCTGACGTGCAGCTCAGACCACAGTAATGAGTGAACTTTTAAAGTTGTATCGGGTAGAGGGTCCTCAAATTTTATTCATTTGAGAATTACAAAATGTTGAGAAATATTAAACCATTTTCCTGGAAGACATAATGGAAAGTGAATTAAGCTGAAAATGTTGAACAAACTGATGACAATGTTCTACCCTGTTGTATTTGTTTGTACCATGGAAGAGGTGGGAGATAGGTTGATAATTTTATTTACTTCTAACCTCTTCAGGGAAAAGGGGGAGCGAAGACCCTAATGAACACCATAATGCAACTGAAGAAAATCTGTAACCATCCCTACATGTTCCAGCACATCGAGGTAAATGTTTTTACCGTTTACGTCTGACTGTATGCAAATCCATTCAAACAGTGAGTTGCTGGTGTAGTGTTTGTTTGAATAACCATGTAGTCAGGCTGGACGATATGGCAAATAATAACTTGTATTTTTTCTCCGTCTCATTTGATCAAAATGCCGGTTTTCAAGTGTCTATATAAAGCAATAAAATTGAATAACTATAATAACATTAGATCAATCTCCACTCATCAAACTGAGATTGAATCGCAGGTGTGTCGTCGTGTTGGAACTGGTGGCTAGTACTATAAACTGACTCTGTGATCTTCAGAAAAAGTTACCCAAAATGCCAAAACATACAAACTGCCTTGTAGATCAGTTTAATTCATGTACTCAATTATAGTCCTGCAACAAGAGATTACATACACTATATTTTGAGCTGGTTCATTTTGCAGTCAGTGTCGTCATCCATCAGATTTACAACACGCCAACTCAGTTTGCTCAAAACAGCAAAAGTGAATTTGTTGCAGTTCAGCGAAAATGTAAACAAGATAACTGGAAAGACATTGTTAACTGCTCCTACTGTGCCTGTATTTGGATGGGGGTGTCAACTTCGTTGTATTCAGTGGTTTGTTTTCCTGTGTTTCGGATTGTAACTGATCATTTAACTTCTTTGAACGAGATAAGTTTATCGACTTGAAACCCTGACGCCACATGATTGTATAGTAATCTGTCATGTCAATTTTGCAACAAATGACGAGACATATGTAGCACCTCAAGGAATCTCAGGTGGAAAGGATTTTTCCATGCTGCCAACTAAATGAATGTCTTTTGTTGTAGGAATCTTTTGCTGAGCACTTGGGTTATCCAAACGGCATCATCAGTGGGTAAGTTTGATTTTAAAGCCTCTTATTGTTTCTGACAGTGACACTCAAAAGATGACATTTTGTAGAATGAACAGATCGTTATTTGTTTCACCTGACAGCAATATTCTGATAAACAAATTGATTTTATGTCTTTTTTTGAGTTAGTTCTCAGGTGGTTGGTTATGAGTCCCTGAAAAAATGCCATCAATAAATGCCATCTCTTGATTTCTTTTATGAAAGGAAATTTACCATAGGTATATTCGATTTTCACATTACTCTAAGCTTCTTGTCTAGACTAACTTATTGAAATCAGTCTGTGTTGCTCTTTTGCTTTCAAGACTGAACAAGAAATTGCCTGAACACCAAGCTGAACTGTGCTACAAAACGTCATTAGTTCTGTATAGATGTCAGTTTTTCTTTGGTTCGAGTTCGAGTTGCGCTGTCAAGTAACACTTTAGGACTGATAATAATTTGTCCAGGCAGTGTAACTTAAACTAAAGCTGGTTAATTTTTCTCTCAACATTATACATTGTATTTCAAAAACTGGCCTGTGTTGGATAAACTTAAACTCAGTCTTATGATCAAGTTTGCAGTCCTTCTATAACCTGAACAGTGATAGTGTAATTCCTGTCATTATACAGGTTCACCTGTCAGTACCGTATGAACTCCTAATTTTTCCTCACGTTTGTGCATGTGACATGTGAACCAGTGCTGACCGCTGTTTTGTTTGCGTGCTCTGCCACTCAGGCATGACCTGTATCGTGCGTCCGGAAAGTTTGAGCTGCTTGATCGGATCCTGCCGAAGCTGCAGGCCACCAACCACAGAGTCCTGCTTTTTTGCCAGATGACCTCCCTCATGACTATAATGGAAGATTACTTCGGCTATCGCAACTTTCAATATCTGCGCTTGGATGGTAGGTGTTTAAAACTTACTTGATTGATAAGACATTAGATGATAGACACAGCAGAGTTGAACTGCGAAGCTGGGTTTATGCATATTGAACTGCAGATGGTGGGCTGGAATCTATTTTAAAAAGTATTGGGTGTGAAGCGAGGCCATCCACTACAGACTCAGAGAAGACTCACCGTTTCTCTGCAATGAAAGGGTTTTTGTTTTGAGATAAATAAACTATAAATGTGCAGTTAACCACACAATATCATCTCAACTTCTGATGGAAAGTTATTGAGTATTGAGAAATCCAAAGAAAGTTTGCTCAGAATATAAAAAAAGAATGCTTAACGGTGTCTGAGGACAAAAGTCCACCCCACTCAGCATGACACCTCAGCTCGACTTCTCAAACAAAAGACCCTCCAATTAGTCTCAAGGCTTGCTATGTCATTGCCTTTCCTTAGATTGTGTGACTCATTTGCTCCCTGGAGGCAACAATCGAGGGCCACTGTTCGATCGCTTCAGCAACTACAACTTAATAACTTGATTGAAATGTTCACATATGAACATGTCGTCGTTCCATGTGTCATAGATGAGATACAGCAACATAGCTGCTGCCATCATCTTCATCATCCAGTGGTTCTCACAGTGCCAATTAAATTATTCCTAAGTCATAAGTCACTAACTTCTTGTGCCTGAATTAAACCAAAGCTGTGTGAGTAGACAACCAAGACTTGAACTTTGGATACAATTAGAGGTTGAATTTAATTGGTCAGTCAAGTTTGCAGCGCCTTGTCAAGTGACACTTTGCCTCTCTGTTAAACAATATCCGTTTTTATAGTGACGTGTCAGACACCGGATGTTTGCCTTCGATCTTTCAGGAACCACCAAATCGGAAGACAGAGCAATGCTGCTGAAGAAATTTAATGAGGAAGGGTCTCAGTACTTCATCTTCCTGCTCAGCACCAGAGCTGGGGGACTGGGGCTCAACCTGCAGGCTGCTGACACTGTCATCATATTCGATAGTGACTGGAACCCCCATCAGGTCGGTCCAGCAGTAATGGCTTCAAAACAAGTGATTTATCTATTTTTTATTCTGCTTTATATTTTTTTGAGGACATAGCAAGCATCTTGCATCTGCCTTTGGATCCTTGCAGAAGCATTTATTTGCTTTATGTTTTGGATTATTTTGCTCTCACTTAGATATGGTACAACGTAAAAGTCAAGACACTGGAGAAATGAAATCGTAGCCTTTCTCCTCCAACCCGAACACCACCCAGCAACGGGTGTTTATAAGTGCAGCTTTGAAGGTTAATCCAATTAAAGGCGTTTCTCATAAATGTTCAAGACGACCTTATATCCTTATCTCCCCCGGTGACTTTTAGGACCTTCAGGCTCAGGACCGTGCTCATCGCATCGGTCAGCAGAACGAAGTGCGGGTCCTTCGTCTCTGCACTGTCAACAGCGTGGAGGAGAAAATCCTGGCAGCTGCCAAATATAAACTCAACGTGGATCAGAAGGTCATCCAGGCTGGGATGTTTGACCAGAAGTCTTCAAGCCATGAGCGTCGTGCGTTCCTCCAAGCCATTTTGGAGCATGAGGAACAGAACGAGGTAAACACAGAGCATGTATGAAAAGTATCATCACTTTATAAACCTCTTGCTAAAGTATTAATGAATTCTGTTTTTCAACCTGACTCTAAATCAATACTGTCATTTGTAGCATTGCATCTTACAATATCTTTTCAATACATCCAGGAAGAAGATGAGGTGCCAGATGATGAAACTCTCAATCAGATGATCGCCCGTAATGAGGACGAGTTTGAGCTCTACATGGTAAGAAAACGTCTCCCGTCACTGTTGTAGTTGAAATTCAAAGCGTATCCTTCGCTACTCGAAAATCTCTTCAGACAGAATGACTTTGACAGCAGTTTTTCTTTCATCTTGCTCCAGTAATTACAGTTGTCAAGACTGATATTTTTCTGAAATATTATCAGCCACCTTCAGTAGACACAAACTACTTTTAATTAATTTCCCTGTGGCTGGCATCGGCGATACACAGGTCGGCTACGAGAACCTGTGGATCATGTTCTGTGCACATATTAATCACGGATTTGTTTAATTTCTATATCTAAACCATCTATTAAGACTGAGATCCTTGTCTCTGAGGTGGACACCAGCTACGCAGCGCTTGTGCAAGCCTCTTGCAACCATATTCAGATTGATTTAGGAACTTGTGACCAATAAATGTGCTGTTGGTGGTCCTGAAAATGTGCTGCCTCCCATGGCAGCGCTTCGACATGGACCGGCGCCGTGAGGATGCCAGGAACCCAAAACGTAAACCACGTCTCATGGAGGAGGATGAACTACCCTCTTGGATTATCAAAGATGATGCTGAAGTGGAACGACTCACCTACGAAGAAGAGGAGGAGAAACTTTTCGGCCGTGGATCTCGCTGTCGTCGCGATGTGGACTACAGTGATGCTCTGACTGAGAAACAATGGCTGCGGGTAAAGTCTGACCTCCACTTATCAGTCATGAGTTAATTATGTCTGAATTTATAAACATACAAAAGTGGAACTGCTCTCCAATATCTCTCTAATGTTTAATTATCATATGAAAAATGAGCACATTGGCAATCTAACTTTTATCTGTTTCATCAGAAGAACAGCTATGGAACATAATGTTTATTGTCGATAGAAACTCATCCAATTATGTTTTTTTTTTTGCGATTTAGACACAAACAGGCTGATAATGTGCTTAGATTGTAATCTGTATGATCCCAGCGACTGAGTAAATTTTATCTTTCTGGGACATCAGTAAATCATCTGTGTCAGTACATAAGTTTTCATTCCTGTTAGAAAGTCAAACACATCATTATTCAGGTCCATAACCACTCAATATTGCTGGTCCGCAATGCTGATCAAACTCCTGTCACCCCCGTCATATAGTAGCATTTGGACAAATATAGTTTCAATGATTTGTAGGCTGTTCAAACCTTGGCTCAAGAGTATTCTCATTTTACCTCTCTTCCTGTTTTTAACTTTGTTTTGAGCACACAATCCCATATGGATGTGTCATGATCACTGCTGTTCCTAACTTTAAATTCTTTTAATGTCAAACTAAAAGCATTTCTTCAATCAAAATCCATATCCTATAAAGTGAAATAGGCTTCAATCAAAACAAACAATAGACACCATAGGATTCATCCTATGGTTCACTTTCGCTCGATGCTAATCACATCCAACCACAAGCAAAACACTCTTTCCCTGGAGAGATACTTAACAACAGCCGCTCTGCTCTGCTCTGGTGTTTTGGGCCCAAAAGAATAGGTGTGTCAGAATGCTTTCTGTGGTTTCTCTTATTAAAGTTGAGAAGCAACACGGAACCAGCAACAGCTTCTTTTAGAAGCGTTACATTCGTTGAAAAAAACATTTTCTAATTTGGAGAAATGTATCTTGGAGCCTCTTGATAGCATGCAAACCAAGTATTATTTTTTATTCATTTTGTGCCGGTGAGAATAAATACATTTAACGAGCCAGCAGTGCTCAAATTCCCAGCTCTGTTATTTATGACTAATACTGATAAACGAGAAACATTTTCTGCAATGTTTTATTTATGGAGCATTACATAGAATCTGTGTGTGTGTGTATTATTACCTCAGATATGAAGAACAAATAAAATAAATCCATGCCAATCGCAATAACATGGTTATTGTGTGATTATCATCTACTTATTTCTTTTGCCATGACTTAAAAATATTGTCCTTATTTGTCTTTCTAAGTCATTCAGTTCTTATAGTCAAACAAACTAAAAATGACAGCCAAGTGAAGCCCACTTATTTCCACGGGGAAAACAAGTGCTGAGCTTCTAATATTTTACTGTCAAAAAAACTCGCAAAAAAACTCAAAGAAATCTCTTTCATGACAGATGGAAATTCTCGCAATCAGATGACTGTCACTTCAATTCTTGGGATGATTTGCGTCCATTTTACTCCGATTGACAATTGTCCTGTTACTCAACACTGTGTATGTAGGTTGACTGATTGCATGTACTGTATGTCTCCCCCCACCCACACACCCACTCAGGCTATTGAGGATGGAAATCTGGAAGAGATGGAGGAGGAGATTCGACTGAAGAAGCGGAAACGTAAGAGACGTCAGGACAAGGACTCTTTGAGCAGAGAGGAGTGGGGTAACAAGGCCAAGAAGAGACGCGGACGTCCACCAGCTGAGAAACTCTCTCCAAATCCCCCGAAACTCACCAAGCAAATGAACACCATCATTGATACCGTCATCAACTACAGAGATGGGTAAGTATTCAACAAGAGAAACACAGAGACATGCTTTTTTTTACCGTTTTACATTATTTTCAGAAACAAACCAATTTACTGTTGTGTTGTGTAGTGTTCCAACAGGTCAAAACTCAGAATCCAGTGATGTTAGTTTGGCAGCTTTCCTGGTATTTTGTCACCTAAGTCACATCGAAGTTAATTCGTTTTTGTGATTCCATTCTATGTTGTTCCGAATGAAGCCAGTTTTTTGCTAGCTCTGAATGGAGGTGGGCACGCTAGCAGCAGTGGCCTGAAGCCATTCGAGTGAAGGACAAATCATTAGAAACCTTTCTGGAGCATCTGTTCAGTGTTCCTTTGTCAATATTTCTGAAAGAAAAATAACGACAGGGAGGAAACTGTCCTTGACAACTTGCATCATGTTGCACTTGTTTGTTCAAGCAGTGCAAATAAGCCTCACATACTAAAGAAATAATTTCTCCTACTTGACGTCTCTTCTGGCTGCGCTCATCATTTTGAAAACAAAGGACTCTCGAGCCTTTAATCAGAATTGGTTTTATGTGAATGCTCATACTTGGAATTCTGTGTTGGCTGATTCTTGTCATCGTCAAATATACCCAAAATATGCTATAAAAGTGCCAGGCATATAAAAATCCCTGCACGTTTTAACAACAAAAAACAACATTGCAGTTCCTTCTATCGACACATACGCAGTTGGACATAAATGCTGCATCATTAAAGTGCCGATGTGAAGATGGGCGAGTGTCTTGTCACCTTGCCACTGCAACAAGGGATTAGTGGATCACCAGAGTGGAGTGGGGTGTTTTAGAGCCAAACATTACACTTTTTTTAAAGGATATGAAAGAAGACGATGCAGTAAGTTTCAGCTTTGTTTCTTTTCAATTGCTTTAAGCCAAACTGAAGCTCTTGCAAATTTAGATCCGCTAAAATAGTCAGTTTCAGGAAGGGAGTTGAAGCACTAAAGTACCTTGGCTTATTTTTGTATCTTCTTTAATATGACTGGGCTTAGTTATCCATCAGGAGGTGAAACTCAGTAGTTTAACCCCAGGCATCTCTCTGTTGGTGAAGAAAGGCTGGCAAGTGGAAGGATTTATGACTTGTGGTCCATCATCAATACTTATCGAGTTCCTATATGTATATGTTTCCATATGTAGATTTTTTTATTTTCTATTTCTGTCAATCCTATCCTCGCTGCAGTCATCACTACCATCTTCCAAAACAAACTCCATATATTAATTGGTGGTACAGATATATGTTACAGGTATAAGATGCTGGCCAGTGCTGAAATCCGAATCATTTCTTATTGCCCTGACAACTTCGATCAACACCAATCTGAAGTGGATCATCAAATGTTTACCAATAACGTATTTTCTAGGGTTGCAGTGCCAATTGCACTGCACTCAAGACATTTAGGAAAAATTGCAATTGTGTTAATCATTCTTCACTCAGTGCAAGGTGAATGAAAGCTAAATTGCATGTGGGTTGTGTCTGTGTTGTCTAAGTGGTTTTATGTCTCTCTGCTGTACGCCTACTCACAGAACAACATGTGTGTTCCTCTTCCTCAAGTATGCTCTGTATTTTTGCTTGCTGGACCCTGCCTTTCCAGATGTTGAGTTCTTTCCACTCCGTATTAATGGTTGTTGTCAGTGCATCTCCATCAAAGTGGTGGCACCCTGTAGATTATACGATGGACGAAATGGTGCGCTGAATTTCTCGGAGGCTTCAAACTCTTTTACCATGCGGTCCTGAACCTTTTGAAGTAACTGTATAGCCTAAGTTCCTAGAAATTCTGATTGTTCAACATTGGTATGAGCGGCATTGCAGCTCCACATCAAAGGGGTAAAACCCTGTTTAATCACACCATTCACCCTTGTCATTTTAGCAGTTTACACAATGGATTTAAGCTTGGAGGCGCCACTCTATGGTGACTGAATAATATCCCTCGAGTTTGGATCCATTGGAATTCAACAGGTTTTCGGCAAGTTATTTCAACCCACTTTCCTGGGAAAACGTTCTGTCATGGAAGTGGATGCTGTTTGTTTTTTATTTCGATATGTTTTAGATTCACTTCATAGCAGTTTTATGCTGATGCGTGGATTACAAATAAAGTCACAAATCGGGCTGCAGGCTTCAGTCTTGCTGTGAGATGGCATTTTTAGGCCAGATGTTGAGACAAATCGTCGACCACGTGAATGCAGAGAGTTGATGGACATGGTAAATGATTGCATCCTGGAAGATAGTTTCCAAAGGAAGAAGGTGTGTGAAAGTGGGTCAGAGCAGATCAAGGGAAACCAATTTAAATAAGGCAGGATCCTCTCCCCCACGTCTTCTTTTCTCAATCTAAGTAGAAGGAGGAAGGGTTTGATTCCACTTGGGACGAAGGAGAGCAGGACGTCTGCAACTCTTTGCAGTGGTGGGCCCAGCATGAAAACAGCTTTGGAGTTTGGCAAAAGTTGTGCAGACATTCTCCTGCTGTGTGAGCCCCTGGCTCACCCAGCACTTGGTCTTTATCTCAGGCTCTATGTCTAAATATCTGACACAGGTAGAGGGTGTTTTCACACGTAACGCAAGATCACACTAACTAAAGATCTGTGTGTGTGATTGAGGTGATGTGTCAGTTGTCACTGATGGAAATGGTCTTCCTCCCTCCCAAAAATGTGTGGATGGCTAAAACTAAAGTATGATGTCATCATATTACCTGTATTTTGAAGCACATGCTTCATTGGGCTGGTTTCCTGCATGATGAGGCACTCTGTTTCTTCAGTGGACAGTGGCAAATGTTGGCGTATCACTTGGTCTTGTTCGCTGCACATTTGCTAAAAAGTGATCTTCCATTTATGAACAAATGTATTTCTGGGGAGCTGTCAGCTGATGTTTGTAGTGGAAGCCATTTATGTTTGTGTTTGTTCTTCGTGAATTCCTCAGGTCTAATTGGGTGTATAGAGGCTTCTGTTGCCTGCAGGGTCACTGCCTCTTCACTCTATTATGATGAAGGCATCCAAAGATATCTCTCAACTCACACCACTAATTATGATTTTATTCATTTGTCTTGTGCTGGTATTGCCCTTGACTTAAGCGTCGATGAAATGCAAACTAAAGTGTACTGTTAAGTGCATGTAAAGACAGCTTCACCGGGGAAGGCAGAGCATCAGTTGATATCAGCAAGACAAATTATGGTGCTCTGCTGTTTGGTTGCGTGATGGGAAAATCACAGTCGTTTCTTTACTTGTCCCATTTTCCCAAACTTTGACTGAGCTAAGACCTGACAGGCTGTATTTATAGTCCAACTGGGAAGTACTTTGAATATTTGTTTTTCTTTTTTCTAATTTCTCTGGGATGAAGTTTACAAGTAATGAACATGCTTCGGCTGTTTATTTTTTATGAGCAGTACTAACATTTACACAATAGTATTTGCATCAATTGTGCAAAAATGCTTTTGTTGAGTGATAGCCCGTATTAATGATTTTGTATTTCTTTTTTTTTTTCTTGTGTCTACATCCCATTAAACCCCTGACAAGTCAGAGCAAAAACATGCCTGAATTTATGCTTACATGTACATGCTTACATGTTCATAATGCGAAACAAGAACACAGTTTTTGCTCCATGTTTTACATCTATTCATAAAAAAAAAGAATCCAATAATGGATTGGGGGCTTGCATTTTTTTCACTCTGACAGACTTAAATGTCATGGTGGAAGTGCTCCAGTGATAAGCAGTGCATGAAGTAGACAAAACAATACACAAAGCATTTTCGGTGCTTCTTCCTTCAAGTTTTCTGCAGCTCTTCAGCGCAATCTCCTTTAGGTTCCTTTATGATCAGTGCTTTGGTTATGACATCACACTGTCTTTCACAGTGTGTGAAAGACAGTGTATCTGCAATTGATTTATTTGTGTCAATGAATTACTTTTTCTGCAATTAATTGATCATATTTAATCTATTAAAGTCCCAGTAATGAATTACTGAAGTACTGAATTAGTAGTGTCTTCAAATATTAGCCTCACTTTCGTGAAAAAAATAATTATGTGCTCACAATCCAGGTCTGAAATAGCGTGAACACATTAATGAACTCTGTTAACATTCCGACATGCTAACTTTGACAGTGTTTCTTTTTCAGGTCCGGAAGACAACTGAGTGAAGTCTTTGTCCAACTGCCATCCAGAAAGGAGCTTCCTGAATACTATGAGCTTATTAGAAAGCCTGTGGACTTCAAGAAAATCAAGGTATGAAGCAGGATGAGTGTCAGCTGCAGTTCCATGTTTTGTTCAAATTTACGGACGTATGAAACTAAAGACTTGTGAAACTAAAAAACTAGTGAATGAATATAATTTCCCATGGAACATTGGGGGCTCTAATTCTACAGAGGGTCATGAGGATCAAATGAAGATTAGAATTAAGAAAGTCAATATGGTTGATGTTTATCTTATACTTCAAGTTCTCCTCATGATGATGCGGAAGTGATTAGATCAACAATGATTCTAAAATGTTTCTAACATTATGCTTGAATTATAACGGTCTAGAATCCTGACCATCGACAAAACTGGGGATGCCATTTTTGTCCCCAAAAAACGAGTAGGACTTGCAGTACTTGCATTTGAGTACTCACTGATACCGAATACTTGCGGCATTACACATTAAGATATGAGTTTTTCATTTATATTGTGTGTATCTCTCATCCTGGAGCTGGGAAGTGTGCTACTATAAAGGTGAAACACAGTTTAATCCTCTATATCCAAGTAGCTCTTCTGTTTGACTTGGAAATACAGCAATAAAACCTACGAATGACCAGATAATTTGTTGCTCTTCTTCTTCTTTATTGTTTTATAAGATAAAATCACAGCCAAAAAAATGTTTACCTCATGTTTCACATAATGCAATGATGTATTACTGCACTGAATCACGTCCAAAGTGACAGACTTTAACAGAGTTTATTTGCCAAGTGTTACATATCTGAATTGCATTGTTGTACAGAATAAAACTGCTCGGCAGTTTAAACACTGCCATGGCCTGCAGTTGCTGATGCAGATTGAATCAGGATATGATTTTATAATTTATTATTATATTTATTATATTATTATGTTCATTTATTATATTTATAATTAGTGAGGCAAAAGAAAGAGGGGGCAGTGTTGAGCCTCTGTGGTGGTTTAAATGAGCGGCACTTATATAGCTGTTCATTCATTAATGCACTCTTGATGCAGTGTACTTTATTCAGATCTGAGGAAGTATATGATGCATGGATTGAGTTAATGGTTGTGTTTCTCTCTGTTTTCAGGAACGAGTGCGAAACCATAAGTACAGAAGTGTGGCTGACCTGGAGAAGGATGTCATGCTGCTCTGTTTCAATGCCCAGACTTTCAATCTGGAGGGATCCCAGGTCAGATGGCCCCTCTTGCTTCTTTGACATATCAATATTAGTTTTCCAAGAGCATCTCAACTGTTTTTTCTCGTGAAACAAAATGCTGAAATGACATGATAAATTCTGCACAGTGTCTGCATGATGGTTGTTGAATGATGAAAACATCATTAAAAATAAATCGGTCAGTTGACAATGTCATGTGTGAAGGCCTAGTCAGCACCTTTACTTTATTCTATGTAGGCCAGGAAGATAAACACTGAAATAAAAAAAGGTTATTAAGGGTTTCATCCCAGAGTCTTTGCTGCATTCCGTTGTTGATCCCTGTGGCAGAATTTCTTTGTAATTGTTATTCATTTTTTGGTTTCTTGCAATTTTGCCCTTTATTTTTGTTGTCCCCATTTCTTAGTACTGCGCTCACGGGATGAAGTTGCATTTGTGTTTGCGTGATGTGTTGCCGTGTGCTTCCAACTGGAGCATGAGCACCAGTGCTCCAAATGATTCTGAGCCGATACTTTCAGACAAATGACTTTGTGGACGATGGTAGTGAGTGGGAATATTTATGTCAGCTTGTCTGTATTGCATCAGGTAAATGACTCACACTTAATTTTTTTGTTTTTCCCTCAGATTTATGAAGACTCTATCGTCCTTCAATCTGTCTTCAAGAGCGCCAGGCAGAAAATAGCCAAGGATGACGACAGTGAGGACGACAGTGAAGAGGATGAAGACGACGAGGATGACTCAGAAACTGAAGGTAGAACATGTCACATGAAATGGGTTGATTTTATTTGTGGTTCACAAGTTAGTTTTATACAGTTTATTGGTGCACGTCCATTTGCTATTTCTGTTTGTTGTAGCTGTGGGAAAAAGTCAGTACTGAGCCTCATAACCTTCAGACTGTGGAGTTAATGGGTTGAGTACAAAATGCAAACAAAAAAATCAACAAGTATAGTGAGTTAGTGGTCAGACTTTGGTTTAAGGATGTCATGATACCACATTTTTACAGTACGAGTAACGTCATTTGAGCACTTGCCGATCCAGAGTACCGATACGAATAATTAATACTCATAACAACCATTTTAGTTGATTCAGTTCCCTGAACAAACATGACATCACTGCCACAGATTTCCCTGTCAAGTTTGGCCTGGGCTAAAATCTATGCACATGCTGAGATATGATGTATAAGTTCTAGGTACTGCCTACTGGTTTACATGTACAATGTTTCATCATTGATCCTGGGAGTTGGGTTCCGATGTGATAGCACCATAACGGAAGGAAGTGGCAGCACCATCATGTCTGTCTGTCCTGTCTGAACAATGCTCGCTCTGAAAAACACAACACGCCACCCATTGGGGACTACTACCTGCCTACCTTACATACCTGCAACCACCCTCATTTGCGTGACAGCTAAAGGCTAAGCATCATTATTATAAGGGTTTATAGATGTTTATAGATGTTATGCATGGTTGTACTCATGTATGATGACTTTCTTTCAAGGTTTCTACAGTATTTTAAGTTGCTTAGTGCAAGAGACATCCCGCATCTTTAAATCATTTAGCTTCACAGACTTGTCTGTAATTTACATTGCTATTTTAAAATGCTTGAAGTACACAAGTAAAAAGCCTACCGGTAATTAAAGTTGTGTTTCACAGCGTGAGGGACACACTCTACATTATAACTTCCTCAAGAGTATTTTTTTTTTCATTTAATTGCATGTAAGCACTTGAAATCAACAGCATCAGTCAAATGCCCGCTGTGAGCAAACTTTGAAAATCAGTTGAACAACAGTTTCCTCTTTTGCCTCCCCCAGCAAAGTCAGTGCGAGTCAAGATCAAGTTGAGCAAAGAGTCCCGCGGCCATGACAAAGGTAAGAAGAGACAGTGTCGAAGCAAGGCCAAGCCGGTGGTCAGCGATGACGACAGTGAGGACGACCTGGATGACAATGTAGGTCATTCTGCCTAATTTCCTGTGACTGCAGCGTGAGTCAAAGTTGTCAAGAAAAATAGGTGACCAAAAATGATCGGACAAAGTCGAAGCTATCTTTTTGCTTTATGGGCAGAGTGCTGTGTTTTTGCTAAAGAAATGGAGAAGATTAAATGTTAGATGAAAATCGATCTTGGGTCAAAACTTCAATGCAAGTGGATGTAATGACGGAGACAGAGAATAACTCTGATTTATTTCACCATTTGTACGCCTCTGGCAATAAAGTCCTTGAACAAGTCTTTACCATTAATAATAATATTAACAGTGAAATGTGCTTGTCCCCCTGAAATTCCTAAAAAAAAAACATTTTCAGACAGAGATTTGGGCACAAATCTTCCCAAAGCTCTTAAAGTCTGCAGAGTTAAAACATGAATTGCTTCTCTGAAGATAGTGCTAAAACAACTGTCCCCACGCCGACACACCGAGTCTGAAAAAGCGCACTTCCTCCGACAGCAAACTTTTTATTTGTCTCACAGTTGATGCCGCAGCTCTTCACACGTTTGTCCAATATTCCCTCGGCTGTTCCCGCTCCCCTCCGCTGCCCTGTGGTCTGCAAGCTTGCTTTGCCAGGCAGTCGTTTATTCCCTTCAATTGCCTTTTCTTTCATGACTGTCGGCCTCCTGGTCGCGCTGAGAAGCATCGCGGCACTGAACATTGATTGACACAAAGATATGCTCCGAGAGACTCTCGAGCCGAGCTTCTTTTGAAGTCTGTTTCTGTTTTGGGGTAATCTGGTGAGAGTCACTGAGAGTGCCGACATCAGCGATGAATCACAAGCAATACACTCCCTGTATACCCCAAAATGAAATGTGGGGTCACGACTGTTAAAGCACTGAGACGCTTTCTCTATTGTTCCTGCAGGATCAGTCGGACAAGAGCGACGACGAGTGAGGACGAGGATGCTCTTCCTCCAGGATTTTATTTGTTGGGGTCACAAACAGATGTTCTCCAGCCCCGTTTTTATTTCTCTTCTGTGTTTGTTTTGTCCTTCATTTAGCTTGGAAATGTTTGATGAACATCCAGCAATATCAGTCTGCTTTCTACTGCCCTTTCTAAGCAACATTTTCTAGTATATGTTTACCTACAAAATATTACTGTTAGTTTCGCATCACTTTTAATTGCTTGCCTGCACTTTGAACAATGAATATTCACTTTTTTTTTTTTTTTTTTTTAAAGTTAAAATATATTTTTTCATATGTCACCCTGTGGAGCTGCACGATCTCAGAAGCCTCTGAGTCATGTATCAAATATCTACGCTTTTTATCCCTTTGAATGTTCATACGTGCCAAAAAGAACTAAAATAATTACACTGCACAGCAGTGTGATCCAGATTCACAGAATCAGACAGGAAGTGCAAACATGAAAAATGACCAAATGTTGCTGTAGAAGCACTTAATAAACATTCGCACTTTAAATTAATATCAGCACCTTCACCTCTGCCAAAATCCAGAGCGCAGTCAGAGTTAAAGTGAATTAAAAAGAGCACTTCCCTTCTCATCCATATAATGTGATGGCATTGACATATTCAGCATATCTGGAGTGATGACGTCGTGCAGCCCTATCCCCAAGGTGGTTCTGCGACTGCTCCAAAGTAGGAATGATCAGTCGTAGCTTGTTGTGTGTCTCCTTGATGACCATGTTCTTGCAGTGCCAAACACATAGAGCTGAATTTAGCAGTAAGTCCTTCTATTTTGATCTTGTCCTGACGTGTGTGGACCTCCTATGGCCAGCTGTGATCAGACAATCTCTCCAAGGGGTGGACCCGCTTTAATTCATATGAGGAGCCGTTTTAAATTGACCCCAGGCTGCAGCCAGACTGCTGCCTTTTCCCTTTAAGAACGTCTTCTGCCGGGCGAAGGTCATGGCTGTCGGTGTGGCCTGAGGGCTCAGCAAGGAGGCGTTCAGTTTATTTACCAGTTTTTATTTGTGGTGTTTTTCATCTCACCCTTCAGCCAACAGCTGAGATTACCTTGACCTTGACCCTGAGGCACATGACTGACTTTGAAGATTAATTCTTGCCTCTTACCATTTTACAGCTTAATTTGAAAAAGCCAGAATAGAGGATGCATCAGTTTGAGAGTTGCATTCATGACAAATATTCGTGAGGTTTTATTACGTTGACTATTTTCCTTTCTGTCTTGGTCATCAACCAGCGTTTTTCAATGACCCATATTGACCCGCCGGCGCTGGGAAGACCCTCGAGTTGATGAGTGATTGGCTGAAATGTGTGCAGTCACTCACTTCTGGCTGTCAGGTCGACGGCTTGTAAAACAAAAGTGCAGTAGTGTTTTCTGTCAGATGTTTTGCCTAGTGAAGCAGCGTCACTTCAAATGGCTTTTATTATCAGTCCTAACTCGCGGCACATCAAGTTTTCTTTTCTATATCCTCGTGAAAATAAGCTTCATTTATGCCAATGTTTGTTGTTGGAGCACTGTCTTATCGACAAAAACAGCCCATAAACGCAGTTTTGTTTTCAAGAGGAAAATGTGCTCGCACCCTGCAGCGCCTTTTCCAGCTGCTCGTAAAGCAGCCAATCTGGGCTGGAACTCTGCAGTTGGCAACACATCAGTATTAGAAGTTTTCAAATTTAGATTTTTGTACGATGAGCCGTTCGTTGTTTGTGGCATGTTTTCTTTCTCGCAGTATACCGTGTTCTGGTCAAGTGCAGACGTTTGTTTTGCTTTGCGTGACGTGCTTGCCGACGTTTAAGTGTGTCTTACCCATTGCTTTCTTTGCACAGTGTCTATGTGGGTGTAACTTGTAGCCCGGGGCGAATAAAATCTCACCGATTTTCAGCACAGATCATGTACATTTGTTGTTTCTTTGTGTGTGTTTGTATGAAACCTTTTCTTTCATGTGCGCTGCCTCAGGCGCTCAGTGAAGTCAGTGTTTCCTCTTGAGTGTTGCCCAGATAACAGACGGAACTTGTGAAGGTCTGACTGCTGCCAGGTCTTGACTCTCAGTCTTTATTCACTTTTTGGATGTCACTCCACAATTCCACTGAAAAGTTCAGGCTAGTTTATCTTGCAGTGTTAAAGGTGACTTTCTCC
The DNA here is from genome assembly GCF_027744825.2 of Synchiropus splendidus. Taxonomy (NCBI): domain Eukaryota; kingdom Metazoa; phylum Chordata; class Actinopteri; order Syngnathiformes; family Callionymidae; genus Synchiropus; species Synchiropus splendidus. Next base: position 8,099,006 of record NC_071340.1, on the reverse strand, counting down.
CGACGTGCATCTCCGGCTGCCGCTGAATCTTAAGCGAGGAAGTGTGTAGCTGTGGGGACCTGCAGCTGCTCCTGCTGTGACTCTAAATGATCCAATCTGAGTGAGATTAACTGTTGATCTGGAGAGTTATTGAACTCTGAAGCAAAGAGATTAGGATTATTTATGTCAGATAGCATGTGTTCCTGACGTGTGTTTCACTGCTAAGTGTTCTAGTACGGCCCTAAAAGATCATTTATCTTCACTAATTCAACAGTATTAATGAGTGACTCGCTCCATAACGCTGTACTCAATAATTTAAAAATATATTGTGCTTTCTCACGATAATAATTTCTTATCAATTTATATTTGATAAGAAAATAAGAATTGATATTATACAACATTTTTAAAGATTTTCTTAGCCACATGCTTATAAAAACTTTAGTTGTGTGTAAGCACAACGACGTTACATTTCTTTAATCATTTCATGGGTTTGAAAGTAAACTGTGTTTTAATTTTTGTGAAAAGTGAAATGAGCTGCTGGATCAACTTTCTGGCTTCAAATAAACTTGTGAATCCAAAGTCACAGTGGAAAGCAACAAGCTGGGATGGTGGATGGCACAATAAAAACACACAATCTCAAATATCAGCATGAAGATGTATGGAAAAATCTTTGTTTCAAAAGGTTTGACTACATTGTACAGACACAAACAAGTACCTAACTAAATTGGTAACAGTTTCATTTCTCAACACCGGTGTCAATGTCAACAAATAACAGCGATGTATACAAAACTGAACGAAAACTTGAACACATCAGATTAATATTTTTTAGTCATGCTATGAGCACACAGTGGAATGCATGGGGTGTCCGAAAACATTTTTCCAACACAGTAAGTAACGGAGGTGTTCTAGGACAGACCAGTGGTCTGAGAACCACAAGCAGCTGACGTGTCTTTCTCAAGAGTCAGTTGAGGTGATCTGGCATCAGGAAGAGAGCAGATCTGGGACGATAAGAAGCTGTGTTTTTGAAAGAAGCCTTCATACAGAATGATTAAAAACACCAGGAGTCCGCTGTACTGTTGGATCTATTTCAATTTCAGGAACCACGTAAAGAAAGATTCTGATTCAAGTCAGGGACAAATTGAACATTCACGTTTCACTCATGTGACTTCGGGAAGCTTCAACGTGACATTCGGAGAAGCACCCAGATGTTTCCACGTACAAGAAAGAGAAAGTTTCATCTAAGTTGTCGCTATGTTTTCAGCATGCTCCCCGCCGTAAAGACGCGTAACTCATATGGAGAAAAAGGAATATTAAAACCATTCCACGGCTGATTTTTGAAACTTGAAAAAAGTCCTCCGTAGCCTGCATCATTTCACTGAATGATGTCTCTGCAGTCATCAATTATTCAGTCAGACGTTGAACGGCAGCTGACATTTCCCCAATCAATAGTGTCATTTATTTTCTCATGAAAAGCCCCATCAAAGAATGAGTTTGTTCAAAAGAATGCATGGTGGTGCTTGGAGACCTGTTGCATGCGGATTGCAAAGTCAGGTTTAAAAAATGTCAGAGCAAATAGCACAAAGAAAAAGTACTTTTTACTCAGCGATACAGTGGACGGAGGCACTTTGGAGCAATGATCCATCGAAGAGCCAGTATCAAACTAAACCAGGAGGCATGGCACCACAGCTCTGAGTCACTTTAACTTGGGAAATTTAAACATAGAGATTGTGTTTGATTTGGAATGAATTGTGAAGTAAAGCAACGTGTGACCTTGAAGTGCAGAAGACATTTACAATTCAACATCTTACCATACAAATCAGCAGTTTACAACACATTTTGCAAAAGTTGGATTATTTTCACATTAATGTGATGACAGCTTTCCTACCGAACAGACAAGTCTGACTCTCTAGTTCTGAGGAATCTCTAGACAACGTAGAGCAGGGTAACCACAGCCCACCCACATGACTGCCACATCATTTTACGGCTCCTGTGCCCAGCTAACTCAGCAGCGACCATTCATTATCATCGTGGCAGAGGCAATAGTTCACAGTGAAGAGTCTAGGAAGAGAAAGTGTGAATCTGACAGAGCAAAAGAACCAGGGATGACTGAAGAGCTCAGGTGCTGAAATGACAGTCTTTGTACTCGTCTTGTCAGTTATTATCTGTGTTTACCGTGAGTCCTGGGTGTGTTATCAAATGTGGGGAACTTATATTTGAGATGCTAACAAACGTGTGTCTACTCATTTTATTGTGTTTATTAAAGTGTAGCTATAGCCAGCAAAAGCTCTGACTTTAGACGATAGCATTTAGCCGATTTACTGTCATTAGCAGAGTTGATGGACTCTCTGGTTTGGACAAGTGCGACATGTTCTATCATAACTGCGTCTGCAGCTGCTGCAGACTGTGACCCGCTCGGAGCTGAGAGACGCCACCAACATTTCAACATCCCTTGCGATTGTTCTGGAACTTACTGAAGAAGTTTCTAACCCTGATGTCTGTCCCCACAGTCAACTCGAAATAAAAGTGTAAACAGACATTTTGGCGCTCTGATCGATGTTTGTCTGCTCCTTACTGACACATGCCGAGTCATGATGTTATGAAGTTGGAAGGGAAATTAAGTGGCACCTTGGTTTTTATTATTCAATAGCATTTCCGCTACAATCGAGGCGGTGCACTGCCAGGCCGTCAGAAAAATCTCTTTAAAGATGCACTCTCACGTGATCAAACATATAAACAAAATATCTGAACAGGTGGTTGGCACGTAATGGAGGTTGAGAAAAATGTAAAAAAAAAGCATATTTTTCAGGAGAATCCTGGCAGTAACTCCACGAAGACCGATGGCCGTTACATGCGGAATCCATGTTTCGTATTGTGGATGGACAGACTGTGTGCAGACAGCTGCAGATTGGAGACAGATTTATTTCTCATAACTAAAAGACAGCGTTCTTTTGTCACCAAATGTCAAGACTTTCCCCTCTACTTCATTCTGAAACGTACAGTCGAAATAAAGTTGTATTATCTGGGTCCGTCGGTTGGGCAGCTGCTTCAGCCTCTTGCTGGATCCTGCCTCTGCTCATTGGGTGAATCACAAAGTTCGATCCTGATGTTGAATGATAGATGTTTCTAGAGTCCTTTTTCCAGTATAAGATTGACAGTGTTGTGTATATTGCATTGTGTGACGACATATTTCGCTGTTTCGCCGCAGTCTTTCCTCCCAAACAAACAAATGTTGGGTGGGGGGCAGAGACTGGGAAGGTTTACTACAGTTACTTTTGTTGATATTTTCTTCATCATCTGAAAATCTGTGGTCACAGTTCTCAGGTCTTCTTTCTTGACCCTGATCCTGCGGAGTGAACTAGGACAATACGGAGAGGAGACGTGAAAAACGTATGGAACGCTAGAAAGATATTTTAATGTTTTAAAATGAAACAAAAAGAACTGACTTTGGAAATATTCAGAAGTTTCCCATTTTATTTTTTAACGTTTCATTTTTTTGCTTTTAAAACTTTTTTTCAGCTTTTTCTCCAGTTTCTTTTCTCCAGCTCAAAACTTTTCAAAGTCAGTACTTTTGACCCTGGTTTATCTCCAAAGAACCCAACTGTGAAAGACCAAGCTTGAATAATGGCCAATGTCGTAGGCACACTGGAGCCAAACAACAGCAGTGAGTAAGCTGAAGATGCCGGTGAATCTCAAGTTGTTTTTTTCTTCATCATTCAGAGCGAAAGTCTTCTAGAGGGAGACCATGAGATTCCTTTAGCTTTGACTGACTTATTTCGATACAGCAAGGAAGCAGCTCCTTGAGTGTCAGGCAGATAATGTAAACCTCCTTTATGAGGGGAAATGGTTTCTGCTGGTTCTGTCCACCTTCCCCTTTTTTGCTCACTCACAAAATACTTTCCCGCCTGTTATCTTGAATCCGCCCGTTAGTGAAACATGTTTGGAATTTTCCTACTCTCTTATGGCGCTTCCATCTCTGTGGCAACTTACTGTACCTCAGTCCTGTCAGTCACACTTGACTGCACATGGAAACACTGCTCCTGCTTTTGATCCTCCTGTCATTTTAAACAAAGCCCGGCAGAGGTCATTCCTGCAGGAAGAACAAGCGGACGGCGCTTCCTTTTATGTCGGACTCCGAAGCGCCCACTTGTTGGGACTGACCTGAGCTCCGAATGAAAGAAGCATGATTGGAACTTAATCCTTGTCCAAGTGTCAGAGATGTTGGCTGGAAAAATGTCAGGTGCCGCGGCAATTCCGGCTGTGCGGCTTTTGTCTGCGACTCTGCCATCAACACATTGGATCGGAGGCTCGTCCATGCAATCTGCGAGTGATTCAGGGATTCCTGTCTCCCTGAAAAGGCCAGGTGTCCTGTATTATAGGAGAGTTTGCTTCAACGCTTTTTGCATATCCAGCCTGAAAAACGGACCTCATTGCCGCCAACGGCTGCACGACTTAAAAGGAACTGCGCGAAAAGGCTTTGTACCCCGCCGAATTCCAGAGTTCACCATCAGTTTAACGCATGATTGGAAGGTGTTTTCAACACTGAAGAAGAAAGAGAGATTAGTACATGAAGTCCAGAGAAACGTTCCATTTACAGTCACCAATGAATCCCTGGGCTGTTGGACGACACCCCTGCAAGCCAGGAGGAACATACTGGACTCATCCAGATGGTCTGAAACCAGGCCCTGGTCCTGACGTTAAACTGTCCTGGAGAGACCCCCTGTGTCAAAGGCTGACCCACACCCCAGCCTCTACCTCCCGCATCCTTCTCCCTAACTTCACACTTCAGATATCACTACTTGGATGCAAAAAAGTACTTTGAGAACAAAAAGCTGTTTTCAGGCAGATGGTCTTAATAGGTTCCTCACAACAGAGGGATGCTGAGATTAACACACCTCCATCTGCTGTTAGAAAACTTCTGGAGTGGAGATATGAAGATGCATTAGTAGTAAACTTTTGTTAATCTAGAGATTAAAGAGCATGATGACCCCAATTCTCCGCCAGATGGCTGTGTGTTGAAGGGCTAAGAGAGTGGCACACCTGGGGCAGAAGCTCCATCATCTGTGCACCTGCAACCTGCTTGCCCGAGTTCTTGAGACAGATTCCACAGTACAACATGAGCTACTCATTCACCTCACTATCATTTTTGTGTTTGGCAGACTGCTTCTCATTTTCAGAACCCATGGTGCTCAATAATCTGTTCAACCTTCGGGTGGGCCTTTTGGTAGATGGTGTGCGGATGAGATAAGATGTCATGGTGGAACACACCCAAGTGCTAAACTGTAGCTGGCTCACAGAAGACTCACACACAAACAAGGTCAAGTTTAACAAAATGTAATACACAACAAACAAGAAAATAACAGGGCACATACAGGAAACGAGGAACTAAAGACGTCGCCACCAAAATGCGGAGCGAGGGAAGCACTCAAGGACGGGGGTAAAACCTGAAACAGAAGAGAGGCGAATTATAGTCAAGCCTAACTAACGGGGACAACAGAAACGCACTCGGATAAACTCACGAGGTCGGAAACAACGAAAAACGCTCGGTGGTGGAAGACTCAAACACACACGCGAGAAAGAAAAAGCCAACAAGAGGAAAACAGGACGTGAGTACAAAAACTCCCACACAAACACAAACACTGATGGAAAAGGATGGAAACTAAACTTGGAAGAAACCAAGGAAGCGACAGAAAAGGCATGCACAATCGAAAGTTAACAAGAACGCGATTGAACTAGGTCTTTACAAGAGGATGCGCACCAACCATCTGGCAGTGCAGACCCAGGTGTAGAAATCATCGAGCTTGATCAGGATGAGTTCCAGCTGCGCTGCTGTGAAGTTGGAGGGAACATAGGAAACGGAAACAAGAAATAAAAAGACAGGAGAAAAAGAAATAACAAAACGACATTAGAGACATTTTAGAGCAAGTCCATCTCCATACACCCATTCGGTCTATATCCTCTGGAGCTGAAGTTACACACAAGTACACAGACCTCTTCAAAAGTGATGCTGAATTGTGGCTTCTTCTCTCACAGTCAATTACATCTCTCTGGGGACATGGCATGGAAAGCTACGTCTGTCCCTGAAATCTCTCCTTTTAAGCTGCCTGCTCTGACCAGGGCTCTGTTTGATGACATCAAAGCGAGTGGTGCTGACATACTCAAGTATTCGGGGACTCAGCGTGACAGCAATCTTTGATAGCTGGTGGATGAGAGAGCATCACCGCTGAGTATTATAAGACTAAATGATACCTCATACACAGTCTGATCCTGCACACCTGGGGAGGATTGGGTTAGATTCAAATGGGACGGAACTGAGACACACAGGACTCATCGATGCCTTGCTGCTGTAGCTGCCTCATTTAAGCGTCGACTTCAACAAATCGTGTGGAACAAACAGAACGTCGTCAGGCCTCTGAACACTCGAGCTCAAGTCCCCATAAAGGTGATTCATGCAGCTCTTAGCATGGTGACATGGACTGACACGAGTCAGCGCTTTGCTCATCCCATAAAGCTTTCAGCGGAATGAATGGATCAAATTCACCAAAGGGCAAAAGAGAGATTTTACAAAAGAGAACTATCCAGATCTCATACATTTTCTTTTATACCATACAGACCATATTCAGGAGGTTGTGGGACTTGTTCTGAAAGGTCACATGAGGATGTCAGGTCATGTTCTTCCAACGTTCATGTCAGTGGATCACGTCCTAAATCAACATGACTGGCCTGCAGTCTTCAACTCACTCCGGAGCTGATGGTGCAGCAGCACAACTGCAGAGCTTGGCCTTTCATGAGCCAGTATTTACTCCATCAGAGTGCATTGTTGTGTCTGCTGCAGCCATTTTTTCCCTTAAAGACAGTGTTGAAGTTGACAGTATACAAGCGCCGTCACAGGCTGTGTGTTCAACATTGCTGATCAGCATCAGGACCATCCTGAATACAATGCACCTGCTCAGCTGAAATGTCTGAGGAAATAGTGTTGAAAGTGTGTTACTTTCTTTCTACATGAGTGTTGGGTTACTGTTTCTCCATGAACACCCACAAGTATAAAGCATCAAGCTCCACCTACTGAGCTCTAGATGACATGAATAGAAGTTAAAAACTGATGACAAGCTGCAAAAATAAATAAAAATGGGTCCAAAACATTCCAAAAGTTCCCGATGGAACTAACTCCTTATCTGCACATAGCCGGTGTCTGCGAAAAGGAACTTTTTTTCATAGAATTTGGCCTGTGATCCACACAAAAACCTCAAGGTTGACAGATTGGATGCAGCTGCAGCGAAGACAGCCTTTGAAAAACTCTTGAAGGAGCACTGAAACCAGGAAGTACAAGCACAAAATAAAGGTGATTATCTTGTAAGAAGGTCCAGACTTGAACCAAGTTAACAGAACATCCTACTGAAAATGCAGCCTTCTGATTGGTCAAGCTAGTGTTGCAGTACTCGAGACTGGTCTTGGTCTCAAGGCTTGTCTCAAGACCACTATTTTAAGGTTTTAAGGTCTTGCATTTCCACTCGGTCGTGTCTCGGTCTCGCACTTGATGGACTCAGGATTTCTATTTAAGACCCGTTGAGACCGACAAAGAAAGCTGTTAGCATAGTTGGCAAAAGAAGGATTCAGGTTCAGTTTTGTTTTTTCTTTGATATTTATCTTATCTTTACCTGTCTTGGTCTTGATCTCCAAATGCCTCGGTCTTTTCTTGCTCCAGTCTTTTTTTTTTTTTTTTATCACAGCAGGATCACAGATGCCCATCGGATCAAGTCCATCTGACGTTAGCAGCTTTTGTGTATCTCTATATTCTGCAAACTTTCGAGTTGCCATGATGATTTATTTTGATTCTGTGCAGAGAAAGTATGACGCGGCTTCAGAACCTTCTGAATATAAGAGAAGCGGGTTTGGATGGACCCATGGTCTGGTCTGCCTCGGGCTCCTGGGCCAGAGGAGGAACAGAGGATGGTGAACGCTGAGCCAGGAAAGTCAGAAGGCTATTCCATTGTGATCCACCGTCCCCCCACGGACTGACCCGACACTCTGGTTGGTCTGAAAAATCAGATAAGCAGCTGGAATCACCGTCCCATTATGGCCTATAATCCCTACTGAAGTGATCAGTAATGTTGTGTGTTTGTGAGTGGATCAGTCGCGCCAGCTTCTCTCTCGCTCTGCCATCAGCTTCAGCTCTTCGGCTGAAGCCGCAAATGCCACTGTTGACGGGGAGATTATGGGATGTAGGAGGATCACCGTCACCCTGATTGAATAGATATTGCAGAGCCATTTTCTCATTTACAGTCGTGTTGATGTGCTGCAGGAACTGGAATTACAATAGTCATCACATCTGTCGGACGACATGGCTCCAGCTTCAGTTCCAGCTCATTGGCAGTGTGTCCTTTTAAGACTTTACGTTAAAGTAGCCTTGACCAGTGTAGATGAGGACGGGACTGTGTTTAAAGCTGCTAGCAAGAAGGTTGTGGGTTTGATTCCGGTTTGGGCCAACTCTTGGAATGAACCTGGGGCCCTTCTCTATGTACTCCTGGTGCTGGGGTGCTCTGGTTTCTTCCCACAGTGCAAAAATGTCTGCAGGTCAGTGGTTTCTCGTCTATAATGCCTCTCACCCTGAGTAGGTGGGTTAGTCTCCATGAGGGAGTAATGTTTGAGCTACTTTACAGTGCCATCGCAACATACAATGAAGAAAAAATGAGTCACCACTTCCTGTTCAGAGGGCTCGGATTGCTTGCAATCGCTGATACAGAGCAGTTTAAAAGACGTTTTCAGATGCATCACACCCTCCATTTAGACAACTCAGTTTGTGTGAAGTTTCCTTTTTCACCTCATACAGAGCCTTGAATTACATTAATGGGGTCTCTACGCTTCAGCTGTTCCTCCTCAGAACATCTCTGAAGCTTCAGAGATTTGATAAGTTATTGTCAGAGGATGAAAATCGCCATGGCTCTTACACTAAAACAGCTTTTTTAGTGAACATGAGAACTAAGGTCTGATGGACCCGCTGAATGTAGATTAAAGAAGAGAGCAATTCTTGAAAAAAGGAAAAATAACCTGAGTGATCCTGATCTTATTACTCAAGTATTAATTCCTTTTTTTCATTCATTTAAACAGACACCTGTGCAGCTTTTGCAGCGTTTCTGAGCCTGGTCATGAAAGATGGACGAGATGTGTTCATCTGTCATGTGACAGCCGGTTTCAGCCTCACTGGTGAATTCAAATGATGTGGACAGAAGACTGACATTCAACGCTGCATTTTTCCCCTAATTATTAACATGAGTTGATGGAAAATTGAACCTGACACAGGTTTGGAAATGTGTTGCTTCGATTAATGACAGGGAAATGTAGGGTGGCAGCGGATCACAGCTGGGAGATGAAAGCGGAAATATTACTGGCACTCAAAACTCTTTGTCCTTTTTTTTTTTTTTGCCTAAACATATTCTGCTTCTGCTGTTTGTTCTGTCATTTAAATGTCACAGAAAATGGAAGCGTAATAGTTTAGAGACAAATCAAGAGCGTGTGATCAGAGCTGAACTTGGAAGGAGAAAACCTGCACAACTGAGAGATGCTCCGCTTCGAATGAGAAGCCAGATTTCACGTGTTGGAGTCGGAACGCTGCAGTCGCTATCATGTATTTATGATTTTATTGTCATCTTAAATCATATAGTACTTATGTAGGGATGCACCAAACCAAGATCAATGCAATACAATCACATAAAATATATTCAAGCTTCAGATAAATCTATAACAAAATAGTGAAAATATTCAAAACAAAACACAGTTGAACCCACACATGAATGATGACAGGCTTCGAACTGACAGGCCAAAGATTGTAACAACAAAAACAAAAAGTGCCTTTAAGTGACGTTCATTTTTGCATGTATTAATGGGATTACAACAACAAAGTGATATCAGAACACGTGCAACTGCTGAAAGAGATAACAATATTTTCTCTGCGGGTTGAAAACATCGTTCATCACAACAAAGAAGCCATGGCTCATATGTGAACTGTGGGCACAGCAGACAACAAGGGTGCAGAGAGACGAGCCAGTTTTTCTCTGCACTTCTCTCTCTCGCTGGTTCTCTGCATCCATGTGAGCTGCTTCATTTCTACAGTCAAACAATGATCTTCATAAGCTCACGTTCAGCTGCAATAGCAATGGGTGTTGACAGACTCTATAAAGAGTGTGGTGGTCAAATGTTTTCACTCTGCAGTCTGCTGCCATTAAAGGATTATGATCGTAACACCTGGTTTTGTCTTTGTTGTTTCAGTGGTATGATAACCCAAAGTGCACTTTTGGGACACTTTGGGCAGAAATGTTTAAATTTTACATAGGGCTAGGTCAAAGTTAACCCGTTAAAAATGCGTTAACTCAAGTCAGTCTTATCACTGCTAATATTACTGACATGATATAACGTGCATGTTTGCCCGCACACCTCCCCGTGGATGCATTTTGAATTACCTTCAGCAGTATGGAAATCCAGAAGCCCAGCCGCTGAGACTACAATGGAGGTGGACGTGAAGCAGCGATGCAACAGATTATGCAGCAAAAAAGGAGACCAGTAGCAAGCCAAATCATTCCTGAGACGGGGAAAACTTCTGGACCGTCTCGGTCTGAATCTGGAATCGGAGCTGTCACCTCTCCTCTTGGAGAAGTTTAGCTACCAAATTAGTAATACTGCAACATTTCTTCTGTTTGTTGAGTTGGTATTCAGGATAAGTTAGCAGGAAGCAAGCAGCTATCGATCTGCCAACTGATGCTAATGAAGAGCCTTCAGCTATGGGCTTTAAGAATGGTGTTTAGAAGTTTTAGGACCTCAAACTTAGTAATAACAGTTGACTATGTTTTAGACATGAAACACAAGTGTGCGGTGGGAAGGCCTCAGAACTGGTAAGGTACTGGCTCAGTCCCTGCTTAAAGCAGCTCCTCTTCTCCTTCTGACATCAGAAAGATTTTAAACTAACCAGGGGCCTTGTGCAGAAAGACGTGCTGGTCGGATCAGAGTCAACCCTTCTCATCCTGGTCAAGGACTGTTTGTTCCTCTTTCCTCTGGCAGGAGGTTACGGTCCATCCAGACCAGAACCTCCTGTCACAGAAACAGCTTCTTCCCCTCGGCCGTCAGACTCTTGAATTCGTGAACAGCTTTGTTGTTTATTTTATTTTAGTGGAGTTTACAATAAATGACACAACAGAAAGACTGAATGATGAAGCTGTGAACTTTTCGCCTCGGTGGTGTGGAGAGCCAGCACCTCCCCTGTGACACTCTACCACGGTCCAGTGTGGAGACAGGAAAGGTTTTACACCTCAATATGAAGGAAAAACAGTCAGTAAACGGGACATGTCTGTATACAGAGGCTGCGTTATACACAATAACAAAGCGCGTCGTGGGTCAGCTGATCGGTCCGCGCACGTTATGGTTTTTTCCGGCATTCGAGTTCTGGATTTTCGTTCGAAATCCGAAGCAAAAAAGTCTCAAAATCGAATTCTGCTTTGTTTGAATTCTGGGACGTTCGAAAACCGAGGTACCACTGTAGTGGCTGTATTTTTGGCTCTCTCCTCACGCTTCTGTTATTCACTGCCGTGTAGCCAGCAGCTTGACACGTGAGCTGCCCGCGTGTTGAAAACGTGACTGGCGTGTCCCGCACATGACGTCATGCCCAAAGATGCAGTTGTAGAACGATTTCATTTCCCGACAATGGCAACAATAGTCACGCACGGTGACTTAGACAAGTAACTTTGATTGGATGACTTTGTTTGAAATAGTAAAAGGTTGTGATATAAGAGTAGCACGTTACTAAGTAACGCATCACTGGCATCACTGCTGAGGACTGAAGAGAAAGTAGTACCAGCCTGTACCTTTGACGGAGGCTTCTCTCCAGCGAGACTTGCTTTGTTCCTGCTTCACTAATACATGCAGGTGAGCAGCCACCTGTGCTTTAAGGAGACGACCAGTGAGAGAATGGTATCCTCCCCACATCTGGAGGATGATTAAACACGCAGGGTGACGTGGAATTGAAACTTTAACTGCTCCCTTCAAATGTGTATCGCGGAAATGAAGCGGCTTGTCTGAAATCCCATCAACTATAAATGGTGCGTTCACATCTGTCGCCGTCTTTGTAAAAATTCTATGATGCCAACAAAACCTGTAAAGCTGAGCATCTGTTTTCTCCTTCTGTGGTTCAAATATGTCTCCATGGACTCAGTGGGATGAGGTGACTCAATCAGTTTTCTGATGGCTGATGGTGAGGTGGCGTCTCCGTGTTACTGCTCAGGACAGGATGAGGAGAGAAGGGAAAATAACGTGAGCCACCTGCAGTGAGTGGGCGAGGCGTAGCTTCAGTCCTCCATGCGTGAGCCAGACGCCCATCAGGAGCCATTGTGTTATCAAACCCAACATGTATCCACCGCCAACACAGAGCCCACCGGGGAGTCAGGTCACCGCCAGGTGCTCTGTTGGGAGGCAGATACAGGCAAGTGAAGGCAGGTTTAGTTCCACTCTCAAGATAGGTAAACTGAATTTAAAGTTAAAATGACTGAGCTAGTGAGAGAACTGACCTCAGTGTGATGCTTGTTTTAACATTTTTTCCTGTGACAAATGAGCGTGACATGCTGGTTGGATGGACACGAACCTATCTGGATGCTCACTGGCACACATTGGCCCCCTGAGATTACAGTGCCTCTGTTGGAAATGGCCAACAGCTGGCATCAATCTGAGTGATTTATCAGCTGATCTCTGGAGTTCTGCAGAAGCTGACGAGGGAAAACCTCTGGAGAGAACTTTTAGGAAGAACGTGTGAGCAACATCAGCATGAGCCAGAGCTGATGCCGACAGGAGGTGGGTTATTAGGGCCGTGGGCGCTGACTTTTGACTGGAGGATGCCGCGCGATAAAACGGCGTCAGCGGGAATCTTCACTGAGGTGGAGGGGGATCTTTCCGCCGTCCTTCTAATCCCTGGTTTCTTTTCTTGGTTTAATGAGTTGTTTGAGGACGGCGTCCTGGTGATGCATCACAGTCCTGACAGGGCCAAGTGTTAGCTTGTCCTCTGTAGACCAAGCTATAGTTGTGTAAAAATACTTCAGCTTCAACAGAAAAGCTGTTGGAGTTTCCAGCTGGATGCAGGACAAATGAAGTCAGATAGAAACTATTACGTGGCAGAATTCAGCCTTTTTTGTGCACTTCCATTTTATAAATGTCGAGCAGCTGCTGATTTCATTCAGTCATTTATTTTATTTTATTATATTTATTTTATTCAGAATTTATTCAGTTTTCCCAATTTCCTCAACAGTTTGCATCAAGTGTATTTTTTTTTTGTTTTGTTTAGTAAATTTGATGAACATGACTTACACCTGGTTCTGCTGGAGGTTTGGGCTTTTCAATGACAAATAAATGTCTTTGCATGGTTTCATGTCATTTCACAAGCACAGCAGGAACAGACTGCTACACTGGATCTGAAAGGGCTCCTATCCGGAGCAAAGCTCCTTTTTAAGTGTTTGACGGTCAAAGGTCAAGCTCAAGGTAAAGTTTATTTATACAGCACATGAACATGGTGCTGTATCATGACATAACAAACAAACATTAAGGCATAAAGCAAGATCAAAATGAAGATAATAAAAAACTAAGATAAAAAAAAAAATCACTGTATTACACACTTCTCTGAGTGAAGACCTTGAATGGTTGCATGATCCATTAAGCATATTTTTGTTTGACAGAATTTTGTAACTGCAAGCACTGCATAAAGTCTGATAAATACAGCCTCTACTGTTCCTGTCTGACACCTAGCCATTCAACATGGCGTCATCATTGCGTCTGTTGAAGCAATAAAAGAATTCCTTCACTTACATTTCTGTCGACGATGTTGGTCTGCCTCAATTGATAGCCTTTTAAAAGGCCACTAAACTAATGGCAAACTAGCAGCGCTCTTGTCCCTGCACTTCATCATTTGTCGAAATACTGTGACAACACCAGCCTGATCTGATGTGTCTCAGAGGAGGAACAAGAGGACTGACACTGTACTCATATATTAAATCTCTAAGGACATGGTTGAACTTGAGTCTATGGCTTTTGAGGGGGCACTTCTCTGTTGGTGGCGTCGGGATGGAGAGAATAAGCACACTCTCAGAGAGCAGACTCAGTCTGGGATGACTGTCTGGGATGGCAGATCGGTCAGGTGGCTGGGGTCGGATGAGAGGACGAGGAGGAGCCAAAACTTGTCAATACATTGTGCACATGCAGGAACAGGACCGACAAATGCTTTTGTTTGAATCCCAATCACTGAAGCCTCATATGAAGGCAAGTTTTTTTGGTCAAAAGTTGCATCTTCAACACATTCTCGGTCCTAGCCCGTCAAATAGCGACTATGTTAAGGGGAATGTTTTGTCCCCGAGTGACACCAAAGTCAGCGTTGGATGTTGATGCATGAGGCACTCAATGACATCACATGCGTTGCCTTCCGTGGTATATCCTGACATCGTCGCATAAATGAAAAGAAAGGAGGTTGGAGTTGACCCAAGGGCTGCAAGCTCCTTCCGTTCTGAATATTCATTTGTGTCACTTGGAATATATGGCATCTCAAATGATTGCCGTCATTTCTGGAAAATAAGCCACTACTTTTTTCTCGCTGTCTGAACCCTGCAGCTCATACTACATCGTGGCTAATATTTGGATTTTTACGGCTTAAGAGTGTCATGCTGCCAAAATATTGAGCTTCGCCACATCAAACCGATGAAACCACAGGCGTTTAACTGACTTTAAAGTGCTCAAAATGCACTGTTTTCATCTGCGTGTCCACTGCTCCTCCTACAGAGCCGATCACCTGGAGGACTGGAGACGAGAAGCAGCAGCTGAGACCAGCTGTGGTGTCGGAACTTCATACATGAGGGCGAAAAATGCACATTTTCAGTGCTTTCAAATAAATAACTAAGTAAGTTCAGAACATTGCCGGGTTTGTTTCGTGAGTCAACTACTTTCGAAGTGAGCATCATGCATTTTTAAGCCGGGTGCACCACTGAACTGGACCAGTGCGACTTAAGTACAAACAAAATTTTCTTAAATTTAGTGGGTGCGGCTAATATTCTGGTATAGTGCAGAAATGACGGTACACGTTTCTGTGCTTAGTCACGGTGCTACGTGACATCTATACTGATCGTCACCTCATGCATGTCCTGACACCAACCCCTCCTTTTGGGCTCTCATTCATTCTCATTTGACTCCATTATTTATTTTTGATGGGAATAAGGTTTTGGCAGCGGCAGCCAAAAAAATTCTAAGGGGGCTGTGCCAATTATGTGCCTCTCTGTTCCTAAAAAATGGTCTTCTCCTTCCTCCAAAATGGGAAACTCCCTGTCAGGCCCATGTTTCCACCCATTCCTCGCCCCACAACACAAGTTCATTGCTACTCCAAACGTGCATACCTTGTATGATGCAGCTCTTGCTCTTCAAGTGTTTTTCCGCCTCCTATATTCTTGTGGTGTGGTTGTCGTGGGTTTTGATTTGCAGGGTGGAATTCCCTCCACCAACAATCATGAAGGCTCTGCTCCTCTGTTGCAGTTCGTGACAGCTCCGCGTTGTGTTTTTTTCTCGCACACTTTAAATATTTGGTTTGTGGTTTAGCCCCGTTTCTTGGTTGTGCAACAGTTTTCTGGGAGCAAAGAGCACTCAAGGTCAGACGTTTCTCTCCGGTGAATCGATTGCATTCATCGGCTGCATCTGCTACCTGCTGCTACATTGTGTTTTTGAGGTCACTCTTCTGCATGAAGTCCACAGGTGATGTCACTTCACACTTCTGATGGCGGTGTGGTTCAAGTGCAGCTTGGGTTTGTTGTCCCTGCACTCCACTTTCCACCCACAGTCTAAAGCAGAAAGGACGACCCTAAACTGTTTATGTGTGACTGTGAGTGGTTGTTTGCAATGCACTGATGTCCTGTCCACGTGTCCAACCGCCGACTCTGTAAAGGGAGCAATGGATGAATGAAAGAACATTTCAATGACAGAAAAACACAATGCTTAGTGTTAGGTTTGCTAATAAAAAACCCTCCTAATGATCATCTCCATGGCAACCACGTATTTTTATCTTAAAGCCTGTAAAGCCGACAGACGCAGGAGAGGGACTGGGGAGGAGGCTGAAGTATCGGAGTCTTACTTTCCCACACTAGAGAATTTCTTGAGAGTGTCTGTTGAGTGAGACGGAGCTGATGGAGGCAGATGTTCTGTCTGTTTACGACAATAATTACTGTATTAGCTGGTATCTCCAGGCGAACTTCACTGCTCACAGTTGCACACTTTGTGTTTGAAATTCCACTATCGTCCTGCCTGCGTCCTACAGAAGTCCGGCAGCAAATGAACCCCCGACGGCTGTCATTTCCGTCAGAGCGTGTTTTAAGTACGTCTCTTTGAAAGAACAGAAACACACTTCTCTTTCACTTCAGACACTCCAAAAGTTTCCATATACCTCTAGATGTTGCAGAAAAAATATCTTACAAAGGAAATGTGACTTTTCATTCAAATGATTTGATGGGCTCAGAGCAGCGATGCGTTGTTGAGGTTACAGCAAGGTGTTGCAGTTCGTGTGTTCTGCAGAGTGATGTGGGTATGTGAGGTTTTCTTCACACTCTGGTTTCCTCCCATGTCCAAAAACATATTGACCACAATTTTCTGGAGGTGAGCAGCAGAATGAAAATCAGAATCAGCTTTCAGCTTGGCCAAGGCCAATAAAATAAAATAAAAAGACTGATCACAAAATCAACAGTCTGATCGCCGAGGGGAAGAAGCTGTTCCTGTGACGGGAGGTTCTGGTCTGGATGGACCGTAGCCTCCTGCCAGAGGGAAGAGGAACAAACAGTCCATGACCAGGATGAGAAGGGTCAACTCTGATCCGACCTGCACATCTCTGGGTCCTGGAGACATACAGGTCCTGAAGAGGTGGCAGGCTGCAACCAATCACCTTCTCAGCAAAACGCACGAAGCGCTGCAGTCTGCTCTTGACCCTGGAGGTGGCGCTGTTGTACCAGACAGTGATAAGGGAGGTGAGGATGGACTGGATGATGGCTGTGTAGAACTCCGCTAGCATCTTTGGCGACAGTCGTAGTTTCCTTAGCTGCTGCAAGAAGAACATTCTCTGCTGGCAGCTCTCTTTTGAGATTGGCGGAGATGTTTGAGCTTCCCACTGATGCTAGAAGAAAAACTGGTCTTAGTTAAGGGACCAGAAGTAGGACTTCAATGGAGAGACGACCCAAGTGGAGAAGTTTAGAGACAAAGTTTGGGAGGTCAGATGACAGATGAGTTGGACCAAGAATGGCGGAGGTGAAAGACGGGGACCCACTGAGGTTCATTAAAAGTGGTTAATGAGGCCTTGGCGATGATGATCAAGACAGATGGATGAGGCCGACTTGCTGCGGTCGAAAGACAACGAAGAAAGCAAACAGATTTATCTTCACCGTCCACATGGCCTGGCGCATACAAATTTATCATTAGAATTGCATCTTTCTATCTAGTGTCTGGATGATGTCTGTTTGCATGGCTGAAGCTCAAGATCACCATTTGGGTCCTGAAGATATCAGTTGTTAAGATTTTTTCTTTTTTTGTTTTTTTTACTAAAGATACAATTCTGGATGCATCTGTTTAATGTAGTTTGGCAGCAAGTCTTACTCCTTCATGAGCTTGACCTGAACATCGACCTCCACGGCCTCGAGAGGCTCCCACCTGTGTTATGCTTGTCTCGTCTGCCAGGATGTCGCTCTCTGGCGGGTGGTGACCAGGACGTCCTTGGTGGGTCGCCTGGCACCAGCTCTCCCACACGTCTGTGTCTCCTCACAGCAAAACGGAATGTATCAGTCAGAAATAAATCATTTGACAGTCAAAACAAGATGATCAGAGTTTTCACACGCAGAGTTGTCAACAGTAGGGAGCACTGTCATGCACACAAATCCAACAACCTCTGCACGCATGAGATTTGATATAAATTGCTTGAATTTTATGCTCCTGAGTTACACCCTCAACAGTGAGGTACATCTTGTACGTGACCTCGGTGTGAGCCGCTTTAGGTGATGCCATGTGATGAGTGATGGCTGTTTTGTGGTCTGTATCTCCACAACTCTCCTTCCACGAGCAGCTTGCACTTGAACAGTGTCTCTCAGAAGAAGTTGCCACGTCACTGGCCGTAGATCAGACACCTATGGTTTTTGAAACAGGACTTTGTTTCCAGTGCTTCAAAAAAAAACTTCTGTAGCCGGCGTGACTGGAGTCTCCTGCCTGTCAGGCACTTCTGTGTGACCAGATTTAATGAATGGAAATTCAGAGCAGTTTGTGCTGCTGTGTTATTGATCCCCTGTGAGCGGCTGGAGATGGCTTTGCGAGCCACAGGTAGTTTCCTGTTAGCCAGAGCCGCTCGACATGACAACAGTCCTCAGATGAAGGGGAGAGCTAAAGTTTGTTATTTATGAAACTGTCAGTCAATGAAATGAAGTCTGTGGGTGAGTCGTTCGCCCAGAGAAAATGGTTTCCGCACAAGAGCACAGCAGAATATGAAACGTGGGAAGCGCCTGCCGCCTTTTGATGTGGCTGAATAGGGGTTTCTATCAGGATTAGTTTGTCAACAATCCAAAAACTTTGTGAGTGAAATGTAAAATCACATGGCACCAAGTTGACGAAGAGTGTTCTGGCAACCTAAATGTCTCCGACATCCAATCGTGCAGACACGGATATACGGCCGTCGCCATCTTTGATAGACACTTAATCTGCTCTGACACGTCCAACTCTCTTTCCAAAGTCTCTCTTTCAGAACAGTGAGAAAAAAAAAAACTCAGGGTGAGGCAAGAGTCTCGGATCTTTTTGAGCGTTTTGATGAAGATTCCTTTTGAGGGGGCAGTGTTGCACCATAACCCTGGAGTAGGTGAAACTTGATTTAATTTAAGTGTTTCATCTGCTCCACTGCTTTATCAAAGAGCTGGAGATGTTTGCGTCTCCATGCGCTGGAGATGTCGTGGCCGGATGAATAAATGCCAGGCGAGGATAGAACTTTTGGAGCAGCGCAGCGATCAATACTGAGAAAGTTTCCACCCTCAGTGTGATATTTTTTTTATCCCAGACATTTAACTTTACTTCAATGCATATGCGATTAGTCTTGGCTTTGACCCGAATGATTTTTTTTTTTCTTTACTGTGCCACAAATCTCCACATTAAATCCATAACTTTCCACTTAAGACTCACAAAAATGACCCTGATGGGCCAGTTCGGGGGTAATTCACGAATGAATTTATTCATGAATCTTTGAGTGGCTGTGAGTTTTGAAGTACTTTAGGTTCATTGCACGTCTTCTCATGATTTCACAAGATTTAATATTCAGCTGCGAATATTGCTGATTATTTGTGGAGTATCCTCATGAATATTGTCCTTCCTTACAAAGTTGGAAATATTGTTTTCATCATCAAGCAAATGTTGATATAAGTACTTAATAATGTATAATAATAATAATAATAATTTTACATAAAATCATAATTTTGTAACCGTACTTGTAATTTGGGGGCATCCATGAATGAAACGAAATAAAATTATGGAAAAACAACAAGTCCAGAAATTCTGTATGAGTCTGTATGATAGAAGATCCATTACTAATGTTTAAAAAAACAAATAGGTCTCCTGCTCTTCATGTATCAAAATAAGGTAGGTTTATGAAGCTTCGTGACGCCTCATTTTCAGATCCCACGGAATAGCACACTCTGCTCCTGCAGTAATATATTTGACCTTGAACAAGTGAATTCTCACATCATGTTTATAACTACAAAACCAGAGCACCACCTCCTGAAGCTTCATGAAGCTTCATCGTCCCTATGATCTTACTGACTGTGTCACTACTAATATGCACATTAGTTCACACATCATCATTGAAGGCAAAAAGTTTCTCATGTTTTATATACAAGTCACTGAAAAAACACATCCAAGGTTCTAAGAATCTTCAATCATCCTGCTACTTGACTGTGGTTCCATTTCTTCTTTCCACCAACAAGAGCAGCTTCATGAGAAGAATAAAACAACACAGGAGGTTTAGCTTTCAACTCAGACATCTGGCATTTAAGAGAGCACCTGGTTCAAAAGGAAAGCTGGTCAGGAAAGAGGTTCTGGATAAGAGTCACTGTGTTGACAGTGATCAACTCATCGCTTCATTCCATCGCTTGACCCTGATGTGCTCTGGAGGAATTCGGCGTGTGAAAGAGAAGCGGGATTATAGAAGCTCTGGCTGAAGCAGGTGCACAATTGTAAGGGAAGAAGATTGCAAGTCGTGTGTTGGCTCAGCGGTTCAACCTTCTGAAAACATTTTTGATGCAGCTGCACCATCTGGACCGGTATAAAAAGAATTTCCCATCTCCACAGAGACTCGCTCGTTCTTCACTTCCAGCCCTTGTGAATACAAGTTGATTTTTCGGATAGTCCGATCGATTTGATGTGATAACCAAAGCACGGCAAGTCTTTTGGTGTTTGTCTCGGCTCATGTTTGTTTGTCCAGCACGCTGAAATCCAGCCGAACGGAACGTCAGACAAATTCAAAAGTTGTTTATTCTAGCCTTCGTGTTTGAGAAGGGTTCAGAGTTCTTCAGCAAAGGTCTCATTAGAGAGAAAGCCTTTCCCCCTGGACCACAGACTGAACAGCACGCTTCAGTGGCTCCAGGTAAATGCTTGTGCAGAAGATGAGGAGGAAAGTGGGAATTAACTACTGAGCCCAAACTGGACCAGCCAATTGTTGCGGCCAGATTAATTGCGTTCCACTGTAAAGGCTGCTGTGTCCATTCTGGCAACGGGAGAAACCTCATTGAATAAATGAGACACATGAGAACAACAAAAAGTCTCACTCTTTTAAGATTAACCTACTGTACAAGTCACATCCGACTTACAACCTGCTCAACTTACGTGCACCCGTACTTACGACCACGGCCAGCAGATGCTTGTTATTTTTTATTAAATGTCTGGCACCGCAGCACGTAGCAGCCCGGCAACGTGTACGACAGTTACAGCAGCACAGTGTCCCAGCACCTCACTCTCACACAGCCATCTACCTCGACAGTAGCACCTATAACCCTTGTGTCGGCTATTTTGAATGGCATTCGACTTACGTTCAATCTGACTTTCGACTGGTTGGTCAGAACCACTCCTGGAAGTAAGTCAGATCTTACTTGTTTAAGGCAGAGGTGCCCACACCTTTTCAGCTCACAAGCTACTTATACATGACCAAGTCACAGAGATCACATATTTCTTTATAAGTATTCCATATTGTTCTTGTTTGTTACTCTGTCTCTCTCTCTGCAGCAGGTTCAGAAAAAGAGGCTGGATTTTGAGACTGGTCAATTCTCCTCTGAGACAGGAGCTTACTCACAGTCTGTGGCGGTGGAGCGGACTCATGGACTTAAACAGCATATTTGGGAGCTTTAGTGTCAACAAAATATATTTTTAAATGTGTAATTTCATAGGCCGGTTGTGACAAGGCTAGATCTTGGTGACGCAAAGCTTGTTTGCCTATAAATTCATATACCACTGATCCACCACCGACCACATTGGTTGACTGGGCTGCAGAGCATCATGGGAACTGTTGAGGTTCAAGTCACCATAACCAAGTTTAATGTTGAGAGTGATAGCACCTCACATGCTGAATGAACAGTTGAATAAATGACTACATTTGCCACACCGACCCTGTCTGTCCCATCAGGTGTCCGAATAGCAGGCACAAACTGTGCTTCTGTGAGCAGTGGATGTGTTCCAGTCATTTAGTTATTACAGTTGCAAGTAGTTGTAGCATATGTTTCTTTCAGGATTCTCTGTACAATAACCATTAAAATGCAAAACCACTGAACACCCCTGAAAGTCCATATACAGGATTAGAGAACAGTAAACTGTAGAATGAAAAGTCAGCTACATAACAACCAAGTGGTGGAATCAGAGGACAAAAATGAAGCAAAGCTAACATATATAGAACTGATGCAAAGACATGAAGAAATAGAAGAAAGTTTGGCAATTGTCCTGAAGACGAATACCACCATCAGCTCCTTCATTCCACTCTGAATCAGATGCCATGTCTTTGTGGTTATCTGTAATATGGATTGATTTAGAGATTACAACTACGACTAAATGCTGACTTTGAAGTCTAAAAAAGTTGCTCTTCCAGAGGTCAAAGGTGGAGCTACTCCTAAAGATAAATATTGGCTCTCCCTCAGGCTAAAAGTGAGGCTTTTCTGAGGCAAAATCCAGACAGTCGGTCGCCTCAAAACTAACTTTTTCTGTCCTCATGTGACATCAATGAAATTGTCTCTCTTTTCTTCACTGGGATGTAAAAACACAGCGATCTACTAGTGAGCCATTTAGTGAAGCATTAAAAAAATAATTTGCACAGAAAAAGTCATTAAATCTCATCTGTTCATGGAAAAAGCTGGAATAATTGATTTCCGGTCTCCGTCACCTGCAGGATGGACTCGACCCAATTATCCACTCTTCATGTCCGAAGACAGGTGTCGTCTTCCAAGGCTTCACCCTGAATGAAACACCTCCAGAGCCATTTCTTTCTTGTTTGAAAAGGTCAGATATGATGCACATCAAACCGATTCACCAGTTGAGAAACAAAGCATCAGTATAGACTAAAGCAGCCCAGCTATAAAACCATCTCGGGCTACAGTTCAGTCTTCTCACACAACAAAAACCTTTCCTTATGGAGCACTGAGGCTTTCCTCATTTGTGTCTGGGGTCTGATCCTGGGTATCTACAATCTTGACCCTCAGGTAACCGCTGGTGAGAAGTGGAACTCAGCACAGCTTAAGATGCTGCGCTATCTCAAACTCCATCCATCACTCACTCATGAACAAGATCTAGAGATACAAGAAAGCAGGTGCTCTCTTCAAGCGATAAGCACCTCAGAATAAGCAGAAGGACCAGGCTGCTAAATCTTACAGCTCTCAGGTGTTTGTGTTGATGGAAACTGCATCAGGGAGTAAGAGTGCAGAACAAACAAGTGAGAATCCAGACGGTGATGTGAGAACTGTTATTTCAAAAAACATTTATCTGAATTCCAGCACGCCTCACGTGAACTTGTTCATCCGTGCACTTCAAAAGGACGAGTCAAATTGGGTGAAAACGGGTCGAATTGAACAGCCAGGCTCGAGAATTAAATCCCAAGTAGAGGTCTCTAATAGATACAAAACCTTATCTGGATGACACAGAGGGAGGATCAAAGGGAGTGCAGAACGACTCGTTGAAAAGAACAAAAAAAATCATGTCAAACTTTGAGAGGTGTTTTTAATTATCCCATAGTGTCAGGGGGAGCGTGTGGCCTTCACTCATACACGAGGAAAGTCCGTCCTGTTGGCAGAGGAAGACATTAAAGGAGCTGTCGTGTATGAAGAGGAAAAGGGGGAGAATTATCATTTACCATTTTTGACTTCACTGTACACGTCATTTAAAATGTTGAGCACCGAGGACCTTGCCAAGTGCCTGCGCTGGTTACCTCTGACATGACTGGAGTTGGAGATTTCACCGGACTTGTGGTGATCCTCTGGCTATATCTGCTCATGAGAGCATTAATGGGAGCATCTCACGAAGCAAGAGAAACTCTTCAATTGGCCCAGAACTCCAAACAGGGCTTCATTTTGCAGCCTGCCCACACATACCGTCCTGACCAAATATTCAGAAGGCATGTTGGCAAAACCATCGCTCCGCATTCCTCAAATCCTCCAGGGCCCGGAGAAACAAGAGGTTCATGGAGATCACATAAGGACTCTGAAAGACGACTTTCTGAAACCAAACAGCGGCGGAGGGGGGGTGGAGGAGGGTGGGAGGGTTTACAAATAACCCTCAAATTAGTTTATTTACAAATTCATGCACGCTATAAATACGCAAGTCAGCGCAAATGAGAGCCGATGCTTGGACATGCCACTGAAGATTCAGGTTAAAAAAATATTCTCAGTTTTCTTTTTTTTTATTCTTGAAATCGTAGCAAAAATAGCATCATTTTTTTGTCAATTGAATATACAGTATGGTTGGTCAGCAACAACGTGTCATTGCTGAATCAAACATTATTGGTCTTATAAAGTATAAGAAGGCAAGCAGTGTTTTCATTGCATTTTTTGATCAAATTCAACCTGTGCAACGTCAGAAGACTTGGCTACCATTGTAGTTTGCGAACGGGGCAAGAAAAATTTGTCAGATCCAGAGGTCAGAGCCACACCACCTGACACCTTTCTGAAAACAGGCCCCACACCTGTGACACTCATTTTCTTTGAGTTGGAAGCTGTGTGAAGCCGAGTCCTCATTTTCAGAACACAGTGGGTGCCACGGTCAGTTTGAAATTGATGTGAAGTTTCATTAAAATAAAAGCGAGCAGGGAGTGGAACCGTTGTTGAGCATGACACAGGTGAAATGGAAAACAAAACAATGCCCCTATTTCAGAATCAACAACTTGAATTCAACTGCACTCCAATAACTCTCCTCATACTCTACAACTGTTCGAAATCCTCTGAGGTCGTAGACACCAATGTTCCCTCAAATTTTTCATTCAAACACACAAACTCTCTGAGCGGTCACATGGACCGAACAGGTTTTTTTCACTGACTGCACTGTTAATTTCCTCACCTGACTAGCGTGTAGTCTCTGTGTATTGTAGTCTGAAAGCTGCACTGCAACGATTCTCTCATTTCTCTCTCCTGTGCGTAACTCCGCCGCCCAATTGGCTCAGTGCATGCGCACATTTTGACCAATCACAAGTGTCTTTAAGAGGAAGCAGCTCTTGCTCCATGTCAGAAGCCCTGTAGTTTTTTACCGGAATTACCGGAAATTGCGGTAATTTATATTCAATTCAGGATGAATTTTTGTTGCGCAGCATAGATATTTTTTGTGCGCTGAGATCGTATCGGCTCGATCGTAAAACATTGGTAGACACCTGACAGATTAATGCCACCCAGTGGCACAGACTCTCCCTTCCATAGCCTCGGCTTCACTTCCCTGAATGCTATTTATGAGTCTCAGTGGCCGGCAATTGTTTCATATTACAGTGTTTTTTTATTTGCAACCAGGCTCTCGTGCCTCTGATCATGAGACGATTGCCTTTGTCACTTATTTACTGGGTGGTAAGGCCGGCAAATGGGCCATTCACGGCTGACACGCCTCATGTGTTTGATGCGCCCCTTGCTGCTTACTCAGAACTAGTCAATAGTCTTCATTTGACACAGAATGTGCTCTCTGCTAGCAATTCTGCAAGTCTGTATTCCTCAGCAGTTTGCTTCGAAAGACCTTCACCACGGCTCTTAACCCGGGGGGAGCTGTTTAACCCAGATAAGATGGGTTGGACTCTGCCCATGTGCTCAATGTGAATGTTAGTAGAGCATCACCCAGCTCTCCGCTGCCCTCACTTTGGTCCTGCGGTGTAATGACATGGTGGGGATTTCATGTCGTGTCTTCTCATCCTCTGCTATTGCTCTACAGCTATCTTGGCTTGTCAGTGCAACACTAGTGTTTCTGTTGTGTCTCACTGTGTCGCCCCCTTAACTTCCCTCATGTCAACTAAGCCATGTGTTCCATTATTTGGTGTCTGGACTCGCTGCGGTTCTTGGTGGAGGTGGATGCTTCAGACCCTGGTGTTACGGTTGTTCATTACCAGGGTGGCCCATCGACGTCCACCCTTGAGTTTTGCTGTCCAGGAATTTGTATAAAGCTGAATGAGGCTGTTGTGAGGTCCTGTTCCTGGTCGTGACTGACCACTGAATCTTAGCACCCTTTGCCGCATTCCCAGGAGTGACCTGATCCTGGCTTGGGACTGGCAGACAACCAACTTGTGAGATCTGACTACAAACTCTATTTGTAGGTGGCAACCCCGAGCTGGACTGTCACCCTGCTGCCTCGAAAAATTCTTGAGATCCTGCACCACAAATGCACTTTAACGTCATGTGCAACAGATCCCAGTCGAAATATATTTGTCCCAAGGTGTGGCACATGTCCATCCAGTCATTGGGAGAAAACAATTGCTTTGTCGACTGAAATTGGTTTGAGGTAAAATAGCAGGGTCTAGATTCCATCAATCTCAACTGCTGATGTCAATGAGCAGCACTGCACACCTTCTCAGAAAAGCTGTTAGTCATCCGCACCGAGCGTCACTGCAGCCACACGTCTGGACACATACTTATTTTTGGCTATGTTTCACAAGTAGAGAGAGATTTCAGCCTCGGATGAGGGAGAATCTCCTTCCGAGAATGTTGAGTCAGAGCTGTCTCGGACAGCATCCATCAGATGTGTCTTGGCAGATTTCCTCCTTTGTAAAGTTGTGAGATTGGTAAAATCTGTCACGCCTGCAGGCTCAATAGAGACTCCAACTAGTCGCCTGACGGCATCACACACACCGAGTATGTACAAAGTATTCGCATCAGTTAAACTGACTTCACTAAAAAAGTTTTTGACTGAAGGGGACGTGATCATACGGGCAATCAGGGGCCAGCTCTGCGATTTCACTCAACATTTTAACATCAATCAACGGCAGCGTTAACTTCTGGCTTCCACTCAAATATAAGCACTGTTGCCGAGCAACCACTGTCTATGACCAGTACTGCACTGCCCACAAAGCCACTCTGTGGAAGAGTAATGATGTGCGCAGATGAACAGCAATCACCACACTTGTTTAACTCCCCGCTTCTGAAGAAAGAACGATTCCAACTTCCCTTAGAACGGGTGACTCTTTTCTGTATTCACTGATGGAAAGAAACAGCACGCGAACACCTTTAAAACGTTTGATTTCATTTTCCTTGCCAATTGAATCCAGGAGTTGTTACCAGTCTTTGTTCATGGATTGTCTGGATTTTCAAGTTCATAAATCTCATTAGTTCTATTAGTTCCTGTCTCTTTTTTTCCAGTTAGTTTATGTTTTCAGATTTTATTTGGAATCAGTTTTCAAATTTTTTTACTTGTTTTAGTCGTCCACATAAATCCACTGAAAACAATTGTAAATCTGGTAGACAGACACATCCATTTTGGAGTGACTAGCGCTCAAGCCAGGAAAAGTCTTGTTGTTTCGTTGTTTTCGAGTAGCGCAACACCAGGTATGGGATTTTTATTTTTCACTCGAAAAATGTCATCGAAACTTCACAAGAGGGATAGTTATGTCTACTGTCTGCCATGGGCTCAAACGCATTCACTACGTGTGGTGAAAATGCAAGAAAACAAAGCGGTAATACAGTAGAGGATAAATTTACAAATAAATAAACATTTTTGCAATGACTATGTGCTGATTCTGCTGTCATGCATAATCTGCCAAAAATATGTAAATGCAGATGGTTTCTGTTGTGGTAAATGTCTTTACTCTGTTGCACATCAAGGATACTGCCCCCTTCATCCTTTTCAAATTCGAATATTCTATAATAATAGAAATGCATTACATAGAGAATATATATTCATGGAGAATGGCCATACATGTGTGACTGCAGCAGTAAGTCCCTCTAGTTCAACAGACACTGAACTGTTTTTAGAATAGGACCACAGTGAAGACCACTATATTGAACTGCTACACAAACTGAACGGTCAGCTAGTTTAACTGAGGAGGTCCAGAATCAACGCATCTGTACGATGGTTCCACCCTGCTGTCTTCATAGTCAACATAGTAGAACGCTATAAGTGGATTGAAAAAAAAGTTTCAGAATAAAATAAAACATTTAGAGAGGATGTGGTGAGCACCTTGAATCGCTAGAATGATCCAATGTATATAAATATAATTGTCTCAGTACCAAATGTAGTTTGTGCTCAAAACATTCACGACTGCTACTTTAAAAAACAAAGCGTGAAACCACATGAAAGCTCACAGATGCTGCTCACAGACCTGACGGCAGCAACTGAGAAGCTCATGAATACAAAAAGACAAGTGCACACAAACACTACAACAGCAACATAAGTGCTTACAAGCACACAGTCACATAAAATCTCTTTTTGTGCAGGTAGCATGAAAAAGGGTTTCATCAATAGTGTTTATCAAAGGCACACGTTTGGTATTCTGGGCGCCTGTGACACCAGAACTAATGTCTTCATGCATAGAATGACTGAGGGACCATCAAATGGGAGTTCTGAAAACAGTTCAACGTGGTTTCAAGTTTTTAAAAGACTGTTAAACATTTGCACAACAGAGCAGTTCTCTCTCATTTCTTTGTGTGTGTGTGTGCTTGTGAGAGAGTCCTGGTTTTCATCAGCAAGTGTTGCACTTCTGCGATGCTCATGCCATTTTTTTGTGTCAACACCTCAACTTTACGCAACACTGTTGAATGTAAAAGTCTTTCATCTGTTTCAGAAGCAACAACATGAGAGGTCTGTCAAACTTCTAATCTCTATCACAATATGTGTGGAAGAAATCTGTCATTTTTTCAAACAATGCCTCTTTTTATTCCATGAGTTTCTCTAGTTTCTGCTCTTCTGAAGAATTGATCTTGAGCATCACATTGCCTGTTTTTGTCTCGTCCTTCAGATCAATTCACTGCTGGGTGCTTTTCAGCTAAGTTTACATTCACTTTGTCTTCTCTATCGGTTCACTTTTCCCACTGCCTTGCTCTCAACTGCAGATTCACCAGACATGTTCCAATCTTCAAAACACGCTGATGAAATTCAATAAAATATCGATTTCACGGCTCACTGAAATACTTCAACCAGTTTTGTGTTTGCATCAGCGGGTAACAGATCACCGCTCAAACAGTGTGTGTCTTGTCATCGGAATTTAAAGATTTTGTTTTACCTGAATAAAGCCCTTTCTCTTGAGGGGACCAACTGAAATATGACAGTTTTATCCATGGTCCTTGTTGGTTGTCTCTCTCACCTCCCTTTTGTCTCCAACATTCTTGGCCCAGCACTGTCTGTCCTCCCCATCTGGCATAATCCTCTTTATTGGCTGAAATAGGTGTCCTTCCTGGAACAAATAAATAAAAGTTATATTTGCCTCGCCGATATATCGGCTCTCATGTGTGATGCGCTACGTATGTATCTGACTCACTCTGCCCCAAACCATCTTTAAAACTCAGGCAGCTGTAGTAAGAAGCAGCCTACCATAATCTAAGTGACCATAGTTCTCATGAGCAGAGACCGGCTTGGGGTCCCAGCAAACCTGTCTTCTTCACTGATGACCAAAATGATCTGACAGAAGTCACATGACTCTTGGAAAGATGGAAATTCAGTCTACATTAAAAGACCCTACTCACTTGTTGTGTTGACATGGGTCACTGTAATCAGAATAAACGCCGAATCTGAATGAAAATACTGCACGTAAATCTATGACTTGGAATTAAATGTTCCAACTCAGCTCATTCAAGGGCGTGCCATGGCCAGTACATTTGATTCTTCAACAGTCTTCACTACTCTAGCAACATCCCTCTCTACAGCTGTACAGCAGCAATAGCTCCACAGACAATGCTGCTTGCAGCACCGGGTGAAGGTCAGTTTCAAAATAATGTATTAACCATAAACTGATACAAATAACTGCAATAATGTAGTGCACCTTTCCGGAAGGTGTTGCTTGGTTTCAGATGGCGGTTTGTTTACAGATAGTGGAAGTAGTGTGGTGCAAGAGTATCCGACGCTTTCAGATATTTAAGCTTGGCTCATTGCTGCACTATGTATGTATCTGTCCGTATCAAACAATGTTACCGATCATGTGCTTTGATGCGCTCTTTATGTTAGTATTGCTGTTCACCAATATATCCACCAGGGGGGCGCAGCAAAGAGTCAATATTTTATGATAAAGACAAACCCCAAAACCGACATGGCGACTGTGGCAGAAGTATTGATAATGTACCTGTGGTTGCCAACCAGTTACTGTGTTGCTGAAATTAGCCACATCCTACAAATATGTGAAGCTGTAAGGCTCACCTCACACAGCTGGTCATGTGACCTAGCGACAGTATGCGGTTAAAGCACATCTCTGTGTGTCACAAGGTTGCTGCTTCACGTATGTCTCTTGTGCATGTATTTTTAAACTTCATGCATTTTACCACGATCCTCCTTGAAATATCAAGCGGCGTAAATGGAAGGGCTTCGAGCTTATGCAAGTTTATTGTTTATGTTTCGCAGTTATATGCAAGTCAAAGTCTTTGCCGGAATAGCTCTTACTTTTTGTCTTATTTTCTGTATAAATGATCATCTCAATAGCAACTTCCAAATCGCAGCCAGTTCAGCTCATTTGGTGAAGAGCCGAATGAAACTGGCGAAAGAGCTGCATGCTGTCTTACACAAAAGAGGAAAACAGAGGCAGCGTTGTAGGAGGCGGTGAGCGAGAATTTCTGCTATTGTGATGTCTTCTTCATGTCTCATTAGAGCTACGTATTGGGTAGTAACAAAGCAACACTGCCCCCCATGGTCTTTGGTGGTACTGCTCGAGAGCGCCTGTATCTGTAAGTTTTGTGGAAACATGCAGAAATTTGGGCGAAATGAACGCCCAGCATGAACGGAGGGCTCCGTCCATATCCGGATCCTAATGGAACGTTGCGTATTAATGGGTTTAAATGGTGGGTTCCAGTTATGTTCAGAACTCTAGTCACACTTTGCATGATGAAAACAGGGAAGAATAAATATCTGATGAGAATACATTCACCGACATTCAGTGCAACTGCCCCTGTAATGTTACTGGACTCTGGGTGAATTTTTTGGCTCTCGGCATCAGATTATACACAAATATTAGAGTCACAATCAATTAGAAGATTTCATTCAAGAAATAAATAAATAATATGTACAATAATAATTTGGCAGAGAATGTCCTGAAGTCTTTTGGTTGCCATGTTCCCTGTAGATTTAGGGATTTCACAGTGAAGTGGTCTCTCCAAAAGTGATCTCATGGTTAATGGCAAATATACAAATGCAGGGCAAAGCTATCAGTCTGTCGAGGCCTGGGGATCTCAGTTCATGCTTTTGGTTTCCGCTCCATCTTTTGCATCAGGAGAGATGAAAATCTTCGCTCCACAAAGTCCCTCTGTGATCGCCAGACCATTGATCCCCGCATGCTTCTTTCCCTCAGCAGCCAGTCTCGGTCATGACCCCACGACAGCCGCGCCGGGAGCATAGTCAACAGTTTAGTCAGTCGTCTCATGCCAGCAAATGTTTTGAGCTCAACACGTGAGAGTGGAGTACACAATCCTCAATCTCATTCTGCCACTACAAGCTGCTGGCATCATCCCACACTCACAGCTGCCAACTTCCCGTCTGCCACCTCGTGTCTCTGGTCTTCACACTGCGCTTGTCAACAGTGCGCTCTCTTCCTGGCTCCTTCAGTTTCCTTAACAGTCTGTCCCTGTTAAACTTATTTTTCTGAAGGATGGAACTCAATATGTGTTGTTGCATTGCATTAACAATACCACTCTGTTGGTCAGAGTGTGATTTCCTTAAATTTCTCTTGGCGCTCTGAGGTCACGAGGCGCAGCTGAGAGTGTACTGTGTCAAGATTTATCTGAAAGACTGAGTGAAATGAAGGCTGACATCCAGACATTCTGTGTCTAAAGAGGAATGGAAATTATCAATGTGTTTCCACAATGTAATTGAGTCAAAAGCAAATTGGAGATGAATATTCATCCACAAACCTGGAAGAAAAACACATCATATATATCACCAAACAACACCTGGTCCATTACATGATTGGAGGAAAGAAGATGAAAACGTGATGAGAATGACAATGGGATTCAGTTAGTCACAGTTGCAATGACACGGAAATTTAGTGGGTTTTTTATGGGAACATTCGATTTGTTAGTAAAGGCAAGTGGCAACGTCCACAGGTGTTGTTCCACAATGTAAATGTGACCATTAACATACACAGTGTGAGAGGCAACCTGCTATATATTATGGCTCCTTGTGCTTTAATGTGTTAAACACAAGCTTGTCAGAATCTTTGCAGAATATCTGGCAGGTGCCGTGGGGTTCCGGTGGATATGGCCTCACTTTTTGCTGTTCATACACATGAAAGAGAGTTGATGGATGTGCAGATTTTACTTTATACTGCAGGTGAAAAGAATGATTGTGGCAGGTGTTTGAATAGATAGGTGCAGTGTTTGACCCCATGGAAAGAAGAACACCAAAGAAGCCAGTCAGTCTGTCACTTGTGTGAAGCTGAGCTGAGAATCACTAAAATCATTTATGTTCAGGAGCCAGTGCATCTACAAAAATCTCTCTGCCCCCTTGAGCATGAAAATGATCTGATGAGCCGATCTTCAGATGAATTGATCTTACACATGGAAGATACTCAACAGGCTACTGGAGTACAAAAAAGAGAAGATAGAACTTCCAAATTTCATCTGTACAGGAAGCACTAAGAGAGAAGGTAAACAGGCCATCACAGGGGAATTTAATACCTTTTTTGTGAACGTTGGACCTACACTTGGCAAGCAAGTACGGGCTCAAAAAAAAAAAAGGGCTAGTGGAAAGCTGGGAGAGAGTGGGAGAAGTTGGGCCCTTCAGATCCATGTTCATGATTGGAGTAGTCGAGGAAGACATTATGGACGTGGTATCAAGCTTAGACAACAAGACATCTGAGGACAGCGATGGCATCGACAGGTACATTGTTAAACTATATACTGCACGACTGTGAGCCTATGACATACATAAGTAACATTTCACTACAAAGTGCAACGTTTCCACAAAGGAAGAAGGTCGCCAGGTGACGAGTAAAACTTGAGTGCCGACCACTATCACTATTTTCAAAAATACTACTAAAGCTGTTTGTACAAAGACTAGACACATTCGGGTTTGGGTTCAGGAGTGGGAGAACGAACGCCACTACAATGATGCGTCTAATCGATGACATAGCAGAAGCAGTTGACATAAAAAGGTATGCGACAGGAACATTTCTAGTTTTAAAAAAAGCATGTGACACCACTGACCATGGCGTCCACTGACCAGCGACTCTATGGAGATGAGGTGTGTGAGAACACCTACCAAACACAAGACCATTGCTCATACCAACAAAGTGTAAGATTACTAAAGTTACCAGAACTAAAAGAGTGACAAACACTGTTAGTCATGTTCAGAGGCAGAAATGGACTGCTACTGGATCATCTACAGTACAATGGCTATTTATTCTGAGTGATATAAAGGAGGACCAGAGAAGAAGAGGGACCTTCTACCAACCATATGCTAGAACCACACTGGGACAAGTGTATGCGGCAATAGTAGGACTGAAAATGTTGAAGTCACTGACAAAGGAATTGAAAAACCTGCACAACATGATGGTTTTCCAGAAAACGTATCTGACACAAGTATTAAAATAAACACACACACACACACACACACACACAAACAGACGTTTATGTGATTAAAGTCAACCCATCTGCGGCTAAATTTTGAGTCCACCCGGTGTTTTGGATCGCCTGCGGACAGTCCGCATGACATGACACACTCCCGCTCTTGGCAATCTCCGTGGGTGATGTCAATCAGCAACTACCCTGTGGAAGAAGAGCAGGTCTCCAAATAAAAGAAAAATAATGAATTCCTTTGGCAGATCATCTATGAATGAAAATGTCGGTCCTGTGTAATTTATTCATTCATGTAAATCATTCCTGCTGAAAACGTATACATTGAAGTCAAATTTGACCAATATGCCACATATGTTAAAGTGACCACCGGGGGCCCAAACCTGGCCCACCAAATAATTCAGCAGAGATTTAAAGGTCAATACTAATTTAAAGTGCCCCACACCTAGTGGGTCAGGCCACCCATGTACAGCACATCAAAGTTTTGTTTCTAAGGTGGGGTATGTACATGAGGATTTTCCAAATGCTGTGATATTTTTCTGTCAGGGACGCCACTTATGAAGATAGAAAAGTATGGACGGAATTACATGTTTTTTAAAACCGCATAAGAAAAGTGAAAACAAAATGACAGTTACGTATTGGCTGCTTGTGGGATGAAAGTAAGTTGTGCATGACGCCTGATGGACCAGATCAGATGGAGACGCTGGTAGATGTGAGTGAGAGACGTACTCTTCATGAGTACGTCTTCAATTCAATACACGTCAACCCCTGTTTGCTTTCTTGTTTCTCAGTCAGATTGATAGGCTACATTTTGCTCCACATGGCAGCGATATAATAGTAAGTCATAATATAGAATATAATAGTATGTATTGAACACAAATAATATTTACATGATAATTATTGGGACAAATAGGTTCGTTCTCAGTTCACTTTTTTTTTAAAAGTATTAAATTTAAAATCATTTATCTGTGATACACATATGATTATTGATGATTAATATATATATTTACAATCAAAAATGTCTGTTCAACGTGCCCTAGACTGGTCTTGATTTACTTTGATTTCTTATTTTATTTTATTTATTTATTTATTCTTGCAACTGAATGTCTTGACTAGACTCTCATTGTAGTCTATTTACATCCTCATCAGACTACTGTACAATAAGTCCTGTGGGTAACATATTTCGCCAGCCAAAAAATGGTTTCACATGTCTATTTACACTCAAAAATCACCGAATGAGAAGCAAATCAAGAGCACTGTGGGCAGGTGGAGCAGTCCACCAGCGTGGATGAAGAGCCATATATTTGCCCAAACAACATCATTATTGGCTTGAGTGAAGTTTATTTTCTAAAAAAATAATTGCTTGCCAAATAGTTTTCTTTCAGCTTCGAAAACCATGTATTTGTGCATCACAAAAGGGTCACTAAAATATATATCAACTGACTTTGAATCTTTTGTTCTTTTGTTCTTTTCACAACAGATCTTTCTGTTGTGAAACTCATGAGATTGTTTCCTCACGGTATTGCTCTTAGTACCTGTGCTCCGACTATGAACGTGGGTGAGCAGTTGAAACTTGAGCATTCTTCAAAAGGAAGGATGACCGTCATACTTCGCTCAAAGAACAGATCAGTCATGACCTGTCTGGACCTGACATGTCGACATGCACCTTCTTACCAGAGACTAACCCACGGAGGGTGAGTCAAACACTGTGTAATCCGTATCGTGTTTTCACCTGTCATTCCATGTATTGGAATTCTTTCAGCTTGTGATGAAATATTGAACACACCAGTGTCTGTTCGCACAAAATTCTTGAAGAATATGTTCATAAGCACCGCTCATTAAAAATGCTTTGTTTCCCGGCAACTGAAATCTTTGTGCTGTCATTGGTCAGGAGGTAACCTTCAGCCCGTATCTGACAACGCCATGAAACTCCGCAGTTGGAAGCTAAAGCTGTTGTTTAGAGATGAAAATAAAACCTTGAATGACAGACACGTCTCTGCCACGGCTTGATCTCAAAAGGAGATGGACGGGATCAACTCGGCGCTGGAGGCAGAGCGAAGCTACTACTGTGATGGAGCGTCACCATGGTGAGGAACTTACTGCATCATGGAAAGAAGGACTTGAACATCTGAAATATGAGGGAGTCAGGAAACTTGCATCTGGGTATAGTTGCTCTCTGAAGAATATTAAAAAAGACAGTTAAAATGTTATTCTACTCTCTTTGAAGCATGGATTTCTGTGTCTGCTTTCTCTCCCAAACAAAATGTTGCTGCATGAATTCAAGTTGAAAGAATATTTTGTCCAAGACAGATTTAAATAAGCGAACGTGTGGTTGGTCCTCTGGTACCACAAGCCTTCAATGTGGCCTCGGCCTGTTCGCCCATCTGCCGGGACGTGTCTAAATCACAATTAAGCCAATTCTAAATTCTCTGCTGCAACTAAATTAAGAATGGTTAACACAGGATTTCTGCGCATAGTTTCCCGTTTGCTGAATGTTCCCAAAATTAAATGACCCAGACTCACTTCATATTTCACTGGGGAACGTGTACGACTGTCTGTGGTCTGTCAGCTCGAGGCTAAAACTGATGTTTACTTCCTCCATCGGGATATTAACTAGAGATGGAGAAGATCTGGTGAATTCACAAATACAAAATCTGCTAAGGAAAACACAATTCATGCTTTTATACTACTGATTTTTATTGATTTATTTGTTCATTTTTTAAAGCTAAAAGATAATATTTTGCTAATTCAAACATGCCTCCTCCACAGATTCAGCAATCATTATCATCTGCTGTTCCAGTGCTATGTGCCAGACTGACTGTGCAGCGTGCAGGTAACTTGGCCTTCACCAAACCCAAGAGCAGAGCAGACAAAGGCTGTGTCCCATGTCGTGTTCACTTACGTTACGCATAAAGACAACGTGTCATTGGCTGCCGTGCTGTGTTTTGTTTCCTGCATATACTGTGTTGGAGACGTTTTGGAAATGCCAGCTCCAGCGTTTTTGCAACCTCCTGCATCAGCGCTGATAATTTTACTTGGTTTGGTGAACCAGCAAAGAAAGTGAGCAGCCAAAACCAGGTGTGCTGCTATGTTGCAGTTTGGCTGTGACAAAGTCATAAACCAAGTAACGCTCTGTCCCAGACTCGCCTCATCCCTGTCCCAGCTCCAGCCCACAACAGGACATCAAACCCTGGAGTGTGCGCTCCAGCCTCGGAGGTGTTGAGGGGCACCACGGTCCAGTGTGGAGACAGGAAAGGTTTTACACCTCAATATGAAGAAAAAACAGTCAGTAAATGTAGCTAACGGGACACGTCTGCATACAGAGGCTGCGTTATACACAATAACAAAGCGCGTCGTGGATCAGCTGATCGGTCCGCGCACGTTATGGTTCTTCCGGCTTTTTTCGGGGGCGTTCGAGTTCTGGATTTGTTCGAACTCCGATTTGTTCAAAGTCTGGGACGTTCGAAAACCGAGAGCGGGCTGTACTTTGCTATCCTGGAAATGTATCTACACATCATATTCCCATTTCGTTTCAAGTCAGCTCCGGAGCTCCCTCGGTTTAAAGGGATCATTTCAAGTGGTGAATGGCAAGTTCCCTCTTAGGATAATTGGGACACACTACACTTAAACGTGAACGTGCAAAACCGAGTGTCAGGGTGAAAATCGAGTGTTAGGGTGAGAAATGGGACACAGCCTTATTTTGAGGGCTCGAGATCAAAACCAAAGATGTGTGACCGAGGCAAAACTGAGTACAGAAGCTCAAGTCTATCTGCCATGTACACACTTCACATATGTTACTGAACACTAGTCATTTGTTCTCAGGAACAAACTTTTGAAGAGAAGCAAATTATCGTAAACACAATGAGCAAACATTTCAAGAATCAAATGGAGTCACGGACATCAAGTCAACCAGGACATCATTGGAAAGAAGAAAAATGTGATTTTATTATGTGAAAAAAACTATAAATTTTTATTTTCATATACAACCATAGATCACATGGTAATTCAGATGTGATAACACATTCTCACTTATAATATAAGATATTAACGGTACAGAAAGTGGACTTTTGGGTCTTACGTTGACACCGATGGCAGCCTTCTGCGCTGCATGCCGCATTAGGCTTTCAATTAGAGCACACGTTCCGCTACATATCCTGATGCTGTGTGCAGCACGTGATGTAAAAGAAAGACAGAGGTTGAGATTAGCTAAACTATGGGATGTAGATCGAGTACATAAAGCCCCTCAAACATGTCACTCTGACTTTCTGACACTGTCATTAAGGAGAGAGCCACGTTAGGGGTTATAAACAGCTACTAACATCCAGTGTAATTCACTGAAGAGAGCTTCCAAACGCCTCAATGTGCCTCAACGCACATGACCCACAGCTCAGTTCGGAACACTACATGGGAAGGAAAACGTTTTATTACTCCATTGGCACACCTTGGCTTCAATAGGCAACGCAGAAAACTGCATTTACTGTCAGTACAGGATGCAAACATCCACTTTCCCAACATCAATATATTACACCAGGGGAGTGTATGCACTAAAGCTGAGGAAGATGCTGCAATATCAGCCAAGGTTTAAACCATTTGCCAGTTATTGAGGAAGGAGAACAGACTCATGTAAATGAAGGACTTATTTTTTATTGAAACCACGTGGTTCTGGAAGCTATGGCTCGCACTCGTCAGAGAATCGACATTGCAGATTTACTGAGAGTCGGACATTATTCAGCTCTGTAACACTGAATGATCATATGAAAATGATCAGAATCAGAATCAGAAAAACAAAATTATGTTCGTAACATGCTCTGTCCTCAACATATCACAATAAATTAAAAAGAAATAATATTATAAAGTGCAAAAACGAAGCTATACTAAAGAGCTTACAAACCATGTGAACAATATGCAAGAAAATGCAGTTCAAGAAGAATCCTTCATCGTGATTTTTTCAGAGATGAATCATACGTTTTTATTGCCACAGAGAGAAAGGACCTCCTGTGGCACTCAGTCTTTGAGTTGGGTAGTCTCAGTCTGTTGGTACGTGTGCTACTGTATTGGACGGGTTACGCAGATTAAGTGGGTGTTGTACTCTCTTAAGAATGCTCATCAGTACATATATATATACGTGGTTCTCCCTAGGTACAACCCAGTGCAGTTTTTTATTCATTTATGAATGTTGTAATTCAACAGAACCAACTTCGGAGACAATATATGATCATTTCATACCAAACATTTCCACATAGTTCCACAGCCTTGTTGGCGAATCTGAGTATCGTCGCATTGTTGGAAGATGATTCACTGAAGCATTGTGTTGCCTGAAGGCTCTCTCCACTGGTACTGATGCACCTTCAAGGCCAGACTGGTCCCTGACACATGGTGATCAGAATATGCAAATCATCAAACCTTTTATTAAACAACTGTTCGCCCGTGTGTCTGCGTATCCTTGAATACAAGCACTTGAGTTCAGCTCCTCACGGTTCCTCGCAACAATAACCAAGTACAATGGATATGATTTTCTTTTCAAAATGTCTTTGCGGTGCATTCTGGGACTGGTGGAATTGTACAGGCCATAAAACCTATGTTACACAAACGCTAAAAAAGAACTGTGAATATTCATGAAATTCGAAGTCAAGCATGGAAGTCTCAGCACAAACCCTGACACACTCACCAGTGGGCTGAATGGATCATAAACACACAACATTTCTGGCATGATTTCCATTAGAGAACGAGTGGGCTGAGCAACCAACGCAAACATGCATTCTTCTGACACTTGGAGCTATCGATCCCTGTGCTCATCATTAACATATTTGATTCCGATGTTTCTGCGGTGGCACCCTGTTGATTTTTCAAGTGTCTCTGCTGTATCACATCACATCGCTGGCTTTGCTGCCTGACAGGTTCAATAAACATTCTTCAGTTCTGACTCAGATGATATGAATGTTGATCTGCGCAAAAGTGTAATGTGACTGCAGCACAAGATTTGAATGGTCTATCTCTTTAGATTCTGCCTGGATGTGCAACAACATCCTGTGCCTGTGGCCTCCTGCCTAGAATTGTACATTGTGAACCACACAGCCAAACCGATTGACACAAGTGCATCATCCATCATGGAAGAATTACAATCCAACCAAGCCTCTCACCCTTGAGGAAGAGATGCACTAAAGTGAGCTGTTGCATTTTAAGGAATATTCATAGAGTCTCAGATGTTGTTGGAGAACTTGCTCCAAGATTTTGGGGCCACAGACAGATTGATTTTCTTGAGCTCAAATGATTCTCTGAGTGGTTTCGCCAGGAAGCCGATTGGTTATGCTGAGCAGAGTGGATGAGGGGATGAGGGTCAGCTTCACCATTTTCATACTTTTTCATACAGCGCTCCTGATCCATCAGTTGGAAGTCTCCTACTAGATTCTGGCGGCGAGTGATGCGCTGATGAAACATCTTGAAACAGTGTCCTTGTTTTCAACAGTCGCAAGATGGCCCTCTCTGTTCCCTAGTCACTGACTTTCACTCACTGTTTCAGTGACACCTACTGAGCACACAGTTTCATATCATCTCTGTTCCACAGCTTCAACTCATGGTGCCTCCCCAAGACAATTTAACAACGTCACTTGGTAGGTAACATCTTCTCATCTAGAAGCTATTTGAAAGCTATGACTCTCTCTCAGTGTTTACCTGGAGTGTGTGCACAGGAGAGCGATGCTGACCAAACCCCCAACTTGTCCTCTTCATCATCTGCGGTACCTCTGCAGGCTGGTTGATCCACCCTTTTCTATTCACGTTTTTGTCTTTGAGTTTTATATTTTGCGACCGTGGTTCTCTGTCCCCCTCTTGCTCACTATCACTCGCTCTCGCCTACATCATCCCCTGACATTTTTTTGTCCTTATTTTACATTGTGAATTCTGACTGTGTAAGTCAGATGGTTCTACTGGAACACTTCACAGAACTGTAATCCCAACTATCACAAAGAGACACTCATTTAAAGTTATTCTTTTACTCGTGTTACATCACCGTCCTAATGAGATTGTATTCGGTGCCGTGATGTCCTTTTCTGCTCGGATCTTTCCAGTGCAACCTCGCACATTGATGCAAATTGTGGCCTTTCCAATGCAGTCCAAATGTGGAGAAGTGTTGTGTTACATAACAAATGCATAAATATTCAATGAAGGAAGCAGCCTCTGGACTCTCGCATGTAAAAATGTTCCGTTTATTTACGGCTCTGGCAGGTCCATCACATCTCAAAGGTCAACTGTGTAAGAAGGATTTCTGTGATGGACTAGGTGCTATGATGCTAAAGCTGCTGCCATTTCTTTTAAATATTATATTTTTTTCTACACGAGGAACTATACTTCACTAATTCATGGACTAGGATAGTATCAACTAGGATGATGATCAACACAGGCTGCGGTGGCAGAAGCTGACCTGCTGCTGCAACCCCAGGTGAGAAACACCAGAAAATGTTTTTCCACTTTTCAACAATGGCTTAGTTCCA
The DNA here is from genome assembly GCF_027744825.2 of Synchiropus splendidus. Lineage (NCBI taxonomy): Eukaryota > Metazoa > Chordata > Actinopteri > Syngnathiformes > Callionymidae > Synchiropus > Synchiropus splendidus. Next base: position 8,058,328 of record NC_071340.1, on the reverse strand, counting down.
GCAAGTTATTAGCTATTGTGATGCACGTGTGGTGCACATGGTGTTCTTCATATGCCAAATATTCAAGTAGAAAAAAAGCAACTCTTTTAAACCTTTTTATTTTCTTACCCAACTTTATTTCCCCACATTACCTGGAGAATTACAAGAGCGATCCAACATCATAACATGTTTCACCGTTTTAATTAGGTAATGCATTTCCACAGCTGTTTTCTGGCAGGAATTCTGCAATAACAATAACAGCAAAGCATGATGTGCATCCTGCCGACTCTAGGAAACCTGATCATTAACTGAAAGGAGCCTGTTCAAAACAATTGCAGTGTGGAGTTCAATGAGTGGGGAAAACAGGTGGCCCTTATTTAAAGGTGAAGGCAACTGATGCTGCATCTGCTGGCTCCACATTTCTGCCTGATAAACAGAGTACAATGGGTTGTTCAAGACATTGTTCATCAGAAGCATTCTTTGAATTAGGAGAGAGGAAAACCCCAGGAAGAAGTGCAGAAAACGATTGGCTTGGTGGCTTTGAAATCGCAACCGAAACAATGACAGGCGGCATCACATCACTCCGGTCTTTACTGCACTGGCTCCTGCTCCATTTTAGCCTTTAATATTTTATTGATAACGTTTACAGCCTGTCTCGGCCTTGCCCCCGACAGCATTGTAGAACTGCTGACCCCCTATGACCCAACCAGATGCTCAAGTGAGTCTCTGAGTCTCCGAAAGTCAAGACATAAATTTCTTTCTAGACAAGCTTCTGCAATGTCAGAAAAAGATTTATTTCCATCCAGTGTTGCATTAATTTTTCACCAAGTTCTTGCATTGATGATGTAGAGTCTGACCGCTGCGCAAAGCCTTCTCCAGCACATCCCAAAGATTCTCAGTGGGGTTGAGGTCTGGACTCTGGTGTGGCCAATCCATGTGTGAACATGATGTCTCATGCTCCCTGAACCAGTCTTTCACAATTTCAGCCCGATGAATCCTGGCATTGTCATCTTGGAATATGCCCGTGCCATCAGGGAAGAAAACAATCCATTGATGGAATAAACTGGTCATTCAGGTAGTCAGTTGACCTCACTCTTTGAGCACATAATGTTGCTGAACCTGGACCTGACCAACTGACCTATTTGCTCAGTTAAATCCAGGTGGCAACTTTTTTTTCTTCGGCCAGGCAGTGTATAAACATTACGTCAAGCTTTCCTGAAATTTTTATTGAAATCTATTTTTCTGTTTTTTTTTTTGCCATCAGACAGGGAGTTAAAAATAAAAGTCAAAGAGATGCTGCAGCATAACAAGCAAAAGAAGCTGACAGAGAGACGGCATGTATCTTGAAAACTTAAACTGAGACCCTGAAGATCGTCCTGAAGCAGGGAACTCACAAACCGTCAGCCATATGACCACTAACCAGAATTACCTTGAATCCAACCCCTGAACTTGAATCTGAAATTGACTCCTCACATGACAGGTGGTCATAATGTAACGGTCCATTGTTCAACATGAAATTTGAACAATTAATGAGTGCTCAGTCACTTTGTTTTATTATTGGAAGTCAGCACTAAAGAAGACCAGAAATGCCTCCACAACGTGAAGCTCAAGTGTAGCGCAAGGTTTCCAATGGTCTGCTTGTAAATTGGTCTCCACGTGGACGAGGATAACAGCCGTCATACGCCAGCACAGTTGCTGAATAATGCTTGGGTGTTCGTCTTTTTCATCTTGAGTTTACAAGGAAATGTGTAAAACGATCAGTCAGCACAACATGACCCAGTTCTAACTCTGTATGGGGCCACTTATTCACAATTTTGGCACAGTTTATAGCTGTTTTCACTGAGCTGCTGCTCAAGTTGGACTATAAAAGAAGACAGGGGGTGAGTTTGCACCTCTCACATCTCATTATTCGCCATTGTGTGGTCGGTTTGTGTTTGACAGAACAGGAAGTAAGCTGTGACTGTTCTTAAAAAGAAATACTGATGAGCAGTTGGAGGTACTGTCGGGCTCCGCAGTGTGTGTCCAGACACCATCAGAAAAATTAGACCTTGAGATCTGAGACACCAACATGGCTGCTGAATACCTCTGTTTTTGAAGGTAATGTGTTTTGATATGTTTGCTTGAGACAAAATTTGACAGCTCTCCTCCACCAAATATTTCATGTCAAGTTAATCTACTTGACTCTAACCACTTGGACCACTTCACAAAGTCTTTTTTTTAAATTGAGATAGCAGCTGTCTGACAGTGTAGGAGGAGATATCTGTTGGAAGATGACAGCTGGGATTATCCGCACCTTCTGACTGGCCGGAGAAGCACCTCCGAACACATGAATGAAAATGGACATATGCATATAGCTCAGCTTTTGTGCTGACCTCATCTTTTTCAAGTGTGTTTTTTGATGTTGAAGGCATTCAATCCAGACACAAGCAAAAGCATGAATCACTCCTCTGTAGACCGAGGCCACATCTCCACGCCAGAATGGCAGATGGGTCCTGTCAGTGGTTCGGGGCAGCTTCAGAACTTGGCAGCACCTTGCTGGAGGATAGAAGTTCTTTTTACTATCCTCTTTCTGCTGGGTTTTTAGACAGTTGCGGGGAAGTGTGTCATGTAGAGGTTGCACACGATGCCTCGCTGTTGGGGACAGTAATTCATTCATGTGACCCCAATCTGTAGTTGTAGCATTTGCGGAATACAGTTTGAAGTGAAGTTTGACACATGCTTCTGAAATAGTGAAACAGTGGTGCAGTATATTGTCTGAATGATGCATTATATTCAGGTCAGGCACTGCTGAATGGTTGCAGTGATTAGGGAGGTTTAAACAAGACAACTATGTTCTGCGTAGAGTAAGAATATAGTTAAAAAATGTCAGTGGAAACAAGCTCTGTCCCGCAGTTCTGCATCTGACCACACCCAGGCCTGGCCACCAGGCGTCACCACTTCCACTGACAAGCACCATTGGCTACCCAGAACCACATCCACCAATCAGGAAACAGGACCACATATTGGTAATAACCAGGGCTACTGTTGTAAACTGACTCTGTTGAACTATTCAAGTGTGACTTTAAAAACACTGTTTCTGTTGCTTCTGATTTTTCCAAACAAGGAAATGAAAACAACTCAAAATGTGAAGAACAAGCGCCGTCAAGATTAACATTCTTGCCAAACTTTGGCGGCGAAACTGCTATAAATGAAGTCAGTAAAATTCCGTTTTCAAAAATAAAGAGTTATAAAGCTGTTAGAAAACAGACGTTTATTCTCAAGTTCAAGTTTTTATCTGCAGGCTCCATTTAGTGAGGAGTGATGGCTGCGGTGTCATGGTCTGTCAGCCTCTTCTTGCAGTGAATGATTGGACCGATCCTCAAGGATTTTTTTTCCCCCTCTGGAGACAGTTAAATCATTTTAAGCAATTGTTGCCACACAACACTCATAATGCCTTTCCAACCTCTAAACAAAAAGGCACTAGCCTGAGATGACTGAGCGCTCCACCCTTCAGAGGAAGATAGCAGGACAGTATTGCAAATAATTCAATGAAACCTCATGTCATTTCTGACCCAAGAGCGCCATCTATTGTCCTCTGATAATCAGGACACTGCTTCATCAGCCCTGCAATACTGTTTCGTGACACCTCATCTACCCATCACTAGCAGTGCGCCATATTGGATCTTCATAGAGCCCTGAGTGTGACACACACCCAGGTCCGATCCGTCCTCCGGCCAGAACAGTGTTACCCAAAGGTGCAGAACTGATGCTGTGTTGTACTGGAACCAGCTCCCGCCTTCCATATCCCCCCACCCTCATAACAAACCTTCATAGTTGCGAAGGTGGTAGGTATTGAGGGATGTGTAACACCTGGTCCCAGACTGTATGGCCGTGTAAGTATTAAAAATATCAAACTTGTTTCACTACCATAAAGATGACACAATTGACACGCTGGATTTTCACCCAGAAGCATAACCATTTAGTCAATCACAGCTGCCAACGCATTTGGCACTGCATGCAGTTTTCTCTTGTTGGACATTTTCGGATTAATTCTGACACATAATTGCCACTCGTGGGCCTATAAAACGTTGCAATTTGTGGCAAGATTTTCTCCGCCAGTCACAAAAATGACATGCTTTCAGGGAGACCAAGTTCTTGTCGCTGTACGATTTGAATTGGTTTTATTACCAGTCTGATCTCTGGAAGACCACATGTAACTGTGTGGTATGCTGGATTTGGAACTATTTTATTGGCGTGTACTGAATGTCTGCATTAAAGTCTCCACAGAAAGAGGCGGCGGGAATTCACTGGGATTCTCCTGCACCCAGACAAACCCGATATCCTGATTTAACAGGGGAAAAGATTCTGAAACGGAAAAACAACGGCAAGGATTAAACCTGAAATAATATGGGATATTTTAACATTTCTTTCCAAAAGAGAGGAAGCATATCATTGGTTGAGGGATTGGACAAAGCGTTTGCCACGATCCTCAGTTGAAGGACAGGACAGGTAACTGAGCTGATGTTATTCTGGCAGATCAGGAAAGTGGCTAATAGATTTGATTCCAGTGGAGGACAAGAAGAGTGCTGACAGAAAGTGAGCCATTAGCTCGACAGGACACAATTTTGGCTTTTGTGGTCGACCTAAAGTATATAAGTTACTTGTCTGGGGAAAACCATTTTCTCTCGATTACAAATCCAGAGCTCATTGTTTTCCCTGCTTGTTATCCTTGTCATTTTTGGAGCTCAATTTGGGCGTCCTATAGAGTCATTGATCTTATAAGACTTTCTCTTGATGTTATTCCTTCTCCTCTCTTTTAAAGTACAATATTTAGTGTGAGAAATAAAGGCATCTGACAGATTACAGTCGTGTCTCCACTCCTGCATGTCCTTCCCCAACTGGCCAAATAAACCAGTTGGCTGATGATAATATTAGCAAGTGCAGCAGCACAACATGATGGTGACTGGAACCGTCCTGTCTGGCAGGAATGATGAGGCGTAATCTGTGATGCTATGTATGTGTTATTTACAGTTGCACGGTGTTCATTTTCAGTCAGTCTACAATCTGCTCAAACAATTCAAAGGTAGATGTTGGAGACAAGCTTGACTGAGTTTTTGGTGACAGTTAGTGAGGTGGCCTGCCTAGACCACTCTGTCAAGTGTCAGCTGGAACGTTCAGAGTGTAAAGGGAATGAAAAAAGCACTTTGAATCGAAAGTAAAGGACTGAAATCAAAAGAGGTGAAGAAGAAGGTGAAGCCAAGGTGGAATTGGTAAAGATAACCGAGAGGATGTGAAAGGGAAGGGGCAGTAGAGAGACCTGCCATGATGTATTGTTTAAAGGCAGTAACTCAGCATGAGACAAGTTGAGAAGAAATGCCTAAATATGAAGAGTGACTTCGTTTCAGCCTCATTCTTGAGAACTTTTCAATACTTGGACTCTGGGGCCACCTTTAACATGACATCACATCCTTTGTAAATAACCTCCCAGCGTCTTGCTGAGGAGTTTTCAGCTTCATGGCGGGAGAGCAACAGAAACATGTCTTGTCTGTAGAGGCGAATTTGCCTGTTGCCATGACCTTCTCAGCATTAACATCCTGTGTCCATCTCGCTGCTTCTGAGCTGCTCCTCTGTACATCAGTTACTATGGAAACTACTGTAAAGAAATAATTGGAAAAGTGAAAGCGGTAGATCAGTGGTGTTCAACTCGACAAAGATTGTTTTTTCAGGCCACTGGAACCTGACCAACTGCTCCATCATCTGCAGGCAAGAGCAGTGAGGTGCTCCACGTGGCACCAGAGGTGAAGCCACACACTGAGGTGTTCTATGTTGTGTTAATTATTCATGCGACTCTTCCTCTCATGTGGAGCTTCACCGAATCCCGCAGGATGATCACGGACGGATCACATTTACATCAGGCTCAAACAAAGGCCGCTGGGGCCTAAAATCACACATCATCTGGAAAACAACTTTTTCTATTCCCCCCCGGGACTGCTAAATAAATTATACACAAGCGGACAACTACAGGATTTCTCAGAAAGTTTCACACCAAAAAATCACACAGTTATCAGTGGAGCCTCTGCATTTCAGACAGTTTGTGAAAACCTGGGACAGAAACGTTCATGGATTGTCTGTGAGCCAAGTAGAGCAGGAAGTGTGAAGTGAAAGTGGAAATCTTCCACTGTGTCCAGGCAAGTATGCATTGGGACATTTAAATAATCCTGCTGTTCACAAGTTTCAATATATATTATACCTTTATGTTGCTTAAACCGCTTTTATTATACAAAAAATACTATATAAATTAACATTGTAAGTGTTTAAGATGATTTATTTTGCCATTCATTAACAGTTATTTTGGACATTTTTAATTCAACAATGAAACTTTTCCCAATCATTATAAAAATCCTTAAAACAGAAAATTATTTTCCTTAAAAATATTGTCTATTCAGAACCTCATCTTGTCCTATATGATAGAACAAATTGGATTAAATAGAGTCAGAGTTTAAAACAAACAAACAGAAGCACAAAAAAACAAACCAAAAATATATATTGTGAGGGTGTGAACAGGTGAGATCTGAGATGAAGTCTAAAGGTGTGTTAAAAGGTTGTTGTACTCTGTATGGTACACGTATTTTGATAATCGTAGTGCCATTTGTATTTCCTCATTCCACGCTTTTTCAGTACAGTGTTTGTAGAGCTATTTATTTCAGAATATATTACTTTACATTATAAATTATACAGTGTAACATCCTATAATTCCCTCGATCAAAATACTGACATTTTCCCCTCACATGAAGTAATGTAGAATGTAGGGGCAAGTGCTTTATATTCATGTATTTCTGAGGACATGACACTCACCACTGACACACTTTTTTAAAAATGAAAAAGACTCCACTCATCCAACCAGATGGAGATTCTCTTCAAAGAAGAGATCTGGAATTCAACCTATCGCAACATTCCAAACCGTATGATTTGTGTAGTTGTGTGGAACTACAGTACAGCTGAGTCTGTTGTGAGAGTCACTTTGAAAGTAGTTTTAATTTGAAGTTTGTCAAAGGAGCCATCAAAGTTGTTTGAAGCCAAACTATACATAAACACAATTCTGCTCCCGAGCATGATGAAAACGAATATGATCCCATCCTTTGCTCATTTTGTTTCATTGTGTTTATCTGCTAACATGAAAGGGGAGCAATTTACACGCTCAATAGGGGGTCATTAATTTTTATCTAGAGGGTCGCGTGTCGAGCGACAGCATAGGTTCATTTTTTTAAGTCTAAAAATATTTTAAAAGTCAAGATGAAAGGCCAGCAAACCCTGCAGACATTGACCCAGTGATCCCTGATGTAAGCGGATGAGAGTCGACATAAGTTTAAACGTGTGTGTTATGGCATGAATTAACCCTGGGAGGATGGAAATTTGTTTTTAAATATCTCTGTCAAAGCTTCCCGTCACCAGTTCGAGACAACCCAAGGGGCCGCGTGCTGCTCCTCCTCTGAGTCACTACCATTGCCTGGCCACTTTTTTGAAGATCAGACATCAGACACATGGTTTTATCTCTCTCTCTCTCATTGTGATCATGCCCCTTCTCTACTATAAAACACGTCCATCAGAACATCCAACCCACTTAAAAAGAGTATCACCATGATCTCCTTTGTTCTCCCTTTAGCCAGTCAGTCTTGCTCAAATCTCAGTGTTACTTCTTCTCCTTCACTGTGACTCGCATCACATTTGTTTCTCTTGGAACATGAACATTTTCCCCCTCTCACACAAACCACTGAAACTTGTTGAAAACAGTACTTTTCACTCATGCGCATTTCTTCTCAAAATTCAGCACCTTTAATAAATGAATTCAAATATAAATATAATAAAAAATATGTGACATGGTTAAATATATTTCATTTAAAAAGTACAAGAATGTTTCCTAATATCTCACCGCATGTATATTTGGACAAAGGCAGCCGGACTATGGAACTCAATCGAGCTACTGCCTGAGTTAACTATGGATGCATATAAAAAAGCAAAAGATCACAGAGCAGTGATGGGCTGATGAGGCTTCATGAAACATTTTCAGAGCCCACTAGATGACACTCTCTGCTCTAAAATCTTTGGGTTAAACAACCATTTCCATGAAACCTCATGTCATTTTCAAATCAAGGACGCCTCCTGCTGAGATCTGAAAATGAGACACTGTTTCATGAAGCCTCATCAGTCCATTGCTAGAACAGAGGGAGCCATTTATTGGGTTCTGAACATGAGGCTTCATGAAGTTTCATCAGCAGATCATTAGAAGCAGGAGGCCCTCAATATAAATGCGCATCATATCAGGCATTATTGTGGCACCGACATTGCCACCTACTCCAAGCCCACATCCCTGGGCCACTCTGGCCTCAGGTGTGGCTCATGGCATCTAACTCTGGAGCAGACCTCGAGATGAACCTTTATCATATATAAATAACTACATTTGTTCCATAAACACTCATGCTGAATTAAGAGATCCGTGCCTGGCTGTATTCTCATCATAAGCTTTCCAGACGCGTGAGTCACATTTTAATTCAACACTTCCTCTCCATTCATTGTAACCCCAAGTAGCGCTCCATGTCGACCTTTCTCCCTCGTTCTTCAACAGGCCTTATGTAAGAGCCGCAGGAAACAAAGCAAAACAATGCAAAACACACAACCCTCGTCTCTTGGCTCTAATTGAGAATATGACAGTCCCGTTCTAAATGATGCCGAACCCCAGCGCTGCCCCCCCCCGCTGCTGGAATGTCTCCTTTAGCAGCGAAGAATTTTATGACCCCACCTTCCCACTGTTGACGGGACAAAAACCAGGGCTGACCCCATGGGGCATCTGTATGGCTCGCCACCAAGATGCACATTGTGGCCGTGGCATAACTTCGCTGTTAGACGTCACCAGTCATTGTGTCGGGGCCTTTTTTTGTGTTCGGGACAAAGCGTGAAAGAGTGAAAAGAAAACAATCCAAATGCCTTCACCCCCTTTTATCATGCAAGTGGGGCTCAGCTTTGTTTAAAACGTGGCAATCGTGTCAAAGCACATACCTACGTCCTGTAATTAGGTTAGCCGTTGCCCTCAGTCCGGACTCTGACTTCTCACGTGGACCGTTTGTATTGAGAAGAAAAACCAAACACAGCTCGATGACAATGGGGATCAGATGCCCATTTTGTTTTGACTTTTTACTGTAAATATCTTGGGAGAACTAACTAAACCGTTGTTGGAGTTATTGTCCTTTTGTGCACCCGTTTACATTGTGAAACGAATGACAGAAGAGGACATTTAGAGTGAAAGCATGTGGAACAGGACGTTGGCGACACTGCATCTGTATCCTGCAATTCAAATTTAATTTCTTTTTCAGTAAAAGAATGGATTAATACAAGGTTTGTGAAGAGCAATTAACCAACATAGCCTCCATGGAAATGATGCGATCTGCAAAATCACCATCAAATATTAAAATATTGGGAGGGTAGTAACAGATGACTACATTTCACTGGTGTTCCAAATGACCATCTGGCTCCGAGGATCCGTGCAGAAGGAGATGCAGCTCTCTTTTTGCTCAAATCACTCAGATGCACAAGCACATTTTTAATTGCTATTGCCACCTACTGTCCGGATAAGTTCATTGCTGCCACCCATATTTCAAATGCTATATTTAAATTATGCCAGAACACTCTCTGAGTTCTTTTCTTGTTATCAACCTTTACTGGAAGTATTTTAACTTTCATTTGGATGAAATTATTCATATATTTTTGGCAAATGATTGCATTTTTTTTTAACTCTTCAAACACTCAACACTCAAACAGCGTCTCTGATAGGTTATTTTCATTTATCAAGGGCTCATACACACATTAACCTCCGTCCCTTCACCCCCCCTCATTCTTATCATGTCCTTAATCTTTTATTCTGGCACTGACATCACATGAAGTTGCAAGTCCTGCTTCTAATACACTTTATGTGACTACAATCTTCTTGCAGCAGTTTTGTGTGTTGAAATCTGACCAGATGTTGCGCTCTGTGGCCAGCTGAAGGGAGTCCAGTGGTCTGTGTGTCTGCAGCGGGTCGTGGATGAACAGGATGTTGATAAAATAAAAATACCAAAAAGGAAAAAAAAAAAGAAATCCTTAAAGACCCTGGCTCACTCTCGTCACAGCTGTTGCATCCTATTTCATCTCTTCCCAACTTTAAACTTTTAAGCTCCCCCTCAATTTGCCTCAACCCAAACGTCTCACCTACTTTCTCTCACCTTATTTGATTCTCACTCTCCCACAGTGCAAAGACCATAAGGCGTGCAGATGTGCCCGTCAATATGCCGTAGCTTCCATACGTCTCACATACCCTGAAGCACTGCAGTAGGAGCCTTGCTTTAAACTTCACCTTCTCACTGAGTACTCCTCACTTTACTGCCAAGTGAACAGGCACTCATGTCTCATCCTAAACTGCCTCTCAGCAGCGCCATCACAGGCTGAATCTAGCAGGGTTGAATTGTTCCTGTACCCCTTAATAAAGAGGAACCTTGTCTTGTCTCTTATTCAGCTGATATCTAACTTGAATTCAGTACAGACACGACATTATTTCACTGTCACACACATTACACTGAACAATGTGAAATTCAAGCGCATCATATCTGGGCTTTATCGAAATCTTTGCATAACTGGAACAACTTTGACTCCAAAACAACTTCAATTGTTGATGATGGTCATGTTAATATGTACCCTTTGACATGCATGACAGCCTTTGTATCGATAATACTTGCTTCAACAATGTCATGTGAGTTCTGGAGTTTCATCTGACAGGTTCCTTTCCTATCAGACAGTAGTGTGTCACATTCAGCTAAAAAGATGTCACACATAGTGCAGAAAGAAAGACTACATCTCCACCTGATGATGCAACCGACAAGGTAAGGTTTGAAAGTATTTCCTATTCATTTAACAACAAACACAATCTTAAAACTGAAATTATTTTTCCTTAAAAATACTGTCATTCCTTCTATCAAAATACTGTCATTTTCCCCTAGTGTGAATGTAGATGTAATGTAGAATCTAGGGGGACGACTACATCTCCACCTGCTAATGCAACTGACTAGGAAAGGTTTGACAGCATTTTCTATTCCTTTTACGGCAAACCTCGGTTGGGGGTGGGCTTCAGCGAACCTGGGTCACGGCTGTGTCGACAAATTTCAATAATGTTTTGATAAGAAAAGAATACCACTGTAAACCACACATCAGTGAACTTGGCTGCAAACATTCAAATTTCCTCTCGCTGCTCAAACGTTCCAAAGCCATCTTGCTTCGTCCAGCTCCCATCTCATCGCACAGCTCAGAAAAAAATCTTACCTCTAGACCTTTCTGACCTCTCTGTGTATGATGCTGTGGTTCCAGTGCGCATTGGCCCAGAGTGCCCGGAGCCACTTTTTTTTCTGTCATGATGTGCGCTCTGTCTTCGCAAACACCCACGTATGTCACTAAAATAAACAGTAAAGAACAGTCTGGACTGTGGACAGTCAAGTCCTTTACCAGGGTCCACTGTTTCGATGTCCAGCCTCTGGATGGTGATGGGGTGATGGAGCTCTACTGCAAGCTCAGTCATCATGATGAGACTTTCAGTCGAGAAATGTAAAAGAAATGTAGACAGAACAGTGCCTTGAGGAGCTCCAGTATTGAGCCTCTGTTTTCTCTGGAGGCAAGTGAAAAGAGGATCAGTTTGGAAGGGTGGTGTCAAGGATTTTGGCCTTGATATTTGCCCTTCAGCCCTAACAATAGAAGAGGAGGTATTGGCAGGAGATATGTATCATAATAACAAAAAAGGACAAATATCAGATTCAGAATACTGTTGAGATTCCTCTTAGCCTGTGTTTAAAATAGGCCAGTGTAAGGTCGGCAACATCTGCAGGCACCAATGCTGATATCCAGCCAGTGCAAATCCCACAGCCCTGAAGTTGCCAGCAAGAAACGACGCACAAGGCCCCATCTATCACTTATCTCCTTTCACGGCTGGTCATTTAATGACTCCAGCAGCAGCATGAGAAGACAGCTCCTGGGCGTAATATTGCAGACGGATGAAGAGCTGCAAGGGGAGGAGAGGAAAATGAACAGAATGTCTTGACACAGAATAGAAGGAAGCCGCGGCGTACCCAATAAAAGAGCTGATATATGATCATGTGTCTTCCATGTGAGACGCGTGGAGTTGGACCTGGTTTCGGGGCTCTGTCTGACAGTTCACACTCACTGCACGAACCACAAAAGGGAGAGCAATATCTTGAGCATTATTTAACAGTCTTACGTAAGGCTGTAATGGAAGGAAACTCTTTTAATTGTGGTCACTTTGTTAGCTCAGCTGTCATCAGTGCAAATAACATCCACATGTGCTCGGCAGAATGGATTTATTTGTCAAAATGAGCGAAGATAGATTTACATTTTTGAGCTGTTTCATAGGTTTCATGGTCTGAAAAAGTCTGCGATGAAGAACGTCATCATGTGTTGTTCAAACTCAGTCGCTCAAGGGGCAGAACTATATCCAGATCAACCTGCAAAACAAGGAGCATATTTATTGGAACTGTAACGGAAAATAGAAATGGAAACAGAATGTGATGTCAGTGTTGAGTCTGAAAATAAAGGATTACTCTCCATCAACACCAGAGAGCATCAGCACTTTTACAATCTTCATAGGTCAGATATCAACATGCATTGAGAGCAAATTCTGTCTATCTCACACACGTAATTGGTGAGTGAGATACTTGTCTTAGCTAGATTGCAGCACTGAAAATGAAGAAAATGAACATGAATTGTGACTGAAGAGCAAGGGCCCTTCTTCGTTCCTGCATTCACAAATGAAAATGGGAATCTTGAGATGCCACTCTTCAGGAGAGGCTCCCACAGAACATGGTTTCCTGTCGGTTCCTGCTGAAAGCCAAGGAAGTTGTGACTTTTATCCTTTCCACTAACCGAGGGCAATGGATCCTCTGGGAGCTGCAGATGAGGCTAAAAGAGCAGGTGAGTCAAACTCGATCATGCCAGGGGCAGCGTTTGCTAACACAGGCCAAGTCGTGGGCTGAGCAGTATTTATTTGGGTGAGTGTAGTAGAATACAGAATGTCTCTTGTGCTCACTTTTATCCTTGCACCACAAACATACTGTACATCTGCATTTTCTCCCTTTAATTATTATTTTTTTTGGGGGGGTTAAGCCTTTTTTTCCATGAAATATTCCACTCTGATATCACTATTTCAAGAGGTTGTAACTTGAAAACAGTCAGAGAAAAATGTATACTGTAAATGAGAAAAATCTTCATCTTATTTGCATATAATGATGTCACCAGGTGGCGGCCATCGTGAATTACTTGACTTGTACAGATGTTTATCAGATCCACTGGAGATCTTCCTCATCTCACTCTCATTGATGATGTTGGCATCATCTCTGTCATATATGGTGGGACCGTGATCACCACCTCCACTGCCACCGCGTCGGCTGCTGTTTTTCCACGGTCCCACTACCTCCATCAGCGTTTTGACTGTCCCTGCGCTTGATGGCTGTCACTCAGCGCTGAAGCAGTGCTGCACCTGCACTTTCCGTTACACTGACTGGCCGATCTTCATCAGTGTGAATATTCCTCTTCAGAATCTCAGTCAGTCACATTCGCTCTCCTGCTCTCTGATGTGCTCCTATTACAAAACCACAGGCTTTTTCCCTGTCCTCAGCTAGGGGTGATTTTCAATCTTTATTCACTCAAAAAGTTTGATAGAAACACACCAACAAATGTTGCACAGATTGAAGTTACAGGTGTCTGCCAACTGCTGGTGTGAAGTAGTAACTACATCAGGCTTCATATTTGCAGCTTGGCTTGCTTAAATGCCACAATGTTGCCTGACATGATTTTGTGACTTTGGTGACAGAATCAGAATCAGAATCAGAATCAACTTTATTGCCATGGACAGTGGGGATCCCATCAACTTGGGAAGTGCTTCGGAATAAAGTACTGCCAATAAAATAAAATAAAATAAAAAAGGCTCAACAGACAACAGACTTAACTTGTCACTGCTGCTAGAAAACAGCTGAACTTGAAACACTAGTCTCTTCATGAGCCACAATGATGACATGCTTTTCGGGACACATACAATGAATTGGTGGGCCGAATTTGGCCCACAGGCCTTGACGTTGACGTGTGTGATAGGGCATGATCTACCAAAACTGTTGCAGCCTTCTGTCACTTCAGCCTTGCCAAACCTTGTGCAGTTATCCGCTTCATATACAGTGGAAAACGTTGACAGACCAACTTGTATCCAAGATGTAGGGATTAAGGTTTCAATTGATTGACTGATTTGGTAACTGCACCAAACAGTTTCTGCAACTCATTGATCTAATGGGGAATCGAAAACCACTGATTCATTGACATTCAAATATGCTGACTATCTGGAACTAGCCAATAAAAAATGTGATTCAGGAGAGCTTAACCCAAGAGCTGTTAGACGAGTACAATGTACCAGGAGACATGCCAAAAGCAAGTGACATCAGGAATGTCATGATGATGTTGCACCAGGTCCAGAGGAGCCAATATGCCACATGTCATCGATCAGCAGCAGAAACTCACATATTCAGCAGCAGTTCATCTCAAGTCCGATGTTTTGTCAGAGGAACAAAGGTGGAGAACTTGATGTGGCTCGTGCTCCTTACTCACCAGTCAAGGTCAGTGGGAGGGTTGTTTTTCAAACGAGTCATTTTGATATTTTGTGAGTGAAGTCCCAAGATCTTGTGTGAGTGAGTGTGACCCTGACGCATCCCACGGGTCAGTAAGAGGACAGCAACACCGTGAGAGACCAGCTTCATGAGGCCATCGGCAGGAAGTGAGTTTATTTATTGTTTCTTGGCCTCAATCAATGGCCCTGTGTATCTTGGAGGTTGGACATATTCGGAGTTAAAAGTTCACTCATGCTGAGTGAACGCTCCAAGCTCTCGCATCATATGGGAGTCTTGGGCCGCTGGATGATGCAAAACTTTGTAGTAAATCCACAAGCACACAGCCGTATGGATGGAGCGTCTCCGCTGTTTAATCATTTCTTGGACAATACTGAGGCAGCCAGCATGGTCTAGAAAGTTTTAAAGGCTGAGCTGTCTGAAAGCAACACCACACACATTGACTTTATGTTGGAGGCTCATGTCTCTGGGTGAGAAAACATGTTGGACCCAGGAGGTTATTAACTTACGTCTGACCATTACACAGTCTGCCCAAAGCCAGTCGTGTTTTTTTGCAAGTGATATTTAGGACTTCGCGTCAAGAAAAAAGTGAAATCCTACTCAACAGCTTTTAATGAGCCATTATGACATTGCTTTACTGCATTTATTCTTCCTTTTTTGGTGAGAAAAATGCTTTGTAATCAAGTCAATAATCCCGCAATACATATTTCAAAGCATGGAGCAGACGGGGTCCAGCTCAGGCCCATTTATGCTCTTTTAGGGGCTTTTGAATTAACAGTAGACATCAGTGGAGCACTAGACCACACCATTTTAAATGAAATACTCATACTTAGCTACAGTTTGACTGAAACTATTTATGGCTGGATATAATTTGATCTCCTCCTCTGCCCAAGCAACATGCTGAGACCCAATATTGACAGTGGGATTTGAGTTCTATTTGGTGCCTGGGTCCTCAGTTTGACAAATAATTTCAGTAAAATGTAGTATAAGCTGGTCCCCGACACCTGACTGACTCACCCCAAGACTTTGAAGACAAGGTTGTAAATATAGTGTAAGGCTTGACAGGCACATGTCATGTGTATGATCGTCCAGCAGTACACTATATTTGTGTCACAACTTCAGACACGACTCTGCTGCAGAGAGACTTGAGTGTCCCATCCTCTGCCGGGATGAGAAGCAGAGGATCCCCCTCCTCCTCCGGCATCTGTCCTACCATGTGTTCAGGCCGAGGCGCTGTGACGTCACACAGGGCTGGTCTTTCTTATTAGCCAGGAGAGCCGAGTTCCAGGTTGCAGGGGCTTCACACTGCAGCTCTGTCCGGCCGGAGGCAGAGGGGATGTCTGGACTCACCCAAAAACTTTCTACCGAAGTCACCTCGTTAAACTAACTTTTTTTCCTGTGTTGAAACAGAGACACGATCGGCACATTCACTTGAGTCACTTGTGAATGACTTTTCCATCCTCCTCTCTCGCGCTCTCTCTTTTTTATTTTTTATAAACTTCTCTTTGGGATACGCTTCCAAGACACGTAATGGCTTTGCTATCACTCGCGTTACTCCTGGTAGGATTTGTAGTGACTTCAGCTGTCAAGGTAAGCGTTCGAAATTCGCGTAATATTGCATGTAATGCGGCTGCGAAGCGGAAGAGCAACAGGTTTTCTTTGCTCTCCAGAAAAAGTTCGTGCTGCGTAAAAGCGCACAGTGTTTCCTCTGTGCGCTGTGTTGACGCTGCACTCCCCGATATATGAGCGCACGCTCTTACATAACATGCGAAATAGAGGTATTTCTGTGAAAGGTTTTACAAGGCGACACGAAAGTTCCGGCTGCCGCCACCGCTGCTGGACATGTCAAACTATCAGTTGCTTCTGGTGCGTGGACGCTTTTAACGACTCTTTCTCCTCCTCCTCCTCTTGCAGGCTGGCGAAGACGCGAGAGAGGGTGAGTCTTGTTTAAATTCCCTTGTTGGTTCCTGTTTAGAATGAGATGTGAGGGAGCCGATGAGGGGCTAGGGCCACTTCACTCAGTAACTTGGGTGCACTGAGAGCAGTGGGAGGGGAGCTGGAGCATGTGTGGAACTTTGGAAGACAACCCTCCCACACGGCAACACACACACACACGCTCATGCCAAATCCACAATAATGCGCTCTTAAGACACATTTATTGGACGAAAAAGCCACCGTTTTCTCCAAGCCTGAACACACATGTTCAGTCACTGAAGTTAGGATGGATTTGTACCATCTGCAGCACAACTGGGTTATACGAGGGAACCCCCAAAAGTTACTAGATATTCATGAAAAAGAAGCGGTTGGATTTATACAGTCAACTTCCTGATCTTCACTGAGCTCATCATTTTTGTCAGAATGCGGTTAGTGAGCCATCATTTCTTGGAATAAAAAGTTTCGGTGTTGTCTTGTAACCCCACTGCAGCGCTCCCGTAATACACCACAGAATATGTTGCAATCGGAATGACACCATATCACGTCATTTCTGACAATGACGCATGGCCTTGAAGAAAGCTGTTGTTACAGTAAAAAAAAGAGCAATGTAAAATAGATTTAGCAAGTGGTCCAAGTTGTAAAAGAGGAAGATGCTGCACCTAAGCACAGATGGAGGGCGATTTCACTGCTGAGTTCTTAGGGTCGCCCAGTATTATGCTTTGGCAATAGAATAGAATAGAATAGAATAGAATCCTTGTACAGTGTACAACAAAATTTGAGCGCTACTCCCTTGGTGCAAACAATGTACAAAAGAATATATCAAAAAACAATCAAGCATGCAGAGAACAACCAGTAGGTACTAAAAAAAAAAAAAAAAGTATATACACAAGTAGCAGCAGTAAAAGAGCGTAATGACAGAAAGTGGCACTTATCCGGATGTAAACTTCAGTATTGTGCTTTGGCAAGAACCCCAACTCACCTTGTCCTAGTGTGTATGAATGATATGGAGGCTGGAGCGGATGTTAGGCTGACATTGACAGCCTGCCGTGAATATTGATCTGGCTATGGTGAAAAGTGCTGTGTAAATTGTTATAGTGTTTGTCAATCTTTGAGACAGGCACACGCAAGCACATAACCCTGGCACTGTTTCCCTGCCTGCATCACGAGGAGAGAAACAGAGGTGGGAAAAGTTTTTAACCAGAAAGAGGAACATTTTCGTTTTGAGTTTCAATACTAGCTTGATATTATTCGTGTGTTGCTGCGCTGGGTGACTCAAGCAAGTGGTGCTGCACCGAAATCTAATGACAACACAAACTATGACGCAGCACCTCATTATTTTGAGCACAAAAACAATTGTAATTGATGTCAGAATAATACTGAAACTCAACATATGGTGACGCAGTCAGAGTGATGGGGTTAATATAATGACTGGGGTCAGTCCTCAAACTGATCGTTGGTTGTGACCCTCACAAACATGAAGTTGGTCAGCTGCCACAACGTATTTCAGTTCATTTAAAGCAGCATTTGCTCCCACACAGACGCACACACTTTACTATCTGATGTGTGAACTGCTCGGAGGGCTTTGTCATACAGGAAAGAAAATTCCGCTCCAAAATCCTGCACATCTGTTATCCATTCTGAGGTTAAGAAACAAGTGAGCTGCAACATTGTCCACGTAGGATCCTTTTACCCCGGCTTCAGAGCCCCAGCACGTCACGCTGACAGTTGTCAGCTCTGGTGGTTGAGTCACTGCAGTCAGACTGCGCGCTATCACCACCTCCACCACCATCATCACCTCTACCCAGCCTTTATCAGCCTCATAAAGCAGCCATTTCCTCCGTTAATTGTGGTTTCGCCATTTTTTTTCCTCACTTCCGTCCGTCCCCCCCATTGCTTTGCCACTTAAAGACATCTGGCTCTGATCAAGGAACACATGTATGAACAGATTTACCCTCCAGTCTGACATCACTGAGGAGAGTTTGAAGCCACCATCTTCTTCATTTGGACCACAGTATTGTCCACCCAGCTGTTGATAATCCTGCTCTGTACACCGGTGAACAATTGAGCTTGGAGACACAAGAATGAGGTGAGAATGTTTGGATCCCAGAGGCCTCTGGTGAACATATTATAGCCAAGGAAATCTCTGGCCAGTTAGCTCCTCCATCTTTTTCGGCTGCGTCTCCAGTGTGTTCAGTGTGAATACAAATGCCTCCTACAGTAGGTCTTCATATTATTTTTTGTTCGGCTTCATGCTGTCAGTGGCCAGCATCTTCAGACACAGTACACAAGGTGGTTCCCCCAGTTTGAAAACCATTGAAATTCACCAAGTCAAACTGTGAATAGCCCATTGCTCATAGAATTTAAAGGATCAAAAGTACTTAAAAAAAATCCCTATAAACAGTGTCTGAGCCTCCCACCATACTTAACTTCGACAGTATTTCAGTAGAATGTACACAAGTGAATGTTAAAATTCAGTTCATAAAAATGCTTCTGAAAAAAGGACGGAAATGACGAAAATCCAAAATTGAATTTCCTTTTAAATGTCCTTTAACTTATTCACATAACTGGGTCACACGGGCCAGAGAATATCCCGAGAGGCACCGTTCATCTCTTCACTATCTTTTAGTGTAAAAAGTCTATTTCCATTTTAAATTTAAAACAGCTAAGCGAAGTTCCCAGGAAGATGTGAAATAAGTAAATGTAGCACTGTGGAGGCCCTGAGGCCCATTATTTTCGGTATGAACGGCCATAGACTAGACTGAACGTCATTGTTTTAGGCAAAGTTATTCCACCATTGTTGGATTTAATGGACTTTTGTCTTCTCCGCCGAAGCAAACAAAAGAAATGGAATAAAAGTTTCAAACGTGGCTTAAGCAGCGACCCTGAGCAAATCATTGGTGGCGTCCCGCTACTTCCATTTTCAACACTTGTCTCTCCTCTCCATTTTTTTAAAGTCATCTGGAGTCCAAACTTCTCCACCTCAGCTGCCCGTCAGATCATTTGGATCTGTCACTCACTTTGGATCTTGTTCTTTCTAGTTGTGATGGGTAGAAGAGGTACATTCTACATGTTACAGCAAACAGCGCCATCTGGTGGTCTCTGAAAACCAGGACACTGTTTCATGAACGCTCATCAACCCTTCACTACTGTCTAGTCCTAAAAAAACCTCACTGAATCACTGAATTCCTGTCACAGATCAGGCCTGTCAGTCACAGCCACCTGTTCCACCTTGGCTGCACTCTCTTCTTCACCTAACCTCTTCCCAGTCTAAGGCTGTTGTCTTGTTTTCTGCCTGACCTGCGTTTTACACAAAAGATATGACACTAATTGGTGTTGTTAAATATTTATGAACAACTTCAAATCTTGTTAGAGTGTTACAGAAGAAGTTCAGAGAAAGCGTGACCTCATTGTTAAATCAAACTCTTGCTTATTTCAACTGGCAGCATTTGCATTTGACATTTTAGATATTTATCTACTCCATGCACATTTGCATAGGAAGTGAAGTGAAGCGAAGAGATGTCTTCATTTCTGTGATTTGTTCCCACTGGATGGTTATAGAATACGAAATAGATGGTGTGTCATAGCACGACTGTTCACCAGAAACAATTCGAGCAATTATGAATCATTTCTAAAGCCAGAGAAAGCAGTGAAAGCATTTTAAAAGTATCAAAGTGAAGCTTGTCTGTCACGCCACAGAAACAATTGAGCCCACAGTGCCTGTTGTGACCTTTAGTGCAGACAGACTTGAAGCTCTGAAGTCAGTCTTTTTTTTATCTAAATTTAAAGACATGTCTGGAGGAGTGGTTTGGTTTTTAGCACTTAAAACGACCTTGAACATACTCTGCTTGAAATCAGTCAAATAAAACGACACGTATTCTTTTCTATTCTTGTTCAGTCTGATTTAGTTGCGCTTGACTTCAGGAAAATATTGCACGTTTCATCTCTGATGTAGCAATGCGGCATCAAAGTTTGTGGAAGAATTAAGACTGTACACATGCGGTTTGTTAAACATGACTGGATGCCTCTGTAGTACTCACATAGAAAACAGAGAGCACATCCATGACTTTTTGCTGCGTGGGCTGTAATGGATGGTGGGATCCGAACTGCAGCAGTCTGTGATGGTTCCCGTCTTGTTCTGGCTCATCCTCATTTGTGTGCCAGAGAACTCTACCACCATCTGAAGGCAATGTTCTCCACGGAGCTACGTTGCCGAGGCCATTTTACCTCCTGAAGGGTCTCCACTCTGTCAGCTGACGCCCACAAAGCCAAGAACGCACCTGAAGGTCATGCCCGATCGTGACCTTCAAATGAATGATAATTCACATGAGAAAATTTAGCAGGGCTCAGGAAGCCATCAGACCTACAAGTGTGAAGCCTGAACACCTGACTCTCAGGAGTCCAAATTGAACTTGTCGTGTCAATGGAAATAAAACCAAAACCAAACGAAATGGCTGTATGATAAGATGCTTTTTTTTAGACGTTAACAGCCAGAATCCAATAGCATTCATGCTCTGGAACTGGAGCTAGTCTCCACTTTGTAAGATTTCGGCATTGAGATTGTAGTGCTGAACACAGTCTTTATGATTGAAACACCGACGATCACATGGCGTCCTTGGATGACATAACAAAGACATGAACTTCTGTGTTTTTGCTGTTATTTATAGATAATAATATTTATATTTATATATTTAGTTCATCAGATGCATCTGTGGTCACTACCCTGGGCATTTAGCAAGTTCATCATCTGGAATTTAAATCAAATCTTAGTCACAAATCTGGCTCAGAACTAGATGCCTTAACCGCGTGAGTCCTCACAATGTTTTCTGCAACTATAGATGGGAGTCTGGGAAGGCAAAGAAAAGAGTGTTTTTCTGAAATGAGCACCCCTGAGGCCTCCGAAACAGCTATGCTGCTGGAATAAATCTACACACGTTGCATGCATCATTTTCTAGCCGTTCAGTAGCAACGTTTTCTTTTATCCCATACATAATTGTGGTCAATTTCAGAGCTCTTCCTCATACATTACTTTTTTTTCTCTATTCAGTCACTCAGATCTGTCTCTCAGATTCATGTGTTTGAATATCCCCCCTAAGAATAGGGAAGCATGTCGCTTTGCAGACGTATAATTTAGTTTTCACTACTGACACCTGTTTGAACGTCTTCTGGTAAAAACCTAGAAGGTAATTATGGGATTGGATTGTTCGCATTTTTTTGTGCAGCTCAAAAATAAAAGTTAAAAACCAGGTAGTTTGAGCATTTTCATCGCTCATTAAAGATTGCCACTCTTGTTGCATTGTCATTCACCGTGAAGCCTAAAAAAAAGTTTTGAATCAGTTTTGTTGATAATTTCAAATCTCAGATCTCTTTTGTCCTGTGGTTATTCATCAGCAGCCAAAATGATTTTCTTGCTCCAGACATTTTTCAGAGTGCAGATGCCATTTCATGGCCCAACAGCATTGATAATTGAGCGATAATAAGCGCATGTAATGGCTGCATACAAACACTGGCATTAAAACGTTGTGGCACAAGCTACAGATTGTTTGGCAGATTGAATACTTCACAAAACAGAACTCGGTGACAGTGCTGCACTGACACATTCTTTACCCTGAGGTGTCAAAGTTTGTCTGTTCTCTGAGGGACTTCTGTGTTTGACACATGCAGAAGTGACCGGTCTGTGTTGCATGGTCTGCGCCATAGTCAGCTTTCTGCGTTGTATTTCAATTAAAGCACGTTTTCTTCTGCGGCAAATGCCGACGCCCTGAGTGCTGTGTCATGTAAAAGAACGAGTTTGAGATTCAGGCTGAAGGCCGTGGGCAGTCATTGTCGTGCACATGCTCGTGTGTATGTCCTAACCATCACCCATGGGAGGAGAATCATTTACAGAGCTCTCAAGTATGAGACTTTAAACATTACACACACTCACACGCAAGACGGGGTATTTCACAGGCTATTTCTCACGTATAAAAACATCGTCCACCGGGTGACACTGCAATACGTACAGAACATACCGTCTTTTGAGGTGTGCTACAGGAGGTGGTTCATGTTAAAGAGTAGAAGGAGTGTGAGAGGAGGCTTTACCCTCCTCATGAAAAAAAAGGCCCACAGTGAATCGATAATGAACCAGGCTTTTTACATCCACTCACGCAGTCCGTCTCTTCATATAGCTGATTGAAATGTGCCACTTGAGTTCTGCGAGCAACAGACGTCAATCATCATGCGGTATCGTGTTGGAATTTTTTGTGAACTGCCACAAATATATTACATATTGTAGTCAGTGAGAAATAGTGTTTTATCCACTTTTCTTTCTTCAATGTTAGTTTTTTCTTTACTCAACTATTTTTTAATTGGCTTTGGGGCACTGAAAGCTGTCCTTTTTATCACCACTTTTGTTGAGCTTTGAGGACACTATTCCCCTGTCTTCGGTTCCCTTTTATCACTCTTTCTTTCTTCTTCAGGTCCTTTAACCAGCCGACTGAAGGAATACGGCCTGGTCACTCCATTCAGCACCGACTCTCACGGAAATTACTTGTCGCACCTGTTGTCTGCCACTCACAAGCAGCGGGTGAAAAGGGAGACTGTTCCTGCTGCAGAACAGGAGCAGAGACTTTTCTTCAACATCACCGCCTTCGGTAAAGAGTTTCACCTGCGACTGCGACCAAACACCCGGCTGGTGGCCCCTGGCGCGGTGGTGGAGTGGCACGACGATGAAGGGAATTCCAGCGACAACACGTTTGGCATGAACCAGACAGACTCGCCAGAGAGGACAGGGCGACGCGAGCTGCTCAAGACGGACTGCACCTTCGTCGGCGACATCACAGATGTCCCCGGGGCCTCTGTTGCTATAAACAACTGTGATGGATTGGTAAGTTGCGTCCATCTATACAGCTTCCCACACTCTGTCTATTCAGCCAGGCACCATGACCTTATCAACGGAGACTAAAGGAATGTGGATGTCTGTAATTCTAAGTTTGGCTTTTCTTTACGTCAGCATTTTTACAGACATATTCTTCAAGCCGGTGAATGAAATGGCTTTTTTGTACCAGTGTTTTTCACGGGTGAACAGCCTCCCATTGCAGGCTAAACCCTTCCCAACATAAAACACCAGCTCCCCTTTGTTTACCACAAAAGTCTGCAACACTAGCCTCTCCATCACCCCTCATAAAACACTCCAGCTGTAATTGGGGAATGACCTGGACAGAGGTCCTTGCGGTTTTTATCAACCAAAAAACAGGATGCGCTTTATTCCTAACCACCTGAAATGCATTCGAGAGTGACTCTTAACCTTTATCCAGCAAAATGGCTTTTTCAAGGCAACGTTTAAATCTATTTTGTACCTCCCTGAAGTGATGTTATCGAGTCTGTTCAATGGTGTTTATCAATTATCCAAACCCATCAAAGACGAACCAAAAGTATTTATTAGCCAATTAATAGGTGAAGAATCGAGTGTAATAAGGGTGGAAACGACTAACAGTGGTTTGACATCAGAGTAGCAGCGAGGGTGAAAGGGAAGCTTTACAGAACACTCTTGAGATGATGTATGGTTTAGAGAAAGTAGCTCAGACACCAAGAGAGGAATCAGAGCTAGATGTGTCAGAGATAAAGAACCTATAGATAACCTTTATTAGACCCGCAGTAGGAGTCATGAACAGAGAGGACAAGGCCAAAAATAGTAAATCAGAGGGACAGCTCATGTGGAGACTACTGTATGTCAGGGAGGCCAGACTCAGATGGTTTGGAGAGACCACCAAGAGTTGCCAACCAATGAGGTGCATGGGTGTGGTGAAGGAGGACAGGAACAGGATTGGAGTGAGTTGTGAGGATGATGGCTTCAGGTGGAAGTGGCGGTCAAAAATGAGCCACCGCTATTCCTCAATGAAGCACATTCTTCCCTGATCTTAGATGAGTTGATACGTACTTGTCTCGTCTTTCATCCGTACATATATAACTACTTGCGTAACTTCATTTAAATACGGCTAACATTTAAGTGCTTGGACGCGTCTCACTTCGATGTGTTTTAGATCCTATTGAAACCTCTAGCGATGCTAAATGCTAACCAAATAGGGCTGCACAACGGAAAGATTGAGTACATGCAGATAGACGAGAGAGTTGTGTATCAAGATCAAGATCAGGGGAGAGCAAATGTCATTATGGAGTAGAGGTGCCGTGTTCCTTTGAAGTGTCAAGCAATAATGCTCTTATTGCATCGAACAACCTTCACTTAAGTCTACCTACGGAAAGTTGAGATGACAGAGTTGTATGTTTGATGTAGGATTGAAAGAAAATACTACTACGACCAGTACATTTAATGAATTGTTCTGGACAAATGGAAGCCTATATCTTTATCCTTTCATCACTATGCTTTGAGGCTCACAGGTGGACACATAAACCACCAGCACAGTGACACTTTGGACAACAAGGTTCATGTCAGGACATGATGCCATTGCCAATAAATCCTCATAAAAATGCATGTCTTAATCAATCCACGCTCCGTTCATGATGGACTGCCTAAACAAGATGTCTTCTAATGTCACTTTTATGAAGCAGAGTGTCCTGGCTCAGGCTCAGTGATGGGGATAGTTAAACAGGAAATGACTCTTTTCCTGCCTTTTACGATGAAACAGCCTCTTGAACGTCCCTCTGAAACAGTTCTTCCCTGACCTCAAATGGCAGAGCGCAGCGCAATCATGAATAAGTATTTCAGCTTCATCTCACCATGAGTAAATATTACCCTATTTCTCTTGGATTGTGTTTGAGTTGTGTGTCCACCGAGTAACATGTCTATAATAAAATGATCTTCTTTGCATAACAGAGAAACTGCCACGAACTGCAGAAGAGCTCGGGCCTTTAGTCATGTTGTGACCACAAACTGAATATACACTATTTGGCATTCTTCAAAGACATTGTTTAAGGCGCAAAAGTACTTCTGCCCTAGAGTCAAAACTTGTGCATCTGCCTTTTGCTGCAAGCCTTTTGAGGTACCTGTCTGTTAT
The DNA here is from genome assembly GCF_027744825.2 of Synchiropus splendidus. NCBI lineage: Eukaryota > Metazoa > Chordata > Actinopteri > Syngnathiformes > Callionymidae > Synchiropus > Synchiropus splendidus. The sequence continues at coordinate 8,032,749 of NC_071340.1, read as the reverse complement.
AAGACATCTATGGATTGAGATGTTATCTCATTTGCAGCCAAAGCTCCTTCAGAAAAAACAGAGGAAGCCCATGAACCGCGGTTTCAGACCTCTGCCAATGATTCTTTATTAGAGAGTTGTTGTCTGGTTTGGACTTTGACTGGGCTGTTCTACCAAAGGAGTCAGTTTCGTACCTTAAAAGTTTTTTCAATGAAATAGTCCACTTTGACATCACTATTTCAAATTGCTATAGCGTGAAAAATGGCTAGAAATAAAGGCGTACTGTAAAAACAAACGAAAAAAAAAACATCAGTATGTACTTAAGTTTGGGATGGAAGCAAACTCACTCATCTGATTTGTGTATTATGCATATTATTTATACTGCATCCATGTCAAAATCAATGCTACTAATTAAAAGAATTGAATTGAATTTAATATTTCATTTCAGTATAGCTGTATGAAGTACTGTAGTAATAAGTACATGTTTTGTCATTTTTTTTTCTGACCTCATGAGGGCCGTAAATATTCTGGCAAAGGGCCACATTTGGTTCATGCATGGATTACATGATGCCCTTTCAAACATTGTAAACTTGGAAATTGTCTTATGTGATGCTACTTACCGCTGCAAAACTTCATCCTCATAGACTTTTTATTTCCATCAGAATGAAGATATTGATGATAAATCACAAATGAATATCAAGTAATGAATACTTGATATTCATTAGTATTCAAGAACTACTTCATATACTAATGAAAGTAGTTGCTGGGTTCAGTCAATAACCATGGTTTAGTCACTGCTCTATGTGTTTGGTGGCTTCATATGCCTGCAGTAAAGTCAGGAGTCACTAACATAGAGTCACTAACAAGTCTTGGCTCAAGCAGTGGAGTCTCATTTGCTTGGCATGTGTTCTTCTGGCAATGGGATTGAAGGTGAGCAGAATTAAGAAGGGTCTTTGGGGGTCAGGTGCTCGGTCATTGAAGCAATACTTAACCAGAGGCGGTGAACAAAACCACAAGATACTTAAACTAACTCCACTTTTTTCGCCTTTTTCAACCTGCAAAAAAGAGAAATTGGATTCTCAGGCCTTGTGCTAAATGGTTCCAAAGGTACCATTGCATTTCCAATTCAGGATAGATCACAGAAATTTACCATGTACAGAAGAGGACAAGTCTAAATGTCAAGATACATCTTGTTATTTGTGGCTAGTTTTCTCTGGGGAAAGAAAAGAGCATTTCTATTATAGCAGAGTGAAGCAGAACACCCTGTGACAAAATAACACTGAAATGTGAAAAGAGATTTGATCAATAAGTCATACAATCAGAAGGTCGCAAACTCTTTTGAAGACTGCAATAAATCCCTAGGAAAGGAGTCGTAGGCCGCCTTTATTGTTCAACGCTGTTCGCGTTCTGTCTATATTTATACCTCTTCTTTTTTCTTCTGGACTTTCAACTTTTACAGGATGTGTTCATCAGGCATCTGTATAACAATATAAAGCTTTGAATAATAATAATAATAATACTTATTATTATTATTATTTTTATTATCATATAATACATTTATATTCATTACCACTTTTTGCCTCTTGGTGATGGCCTGAAGATGTCACCTGGTTTCCTTCTTCCATAGTCAAATCTCACATCGTATGAGAGAAACTTTGCATTTCATGGCTGTATTTTCAAGGATATCTCTAGATAAAACAAAAAAAATGCTGCCCTGGATGAATCACTGTTTTCTGTAGCTGCCATATTTGCTTATTAGTTTAACATAAATAAATAATAAATGGATGAACCATGTTCTTTCACACTTCGGTATATGTTAAGTTCACAGCACTAAAGATTAAGACATGGGAAAGCAAAATCGGGCCCCTCTAACTTATGGGTGCCCTTAAAGATGCCCAGTGTTGGCTGCATGTATATATATTTCTGGAACAGCCTTTGTGTGTCATCAGTGACACACTTTATTTCTGAAAGTTCAAGCATGAAGTTTAAAGGTCCTGTGGAGTGATAATGTCTGCGTGACCTTCAAGTCAGACGTGCGTCCACAGACTAGTCCTAGTGGTTGGACAGAAAGCGGAAAAACAGCTACTCGAACAGGGGAGATCTCTTCGTCGGAGGAGCAAGGAATACAACTTTCAAGAATAGCTCTACCTTTTTGACTTAAATGTATCAATTTATTCCTAATCATGGCCATGAATGATGAAACGGTGTTGTTATTCCCTGGACACTGGGATTTTCTCTCCCTGTCCAAAAACATACAGACATTACTTGGTGATTCCAAACTGCTCCACTGGTATATGTAGGTCACATGGGCACTTGAAACCTCAGTCTGAATGACTGTATTCTGATGGTGATTAAATCATCCACGTCCACTTAGTGCACAATGCTACCATCCGAATCAGATGTCAGTACTCAACCAGCAAGCATTTACTTTTTACAAACTGAACTACTCTGACATGCACAGTATCTGGAATTAGCCGGTAATAGCCAACTAGCCGGGAGTGTAACACTACTTCCACAAGCATTTTGTACACAAACAGCTGTGTGTTACCTAGCAACACGTTCTAGCAAATAAAAAATGAATAAATATAATATAATAATCATATAATATATTAAATTATCATTTTATTTTCATGGTGACGCTAACCCATTGCAGTTTTGATTGTGTTGCTTTCGCAGTTGATGTGGACAACTCTGTTGGTGTGCATTCTCCTTCAGTGGTGCCGAAGGCTCGAGTTTATTCAACCCATCCTCACCCTCATGGCGTAGTATATTGACTTTGACTTTGACTTTCTGCGTCCAATATTGAAACCAAAGGCAGCTTTCTGCATTGCATGTTGACACAAAGGTATTTCGATGGATTAAAAAACATGTTTCTTCCTGTGTAGTGTGCCAGGCAGACCTCTCTTCTCTGAGTTAAACTGGGTGTCAGTTGCTATTTATAACCCCTTAGGTGACTCTCCTCCTTACGTAAGGAGGAAAAGTCACAGTGAATGAAACACACATTTTGTGGGACTTTATATAGCAATTAACACCTTGCCACATGTAGAATGAAAGCTTCGCCATTCGCCAAGTTGTTTTTTTTTTTAATGTGTCACTCTGCCCACAGCGTCAGGATACGCAGAGGAAGGTGAAACGTGCTTCAATTGAAAGCATAACACATCAACATGGTATGGTCAAAGCTGCCTTTGGTGTATGGAGTATAGGATGCAAAAGTCCACTTTCCAAACATCGATTTATTACACCATGGGAGTGAGGATGGGTGGGTTTATTCAGATTTAATGTTCTGGTGACAGTACATCACTTGTGCTAAACATGAGCAGTGACCAATCTACATAAACCACCCTCTCGCTCGGGTTTCATTCAGGACATCTGGCTTGACTACATGTTTTAGCCCATGCAACAGGTAGAAAAGGGCCAGAAAAGCGAACGAAAAGAATCAATTAAGTGAAAACATTGTTTAGAGAACGCTGCTCCACACTAGGTAACATATTCCATCATCCATTAGCTAGATTTTCACACATTTTTTTCCAACATTTCTCCCATTTCTATTCCTCAAAAATGATGAAAAAGAGGTGCTTTTACTAAGCTATTAAGGTTCACTGTGTGTTTTCTTTTTCCATGCAAATCTTGAATCAGCAGAAGTGTATAAGGTCCCTACCCACCTCCTGTGGAGACGTGGTTTTCTCTGCACCGTGGCTATTAGAAAAAAAATACATTTTTTGCTGTTTGTATTGTTTGCAGCCTAATTGCAAAGAACTGCATAACAGAAGATCAAACGTTTGCCAGCGTAGCAGTTTGTAGAGGAAAGCCCTGTCGTTGAGGGCCCGTGCTCTTTGATCTCAAGTGGTAGCCCGAGCTCCGTATGTGCTTTACTGTCTCCTAATTATAGCTAGTCGGCTGTCTCAAGACTTGACTGCAACCGACCGGCCGCCACGCTGCTGCTGAAGCTGGAGGTCAGCTTCAGCAGCAGAAGTGATGAGGGACATGTTCAATAAATATCATGACCACCGTGTTGAATTCATGCCACTTGTTGACTCTTGAAAGAAGCATGATTTGTAAGATGGTCAAGTGCATCATGTACGTGACTGTTTGAAAAATCCTTTCTACATGTTCACGTCAAACACAAGCGCTGATCTTGACAAGACGACCCGAGTGCGTCACGATCATTTCGTTTTGAAACTGAGGTCTTCTCTTGTGTGATACAAGCCGGTGTTTTTATTATTTAGCGGTGAATTCAAAACTGCATTTGATTTGCCAACCTGAGTCAAGAACTTGAGTGAATATATCTTGTAGGTTTCATTTATAAGGCGACGGGTTTGCTGAGGCTTTTCCGCTGGTTCAAGTGAACGTGGACTCAGTGGTTCTGAAGAGTGACTTGTTTATGAAACTTCTCTCTGCCGAGGAACACTGCAGCTTTGTGTGATGCTGAGGCAAAGCAGAACTGGACTCTCTTGGATAGATGCAGGGCCCTTCAGAACTGGACATTTTAGATCTCTACAGCAGTTTTTCTGTCTCACGCAAACTAAACCTTCACGGAACTGTCTTTATAATACACTAAAAATACTACTTAGCCATACATTGTTTTTGGAAATGTGACCGGCTAAACAGCATTTCCTTCTGTTGACATGATATAATGACAGAGCCTGAGACTTTAAACACACCTGGTCTGTACAGGGCTATTTATTTGGTTTTACAAGAAGTGTAACACCATCATAAACCGTCACGTGCTCGAAAACGGGCAGTGCTGTGCAGGCTCGGTAATTTCACTTGGGTTTTCGTTCACATGAATGAAAACATTCAGCTTATGCTCTTAAGAAAAACGATAAGAGCAAACAGGGAAGGAATGCAGCTGACCTCGAGATGTCAGAAGTGGGTGTATACGGTATAATTCCCAGCCTCCTCCTCCCCTACATGGCTGTAAGTTCACGTCTGGCCTCCCCTCCTCTAAACTTATGTGCACACTGGTGGGTCTTGTCGCTGAGAGGATGGTCGACATGCTTCAAATGTTTTATCTGTGAAGGTCCAACTCTATGCTTGGAAGTTAAATCAGCAGTGGGAGAGACTAATGATGGGTTTTGGGTTCTGGTTTTCATCGACGTTAATGGAGACACACAGATGCTGAGAAGGAGCTCGCTGTAGTAGCTACACTAACTCGCTGAACAGAACTCCTGGATGCTAAGTGTGGCCTATCTCCAGTTCTTGACTTGTTTGTAATGTACCCCCAACAGACTCTCGCCAATCTCTGAGCAGTTCTCTCCCGCTGAAACAATTCATCCTCTCAACCTCCCGTGTAACACATACATTCAGCTTGATTTAGAATATAAGCCATGTTTAGAATAGAAATGGTCTTTGCTCTTATACCTTTTTATATTTCATGGTACTAAACACGGAGACAGGGAAGATACTACGTTTTTGTTGGTTACAAGAAGACGTATGTAGACCACCTTGAGCTTGAAGACCATGAGGTCTGCACCATTCCACTTCAAGACACTTTTAGCAACTATTTTTTATGTTGCTCATACAGCGAATGCGACAGTGGAATAATAGACTGAGCGGTCCACCAGATGGCACTGCACACTGTGATGACTTGGGATCACACTTTAAATTTTGTTATTTGAAGTGTTCTGGATGTATTAAGGACAAATTAAAAGTTTTATGGTTGTTGCAAACAAGGTCCTCAACAACGTGGCTCTGTTGTCCACGCAGAGTGGGTTTGAAGTCAGCCGACTATTTTTTGAGGCAACTGGTCCATTCTGTCTGACTATGGTGTGTCCTGCTTGTATTGACTGCCATTTAAATAACAGTCCTTCTTTCTGTTTTTTTTGTTCTGTGTCTTTGTCTTTAAGAATTTCCTACCAGTGGTTACCACTGCTTCCTCCATCTTACCCTGTTCTGACCATTCCATATACCCAGATGACAAAAGAGGCCGGTTCAACTTGAATTTTGGTCAGATTGGTTGAATGCTGAGCAGTTTCAACGTTGATTCAATGCTAATCCCTTTGTTGCCTCAACATTGATTCAATTGAATGTACCCGTCCTTGTGTCACGATTGTCTCTTTACATTGGCATTGCGGCCAAACGGTGTTATCGGTATTGGAATCTTACACACATGTACACACGTAGTGACAGTCCAGACCACGACCTACAAAGATTCAGTTTCCTGTTGGGCTGATACTCCTCTAACTTGACCACTCATCTTTGCCTCCAGGTCCTAACCATAATTTCAAACCTTTATTTTCAATCATAGAGCATCAACGTGAACCTCATTGTTTCATAGGTGGCTTTAAACTTCATGCTCATGATAAATTTTGCCATTTCGCCAATAACGATAATGATCACGATAAAAACGTGTCGGACACACTGGAGTCTCTCTTGAAAGTGTTTTATGATTAAACTTATTAGTGGAGTTTGTCTCCAACATCATCATGTGTTTATGTTTCAAAATAATAGTTAAGTGTAGAGATGAAAAATTCAGTGTTTCACGTCTCTGCCAGCTTTATTTAGGGGTTAACTAACTATAGAAGAAATATTACGAATAATGTGAATAAATCACCATTCAGTCATATTCAATTGTGGAAATTATATAAAATGTACCAGTCCTTTGTCTAGTGAAATGAAAAAAGCTTTTCACAATTGATTCACGATATCCAACTACAGTGGTACCTCGGTTTTCGAACGTTCCAGACTTCGAACAAATCGGAGTTCGATGAAAATTTCGAGATTTTTGGGCTTTTGTTTTGGGACGAAAATCCAGAACTTGAACGCTCCTGAAAAAAGCTGGAAAAAAACATAACGTGCGCGGACCGATCAGCTGGCCCACGACGCTTTGTTATTGTGTATAACACAGCCTCTGTATACAGACGTGTCCCGTTAGCTACATTTACTGACTGTTTTTTCTTCATATTGAGGTGTAAAACCTTTCCTGTCTCCGCACTGGACCGTGGTAGAGTTTCACAGGGGAGGTGCTCTCTCTCCACACCTCCGAGGCTGGAGCGCTCACTCCAGGGTTTGATGTCCTGTTGTGGGCTGGAGCTGGGACAGGGATGAGGCAAGTCTGGGACAGAGCGTTACTTGGTTTATGACTTTGTCACAGCCAAACTGCACAGAAGCTCACATTCAGAGCTGGACACGCACCGGGCACCTCTTCACTTCTGGAGAGATGTCACTCACTCAGCAACCCCTCCCACATGCAGCGGCCACACACATAGAGGAACAACGCACCTGCAGCAGACACTCTACTGTACATTCACTCCTACAAAAGACTATTTTAAGGCTTGGAACGCTTTATTTCTTTTTCCATTCATTGTAATGGGAAAAATCGATTCAGATTTCGAACAAATCACTTCTCGAACTTCTGGAACGGATTGTGGTAGAGAACCGAGGTTCCACTGTATTTTCACCAAGGTGTTTTGCCGAGGCGCCAACACAGCAGTCGACCTGGATGTGTTGATATGAACCAAGGCAGGCGACCGCGTCAGAGAACCTATGAGGACCACTCCATCTACTAAAACAAACACTGATCCAGAGACTCAGAATCGACAAGTGACATTATCCTAATTTTGCTGTATTAAAAATACGTTTAAAACTACGAACCGGAACTCTCCACAACTGTCACATTCCAGTGTCGGCTGTCAAACGTTCATGTCGTGTTCATGTATGCAAGTCCAATGCAGCGAGTGTGCAGTGTGTTTATCAAATTTATTGTGAGATACAAAATTCTCTTGTGGGGATTGTGTTTGGCGGTATATCGTGTGTGATAAGTGATCGCCCATCCCATATTCTTTCTATGTCATGTTATCCTCCCTCCAGCACTGACACAGCTGTGTGATTCTACTCTCAGAGACTTGTTTCATTCTGACATTGTTGCCGTAATGTGACCTTCCTGATATTAAATTGCAATTTTGCACTTGAGTGAACTGGTAGATCTCAACACACTATACACATAGATCCAACAGTTAAAAAAGGCTGGTGACCGGCTGTTCTAAAACACACATCTTGGCAGCTCTCACTACTGTCCTCGAAATCTTCTCTTTCATATTAGTGCTACCCTGTTGTCACCCTTGACAGTCAGCTCCACCCATTCCACCCTTGCACTTTCTTTACCCCCTTCTGATGATTAATTCTACTTTCCCTCGAAAGCCCATTAGATCAGTTAATAAAGACGGCAAAGCTCCTTAGTAAAACATTCCATTATTTAACCAGCCTTCAGTGGGATGGCCATAATGTTGCGTGTCTCAGTGCATGTGATGTCAGTTGTAATAACTTCATGATCATCATTTTGGTAGTTCACAAAAAACATCTCCTCCGCATTCAGTGTACCGTTCAGTCTTGTCATTTCGTCAACTGCTGTTTAGTACCAGTTCTTTTATTCGCTGTCAAAAACTTGTGTTTCACTTCCAATGTAAAAGCTGCTTCAAATAAAATGTGGCGGACAAAAAAAAGAAAAGAAAATCTCTTTTGTCAGCCGTGAGTGGAGCCAAAAGAAGATAGAATCTAAGTACACAGCCATTGACGCTATTCTTTCCCCCTCTCCAAACTTGGCCTCCTTCAAATGTGTGTCATGTTGCATAATCACTCGGGTCTGCCAAAAAGTGCTGCTCCGTCTGTAGCGCCAGACTTGCACTTGCAGTTTTATCCTCACAATCCTCAGGATTTGGTTTGAGCTTTGAACCAGCTCTCTTACCGATGGCACCGGAGCTCACTTGTCGTGTTTGACTGGGCCATTGCAGTTTTCAGGACACAATTCAAGACTCTGGGTAACTTTATCTCAGTGAGGTTGCAGATCAAATGCTGTACTATAAAGCTCTGGTCTCAACTTCTCCGCTGTCAGAGACCAATGATACTTGTCAAAGTAAACAAAAAATAAGTTCATACATTGGTGTGAAACTACATGAGACATTTATTTCGCTGTGTTTGATGGAGATCATCATGTTGCATTTTTACCTCTGACATTGTGGTGACGTTGAGATTGTCATCTTGCTCCCATCTTGCTCCCATAGGAAGATTTAAATGCAAAATAATAAATTAATGCAAAAGTATTTGAAAGCAACACCATAGAACCAATACCAAGAAATGCTGAAAATTCTGTGTGGGCTGGACATTCTAATTGTGAAGGTGTGGACCAGTCCTTCTTCCCCAAAGATGTGGCTCACCATTAAAAAGAGGTGATGCTAGTTCAGTGAACAAGGGACAAGTGAAGTGGCAACCAACGCTGCCTTCTGTACTCTGCAGTAAACCATTTTTGAGGACCCCACTGCTATACATAAAACCTGTGGCCAGTTTTTATTTTCCAAGATAGATACATTAAAGATTATATCAACCTACTGTATCAAAGTGGCAGAGAAAAGCAACTCAAAACTCTGCCAGACAATATTTTAGGCTGTAATTGACAAATGACTCAAATGTTATCTGATATTTCTCGCAACACCTTATATGAGAATGTGACATATTTAAATATTTAGATTTAGATTTAGAGTATTTGTGTGTGTGTGTGTGTGTGTGAGATAGCTTTTTAAGGGAACGTTCTGAAAACCGTGTGGGTTGGCATCAATAAAAGTTCTACTCTTCCACAGCAATATAAAGCAAACTAATAGTCAGTTAGGCTATACCTTTTCTTTTTTTTAATGAGCAAAATATTAGGATGTTATCCACAGTTCAGCTTCCCAACCATAAGCGCCTCCTGTCTTCCGACAACGGGTGTCTCTTCATACATCTGGCCGGGATGCGCGACTGAAGTTCCAATCTGTACTGGTCATTTTGTTGTTCTTGTGTGTCTTTCGAGATTTGTCTGCTCGAAACGTACCAACGGCCACCATAGTCTTGTCCACCTCCATGATGAACATTGTGTTTTCCATTCAGTTTTGATGTTTCCACTTTTTCATCTTTGATCACATGACATCTAAAAAAAAAAGCTGAGTGGGAAACAATAATTCTGAAGGCGTGGTGGCTTTCTCTTTGCGGTGGTGGGGATTCCTTGAATAAATGCACTCATTTTTTTTTAGATCCACTCCTGTTAGTCTTGGTTTCTTTAGTCGTGGTTGAATTCATTTCACGGACCCACTCTTGAAGAGTCATCTCTTCCATTCGTGAATCACATTGTGGGCTCATATTCACTGGACACTCCACAGAAGTGTGGATATTGAGCACATATATTCCAGCCATCTCTGATTATGTTGCTCCATATCTGCCTTTTGCTCTTGGGATATATCATGCTCTCAGTAGTCAGTTTCCTCCTGAGCCGGGAGGAAACACAACAAGATCTAGACCGAGCGAAAACATAACGCATGCTCATATGTAGCTGAATCTATGTGTGTTTGCAGCCTGAACCGTGAGCCATCAGAACATAGAAGCGCTCCCTAAAGGTACACACAATTCTGCGGTAAACTGCTATCAGGTTCAAGAGTTTGATTCTCTAATAGTTCTTCATGTATCACTTAGCTTGAGGCTTGTTGTGATGCTTGACCCCAGAGCTGTTTGGATTTTATGGTTTGCGGTGCCACAGGCTGAGCAAAGCCAGATATCTGTTCCAGAAAATCTTCCACAGTTCACCCTGATATTTATTCAATAACACATTTTCAATATTGACCTATTTAACATGAGAGAAGCCACACTTGCTGCTGTCCTTTCACATTCAGAACCGTTCACAGGCTTCAAGTTTCGGTTCTTCTCAGACCACCGGCGACGACACTGCTTTGATGGAGCAGTTTAAAAACGGAAGAGCTGGTTTTGAGGATTAGTGGCGTATAGTTTGTGTTTTTCATGAAAACATTATGAGTAAAAGGAGTGTAATGTAACTGAAATAGGTTTTAAAAAAGAGGTCATAGAAAAATAGAGGTCCCATTGTCATGATTATCAATACTTGTTGGTGGTATTAAATAATCTATTTCTCCCTTTAAAAGTGAGGGATGAAAATGGCAGGTGAGATGACGAAGGTTTGCTCACATTTTGGAAAGCAAACCCACCTTTGAACAACACAGAGGGTGAAAGGTGGCAGTGTCCCCAGCTCAATCCAAACTGTTTTTTTTTGGACTTGCAATACCTCAACTCTCACTTTCTCTCTTTTTTTTTCCTCAAAAGTGAGTTCATAGCGACCTCCTTAAGAAGTTTGAACTGAAAGAGGCTGTTTTAGAAAAACTGGAGCCTTCAGCTGAATCCCATATGTTTTCTTTGGCGGATGTGCGCTGTCTGCTTGGCCGGCCGGGGCCTTCCTTGGCGTTGTTGAACTGACGGTGCGCTGGAGCCTTGATCTCATTTTCAGCTTTCTGATTAAATGTTAACTGGCCAGTGCTGGTCATTGTCGTCTCAAATCAAACACATTATTTAGACCTTCCCTCTGAGGATGTGACATATCCACTCAGATGTCGCTCCCTGAATCATAGAACCCAAATAAATCATAACATTTTTTTGAGTAGTTTCTTCACTTGTTTACTTTTTTGTTTCATAAAACATTTTGTGTGAGATGTTTTTAGAAGAAGATGGTTAACTGTGTTCCTAAATTCTTAACATATATTTTTAATGTAGTAAATGCCAACAGTATTATATAACTGGAATACTATTGCTCTTGCATTCTTATGTTTAACTCTTTGATATCAGTTGAGTACAAAGAAGATTTAATGCTTGTGTGCTCCCGCTCATTTCCTGACCCTCAGTCATGATGAAATCTCAAAATGACAGAATCACAGAGCAGCAACCCTCTGCCCACTCAGTTCTTCACACATTTGGTCAATTGTGTTGAAATGAACAAGCATATTTTTGTAATCGCTCTTTGGTGGAGTGAGTGTAATGGAATTTTATAGAGCTCATTTTCACCAAGTCTGTTTCTGAAACGGCTGTAAACTGCTGGCTGTCATAGCGCTCCATCTCCACAGTCCCTCTGTCCTCTCACCTGCAAATATATACACCAAATTCCTCTTCACAATGATTCTATATGAAGGAACGGTGTCATTAAATCTTCTACATTTGATGTGCCTGCACCTTTTATGAAGAGACACCTAGGTGGTGACAGCAGACAAGAACAGTGGAGCAACGGCCATGACCATAACTCCCACAAGACAACTTGGTCGAACACAAACCGAAGGTCTCAACAATGAAACCTATGTCAAACTAGCTGACAGAGGGACTTTTACTGAATTGATAAAAAATCAACCCCTGTTCTGAATTTCCTACCGTAGCATATTATGTAAAATCTTATTGACTTATTGACATATTGACAAAGTCAATATGCATCCTATGCTGACTCCAAAGGCAGTCTTCCGCGTTGCAGGTTATATCTTCATAATCGACAACATTTAAAAGGTTCTTTATCGTCTTCGGGTTTAACCTCAGCAAAGATGACCGATTTTATTTACGTGACGCACTGCCCACAGCACCAGGTTATGCTGCAGAAGGTGGGACATTTCTTAAATTGAAAGCGTAATGCGTCAATATGTCACACTGAAGTCTGCCTTTCTCGTCAACATAGGATTGATATATTTACAGCATGGAAGTGAGGGTGTGTTGTTATTTACCTTTTGTCCATAACCAATAGACAGAGTCAGCAGTTTGAGTAATAAATTCAGTGCATGTTGATATCATGACCTTTTCATGTCAGTGTTCAGACAGTGTTGCCACAGGGAAATGTTGGATGAAAATCATTTTTCATGATCAAAATAAGAATCAGATGAATGAGCTGTTGTGACAAAAACACTGTGGTGTGATGGTGTAGTCATGAGCAATGGCGTGCTACAGTGTGAAGTGGCACGTCTGATCACCCAGCCAATCCTGCTCTTTGTTTTGAGACAAATACACCGGTGAAAACATGTCACATGGGAAGTGACACCTTCAGGCCTCATGGTGGTTATTGATTATCGCACAAATAGTACGTCTGGAAATGCTGGTCCAAGCTTTGCCCTTTGACAGGCTGGTTTGTAGCGAGAGGAGGTTTAAATGTCAACAATTAACTGGGAAAAATAACGCAGAAGAAAGGAAGTGCTGTCAGTTATATTCCCTTGGTGAAGTATAGACTTTGTTTGCCAAGTTACTTTGGCATGTTTTCAACTCCGTGGCCCTTTGTGTGATTGAGTTTGCTTCAAAGCATCAACAATTTCCTTGATAGCAATGAGCAATTTTGGTCCTTATCACATAAAAAATAGCCTTTTAAGAACCGTCATCACTCAAGCATTAACAACCAAAAGTGCTGAATGAGTTTTGCGTAATATTTTTACTGTACGATGAAGAGAAATAGAAAACAGCAAAGAAGAAGAATGGGGACGCTGTGTATTACCACCTAATGAACTGGTCTGGAGGTAGTCTGATGCCAACAACCTCAAGTGTTTTATCAGCGACTGACCCCATTAACTCCTGCATCCATTTTCTTGCACAATTTGAATTGCAAATGAGGCAAAGCTAGATCTGCTTTTATTCGTAGCATGGCTCAGAGCTCAGTCACTGTCAGCATGCCGGTCCTGCAGGTGTCAATCAAGGCTGAGAGCGAGCCGAGAGCGTAAAGAAAATTCAGAATATAGGGGCATGTGTGAGGATAATCCGCTGACCTTGTTAGTAAACACAACTCCATCTCTGTACTTTGTAACTGCTGTATTGGAAGCAAACAGCGTGAGAGCCCAACAATGTCTGCTCCATACAAGTCTTTAAAATGTGACGCCTGCAGGAAGAAGATAAATAAGCACTGTAGTCAATAATTATATCAACAGATGTTTCAGTCACAAGACAGTTGGAAAAGACATCAGTTACTTCACATGAACCATTATACATCTCCTCGCCTTCTCCTAGTGCATCACCAACTGCTCAATATGTGTTTATTTATTCATCCGTTTAGCTCTGCAGCTTTTGAAAAATATTGTATGTCTTTTATAAGTTTCCTGCTTGTAAACATTGTGAAGAAATTTTGGGATCTTCTATTCAGGGTAAAGCACATGTCTCTCTACGTCTCAATAGAAGGGGTGAGATGTGTGTGTGTAGGCCACGTCCACGTAAACAGACAAAATTATGTCAATATTGTCTCGAGTGCACGCTGTGGTCTCCTTCTTGATCAAAGAAGAAACAAGACTGTGCGACGAGTTTCAGCCAACTTGTCCTCAAATATAGTGTAGGATTATGAATCGGAACGATAAGAAAAGTTCCACAGACAACAGGCTTTTAATTTTTTTATATTTCTTCCTGTTCCTTCTTCTTCTTGTTCTCCTTTTTCTAGTAACGATTACTAATACAAATACTAATACTATACGACCACTACTATAATACTAATAACTACTACTAATAATAATAAAAATATTTTTTTGCACATAGTTCTCCTTCCCACGTATTTGGATCCTCAAAATTATTAAACATTGCTTTTGTCATATTCTTAATTGTCCGTTTAATCCCTAAATTACCTTTTTCATCATTGATTTTAATTGAGTTATTTCTCCATTGAATACATTTTTATCAGTTTTCTGTTTCCTACAAATCACATGACCAAATACCAAGTCAAATGATACAATGACCAAATATCTTTTACTTTCTTTCATTTTTGGTTCATATTTTTAATATTTTAATACTTCTTGTGTTTCTTTATTCCACTTCTTTCCTTGTAAAATTGTATTATTATTATTATTATTAGTAGTAGTAGTAGTAATAGTGGCGGTAGTATTAATAATAGCAGTTCACAACAGCCGATCTTGTGTCCGATCATGTGGTGATGCAAAGTGTCAGCAATTGTTATATTCTTGTTGAACTCTCTGTGAGCTTTCGGACATCATTTGACTTGGCTGTTTTTCTGTAGCGTATTGAGCGTTGAGAGGGTTTTGTTTCTGTTTCAGTTCCCGTAAGTGCAGGATAAAAAAAAAAAAAAAAGGATCCAATTGGCTTGTTTATTGAAGTCTACTTCAGTCTTTTCAAAAGAATTGAAAGAATAGCGGCTCAATAGCCCAGGAATGAGGGTCATGATATGTTTGGGACCGTGTGGGTGGTGGCGGTGTTATTGCCAATTCCTTTGCTATCATCTGGCTGTTCTTTTCGACTTCAATTTTCAGGCTCCGACTCTGCACTGTACCCTAAAGTTCTGACTGTCAACAGCCCCCTCGGTCGTCTGGGCCCAATTTTACACCACTTCAGAGCCATTCTTTTCTGGTCTTTGAGGCGCTTCTTCTGGACTCCAGCTGGCCCAGCCAAGTCTTGAGGGCTCTGACACACAACCATGTTGGCTGGCATGATAAGTGTGGCAGTCACGACTGAAAGATGCTTTATTATCCCGAAACTCACTACAAGCTTCTGTATGTGCTCCATAGACGCAGTGTAGTGATGGGTTCCGTCAAGCAGGTGGATCATGTCAAGCCATCTTAGCTTTGGCTTCTATCGTAAACACAATTAACTTTCATGCAGATTCATGCAGAACACTTGGAGGAAACATCTGGTGGATGTGAGCCTATATTCATTATTCATATTCATTTTACAGTTGAGTTGAACAGTGTAAGAGCAGAGCCTTAATATCTAACAGTGAGCAGTCGCTGATCCAGAGTGCTTGCTGTGCAAATCACTGACAGAACCTGCTTCAAGTTCTGTTTTCTATGTCATGGAACAGGATGGTCACATTACGGGTGGGATTCCAAGTTACGATCTGCATCCCCCAGTTTTTTCAAGGATGAATTACGAAAACAAATCTACAGCGTGAGCTCTGCTGAACTTTTACTTCGAGTGTTGTGCAAGAGGGTCCCAGAACCCAACTGCCACCCGCTGTCTAAATTAGCTTCAATGATATTTCAAATGCTAAAATAAAGCTATCCAATTAAACAGATACAATAAACTCAAGGCAATGACAATGGGTGAAATTGCACTTTTTGGTTTCTTTTTCCTGAATTTTCTTGGTAAATCTTGTCGTCCAGACCACATATCCAAGACTTTGAGAGCAACTGTCTACACGAGGCCCCAAATGCAGAGACAGAGTGAGAGTTCAACTAAGGTTTATTCCAGAGAAAGCGATTAACAAAGGGACCACAAAAGGAAGGCGATGTGAAAAAACTCCTCAATAACTCCAACTACAAAAGGCGCTTCACGTAGAAGGATAACAAGGGGAATACTGGCGATGTACATGCACAAGGCTTGACTTTACTTGACTCAACGTGACACAGACTTGATAAGAAGACAGACAATAAACACAGAAAACACGGGGCAGATAAGGGGAATAAGGCAAGACACCTGGTGCAAGACAAGACACGCCAAAATAAAACAGGAAGTGAGTGTCAACAGAAAGTTCAGAGTAAGAAAAATCTCCCTGCATAAACATAACAGAACTTAAAATAACCAATGACTTGTAACACGAGACCAATGACAGGAACAAACAATGAATAGAGAACACATTCCTAGTTTGTTCCAATGATATTTCAGTGGATTTATTTTGAAAATATTTTAGTTTCTAGTGCAGAAAACAAAACAAAACAACAAAAAAATCGACTCGTTCTTGGTCTTGGCTTTAGCCTGTGGCTCAATCCCTGTTATTGGACCAGATCTCCGTGTCCTCTGGTTTGGGTCTTGGTCTGGGGTGTGCAGGTTCATAATTGCTCTGAAGAAGAAAAATGGTTCCGTCCTAACGTGCGCTCCAAACCTCCACATTACAATCCTCAATAGACGATCATAATGACTGTAAATGTTTGCAGAGCACCACCGGTCCAAGTCGTGCTCCGCTGGCGAGAGACTGTCATTTGGACCTGATCACCAGAGCGCTTTGTTCATTCCGACATGTTTGGTGCGGCTCGACGAGCCTCACCTTATAAATCTTCCTGCTAACAAGGACAGGGTTTGCGTCTGATCGCAGAAAACGTGAAGGCAGCAGGAAGCCATCAAAAAGCAATTTTTTGTCCTAATGGTGTGGTGCTTTGTGCTCAGTGATTGATTTCAGCAGACTATGCCATTGAGTCCAATGTATTTATAAATGGTATCATGGAGGTGTGAATCAAAATGGCTCCTTGATGTTTGTTTTTTGGTGTCTGGATCAATGTCGTTTTTGTTTTTTTTTAGGCTGGAATGATTCGCACAGATGCAGACGAGTACTTCATCGAGCCTCTGGAGAGAGGGACCCAGGAGCTGGAGGATGAAGGCCGGGTCCACGTGGTGTACCGCAGGTCGGCTGTTCTGCAGGCCTCCTCCGACGTCTCTCGGGATTACCAGGAAAAAGGTAACAACGCTCTCACGTGGAGCTTCTTGTGAGTGAAGTAAATGGCTGCCGTGTCAGTGAGGGCTGTTTCTTTTCACGCATGCATCGTCCCTCCCTCTCGTATGCCTCTTGTCAAAACCCATCACAGCTGAAAGAGAAATGAATGATAATCAAAGCTTCGTTCTATTCCCGTGCAGGAGACTGAATTGATCTAGGCAGAATGCGCTGCATCTGTATTCAGCTTGTTCCGTCACAGAGGACACGAGCGGAGCACTCTTTAATATCCTAGGAAATGCTTCTGATCATGACCGCCAAACAATAGTCCTGCCAGTGAAAATGTGGCCTTACCTCTAACATGTTTTTCTTACACTTGCTATTCCTCGCTGGAGCATCTGCGTTGCACTTTTCATGTCACGTTCCTCTCTCTGGAGTGGTTTTGCATCGATGAGTTGAAGAGTGCCGTGAATGAGAAGTTTCCATCTGCATTTGATTTGAAGGCAAATGCTCTTGACACTTATATGTTTTTACATGTTTTTCTGCAAACAATGAACAGTTTTTAAGACGACTAAGCTTTTAACTACTTCATCTTCTACTGCGAATAGCCTTGGAGGCACTTGATACATGAGGAACAAAAAGACAGAGATGGAATTGATTGAGAATGCATTAATACCGGAATAGCAGTCCAAACCATGCAGAGGTTTCCAGTTGAGGCTGAGGCCAAAGACAGGGTTCATGATTCATATATGGCCGATTGTGAGTGAACAAGGTGGTGATAAAAGGACGTGGAAAGGGGCATGCGTGGGTAAGGTGACAGCACTGGAAACCCAGCTGGGGGTGAAGCTGTGCATGACTGGACCAAAGACGTGACATATACAGATTAGTACGTTTGTTACAGGAAAGGCCCGTTTCTTCGAGTTAAACACAGTCATGCGACAAAATGTGAATATCAACCACCACATTTAATTCCATGTGAGATGTCGCTGTTTGTTGAATCTCTAGAGACTTAGCTGAGTCTGTGAATTTTTGACATACTGACCTGGGACTCCGAATCCGAGAGCACTGCATTTATGAATGTTTCCACCCCAGATATTTTCAAAAGTTTTAGATTCACGAAAGGTGCACCTGTCTCCAAAATGGCAGCAGACTCGTTCATTTCCGTCTCCACATAAATGTCACCTGAGAAAGGCTGCTGGAACTTTAAACGCCGTGTTTAATTCGAAGGCGCTTCCCTGCACTCCATTGTCCTGTGCATGTGCTGCAGGACGCAAACTTGACAGATTGAAATAACTTTCACGGCGGACATACTGCTGCCCAGTGAGCAGCGACTGTTGTGATCGGCAATGACAGGTCGTGATCTGTATTCACGATTGGTGACCGATCGATTGGAGCATCCGTAATTTTCAGTCCACTAAATTGTGTGTGGGCCACAAAAAGACTTTGCAGGGCAGAATTTGTCCTTTGGGCCTTTAGTTTGACACATGATTTAGTGTGAAATACATAGTCCCCCCATGATGATTGTGTGCTGTCTAGAGTCTTATAGCCACTGGCACAAGGCGTTAAAGAATAGAAGAAGTCGACCATACAATCGGCATCTAATAGCATATCTCTTCAGCCAGCTCAACATATATTTGAGCTTGACAATTCTAAGTTTAGTGAAGCTCTCAGTGTAGTCACTCCAGGGATGGGTTTATACCTGTTGGTTTTCTGAAGCAATCTAACCTCCTGGTGAGCCATGGCAATAGAGTGCTGCTTCACCCCTCAACGCTCCTACTGCAAGTACATCTAAAGCTACCTCTACAGGGACTTGAGCCCCAGCACCCGCTGTGTCAATTGCTACTGTCACAGAAAAGAGCATGTGAATTACCGAGGGAAATAGCTGCTGATGTTTGAATGGATATAATAATCTCCCGGCATCACATCACTTTAGAAATTCACATCATTTTTTAACTACACAATTTTTGACTGGTGAATGCAGAGATACTGTAAGCCCAACTGAGATGTCTGCCCCTTAAAAGTGGAGAAGAGATTCAGTCATTTTGGGTTGTGTGACCTCCACTCGGGCAAAGGAACGTTTGAGTGATGACATGTCTGTGGGAGCTGGACTGTCCCCTCGTTTAACTTGAAAATACTTCTGCATCTTCCAACAGAACACAACCAAAGTGTCTCGTCTCCTGCCAGCCTGCCGCCATTCATGAACCTTTGAGCACTTGATTTAAGATGTCATTTCGATGTTGTTGACTAGATCAATACGAAAGAATTCATCTGAGCCAAACATTACCTGGATGGCAATATAAGACGTGACAATCAGGTTTTCAAGGGCTCAAACTCAAAGAAAGGGGGGGGGATTACATTCTTTATTCAGTTGATCTTTTCAATTAAAAGTTGACAACAAGGTGGCTGCCTCGGGATGCTCATCCTTGGTAGTTGTAAAGTGAAGCAGAGAGAGATATATGTCACTGTTGATGCGGATGCAGCTGGACCCCTCTCGAAGAATGGGGTCAGGGGAGTTGTAGGAATTAAACTCAGGAAAAAAAATGTTTTGCAATTGTGTCAAAATGTATTAATTATGTTTCCAATCCAGGCAAAAGTTCAGGTCATTGTCTCTCCATTCGCATAGGTGTTCGGTGAAGCACTGGCGCGTGAATTACAAGAGAATAGGGATGAAGTCCAGGAGCTTATGCTCTGCACAATTCTCCAGAGCTTTTGCACTGAATGAGATGTTGCTATAATGAATAGATACTGACTGTCAAAGGATTGCTCATAAGTTTAAAATGATTTTATGTTTCCGAGTGATTCTTTTCCATAGCAATGTGAGCTGTGTGAGTGGTGTTGCAACGTCTGTGATGCAGTGTGGAAGAGATAGGAATCGTCAGTACGGGGTCTTGTTGAAGAGCTTAAGGAGCTTGAACTCATGTCACATGACCTCAGGTCTCTGCAATAGGAGCCCCACGTTGGCAAACAAAGGTGGAATCACCTCTGATCTTAGGTCACTAGAGTGCTCAAATCAGCCATGTTGAACATGTCAGCTACAAATGTCAGAATAGTTTCAGGAGTTTCAGTCTTGCAAGAGCATAATAGTAGTTCTCTGAGTGAGGGGTTTGGGAGTAAGCTCGCCTGCGGACCCTAAATTGGACTAATGTCTTTATTGCTTTTAGGCAGCGTTCAAGTTACGCAGTTTTTTTTTTGTTTTGTTTTGTTTTGATTCTAATCTAAAGACCAAATTAATGGTATCATTCCAACGGCAACGATGTTGCTCATTACTTATTTTGAACTAGATTCATGGCCTGCATTCCTAAAGGGAGTCTGTTTTAAATTGGAATGATCCGCTCTGGCAGCCTTCAGTAAACATCTCGCAGGGAATGCAGGAAGTGTGGAACTTTTATTTTCATCTGATGGCCATTAAGCAGACCCCACTGGGACACATTTTCGACTACTGAAATAATGTATACACTAACTAAGCTGTTGAAATTCTTCATCTTGATCATAGATGACTGCGGGAAGGTCTCTTAGGATGATAAGGTTTTCATTCGAGGCAGAGTTTTAAGATAATTCTACACAGAATGGCGTCTTTCTTAATACACTGGGGGGCATGTCGCTCTGTGTTGAAGCACACGCTTCAAAAAATCATACTTGCAAATTGATTTCTCTCTTTATAATGATTTCCCCTGCTACAGTCATCGGCTAAGATGAATACATTGTGGCGAAGAAATGCAGTAACCTATTTGAATTCATCTGCTGCTCATTATAACAAAAGATTATTTGAAGAGTTTGAGGTCAGCAGCTGCAGCTGAATGTGCATTTTGAAGTGACAACTTACAGGTCTGTGGACTGGAGCGGGGTGATCAAACTCAGTCACACAAAATGCAATGCAGGGTGTATTTAAGCAACGCATCCTGGCTCCCAGGGCATGACCTGTTGAGGTTTGTCAGGTTTGACCTTTTCGTCCAGTGTTGCAGCCTTCTGCATTGCATGTTCCCCATATAGGCTTTTCATTTGATTCAAGTGTTTACCCACCTATGATGATGCTAATAGGTTTGACTTATGGTGCTGAAAATGTGGCAGCTCGAGTCAAACTCAAGGTCCCATGAGGTGTTATATGTATCAACTGTTTCTCATCATACAGTAAGATTGGAACCTTATGGATCCAGTGTCTTAGCCCTTACTACTGCTCATCTTTTTTAGCGTGTTGGACAGTCTGGTGAAGCGCTGCCATCGGCATCAGGAAATGCCATGGAAGGGGAACCATTGGATTCAGTTGAAAGTCTAATGCCTCAACATGAATGCCTTCTATGTCATCCTGGGATCTTAAGGTGTACTTGATAACTGTAGGTATGTGACGCCTTGTGTTGAATGAACCAGGAGAATCAAAAGGATCGAAGATGTTGCTTCCTTTTACCTATTTTTGCATAAAGCATCTCAGTGTTTGGTGTCAGGACGCTCAACTTCGTGAGCTTGATAAAACAGTGCACTCCCCTCTCTTTCATCAAATTCCCTTTCACCTAAGGTAGCATTTTCCAGGCTGCTTCTTTTCTACAACACTTTGCTATTTCAGTCCCACTTTACAGCTTACGTACTACAATCTAAAGGGTGCCTTGTTGTTTTGGTCATGACCCAGAATTCATGGCGATAGCTGAAGGGAATAAAAATCTTCAAAAGAAAATGTATTTTGAGAGGTTGCTCAAGCTTAAGAACACATTAGTTTGAATTAAAGATCTCACGTGAAACCCAGTGCCCTTAACCATGCAAGCTTTATGGATCTCTGCTTGTTGTTGGTGAGACAATGGATCAATAGAAGTGTGAGTGGGAGGCAGTAGAGGTGGTCTTTGTGCTGTGATAGCTGGCCATCGTGAGCTGATCCTAAGCTTCAATTCATCTGTTCCATGCTTTTTAGGATCATTTTAGTGGCTGATTAAGTTTGTGACGCTCCGTAGTTGGTGTTGGAGCGTTCCAAATTATGATGCTAATGAGTTTGGATGAAAGTGGCTGGCAGTTTGTGAGATTGAGAAATTAAAAATGGCTCAGTCCCCGAGGACTCAATGTTAGTGGCACCGGTTCAATATTCACACGCAGAATCATGATTTATTTTTCTTAATGGAGGTTGAGGGGCTCGACGAATAAAAGGGACAATTTAATTCTTGAATACATTAACTACAAATTCAATGTGAAAAGACTGATCAAATTAAGTGCAAATATAATGCTGCCTATGACTCAGACCAGTAAATCTGCCTGGAAATTGCAGTGGAGTCAAAAAGTTTCTTGTCTTTTTTCTCAGCAAGTTTTGCCACCAACTCAGCCTAAACTGTTTCAGAAGCTCTTGTGATGATATTCCAATGTGAGGCAGTGTGAATTTTCATAGCAGGGAACTTGTTTTCCGATAACGTTCTGCCTTCTGTCAGCGTCAGATAACAATATGCTGATTAGAAAACAAAGTGCAGGTGGAAAGAGAGGAGCACTGGAAACCAACATGCAGGACAGATAATGGGGCTCAGACTTCAGGAAGGAAAAGTCAAAACAGTTGCGCATTAAAAATGCAATCCCTGCACAGCTGGTGCAAATACCAGAACGCAGATCGAACTCAAGGGCCTAAGACCAGATACACGCTGTGGTCATGCACTCACTTTTTAAGTGTTTTCCAAGTGTGATATTCAAGTGAGAGCAGCTCAAGCCGCCGTCCATTCACCTCTTTATTGTGGAAGAGTAAAAACAGCTAATGTTTACGCACACTTCGTCTTTCACTGCAGGTGAGAGAAACAGAGCAAATTAAATAAAACGGGTCGACGGACTCTTTGGTGTCAGCAACAAGAGTAGAGGTGAAATTGTCTTCTCCTGCAGGTCAGAAGTTCAAACAAACAACTGAAGAGCTTTCGTGTCTGAGGTCGGCTGAGGTTGGAGCTAGAATTATGCTGGATTCCAACCAAATAAATCAAAGACAGACACAACAATTCAGTCTCACAGAGATCTAGTGTCTCGTCCCTGAGATTGATGGGAGCAATTAAACTACAGGAGCTTGTGGTCAATAGAACTGCTGAGTAAATGGCTGCAAAACTGCTGTTGAATTTTGATCACGATTGTTAGAGACTCAGGCTCAGGCTGTTATCCATCTGTACAGCCTCCACTTTTGTACTGAGAGGCATGGTCTCAGACTTAAGGAAGGCGTTTTGCACAGAAGATTGCAGACGCTGGGCTCTGTGATTATTTGGTTTGGTCGGAAAATGAATGACCTCTCAGCACTCTTGACTTCAAGGGCTGAATAGAAAGAAAGAGTAGCGACGTGGGACGGTGATAAGAAGTGTAGCAGAAGATTCACCCAGGCATAAAAAGCTCAGCGTTTTGTTTCATCAACACCAGTGCATCCGGGGAGCAGATTAAACAGACTTTGTTTCTTGTAGATGGTTCACTTGCCTTTTGTTTCTATCCATTTATCGTGTTATGAACAGGCCTATAATGACACTGCTCTTGTGTAGGAGTGAGTGAAACCTCTTTCATTTCAGAAGAGTAATCGGCGAGTTTGTCTCAGAGGCTTGAGGAAGGGTTCAGCTCGGTGCAAGTCTCAGTTCAGTTCTCCTCCACTCAGTCATGCTCTTGTGAACTAAACTTTCTGCATGTGGGTGGACTGTGGCCAGACAATAAATCAAAGTGTGCTGAAGCACCGAAACATTTGGACTGAAGACATCCAAGAAAGAGATGCAACCTTTTGACCACAACATTGTTGGATGAGGGAGTGTCCTTGGTCTTTGCTGCAGCTTCTTAAATGGTGGGAATATTAAAGTCAAAAAGGCTACGTGGCCATTTGGGAAGTACATTTCAGGCTCAATGAATGATGAGGTTTTTGCTTAATTTTTGCTGTTGTGCTTGCTGTAACGGCATTCTGCTGACAGCATGAAAGTAAAACAGCTGTGAGCCTTTCCTTATTTCCCTTTAAAACAAATGTCTGTGATATGGGACGCCAAAGAAAGCAAACAAAAGCCCGGGGATTACTCTGAGAAAGGTGCTAATAATCAGCCAGAACATTGTTTCTTTATAGAGCTTAGAGAGCTTCAGTGAGGAGATGTTTTTTCATCTGCACGGAACTGTTGCTGCTTAAAATGCTGGCAGGGTTAGATCTTACGCCGGAACTGAAAGCAAACAGAAAACTTCTTTGCGTAACCAGTAATTCTGGATTCACAGAGGCAAACAGGTGTTATTAGTTTTATCACGTCATTGATGTAGATGTGGATCATCTGTGTCCAACTGGGTTAATTCATATCATAGAAATACGCTGGCTTGCGTGTGAGATGAATAAAAGGACATCATGCGCTGAATGCGTGAGAGTTGAGAGTGTCCTTCAGGGTCCCGAAACTTTGCACAGAATGACGGAGCGATATTAAAAAAAAAAAATACAAAAATAATATACAGCCACCTGCTGCTATAACAACAGCCACCTGCTATGCACCGGGCGCAGTGAAATGTGTGCTTTATGCTATGATGGAAACCTTTGTTGAAGAAAATATCAAAATGTATTACCTTTTCTCCACATTTTACAGCATTTCAAGATGTTAGGAATGTTTGTGTTATGTTTATCCTCCTACAGAAACCATATTGAAACAAAAACTATATATTCACCCTCATTAGGGATGAGCAATAAACCAAAATTTACCACATCCACCGACATCATGTCGGGGTCATGTGACGTTCACAATACAGTGGTACCTTGGTTTTCAAATGTCCCGGAGTTCGAACAAATATTTTGAGATTTTTTTGCTTTGGATTTCGAACGAAAATCCAGAACTCGAACGCCCCAGAAAAACGTGCGCGGACCGATCCGCTGACCCACAACGCGCTTTGTTATTGTGTATAACGCAGTCTCTGGCTGCAGATGTGTCCCGTTAGCTACATTTACTGACTGTTTTTTCTTCATATTGAGGTGTAAAACCTTTCCTGTCTCCGCACTGGACCGTGGTAGAGTGTCAGAGGGGACACCTCCGAGGCTGGAGCGCTCACTCCAGGGTTTGATGTCCTGTTGTGGGCTGGAGCTGGGACAGGGATGAGGCGAGTCTGGGACAGAGCGTTACTTGGTTTATGACTTTGTCACAGCCAAACTGCACAGAAGCGCACATTCAGAGCTGGACACGCACCGGGCACCTCTTCACTTCTAGAGAGACGTCACTCACTCGCCAACCCCTCCCACATGCAGCGGCCACACACATAGACGAACAGCGCACCTGCAGCAGACACTCTACATTCACTCCTACAAAAGACTATTTTAAGGCTTGGAACGCATTATTTCTTTTTCCATTCATTGTAATGGGAAAAATCGATACAGATTTGAACAATCCGCTTCTCGAACGGCCGTCTGGAACAGATTGTGGTCGGGAACCGAGGTACCACTGTATTAACAAATCACAAAATCAGCTAAATCCATTCACCCCGCTCATCATGTGACGACAGTGATCAACGTCACTTTTGCACTTTTCTTTCACAGCGGAACTAAAACACCAGCCAACCACAAACCTTGTTTCATGCTTGCCGCTAATCGACAGCTGGAGCCAGACTGACAAATGGCTTTTTTGAAGGCACCACAAATACGTTCAGGTACATGCTCAACAGAGCAACATGTCAAAAACACGTTCAATATATGCGGCAAACGTTTATTTTAGGAACCAAATCAAACAAAAACTTGAGGCAATGCATACCTCCACCTCGTGCAGGTAGATGATGCAAATTGAGTTAGCTGGTTTAACACAATGAATATACTGGAGGTCTGTCATGCAGTATAAGAGACAATATCATTGTCACACAACAGTACTGAGTACGGGTACTACGCTACATGTAGATGGCTCAGGTCATGTAGGAATACATGTCGGAAAATAGTGTGGAGGTTAGATACCATTTCTCATTGCACGGAATCTTGATCTTTGTGATTTGGAAAACACACTAATGGAAAACATGTGTTGAATCTTTTAGGGGTGGAAAGTCTCTATTGTTCGAAAAAACTGTCACCATATCCATCTGAGCTTGTTCAATATGTGGCGTGAAGGCACACAAACAAGAAAGAACCTCGCGAAAAGGGCAAGGAGTACTCCGATTTTATCTGGTGATCAGCAGAATGTGTCTCCCGGAGACACAGCTGTGATTTCCAAAGCTCACAGTGTGTTTGGAAAGGACACTGTTGTCAGATCAGTATGGTAGACAGGGATTAATGTTGGACTTTGCTTTGAGCACCTGAGACAGTAGAATGATTCGTTCCAAAGATTAGCTTTATAGGCAGGAAGGAATGTAATTATTTATCAGCAGCGAGTCAACATCCCTTTCAAATGAGTGGCCCACATTTTAGAATGTGCTTCTCGTTCTGTGTTCGCTTGTGTGTCGCTCCTCACACTCAGGCTGCTGTACTACGCAACTCTACACTAGAACTTCTCTTGAACAGACTGTCCAACCAACGGTGCTGTTAGAGTGTAAGCATCAGCAAAAATGTGATCATCTGGAGTCTGAGAAGATTAGCACGGGATAAATAGATTCTTGTTTCGTTTATGTCATCGTGTCACTAACTTGCTTGCTGTATGTGACAGTACGTCATTCAGTAAGTCAGGTAGTGAGTGACACAATCATGCTGACAGATACGGCTATATCACGCCTGGGGGAATCAAAAATGACTGTCACAGCAAATGTCTTGTCAGACCTCTTAGGGTAAGCTGATCTCCTGATACGCTTGACACCCAGCCCAGGGATTTACCGCCAGCAGGTTGCTGTTGTTGCTTTCTGCCGACACTGGAGTAAAGCCATGTGTGTGCTCTGAGTGTGTATTAAGTAGTCGAATGCAGATTTGTGTATTTGAACATATTAGGAACAATTCCATGGGATATGGAAGTCAGAAGTTTAGTGAACTTTCATTGACTTTTATGCAAGTCTAAATAAACTAGAAAAGCACTCATGGACCACTTACTTTTGCTCATTTCATGTAACGTTTTTAAACACAGAGTTCATACTGTCCTATCAACTGAGCATCTTCCATAGTTAAAGAGCTGTGTTGCCCTTTTCTGAGCTTGAGCCCAGGTGCCACTTTGGCTTCGATACGTTGCTATGTCATCAGCAAGGGTACGTCTAACGCTTTAGCAAGAC
Organism: Synchiropus splendidus; assembly: GCF_027744825.2. Lineage (NCBI taxonomy): Eukaryota > Metazoa > Chordata > Actinopteri > Syngnathiformes > Callionymidae > Synchiropus > Synchiropus splendidus. The sequence continues at coordinate 8,005,547 of NC_071340.1, read as the reverse complement.
ATGATGCACGAATGCAAGCTGTGAATCAGAAACAAAAGTGTCGATATACCGACAAGAATATTCAGTGGCAAATAAACAGTGGCAGAAGTATAGGAGAAATACAAACATGAAGTAATGCGATGGTCAAGGCTCGCACAATGTAATAACAGAATTGAAAATGCACTTAGCCGAAGAAAGAAAAGGCAGAGTAACAAAAAGCAGTGGAGGATCAGAAACACACTCTAAAAAAGACTGAACACTGAAGCACTAAAGGCCATATATGACAGTGAATACAAGGAACCATGGTTGTGGTCCAAGCATCGAACCCATGACCTTCTAGCTGCAAGGCGAACGTGCTTACCACTAGGCCACCACCGTGTGGCCCTTCTTGAATATAGCTAATCTATAAGGGGTGTCAAAAACGTTCTTGGAGCTTGAAGAGGACAAAAGATATGTCTGGGGTGTGAAACTGATGTGTCCATGGTATGCGTTCAGAAGCCTGTCAGCAGTGTCAGGTAGCCCCCAGGGACATGTACTGATACATCCTTATTTGAGCCTGAGCAGCAGTCCTTACTGCCTGCAGGAGAAAGGTGTCCCCTCTGGGACTATTTAGTCTAATATTTTGAACTAGCTCAAGGGAAAATGACTCACCGGCAACCTTTAGTTTTCCTCCTTTAGTTTTCCTCTTCTGCGCACCTGACTTGAAATGAAGTTTATTGCTAGAATCACATTACAAACATGTCTAGAAATGACTCTAAATATCTGCACAGTTCATGTTTGGGAATGAAACCATGGCATGTGCAGCCATTCAGTGATGACCGCAATCCGAAGAAGGTCAACTCGCGAACCAGAGGGCAGAGCAAAGCTAATTCATTCTAAACTGCACCTCATTCTGCAAACACATTCGTCCAGGGAATCAATGAGCTCTGAGGAAATGAAGGAAGCTTCATGGATGCACCACCAGGACTTGCCATTTAGGGCAATTGAGCCCAAATCGATGTGACAAGAAAATCACAGGTTTTACCTCTTTTATCACAGCTCTTCTCTCTGTAATCACATTTTGAGATCATGAGGACTGTGGGTGCAGTGTCCAGGCCCTCATCATCATGACGTGATGACTGCCGAGTTGAGGTGATACGCGTCTTCTGAATAACTACCCAGCCCGACTAGGAAAGAGCCCTGTCTGTGTTTTTGGCAGCACTCAGAGAGAAAGCTTTTTCATCTAAAGATACTCTTTTGTTAAAAGGTATATGGGTCTTTTGAAGCCGTGGCAGGGTTATTTTGTCTCCGTTTGTCTGAATGAGTAACGCTCAGGGATGGCGTTTCACCATCATGCATTTCATCCAGAGTCCGACCGAAGACAAGTTGAATTATCCGTTTTAAAGAAACCCGACTCCAAGAAATCACTGAGCATCATTGGGGTCATATTTTTCAGCTGCTTTGTAGCGTATATTCGCTCACTGTGTAGAGAGATTTTGGAAAAGTGTAGCTACTGGAACATTGGCAACATAATGAAAGCATACTTTTGCAAATACATTCTGGCGTCCTTCGACAGTCCACAACATACAAAGGTCACACTCAGGAGGACTTTCACAATCTTGTGAGATAATTTAGCTGTCACAAACCCGAAACATGATATATATATATATATATATATATATATATATATATATATATTTATATATATATATATATATATATATATATATATATATGCACATAGTCTTAGTTTGAATATTCCCCAGAACTTTGTGTTGTTGCGATGGCAAAAAAAAACAAGAAAACATGCTGACTATGGCAGTTAATAAGCCGATTACTCATGCTGGCAAAAACTTCAGAATTCAGCAAAGCCCAGGTGCATCTGAGCGGCATTGAGCACAGATTAAAAAGGCCTGCTCTGCCACATAATACCTGGCTGAGTCTGAAGGAAGTCCTCAGCATTGTATGCAAAACCCGTCTTCCTTTGCCAAGAGAAGGCGGGGAATTGATTTCAAGGTTTGATCAGGAAATTACTTCATACATCTTGTTTTGGCACTTGAATTTGCTCCAACGTGGGCAGAGGGAAATGAAGGACTTCAATGTGAACAATGCTAAATAGTGATGCTGAGCAGCCAGGCAGCCTGGACGGGATGAAAAGGGTCCTTCCTTTGCTCAGAATCTCAGACACGCTTGATGCTTTTGTGTGTGCGCATGTGGAGGTGGGGTCAAAGGAGCGCCGCCTGGCTCTTTTGCCTCTGCTCTCAGATACTGTTCTCTCCTGTGAGCGGCTCAGCAAAGTCCTTTCATCCTCGGGAGCTGTACAAGCTCTTTGACTTGCAGAGAAAGTGCTTGCAAGATTCCAAGCAGGCCTCATTTTTTGGGATGAATGTCTTGCTGAAGTCTCTTTCCTGTCTGTTTTCTGTTTTCTATTGCACAAAGAAGTGGTTTAAGATGCGGACAAAACATGTGATGGCAACGTGGGAGCCAAGTTTAAAATAAATGTGGGAGAAAATGCAGGGAGGATGAAGCAGGGAAATCTGAGTGGAACACACTCATAATGTGAAATCAATTCACACTGCCTCAGGCACAACTTGATTCAGCTAGCTCAGTCTGTGATTTAACAAACATAGTTTCTAAAACATAACCAAACATAGCACAGGCTTTTGACAGATGGCAAGCATCATCTTCTTTTCGTTTCTGTGAGCAAGTCTTTGTGACAAGTTGGAGCAGAAAACTATTTTTGGCTGTGTCTTGTCCCGACAATGGGAGAATGAAGAAGAAGCCGCCTTTGCTTTGCCGCCAGACTGCTGAAGGTTGGGACCCACTCTTTGTGGCAAAAGTCTTCCAGACTCTTGAAAGTTCAGAGGGATGAGTTCAGTCTGAGAGTTTTCACTTGTTTTCTTTTCAGTGCCTCTGCATCTTCAGTGTTCCTCCTGCCTCCCTCCCATTCACGCATGCATTGTACTGACGTTCATTCCTCTTCTCTGATCGTACCTCCACTTCTCCAGCTCCTCCTCCACACTATGGCGACTCTTCCCTAACTTCATCTGTCGGGCACACAGTGATCCTCACCGTTGCCTCACTCTCCTCATATTCACCTTCTTCAGATGCTTCCACAACCAGTACCAAACTTCCTCCTGGATTTAATTGTAAACAAGGCAGGCCTGTCCACAACATGCAGTTGGACTTGATATCGGAATAATCTCAGCTCAAATTAAAATTTTGCCTCACTATCAAAACAGTGCAAAAATGTTTCTGATCTTGGCAAGAACTTTACGTGTATGTTGACGTCTCAAAGTCCTTTGGTCTGGCATCAAGTAGTATCACTTTTGCTTCAGTACAGAAAGTATATCTCGATGTTTTTATCTTTCTAAGGGCAACTGAGATCAAGCCGCACACCATGTACATGGCATCATTAATTACACATGAACTCTTTTTTCAGATACATTTTGAGAAGTATTCGATTTCAAGGCCATAGTGAAGGATGAAATGTATGTTATTTGATTATTTTGGCCAAAGTGTGGAAATCAGCAGTAACTGATCAGCAGATGAGTTCCAGCTGCGCTGCTGTGAAGTTGGAGCAAACAAAGGAAACGGAAACAACAGACAGGAGAACAGGAAATAACAAAATAATAGCACACAAAAAACAAAACACGACAGATCTAAATAAGATCATCTGCCATACAGGAATTTGAATTACGATGAATGAGTCCATCACTTTCATTTATTAAAGATATGTCCATATTTATCACTAAACATCACTGACTGAAATCCGTCTGCTGACTATGACTCGACTTGCCTGGCTTATCTTACTACTCGCGGGTGATTGATTCCTTCAGATGGCGAGGTGTACTGCTCACGATAATATCACCCACATTAGTAAATAACAAATTATGAGCACCCACACCTGCTCTCAGGACTTACAGTGGAGCTACACTGGCATTTTCAGGCCTCGGTTTAATCGGGATGCGCCTCCTGACATTTTGTATCATTGTCTGTGTCTGCAGGGAGTTGTGTCTGCCATCATCTATCACCGCAATTGTTCATCTCCTGCAAGTGCCGTGCATCCCAGCCACAGAACTCCACATTAATTTAGCAGTTACACGGCAAACATTGGCCGTTTATTTGTGAAAGCACTGTTGTCGCTGTCGCAGTCAAAAGCATAAAAAGAACGAGACGCTGAGAGGTAGAGAGTATGAATGTGCAAACCAAAGACTAGATAATAGATCAGCAAAGTCAATGTGATTAAAAGTCGAGCTTGAGAAAAAAGACTCGACTGAGAGGAGTCAGACTCCACCAGGATTTTGTAGGATTAATAGCCTATACAAAAATTTTAGAAGACACAATGTTGTTTCACAGTGAGTTAACTGTCGGTGGGAAAATGAAGACTTCAAATATAAATTGTAATGTTAAAAAAGTAATAAGATATTTAACAATTCAAATACATGTAAGTAAATAAAATATATAATATTTCTTTTACTTTTATATTTATTCATTTAAGAGTCAATATCGTGGGGAACAGCAAAGGATTGAATGCGATTTAAGGAATGTGGACTTTTGCATTGAAAAAGAAATCAATAAAAAGAAAAATGTCAGGGAAAAAATGTTCCACCAAGCAGTTCCTATAATTTCACGCAATAATGTTTTCTGATCTACAGTTTATGTACATAATTAGATGGCTTTGACTGCAGCATTGAAACATCATTACTCATCAAATTTCATGGGACAGCAGGGGGCAGTAGTGTTCCGGAACTTCATTTCCGTATGGAAATGACTTGTTCTTTGTCCAAACAGCAACATTTGTGTGATTTTTTTATTACAATCTCTTCATTTCTTTTGACGTTATTGCGCTGAAAGACAGTCCGGAAAAACATACGTTGAACTGCTAAGATTAAGATTGAAATAGTTATTACATCAGATATGTTCAACTATAATGACATCATTAGCAGCACAACTGAATCAACATTAAGATGAGACCCTACATTGATACAACAAAAAAACATGGAAATTTTCTCTGTCATTTTCATAGTGGGGTCATGTAACTGCAGGAAAACTTCCACTTGGACCCTCTTTGCCTGCATGATGCATTTTGTGTGGCTGTCCGAAACTTTTGTTTTTATTATTTATTTGTCATTAATGGGTCCAAACCTGTTACTCAAATCGAACTGAACCTGAAAGCTGCTTGGATTCCCTCATGTGCTCTGACTCTCATCAACTATACCTAGTTTTGACGAAATTCAGTGCCATGAAAGACGTCAGAATCCTGGGAGCATAAAATGGTTAAACAGTATATCACCTTGTTGCATCACTGACATCCCCCGAATCTACTGAAACCTTGTGACATTCATGTATCCGAACGTCTTCATCTAAACTTCAGACTAAGTTAGATATTTGATTCCATTTGTTTCACATTTATGCTGAGTCATGTGACCAGTGGTAGAAGGAAGCAGATGGTCATTATATCAGACATACGGTAATAACACTTGGCAGTATGTTACACATTTATGTTGTGACGATACATTTTCACCATTTATCATTGTTAAAAGTACCATTTACAACTGATCCCTATTACTTAATGGAATGTAGAGTTGTGGAAGGAGTCCAAAACAGAAACCAAAGCACTTATTTCAGTAAAACTCATAAAAGCCATTTCAACAAAAGAGGCCATATTGTTTATGCATGAGCAGTTATAAACACTTATCTCTGTTTGTCCTGAGTCGTGTGCTGACTTTTCCCTCTTATCTTTCTCTGTCTGTGAGTCACAAGTGGAGGGTGTTTCTGGTGTTCCTTTGACTCAGAGCACGTCCCTGCTGAACCTGGACAACGGTGGGCCTTGTTGGGGTCAGTCAGTTACAACATGCAGCCAAACTTAGGCTTCATTCATGAAGGGGTGCGAACTGAAACGCATGCTGTATTTCCTCTCGGAGAGTTCAATATAGTTTGGTGACCTGCATCCGTTTTTTTCTGAGTGGACCTCTTTCTGTCAGGGGACAAACGGGCCAATGTCATCACGGCGAGGGGCCGAATGGTAAACTTTTTTTTCCTGAACTTTCCTCTTCAGGAAACACAAAAGTAAAGTTCATGGATGGGACTAAAGCAGCTCTCTGTCTCTTTGGGCTGCTCTGTTTACTGTCAGCCTAAATATTGTAACAACATCAACTTCTAATGTTTATTTCATTAACAACTGCTGTAAACAAACTAAATGAGTACAAGCCCCGCCGCAGACAGCGCTTTGTTCGGTGATTGCGCAACATGTTTTCCATATTTTCTAGCTCATTTGCTCTTTATTGTGATGTTGAAAATGCATAAAATATGCAAATGAAAACAACAGTTGATGTGTGTTTAGCGGAGTTAGCTTTTGCAATGAGCGTAGCATTATCTGAGCGCCAGTGTTAGCGTATAATACGAGCATTACTCTGTGAAAGTTTCAGCTATTGTCACAGAATGCAATAGCGCACTAGCATTGTCATGCTATCAAGCATGTCACGATTTGCTGCCTGACTGTGAGTGTGTGATGTTGCCCTTCACACCCGTTCAGTTCTGGCTGGAAATGTTCTGTTTGATTTTTAAAAAAGCAAAAGCCTCTATAAGCCGAAGATGCCTGGGCTAATTCTAGAGACAGATGGTTCAGAGGAATAAATTTAAGAAAAAAAAAAGAACTATCCACAGACTTCAGATAAAGACAAAAGTGCGCTGGAGCTAAAAACTTAACTTCAAAAAGAACAATCGCCTTGTTTTCAGTCATAAGTCCTGGTGGTGGGCACTTTTTTTTTTTAGATATCTTGCCATTATGAAGTATGATGGTGGATGGCAAAAAGGTTTTTCTCATGCACTTACATTTTGTCTCACAAGTTGATGCAACGTTTCTCGCGGCTGATTAAAAAGGATGATGGGAAATCAGTCACATGGGTGAGACAGATTTAAACCAAAAGTTTCAGATGATTCTCGCAGAGGGCTTTAAGAAGTGAACACAGCTTGTCAAGTATTGGCGAGTCTAAGCAACGTTTTTGACACCCCTCAGCTTTTGTCAGTGTGCTGCTAATGCACTTTTGAAGCTGTGTTTCGATTGTGTTTGCAGTACAGGGCGTTGCTGACTAGATATGAATTTGTTCATCAATCCATATGTACCATGTTTTTATCGCCTGAACTCAGAGCTTTAATGATGATAGCTAACAAGAAATGTAGGGATGCTTTGAATTCCGTCAGTAGTGAGTGAGCGCAGCTATGCAAGATAAAGGGCTGAGCATTGCTTTGCTGTGCACACATGACGGTGATATTCCAGTGCACAGATACACTCCTACACAGACAGTTTTGCACTGTAAGGAGTGACGTGCTTATGTGGCTCGACCAAGCAGCATGAGTGGAAAAGAAGAAAGAGATGCTCAACAAGCGTCCAGCTGTGAGGTGACTGTTGGAAAGTGGGCAATTCAGAGAAAAGCCGCTCTATTTTCCCTGAAATATTGCTTAATACTTTAAAGGCCTTTTCCATCCCCCTGCTCTTTGCCTTTCTTCGCTTATTGTCACAACGTCTCCCGTGGAAAGAACCCATCAGACACATTGAAAGTTCATATTTGGTACGACGTGAGGCAATGTGTTGGATTGAAAGGACAGTAAATACACTCACTGTCCTCTTGGGAATTTAATTTTATGATGCAATCCATTTATTCCAGACGTTCATTTTACTCTTGTTCTGCAGAAGTGTTTTATGTTTTCTTTTCCTGACAGGTAGACAGACAGAACGCTGACGGTGCAATAACCTTCCTGGTGAAGGAAAAGTAAACACCGGTAAATCTCGACCCATGCAGTAGGTTTTCTGCTGGGAGACATGCTTTTCACACTTAACTGCTAAGAGCTCTAACAGGGAATGTGGCCATCAGAAGTGGGCATTTGTCAAGCAGAGGTGGGTGGCCTCAACTAATGTATCATATTTTTGTGAAACTACAGTGCACTGTCTGCTCTTTATATAAGGCCTATGTATGAAGGCTTGTGACCCCAGGAGTGGAATACGTATTTGAGGCCTGCTTAGATATGAAGTTGGGAATACTGTGGTTCCATCTGAAATATTTGTATATACCATCACGCTAAAGAAAACAAAGGTTTTTACGTTTGCATTTGGCGTGTTTCGAAAATGATTTTAAGATTACAGCAATCTTGAATTTCCCCACTGTGGGAATAATAATCTCATCTAATCTCATCTAATCTTGTTGGAACTCTAGCGGTCCATGAAAGACCATTCACTGTCTCCGCAACCGCAGCCCGTCCAGAAAGCAGATATGTGTGGAATCTCTCAGTGGAAAACATGAAGTGATTATGGTAAAGCACAGAGCTCTCACTTCTGTTTTGTGCCAAGGGTTCCATCGACTTGCGCTATTACTTTGTAATTACCTGAGCGATTCGTCTGACTGAAGCTCAGTGGTAAACGTTATCATGCAGGTGTGAAATGCAATTGCTGTTGCACAAAACTAGAGCGCCACATGCAACAGGTTGCAAAGCAATTTCAGTTACAGTTGCAAGAGAAGCTCTTCACGTTCGTTATTTGATGAGACTTCTAGGCCGTCCACTGTGAGGAGGTGGGTTTCAACAGTCCAGACCTGATCTGGAACCCTGACACTCCAAGTCCATTTGTAGCAAAAGATGATGAAAGACATGTGACATGTGTGAAATACAGACAGTACAGATTTGTTGAAGCAGGTCGATGCATCACCTTTTCATTCAAATGTTTTATTTACTCATTTAAAATTGGTCTAAAAAAAGTCAAGTCCAAACAGAATTCATTTTTATCAGTCATTGTAGAACACTGTAAAATGATGATTGTTGTTATTATTATTATTGTTATTATTATTATTATTATTATTATTATTATTATTATTATTATTATTATTATTATTATTATTATTATTATCACAAAGCTGTATGTATGTTGGCTTGAAATAATTTTACCGTCACTGATCACATACTTCCCTGGGTTCTTTGCATTGGTATTGCTGTTTATCAATATATCCACCAGAGGGAGCATTTAAAAGTTTATGACAATGGCAAACTCCAAAACCAACATGGCTACTGTGGAAGAAGCATTGATTGTGTACCGCTTGGACAAAAGACAGTGTTGTGGTCGGTGAGGCCGTCAAATGTACCGCGATTGGAGGTCAGAGATTTTTTTTCCGCTATTGTTATGTCTTCTGTGTGTCTCATTAGAGCTATATATAGTAATAGCTACACTGCCCCTACTGTTTCAGGTGGTACGGCTCTGTTTGGTCTGGATCCGTAAGCTTCGTTGAAATGTGCAGAAATACAGATGACATGAACTTAGTGCGCAGACAGAAGGTCCGTATCTGCATGTACCTCCTACGCCCTCTGGCTGGCCTCCAACTGCCCCCATGTTTGGTGTCAAAATGCTTTCCTCAATTGTGCTACCTCACCGTGGACACTGACTCCATGACTGAAATAGCATTCCAATCTTCCAGGTTCATTGACCAAAAACTCTTCCACACACTGTTTCAGGGTGATGAAATGCCCTCTAGTGTTTTCTGCTCTCAAGCATTACAGGATGTGGCAACTACCAAAGCTCCATAAAACTATGTGATGATGACACAAAGCAGGTCCAAACCAGAAGCACTGCAAATCTAAACGTTATCCCGATGAGCCACTTCAAACGCTTCAGCGAGCCTCAGTCAGAATACGTTGCTCCAGAGGGCTGCTTCCATTTCAAGCACAAGTCGCCTCACGAACGCTGCCACGTACCCTTGAGCAAGTTCTAAAGTGAAAGACACTTTCTTCTCTTTCTGCGGTTGATGGTGAATACTTCTCTGAGCTCTTCAGCGGGCAAGATGATTCTACTGTTGTTGCCTTCATGGGTCGCTTCAAAAACTGTCACCATGAAGTCAGACCCTCTGATTATTCCTCATACCTGTAATTTAACTATAGCCCATTGGACGATCAAGCTGCTCTCCTGACGAAATACTGCGAATGCTAGTTTGCTTCCATTCTTCCACCCAACTGTTGCTTCGTCTCACAGGCAGCTGGTTTCCCTTGTTAAAAGTGTTGCGCTGCAGGTGGGCAATATGTGAGTGATTTTCATGCGTGGCAAATAATTCCGAAACCTCAAGGCCACACGGCACCTTACTGGTGCTTCGCCTAGCATTTTTCACTCACACGGCAGCCGCAGGTAATCGCTGCTTATGCGTCTAATGAGTGTCAACCCTCATTAACCGCTGCGACAGAAACGGTTTAATAATATTGCCTCAGTCATAAAATTTTCTGAAGCCTCCTGAGGGAGAGAGAAATCCCTTTGTTTGACAGGATTTAAAAGTGTGATGAAAGTGGCGCTCTTTAGCAACATGATGTGCCTGACGCACTTGAGCTTGTGTTCCACTTCACACTGCTTTCCTGATTCAGAAAAGTGGATCTGCCCTTCCATTGTGAGGATGTGTTCTAAAATGGCCCCTTGTAGGACCCCCGGTGCTCACAGTGCCTGATAACTCCTGTCTGTAAATAACCTGTTTGCATGCAGATGCATTAACAGAGAAGATATGAAAGCTAAATCATTCAGTCCAGTTCAGTCATTCTTCTTTTATTGAATCCCCATGTGAGGCGATCATCCTCTCACTTTGTAACAGAAGGTTGAAGTTCTTTGAAAAATGAATGCATTGTCCTTTTTCGTTTTGGAACAATGTACAAAGCACTAAAGTACAAAGACCTGCAAGGTGTCTTGACAGGTCTATTTTTAGACAGCATTATGAGTGTGTTTGGAGGTTTTAATCAAACTTCAGACTTCAGATGAGAGAAGAGGAGTTTACTGGAGCAAACTTGCACCTGGATTCATGGACATGGTGATGAACTGTCATTGACTAGACTCCTTCATTTACAGCTTCTTCTTGAGCTGTACATCTGAGTTTGATAGCCAGGTGTCATGGAGGACATGGACATGGATGAGGTGCTGTTGGTTTGTTTGCTGTCATAGTGGTCTACTTTCTTTATCATCTATCACCAGAAACCTGTATGTGTTTGCAGTTGGGGGGAAATGTGAAGAAAATGTTTATTAGTTCCTGAAGCACACGTCCTTCTAGTTACACAGTGTCAAAGCAATTACTTTTTCTTTCTTCATAATTATGACTTTTTCCTCGGATGAATGAATCTGTTTTCACTGTCCTCTCCAAAGTCGATGAGCCACTCATCAGTGGCTTAAAGTGAAAGCATGATTTCAGTCCAGAAAAGTAGCAGATGAGTTGGTGATCTGAAGAAACACCCTGGTAGCTGGGTTCTGTCAGCAGTCTGTGAGTGGAGGATGTCGGCCTGCTCTTCTTGTTTGATCCTGAACTCCACATTGAGTTTGGCATGGGATCCTGCCTTCAGGCGTTCAGCCATTACATGAGAGTCTTAAGAAGTGTCATCGCTGCACAGAGAGAGATGAGCTGTCCCACTCGGCTGCCTCACCAAACACCATTTCTGGGCGCATCCGTCCGTGTTGTCACCCTTCCCTGTCTCTCACAGTTTCCCCTCTGGTCCCACTAATCGAGCATGAGTATGCGAAACCACCGCTCTCTGTGGTGTATGTGAATATAATGCTTCTCTTTCTGCAGTTTAAAATGCACCATCGATGACACGCATGCTGCTGACACAGAAGCTTCTGTCTTTTTTCTACCCAAGAAATGCACTGTCAGTGTGTCCCTAATAATGGTGAGGTATCAATACCTCAAAATTCATTTCAGTAAATCCAAAAAAAAGATATTGCCTCTTAAGATTAGTTTTTGATTCCATGTTGTGGTCACTAGATTTAAGTACAAGTTTGAATTACGTTTTTAGGGTTCTGCAGAAAGTAAAATTTGAAATGCACCTTTTCATAATGCCACACAGTTTGTCAATGAAGAAAGTTTTTATCTGACTCAGACTAACGTCTGGCTCCAAGGCTAAGATCAATGAAGTACAGCATCTTTCTCCACAAATACAGCCTCTTTTGTTCCCTGGAGAATTTTCTGACAGCGGCCCAGTTGCCTGTCATTGTGGCTCATCCTGAAATAGCACTGAAAGACATCTTAATTTCAATGTTATTGCCTTGGTTTTGTACTGAAAAGGTTGCACTTGCATTAGAGTTGCTGTGCGTACTTACTGTATAATTGATGTCTCCTCTGTCCCTCTCCACGGCACGATGCAAATTGCCGTAATTTCTCACTTTGTTCAAATTGAATTTCCTGAACTATCAATTGGAAATAAATGAGCGCTCCCAGTGTAGCAACAAATCAAGGAAGAGAATAATGCCCACATTTAAATTCAAATGTGATTCAGATCACTGCTCCTTCCCCCAATTTTTTTTTTTTCAGTGGCAAAGCAGCTTCATACATATTTATTGGGTCAACAGTCAGATTTATTTCCAGTTTGAAACAACACACTTACAGACCACCTTGTGCAGATCTGGGTCACGTCTTCCTTTTGTTGCTGTGATAAAGCCATCTCTGTAGTGCAGCATGATAATGTCACCTTTGTGTCTCATTTGTTTTTTTCAGATGTCATTTGTTGCTTTCCGAGTGCTTTTAGAGCCATGCATCACTTTTGTATGAGCTGATATGGCATGGAGGAGTTTGTCCCCAGTTTGGTTGAATTCAAAAGAGACAAAAAACGTTTTAGTTTTACTGCCAGTTTGAATCTCCCAAAGTAATTGAGGGACAGTTTGGCGCATGTGTAATTGTGTTTTGAAACAGTAGTAGTCATTTCAACCTCTCAGCGGCCACACACTATGATGTGATGGGTCAGCTTTGCCTGGGTCTTCCTTTTGTCTTGAAATGGCTACTGGGCTCTGGTCACATGGCACCACATGGTCCAGTATATTATATAGACACAAATAAAATGGGAACATCTTGATTTTCAATATCGTACTGTTGTCCCATGGGGCCTGCGTGAGCTTGATACTGAAGGTACTGAAGGCGATTCTGCTGCATTTCCTGGAATATATGGTGAATTACTGTCGTGTTTTGGGCCGTACGAACCATTCCAAGTGTGAGAAACATTTGGGATTTTATCGACTTCCAAAAGTTATTACAAATCAAGGAGAACAATGCTAGAAGTTGTCGGAAGAAAGGAGGTGATTGTGGTTAGCGAAGCTGAACTGGGGATAACAACCACAACAACAATACTTTGGTCACAAAAAAAAGGAAAAGCATAGTCTAAATGACTTTAACTTTTATCAGAACATATTTAACCCACACAGTTTTCAGAACGTTCCCTTAAAAAGCTATCACACACACAAAACACTGAAGCACAAGCTAAAATAGCACACAAACTCAAAATGAAACATCAAAATATTTAAATATGTCACATTCTCATTTAAGGTGCAAATGTCATCTATGACTTGGTTGAGCAGTTCCCTGACCCATCCGCATTTCAGACATTTCAGGTCCTCAGCGGTGTATGGACGAGGCAAAAAAACAAACAAAAAACAGGTAATTGAGGATATCAGGATACGTAACCAATGGCAGAGTGTCCGAGTTGTTGTTCACCCACCACGACAGAGCCAACTCATACGGGTCTGCACCACCAATAAAGCTCAACTTCTCCAAGTGTCGTGCATTTTCATGTTCATTAAGTTTTTCCATCGCACTCCATTCACGGTCTATGGGGGTGTTTACAAGGAGTATCCCCAACATGGCAGTTTCTGGGCTTCCCTCTATTTGAGCTACCTAATTTTCAATACTTATTTGAAGTCTACCAAAAAGATCAGTTCTGATGTTTGTTGAGATCTTGAGCAACAGAGATAAGAGTGTTGAAACTTGGCTGGAAACTGAACCTGTGAACTTCCAAAAGAGAAAAGTTGATCTACAACCAATGCACATTGAGACAAAGAGTGATGCTGATATGAATGCTGTAAGAATCAAGTGGGAGTCTGGATGTGTTCTGTTTATGCTTCCTGTGAAAAAGTGATCTATTCTTCCACGCGAGGATTATAGGTACTGCTGAATAGGATACACGATGAATACTATTATATACCAATCTGTTTACAGCCTTAACTGTCGTACGCGTTGTCGGGCTGCTACGTGCTGCAGTGCCAGACATTGAATAATAAAAAAATCTGCTGGCCGTGGTCTTAAGTACAGGTGGACGTAAGTCGAGCAGGTCGTAGGTCGGATGTTACTTAAATATACTTACAAAACCTCATTTACATTAGTTAGACCATAGCTTGTCGAGCAGATTGAACTCAGTAGCTGAGTTGGTGGAGGTTTACAGAAGACTTGGGAGAGTGAGGGTAGTTTTAACAAATTATAATAAATAATGTACACATATAATGAACACAAAAGACGAACAGGAACGATGAACCAAGGACGTCAACATCAAAACGCGGAGTGAGGAAACACAAGCCGGGGCAGGGAAGAACCTGAAACAGGCGAATAAGATTAAGCCTGACAAAGGGGGACAACGGAAAACACATTCAGAGGTTACTCACAAGGTCCAAGTAACAAAAAGCGCTCGGTGGTGGATCTACTCATACACACATGAGGAATAACTATAACGTGGAGCAGAAACAGAAAAGGTGAGTCTAAACAAAAGTACTCACACACAAAACAGCAGCAAGAAGCAATAAAAGATGAACCAGAGTAACTACGGAGGCGGCAGACAGAAAACGCCACGTCAAGCACACACAGAATTTAGAAATACAGGCGCACGAGAGAAGCAAGGGTCGAGAGATAGTTTACCGTGAGGACGCAAAGCAACCCTCTGGCGACACGAGCTGGAGCCCAGGTGTTGAAATCCATGCGAGCTTGATTAGCAAAGGAGTCCCAGCCGTGTCGCTCGGAAATTGGGGACAAACAAGGAAATGGAAACATGGAACGGAACAGGCAATAACAAAATAAAACCACGAGAAAAAACAGAACATAACAAGTTAAGCCCTTTGTGCTGCAGGAGCTCACACTTTATGCTGTAAAGCTGTCGTTAAAATGAGGTGCAGCTGAGAAGAATGCACAAAAATCAATCACTTCAAAAGCAGTTACGATTTTTCTTCACTTTTTAATCCCCTAAAAACGTCTACAAAATGAGTCTGACTCGTCTTAGTAAATGTGTTGTGAACAAAGTTGGAAGGAAATTAGTCTGCGGAGAAACAAAAGTTCATTTTTTAAATCATTGAATGGAAAAATCACTTCTGATGCCGCTTAGGACAGTTTAAAAAAGCAAACTTGGTGTTGCTTAATCTGACTCTTTTTTGCTATACTGTGGAGTTGATAATAAGCAGCACTTGATGATGTCCGAAGTTATTCTTTCACACACTAATGTTTGAGTTTGCAGAGGGTTTTGCTGCTGCAACTGGGCCTTCATGATTAAGATCAAGATTCTACCTCTACGAGTATTGGAATTAAGTCACTGTGAAGTCTGATGTCATGGCTGCCGTGAGTTTCCTTTCTTTAAAGCAGCCCATTTTGATGAACCCCAGCAGATGAGAAGACCTCGGTGTCATCTCAGGCTTTTTCCTGCAGAGATTGCAAATGGGGATATTAATGGCGTCACAGCAGACACAGTAGATTTCCACTCCGGGTTAGTGGCAAGGTGCCTGACGTCTACATTTGTGACATTTTTAGTCTGTGGCCGAGAGCTCTGGCTGGCCTCGTTGCCACCTTGCAGTATTGTGCCACGTGTGGGCAGAAGCTGGCAGGGGGCTGCGACTGCTGCTGCTCCCAGGGGACTTGGCTGTTGACCAGGGCGGGCCAAGGCGGAGTAATGGCTGGTACGGCTGTGAGCTTAGCGCTGACTGAAGCACACTAGCGGTCTTAAGCAGCTCTGCTGAGGGGAAGTCCTGTACGTTTGAAGTGCGGACCACAGAAGCCTGTTTACACAGGAGAGGGAGGGGGCGCTGGCTTGCTGCACAAGAATGCCTGTGTCATGACGGGAGGAGGAATGCGCTCCACAATTCCAACACTGTAGAAGTCGGGCCACAGCTGAGGTGGCAGCAGTTTCTTCCTATTTATTTTAGCTGCAGCTCCACTCAATCACAGGCCCTGTCTGCAGCTCTGAGCAAAGAAAATGCCCTGCCATTTTATTTATGGCGTGGAGTTTCCAAGTATTGGTAAGTTTAGTATCTTCATCCGATGCAGATAAAAAATAAACTGTCTCATTTTGTTGGTGTTTATCTACTCTATATAGTCTGTACAAAAGATTTAGGTTTAGCTTTGAAGTTCAAGATGTGAAAATGTCTGGAACTGTCAGTTGGATTGAATCTTTTGTAAGTCAAGTGTACAATATGAATATAAAATCCATCCTCATATTCTCTCCATGCAGTGGCTGGAGCCAGTGGCTCCCACTTTGGTCAAGAGGTGGTGGAAACGAGTCCATGGCTGGACACAAACACTCACACTAATGTACAATATGGAGTCATTAATTTGCATCTGTGTTTGTGGACTGTGAGAGGAAACCAGAGTTCCCATTGGAAAGCCATCAAGATCGAAAATAGTCTAAAACGTTCCGCGAAATATGCCAGTAATTAGGACAGGAATTAATATATGGTGAATACGACTGAATCATTTTTTCCTGTTCAAGGCCTGACAAAATTCGGAGCCTCAGACCTGACGTGGCAAATGAAATAGATATAGAAATTGTGGCCACGAAATAAGTGAAACGGCCGCACAAAACACTTGTTCAAGACAACACGAAATACTACTTTGGTCACGTACATGTGAATCGAGTGCCAGCATTAGCCAATGTTGCAGTCCCATTTATGTTGAGATGTACGTGTAAAATGGATTAAGACGGACTGAGCACTCTGGCCATTCGTCATGGCATCAGAAGTAAAATGCAGTGAAGCGATGCGATCTAACGGAACAAGAGGGAACGGTGCTCTTTAGGGCCCTCACGACCGTCAACAAAATAAAATGTATTTTGTATGTATGTACCTCCCATCAAATGAACCGAACTCATGTCACAATACTACATTCATCATTGTCGTCTCCCCGTAACAAAGTGTGCTCCATTTGTGCCTGTTCCGTGGCCACAATTTAATATTTCAATCCCATGAATTAGTTTTTGTTCCCTCAAATTACTATTGGGCATGTTTTACTGATTTCGTGGCCAATTTTTGTTTGTTTTTTTCCCATGTCAGGTCAGTTTTCTTTCTACCGTGTGTTGCACAGACGTGAGTTTGAACATGATTTTTTTTTACTTTTAAAAAAGTTAGAGGTTTCTGCAGGTGCAGAGTTCGTTCTCTGAGAATCTCTTCCATATTCAAGAAAATGTGGCATAAATTAACTGGAATACCCCTAACCAGACATGGCGATATTGTCCTCCGTCCACTGTGATAATGTGGCTTAGCACAAGTTTAAATATATAAATGCGCTCAAACCGCCTATTTCTACTCACATTTTTTCACCCAATATTATTGCCTGCTTATATTTTGTCCATGTATCTCTGACTGCAACACGCTAAATCTGACAGAAGGTGGCGATAGTGTTGCAAAGAGAAGGTGCTGCGTATAAATCCAAATGATACCATTTTCATTGAAATATACTATGTTTGTTTTATTGTATGTATTTCTATTGTGTATATTTCATAGGGTTTCTAGTTGGTTTGGAGAGTGAAATGATTTTAATGTAGAGCTGCTTGCCTGTGATCATTTGCAAGGCAGTGGAAAGTATGTGTAACATATAAGCTGCATGTCACCTCCAAATGTTTAAGTCCATGGACCATTGTGAACCCTATTTTAAGGTCAAGGGCGGCACTTTCCCTCACAGATTGAGATTTATGCGGCAAAGGAACAATGACCTCTTGCCTTTAGTTTATACTGACTTTCTCCATGTATGTGTGGCCTGGATTCATCGACACCTATTTTAAACACAGCGAAGGTCAACAAAAGAGAGCGAAACCAAGATTTTAAAAATATATATTTATTTTTTAGCTTTGCATTTTCCACCAAGAAAAAAGGACTGAACTGCACAGTGCCTGTGGAGCTCAGACCCTCACTTGTGAACAAGGTCCAACTGGGACATGATCTCAAATCCAACAGTTGCCATCGTAAAAACACGTCTGAAGGAGCAACTCAAACCACAACCCTGATCACAAGAATGCAGTTCTTGTTCTGAATGAATGACACCCTGAGGTTTCATTCCAGTATGTTTGCGCCAGAATTACCCTGCTGTAGAACATCCAACACTCCTGGGGCTCAATTTTATGGCAAAGCAAGCTGCTGATCTCTCAAGTGAATCCCGATCGTCTGACTTTTTATCTATCATTGCAGCTAATGGGGGCGGATGTTAAACTGGGTGGTCAGGCGGGGTTCCCATTACAAGCTGTTTGCTCAGGCAGCATTGCCCAGGAGGGCAGACGAAGGATTTGAGTGCCCGGAAGGTTTGACAGCAGGCTTGTGTGTGTGTATGTGTGAGTGTGTGTGTAGTTAAGCAGCGTTATTATAGCGGCACTAATAGTCATCTTATAACACAGTCACCCGTCATTTTGCTTCCTCCTTCGTGAGAAGCCGAATATGCCCTTCAAATGGCACTTAAATCATCCACTCATCAGCATGCTGCTTCCACCACAACTCATAATTTATAGACGTTTACTGGAAAGGAAAAGCAATTTCACAGTGCACATCTTCATCGAGGTGCTGGTTTAAGCAACATTATGGAAACAAGGCATACTGTCACTAGTGACATTAACTACGATAAGCTGGTCACATACATGTTGAGTTGTGGAGTTTTTATTATAAGATGCTGTTATTATATTTATTTATTTTATTTTTATTCCATTTGTTTTTGCAAAACATGTAAGCATTTGAGCTGTGGCAGAGAATGATGAATCCACAACTACTAAAACGCTATCATCATCTAGCCGAAGCCTACAAATGTAAAAATACTGAACAGAAATTGAAACGTAACTATTATAGTAATTTCCGGACTATTGAGCGCACCTGACTATAAGCCGCACCCACTAAATTTAAGAAGAAAAAATGTTTTGTACTTATATAAGCCGCAGGTGTCCATGTTGTAACAAGAGACATTTACACAGATTTTTTCTAAACTTTTTTATTAAATAAATGCTTTCTTTTCAAACAGTGCAGTAAGCAACAGTAATAGTGCAGTAACACGTCATTCAGAGTGCAGTAACACAGCAGTAATGTGGTTTATTAAAAGTCAGTGATCATCATCTTCACCTTCCTCCTGCGTGCTAAATCCGCTGATGTCGTCGTCTTCTGTGTCGGAATTGAACAGTCTCAGAATTTGTTCATCGCACACGTTGTCAGACTCTCTTTCGCTGTCGCTCTCAATACAGCTTTGCACTTCAGCTCGTGTTGTCCTCTTCACCAAGCAGCAGTCCAGTCTTTCGAAACCCATTGGTAATTGTGGATTTTTTGACGCTACTCCATGATGTCAGGATCCTCTGGCAGACTTCGGCAAAAGTTGCTCTTCGCATGCGGCCAGTTTTACACTCAACTCGGAGTGTGGCTTTAAATGCACGATTCACACTAATGTCCAGCGGCTGCAAAAACTTCGTTGTGCTCCCAGGAATCATGGCAGGAATTGAGTTTGTCCTTTTGATGGCCGCTTCAACAGAATCTGTTACATGGGCGCTCATGCTGCCCAAAACGAGCAGTGCTTTTTTTCTGTGAAAAAATCCTCCCGGCCGCTTGGCGTAGCACTCCGTCAGTCATTCCGTCGTCAGACTTTCTGTACCACCCTTTCTTGTTGACTTTCACAGCGATTTCTTTCAGGAGTTTTTCTTTTGGCATCGTCATCCACTTAAAAATCACCATGGGTGGAAGCTTTAGTCCGGATGCCGTGCAGCTCAGAACACAAATGATGTGCGTTCTCTCATGGCCGGTTGTTTTCAGCGTGACGGACAATTCACCTTTCTTGCTAACAGTCCGAGTGAGAGGCAGGTCGAACGTCAAAGGTACTCCGTCCATATTTATGATGTCGATGGAATTCTCCGCTATCTTTGTTTGAATGAATTTGTGGAAGTTTTTCCTCGTAGTTGTGGCGGACTTGCTGACACATACTCGTCCGTGCCCTGATAGACAAGCCTTTTGGCCTCATAAATCTGAAACACCACGATGGTCCACCTTTAAAACCTGCAATCTTCTTTTCAGTGGCGATTGTTTTTGCTTTCATTCTGATCTGCTCGCTGTAAAAGTCCCCAGTCTTCATGAATGTTTTCAAGTTCGGGCCATCTGCATTTATTACCTCTGAGAGCTTTTGTCGTCTTTTTGCATTAAGTCAGTTCTTTGCGCTGTCGCCTCCAATGTCTCACCATCGATTCCTTTATGCCAAGCTTACGTGCAGCAGCTCTATTTCCTACTCCGACAGCTAGATTGATTGCTCTTAACTTAAAAGCTGCGTCGTATACATGTCTGCGTTGATTCTCCATGATTAGGGTATGTGCATGAAGCGCAAAATAACGGACTGGAAGAATTTAGTGCCCGCCAATTTGATTCCTTTGATTGGTCCACTGTGATCTGTTCGGTAATTTCATTGGTCCGCTGCGACCAGGCAAAAACGTATTGTTGCACATATGAAGCACGGCGTAAAAATCTATACATAAGCCGCATCGTCGGATAAGCAGCAGGGCTCAAAGCGCGAGAAAAAAGTCGCAGCTTATAGTCCGGAAAATACGGTGTATGTTACTCTCTTATTGTTAAGCGTTTTTCACAGTTCATTATTTACCAGACAAGTTTAATGGTGAGACTGCGTCATGGCAAAATTCTTTGTTTTCGTCTTCATTATTGTCCTAAAAAAGTGTTTTGAGATGATTTCAAATCTGTATATTTTTGCTCATCTGTCGGCAGGTGCACCATGTCAGGTGGTGACATCATTTGTGTTGACGACCCGACCTGACAACGCTGACTAGCGCTTTTTTTTTTTACATGGTGTCTTTTGTTGAGTTTTTATTATTGACTATTTTTGTGACCTTTTTCTGTCTTTAATCTTCGTCCAATACCCAATTTTGAAGGAAATAAACAAACTAACTAATACTAACACTATAACTAATAAAATCTAAAACTGAAGCATTTTTCAAAAAGTGAAACAAATGTCAACTATCCGACCCTCTCTAAAAACTAAAAGACAAAAATTCAAAACTACATAAAAACGAAAAATGAAAAATCTAAAACATTTATAACCTTGGTGATTAAAGACAGTGTCAAAAGTGGCACTTGTCCTGTCAACATGACGCCACAGATGCCTGCAGCTGTGAGGCAGCGTGCTGTCAGCATGCTGTCCACCATTATTCGCTTACAGAACCGTTGGGAAGCAGAGCTAGCCAGCCATACACACGTACACCACGTGTCCCCACCTGGATCAATGCTGATGCAGCAGCGTGATCGCTCTGACCTGCCACGCACACACCTGATAAAGTTGCTGTTTGAGTTCTTGTCCTCACAGGCTGGCAGAACAGCCTTAGAAAAACCTAACCCCTTTGGCGGCAGTAGAATCATGCATATAAGACAGATGTCTACTCCCAGGGTTCAGATTTTTTTTTTTACCTCAAGGTCCTTTAGTCGTTCCAAGTCATACCATCTTCATTTAGCTCAAGGAAAAAGCAGTAGAACATTAATTTATGGATATAAAGTATCTTCAGTGGTTTACGTTGGAATAAAAGGTTGGAAAATGAACACTGTATCTTGTTGTTTGACCTGAAATCTTGGTCACAGTAGTGCAAGACTAATTACTGCTTTGACTTCTATGGCCTTGCATCTTCGCGACAGCCCCATAAATGTGTGTGCGTGACCGCACCTCGCACCTTGAGGTCTCAATTCATTATCCAAGACAAGAAAGCAAGAGCAAGAGCGTACTTAAACATCTGATCAAGACACTGACAGCAGGATTGTTAAATTGGCTCCGGCGGGAAGTCAACAATTCAGAAGGTAAACTGACAGAGAGAGAGAGTGAATGTGTGGACCTTAAAGTGTCAATCAAGTCACGCGATGGAGAGAGTCAGTAAACAACTAGATACATGCCTCAAGTTTGATAGAAGGATGTTTGAGTTGGAATTATCAACACAAGCAAGTCTCAGACGTGTTGTTTGATGTGAGCAGGATTTAGTCAAAGAGCCATTAATAGATGTCATATTTTCCTCCTGTGCTATTGAAGGACCTGCTGACCATTTGTTTTCTCATGCTCAATATTCAAATTTCTCCTCAGATGACGCATGGATGACATTTATCTCCACATGTGGGGACTAATAGCTGTGTGTTTATTGAACTTTCAGAACCCGATCTGGATATAAGCGGAACGCTCGACTCCCTGGCGAGACAAGTCAACGAGACTGTCAACCGTCGCCGGCGCCGCGATGCGGGGGAAGACGACTACAACATTGAAGTTCTGCTGGGAGTTGATGACTCGGTTGTTCGCTTTCATGGGAAGGAACATGTACAGAACTACCTCCTGACACTCATGAATATTGTAAGTCCTCACACGTTTTCATCTATCCAGCCTCAGCGGCACCACAGACAGTGTTTACGGATGAGTTTATAGGCTGCGTTGCATTGCTGGATGGAAAAAAGTCGAATTTTGTTTTTAGATCAAAGGCTTGCTTTTTAAAACCCTTTAGGATTTGATTTTTTCAATGAAATACTCCACTTTGATATGACTATTTCAAAAGACTGTCACTTGAAAACACTGACTGAATGGAAGTAAATTCACTCATGTAAATTGTGTATTATGTCACCAGGTGGCGGCCATAGTGGAGTACACAGCTCTTACAATGCCTACAATGCCTTCACATCCACTGGTGACATTGTTCCGTATCTCGCAATGGTGATGACAATATTGCATCATCACTGTTGTTTATGGCAGAGACCATTACTCTTCTTCTACAAAAACTTGCTTTACTCTCACCCCAAATGCAACTTGGCAATACGTGTCATGCTAATCGCACTGGAATGGTTCTTTTACCTCCTTAAAAAAAATATAATAATAATAATAAGATTTGGATGCTGATGCGTCTGCTTCCATCAGATGCTTCCGACATGCTTTAAGATCAGTGTGTTGTAATCGGCTTCTCTCACGTTTTGCTGCTTGAAATGCTCTGAAACTGCGACTCTGTTGCCTCAAACATGTTGCATCCCCCCGCTATGTGTCCTGCTCTACATTGACTTCACATGTAAATCAGTTGCTTTTGTAGCTAAATTCAGACTTGGTGTGAACGTGTGGCTGCCCTCAGTTCAGTCTCTGTCTGGAGTGGGACTCATACGCTCAAGGATATGGTCTTGCTCTCTTGAATTCTTAATCTTGTCTTGGGCTTGGTGCTCTGGTCTCGGGTCAGGTGGTCATGACTACAGCACTTTGGGCGGAGTTGGAGGAAAAAGTTAGGGAGGCTTGGTGGTGCGGCCACTTGAAGGCGGAAGACAGTGTTGGGCCAATGATGGTGGAAATGGTACGTAGTAACTGAGGGCATGATCATGAGCCGCTTATACTCCGTCTAAAAGGAGAACACCTAGACATCACCCCGTGAGCCTTTGTCATGTGTAGTCACTTTACAAATAAAGAGTGCGAACATGGCGCTAAGTCATGTGTCTATTTGACTCCACGCAGGAGATCTCATTAAATATGTGTTTGTAGACATGCGCATTTTGAGGCATTATGAGGTTTCATTCCTTAGTTGATGAGAAAAAAAGTTGCTATTTTAGGATATAATGGGTTCCCACTTGGTCATGGTACAGGAAGGCATTCTCTTTAATGACCCAATTCGGCCAGCAACATATGTTGCAACCTTGACTACAAAGCTGTGGATGGCTGTTTCTCAGCGATGCCTTTTCTGATGTGCACCACGTCCCTGGTGGTCTGGCTGATGCTGGGAATTTTGTGTTCATGTGCGCTCAGATGCACGTCGCCCCATGTGTTGAGAAGATGCAGGTTATTAAAATAATTCTGTTATCAGCAGTAAGAAGGATGAGAAAAGGAACGCTGCATCGTAGCAGGCAGATTTGTGGGGCTGACTGGTGAGAGCAGGGAGCATGAGCTGTGGTTAGTGTTGTAACGGCAGAAGCACATTCAATGATCACGGCGCAAACAATTTTTTTTTTTTTTTCTGGAGTCAAAGAGCAATCGTTTGTACTGCTAGATGGAACCTCCAAACAAACTAGGGGCCTCGTGCTTTTCCTATTACATACTGACAGTATAATCACCCATATACACACTACACATTTCATTCTACCTGGTTATTTGAAGAGGCTGTTGCCATGGTGTTGATGCATTTTCCCCCCGCATCCTTCACATTGTTAAAAAAAGATACATTGAAATGACTTCAATTTTCAAGGCAACCCTTTGCTGTAAGCTTTTTGAATTGTGTCAACGGCATGTTTCATTGCTGTACCAATTACATTTCTGCGGTTCTGTGTATTGTTATTGCTATTAATTCACATCTGCTACCACAATTGTATAGGCATCAATTACATGGTAGAATAAAGATTAAAAACTAAAAGAAAATGATGAGCCAACATGCAAGACGATGAAAGCATTAACAGTGGCACGGTTGAGAAGAAGAGATACAATTTGGTTTAAAGAAGGAGTTTCTTCTGCAGTGACCGTACTTTCCTTGGAGACATGTTGAGTCTCCAGAGTGTACTTGAGAGCCTTTGGATATGAGATATCGAGAACATACAGTAATCCAAAAAGGTGTCCAAGTGCTGATGGAAGGTCTGGCACATCCTCCAGCGCAATGGTCTCCTCCAAAATCATAGACATGTTCTGCACTTTCCCCATGAAGCTCCACTCCTGTGACCACACTGCTAACCACACGGGGACACAGGGCCATTCACAATCACATATTGAGCCACATATTATTTGTCTGACATGTATTTTACTGTTAAAAGTTTGTCATTTTAATTTTCTAGTTCAGGCAATTAACAATGCTGACTGTTGAAAAGATTGCTGTTGTCTTTTTTACAGTTTCCTCATACTTAAATTATATGATCACGTATGTGTTTTATATTTATATTTAAATTATTGTCCACATTTTTGCTGCACGTCTTGTCCAAAGATAATCTCCTCCAAACAGCCCATTTTCAGTTTGTTGTGGTCCAGCGACAATGAGTAACGTTCCCTTCTTCATAATTGGTAATAACTGGTTCCAGGGAAGCGTCAACATTCGTGAACTCCGACTGCCTCAGGGTTAGATGCTAGTTTGCGGACACTGATTTAATCTTAATTCCATCACCCCTTAACTGAACTAGAGAGCAGATATTGTTCTCCAGTGAGAAGATGATGGCCCTCGAGATTAAGTTGGAGGAAGGAGCTGCAGGAAACGGATCAAGTTCTTTACAGTTTCTCCTGATGAAAAGGGGCTTAGCAATATCTCATGAATGACCATGGTATATGACTGAATGGATGAAGATGGTTGGAACCATGTTGGAGCCATACATTGGTCTACAGCCAATGTTTTGCCATGAACAAAGGCAGTGCAGGAGGTGTGCAGTAGTAAGTGATTTGGCCAAGTTCCTTCTGAGATTTTCTTCTTCACTAAATAAACGGTTAACTCTTTCAAGCTTGGAACCATTGGAGAATTATTCATAATCCACGATGACTTTCGATCATCAAGGTCTTCTTCTCTATCTTTTCCTTTGATCCTTCTGATGCTGCTATTCATCCATCTTTCTTCTGTCTTTCATCTATCTTTCGTCCTCAATTCTATCTCTTTTCCTTCTTTGATACCGTTTGTTAATTCCTCTTTTCTCTTTCATCTGGTTGCTTCTATCTCCTGCTACATCTTACCTGATCTCTCAGTTGTTCTCTCACCCTTTCACTCCACCTTACCACGTCTCACCTCACCTCAGTCTTCATTTATACCACCAGCTTACAGACTTCCAAAATCCGCCATGTAATTGAATACCATTGATAACTTGGGGTATAAATCTCACATTTTTCTACCCGCGTAGAACAATGCACCACACCTGTAGTGGATCATTGTCTAAGTTGGTGATTCCATGTTAGATGGCACTGGTGGCTGGAATTGTTTAGTCACAGCACTTTGTAGACGGGATCGGCGCCAACAACGCACCAGTCCACACCAGCCGAGTTGCGATGGAAGCTGTGCTTGACTATGGCTACAAACTCCTCCCTCACCCACCCTACGCTCCTCACCTTGCCCCCAGTGAATTCCACCTCTTTCCCAGGCTGAAAAAACATCTTCAGAGCCATAGATTTCAGGAGGAGGATGAGTTGACTTCTGCGGTGGAGGGTTGGTCAGGAGACTATAATGTTGAAGGAGTTGGAAAGGGACAGTGTCTGTATTGATATCCCCTTGTACATGGACAGTTTGCATTTTCCGTGTCTGTATCCCACATTCAGCAGCGTATTTTAACCCTGCTCGCTGGTTTCATCAGCGCCTTCTTGTGTATCTACTTTCTTGTGCCATTTTATTGCTCAGTACAAACAATGCTCCTGGTATTTTGGAGCTACGTGACCTTTTTGAAGAGTCTCTGTCAAACAATATCAATCTGGTTGTGACCATTGGTACGTACGGCGAGCCGACAGGTCAATCATCCATGCAGTCTTGAGCACGACCCCAACATACAGGTCGTTAAACTCTTCTAATTCAGCACAACAGGAACATCTGCTCTTTTCCCACCCAGCATGGCCTTGAACTGATGCTCCTCTCTGAATCTTGCTGATATCAGCACTACACATTTGTGTCTCAAAATAAATGTGATGGTGTAATGAACTTACAACATGCACGAGTGAGGATGTCAAATAAAAAACAACTTTACTGACAAGTTTAACAAAGGACTTTAGGAGGAGATGTGGAATGTTCAATAGGAGATGTGGTTGGAGGTGGGAAACATGTTTTGTTTGGACATTGAACGTGCTTTTATTTTGCTATGAATCAATACCTGATTTGTCCTGTATTCATGCCGTAGATGCTTGTCAACCATGGCTTTATCCTGCTGAACAGACTCAGACCTCTTTCACATCTCCCATAGATCTTCTGGCACGAGACAATTATTCAAAAATAAACATTGACATTAAAAAAGAAAAAGAATAAAAGCCAATGTTGCTTGCAAGCTCAACCTAGTATGCTGAATTTTGAGTATGAATGAGAAATAATCCGAACTTCACCAGTGAAGTCAGTTCGACACTGACGGTGCAGAGTAAATCCATGTTGAGCTGTGGCTCCTCTTGCGCAGTGTGAGGAGGTTTTTGCATACATAACTTCTGAAATGTAGTCTAAACGTTACCATTGACGTAAACATATTGTAGTGCCTTTTCATGTTTAGATCCGCTAAAGACAATTTCTGTATGTGTACTGAATTCAACATCACAGAAGCTCAATATTTTGAAATTAATAATGCATTTTTATAAAAACAGAGTTATGTTCAGAGATATTTTTATGGAGAATGTTGTTTTTTTACAAAGGCTGGATGAGGAAATACAAACATTCCAAGAGGCTTTTGTCACTGTACAGTGTCCTACAGTGGGGATGAAAAATACACAAGTTAATTAAGTTAACATTGCCTTGCACTCTCCAGGAGCCTCCTGTGGCTGAGACAACCGTGTGGTGTAATGCTGGTGCTCTGTATATTGAGCTGGCTGAGATTCAGAGTTCATGTTGAGGAAGGTCAAAGTTAATTTGCTTTGGATTTGATTTTTTTTTTTCTTGCTGGAATGGAAAGCCTTGAATATGGAAGTATGAGGTTCATTACATGTGAAGGGCCATCAGGTGTTCTGCTACCTGATTTCTTTCAAGTGTATCTTGGCTGAATCTAGGACAGGGGAGCGGTGGGCTTCATTAATACTGTTTTCAGGTATAGAACTGTTGGAACTATATATAGCTGCAACATAATCAAGTATGTTGCCTCCCGCTCACTGGTGAGCACATTATATTTTTATCCTCTGTCACATGGCGCGTCAAGCATGAGCCTGGACAGAAGAGACGTTTACCATGTCAACTGCAAGTTGAGGAGTCTGCCTATGCAAACCGTGGCAACACTCATTCCTGACAGTGAAAATAAGATTATGTTCCAATCCTAGGTTCCAGGCAACTAGAGACGAAGAGGGGCAGTAAGATGGCAGTCAACATCTTCTTTCCCTTATGGATCAGTTTGTTCTGTTACCACAGACTTTGAGTTCAGGAAAAGAGTATGTAAATTTGTTTCTGCAAATATGTCCAAAGCATCTTGAGGTATACATTGTAGATGCCATATTTTTGAGGCTTTCTATTATGGTCTAGATTTAATATGTAGCAGTTGATGCTATAATGTGTCAAACAAGCCTTATTGATATGACATTTTCCTGACAGGGAATGGTAACCTTTCCATTGAATATTCCAGTGTGTACTGTATGCATATGTCATGGACAGAAACCTTAACTCACACACGACTCTGGGGATTTGTCAGTGGTTTGAGAGACCAACCGTGTCTCTTCTACTGAGTGCAGGAAATATTGCTGAATTAGTTTAATAATTCTTGGATGAATGATTCATCCAACAGACCCTGAGAAAATAGAAAGGATGAACACAGTTATTTTTTTTAGTCATTTAGCATTCAGTTACATGCTGCTACCACGTTGTTTTCAGGCGCTCAGAGGGAAAAAGCGGTTAAAGGAAGCAGAGAAACAAAACGCTAAACTGTCAGGCTGGTAGTCTGATGTTGCAATGATACGCTTAGAGTGAACCAATCACAAACAAGCATTTTGGGCAGAAATACAAGATAAAAGTTGCTTATTTGTACAGAAACAAGCTTGTAGGAGTCTTGCACTAAAGTCTTCAGAATTTTAAAATGGTCTTGTTGCATATGAGTGAAATGTGTTCAAATGTTGTTTGCATTGCTGAATATCCAACATGGTGACACAGTCATTTTTGTAAGCTGCTGGCAGAGATGTGTGCTGGTCCTACGTCTCCCAGCTTGAAAACAGTAGGTTCCATTCCAACTCTCGCTAACCTGCGTTCTTCACACGGGCTTTGTGTATATACAATTCTGAGATCCTCCGTGAGGATGTTGTGGCTACAGTGGAGCCAGTATTGCTGTGTTTAATGTGACCCAGATATCTGCAGATAGAATGAGAATTTAGTCCACAGAGAGGAAATTTGATCCTTGTGGCTGATTAACTTTACACACCAGGTGCAGGCTGTATATCATGTGGAGATGCACCAGGTAAAAAGCTACTTGGTGTCTACAAGAAAAGCACAGCAAGGTTTTTATTGTACTTCAACAAGTGTCAATGGGTATTGTTACTCTGAAGAGGTGTGCTGACTCATCCACTTCACCTGTGAGGAACGTAGTCAGGAGACCCACATGCAGCAGACAGACAGGAGGTTGAGTTCAGCATATTTAACAACACTCACTTCAAGTACTAAATCTCAGTACAGAAAAACCAAGAACAAAAGGACCTAACAAGAAAAATTCTACTCTACTTCTAATCACAAAGGAGGATCTAAGAGATTATATGAACTATAAATAACTAAAGGAGAGGAAAAATAAAATAAAATACAAAAACACAACAGATGGCGACGGAGTCCAAAAGCCAAAAACCAAATCATTCGAATGAGTCAACAAGCGTCCGTGAGCGCGTAGCAAGTCCACAGGATTGGGGGGGAAGAGGAACCAGGGTCACAGGCACAGACACACTGGAAAACAAGAGACCATTCTCACGAATGGAAAGCGCATGGCAAAATGTCCATGGTCTAGATACGAATCATTCAGGATGTCGAGATGAACATGGGGTGTCATACCAGGGAGAAAACATGTGACGAACTGACGCCGGTTGTCAACCGTGTGTGTGTGTCTGTGGCGGGAAAAAGACCCCCAGTCCTGGAAGAGAGGCGGAAAAAATTGTGGGACAGAAAGCAGTTCAAACCAAATTGAACAGACGGAGGGGGGTTTGTGACGTCATCTCCTCATTCATCATACCGTAGAATGGACTTGCAGGTCTAAATTTCACCTTGAGTATTTATTATTATTATTATTGTTATTATTATTATATTTCAGAAAGCGTCATTACACAGTACAATTAGCAGAAAATATGTCAGTGACATCGCATACTTTTACCACTATGCTACTACGCTGTTAATTTTACTACCAGCTGCGCTGCTATGAAGCTGGGGAGAAACAAGGAAAAGGAAATGACACACGAAATAACAAAATGAGGAGAAACTGAACATGACATTTGGAGCTTTAAGGTGTCAAACCCCTGGCCCAAGGGCAAAATCTAGCCCTGCAAGTAACTTTATGTGGCCTGTAAAAGCTATTGATGATACTGTAGATGACTACACTTTAATTTGGAACTACTTTTTCCTACCTCACAACCTGATGAACAATAAAAAATAATTGTGTTTGATAGCTGAATTTGACAATAGCGATTCACGTTTGGACTGGACATCTGCCGCGATCTTCAGGGCAACAGCCCCGCTCCACTGACGGTGACATTGCAAGTCTCACTACATGACAACAGAAACAAAACTCTGGACTTCTCTATAAAGCTACGTGTCTTATACCAGCATAGGGGGATAAATCCCAGTGTAGAAGGGGACTACACAGCTAAAGCACTGGGGAGAACCCTACACTGTGCACTTTTGGTGTGAAGTGAAGTGTGACTCATTAAGAGGAGGGAAAGGCTGTGAAAATGTAATGATAAGACAATTGTTACTTGAAACCACCTTTTTAGTTCAAATAAATGGTCTGTCAATCCCGGGCTCGAGCACCAAAAATGGTCCCTGAAGTAATAAAACATAAAAAAATAAAAAATATATATAATGTTGATACCATACAGCAACCTTCAAAGATTAGTGTTGTGTAGACATCCTCGCAAGTAGGGATTATCAATGTCCGGAATTCATCTAGAAAATTCCTAAAACACTGATGCTGGATAAAGGGACTTTGATGATAGATGGCATTGCAGATGGAAGCTTGTCTCCCGTGCTGTGAGTCAGTGATGTGGAGCCGTGCAATTTAGAGAAGCCTTGAGTTGCTGCCAATAACTAAAAGGGACAATGATCGAGGAATTTTTTTTCAACTTCTTTTTCCTGACAAACAATCCCAATTATATTCTTCTCTATAAACATTCATTTTGACTGGCCCTCAAAGTTCAACACCACTGGTCGAACCCAGTGTCATATGTCCACCGACCAATGTGTCCTTGAGATTGAAGGTGTAGCCATGCAGTGCACCGTCCACTTCAGTCAGAAGAAAACACTAAATGAAGGCTGTCAATCTAGTCATATCTTATAATTCTTCCCAAGTGGAGCATAGGTGTCCACTCGTGCCAAGGACTCGTGATTGCAGTCTTTCACCAGGCTACACTACGATGTGCATGACGCAGGTGATCGGCGCTGCAGAGCGTGTAACGTCCCTCATTGATCCAATGTTCTTTCTGCTTCATAGGTGAATGAGATTTACCACGACGAATCACTGGGGGTCCACATCAACGTGGTCCTTGTGAGGATGATCATGCTGGGGTACGCCAAGGTAAGTCTCTGCTGATTTTAAAATGATGCTCATCGCAGCGGGGGGCTACCTTCATCTGACAGAACATTTTATTAAGCTGTGTCTAACCTTCACCAAAGCCACAGATTGACCGCAAGTAGTGGACTTTTTAAAAGCACCTGCTGAATCCTGAGTTCAGGCTTGAAAAGACTGAAATGTCAACTTACTTAGTGCACAATATTTCAGGTTTCTTCCAGAAAAGAAGGCAGCAAAGGCCTGAGTTTACACGCCACGAACAACCAATCAGACGTTTTGTTCTAGGGTGCAATGTTTTTGTGTCAGGAGCCAGGCAGCAAGGGAAAAGCATCTGCTTTGTTGTGAAGCACTGTGGTACTGCTGATCAGTCACTTCACTCTGTGGACCATCGGCGAATTGCTGCCCGCTGCAGCGTTATGTGCCCCTCAGTTCCACTAAAAACATCAAGTGAGATTGTCTTTCACCTCTATTTTGAAAATTGACTGATCCACTTAGTTTTTCAATCAGTTTGGACCTGAAGGTTTTGCTGTGCTATAAATTGGAACAGCACTGTCTGGTGGAAACGCTCTCATTGACTAAGGTGAGGAATATCAATATGCAACTGTGTGGTCACCTCTCAGCAAGAGAAAGTGGTTGAGTCTTCACTTCTACAGTCATTGAACATTTTCTGATGTCACCCAGGGCTAAAGTGTTCCAACTGTTATCGTGCTAACATTTCTAATCGAACCCTCTCCATGACTGCATTGCCAGCAATGTAGTTTTTGTTGAAAGTGCCCACTGTCAGCTGCACTGTCTCTCTCTGTTTCCCATCAGTCCATCAGCCTCATTGAAAGAGGAAACCCATCACGGAGCCTTGAGAACGTGTGCCGCTGGGCGTTTGTGCAGCAGAAGGCCGACACAGAACATGCCGAACATCACGACCACGCAATTTTCCTCACTCGCCAAGGTTTCGGCCCCACTGGAATGCAGGGTAAGTCCGTCACGAATCCGCCGGCGGAGGTGAGATGACCTTTCACCGTGGAGAGCTCACCCTACATCTTTATCTTGGTGATCAACAGTGAGTCATTCACTGAATAGTAATATTCCCATGTCTTTTTTTTCAAGAGGACATCTTGAAAATAAAATTGTTCTCTGGACCATGAGATGTGACACACCTTAATGAGTGATCTGTTTAGATACAAACAGTGCTGTGATTCTGTGTAGTGTTCTGTCATGAAAGACCAGCAGAAGTTGCTCTCATTCATGAATTTATTTTCTTGTTTGAAAAGCAGCTCAGAAGTGAAAGATTGTTTGTTTGGGATTAGGCTAATCCTTTCCTAGTTCTTTCTTCTTTGTACAGTGAAGCGGGGAGATTATTACCCAGTGGCTTGTTCTCCACACGTGTCAGATCATCCTCCTTGGAGGACTCTCCATTTTACGTGGAAGAGAAACACGTTCTCAGATAAACAGGATCGAAGGTTTTCTGTCATTCAAATGAGCCATATGTGGACAGCATTTATGGGGTTGCTATATAATAATGATAAAAATGGATGAGCAGATTTTAATGAAAAATGAACACGGACAGGGAATCGATTACATTTCAACCAGTTGAGGCGTGGAAAGACGTGTCATTACCTAAAGTTGATGCCTAGAAAAAGACGTAAGGAAGAAAAAGCTAATTTGCCCCCTGGCAAGCGGAGGTGGCACAGGCTCACTGCCGCTCCAGCTGTGCCACTTTTCCTAAGGATAATAATGAGATACTGCGCTACTTGAGGCAAGAAATGGCTTTGCACTTGTGGTAAACATCCCAGGAGTGACATGTGGTTTCTTCATATTCCATGAGATCACATCTCCACATCTCCACGTGCAGAATATCATTGGTCTTGTGGTTGTGTTTTAGGTGGCATGCGTTGTTAATGTTCATTGCAGAGGGCAAAAGGGCATGTGCTTGAGCACCACTAGGGGTCTATGTGTGCCCTCACTGGCATCCTCTGCTTCATGACACATTCTGACGCAAATCCAGGACAAGACTTCAGCGTTTCAGATGTCTATGTAGGAACATAGATGCATTTTTCTATGTAGAAGGCCTGAGCTTGTATCGTTTCTCTTGCGTTTTCATGCCGCACTCATGTGATTAGGTCACACGGATGTTGCAGCTGAGCTGTCACTGGCTGTTCCGATCCCCCGATTTCATGGACTGAGAAAGATCGTAAGCTGCAAGCTGCAAGAGTATTTTTACCTCCCTCCTCTCATTCTTTCTCTACGATGACGCAAATGAGTGCTTGCTTCTTTTAAAAGTAGTCACAGGTTTTATCATGACAAAAGCTTGGTATCCATGTTTGTGTTTCCCCTCGGTGCTGCGCAAAGTGTGTACCGTTCGTCTTTGGATGCCTCTGGTTTTCAATACGACGGCATGTCAAATGCATGTGACTGCTGATGAAATCCAATTTCCCTGGAGGAAGACAACACACATATGTTGAGTGTGGAGAGGTCTGTATGTTCCATGCCAGATCAGTATAAGATTTCAGTGATGATCACGGTCTAGCAAGAACATCATTGTTGTGCTTTTATTGCTATATTAAAAAAAAACAAAACAGATATGCACTGCGTGTGAAACGTATGGTCATTGTATACAGTACGTATATCCCAAGTGACATGCCATGCTTCAAAGGACAGACCCAGCGGCTCATGGATGCTATAAGGTTTGTCCCTCCTTTTATCTTGACGTTGCAACGTAGAAGACTGACTTTGGTCCATCTTACCAGTTTGTGAGTTCCAACCTTACCGGTACTTAGAATACAATTGGATCACGTGCACCTCACAGGGTTGGGTAATTGTGTTTGAACCCACTGTTTTAGTTTGGAATGTTCCACTGTGCCAACACCTATAGAAACTTAGATTGAACAGGAGCAGGAGTGAGTACTTCTGCGAGGTTTATGTCTACCGTGGTGCGGTGCTTGAGTTTGTTTATGTTGTTGGATTTAAAAGAAAATACAATATCAGATTAAAAAACATACAATTTCGAAGTAAAAAAAACCAAACTATTTTAGTACGTAAAAAACTCCATCGCCTTTGTGTGATATAACCATGTACGCATGCGCTTACCAATAAACGTCAGTTGGTAAAACATGCGCAATTTCCGGTTCCAGCACTACATCAGGCAGGTGGACCAGATCAGGCAGTGATAACAGGGAGCACTGAGCCGCCACGGGCCGATGGGCTAATGATAGCGTCGACATCAAGCCCTTCTTTTCCTGTTCATCACAGGAATGTTAACAAAATGGCTTTTGAGATGTTACTGACTTGTGTTAAATGTCAATTTGTTGGCTCTCCCCTTGCAGCCTGTATGAACTATAAGACAGTGCTGTGGCATCACGTCTTCAGATCGACTCCACCTTCACCCCTCAGACTTTAACATTTAATCTGCTCTGTGCTTTTAACCGCACTTTTTTTTATTGTAATCTGAAGTGTTTCATGAGTTTAGCACCTCATGCATAAATATTATTATTGTTTCTGAGGGTGCTCTCTAGTGACCGCAGAGTTTCTCTTATGACATCAGTGTGACATGATCGGCTTAATGGCTCCCCCCACCAAGACTCTGCAGGTCATGGGCTGAACTACTTCAGTGTTGTCGGGGGAAAACATGATATGAACACTCATCTGTTCAGACCAGACGTTTGATTGTCAAAAGCCCGGCAGATTTTGTGTAAGGAATCTGCCATTAAGCCTCTCAGTCTGTGTGTGACATGGTTTGAAATGGAATGATTTTTGTCCTCTGGAATAAACAAAGCCATTGACCAGATTTATCCGGTGGCCAGTGAGTTGGAAATTAAGGGAGAAATATAGCTGAAATACCTGATGGTCTAACTAAATCATAGAACATCTCCATGGAACACGGCACGACAGCAAAGTGCTGATGATGCTGGAACTCGATCTCCTGGGGAGATAAGGAGTGTATTTCTTGGTATTTGTGCAAAGACATATCGCCTTCTTCTTCAAATGACATCATTTGTTTATATAAGGAGGAGAGCAGTTTAGCATCTGAGGACCAATATATTGAAAATAATGGTTTGTTTCTCAACATTTCTTATCTTGGCTGTCTTCTTAGCTCCCCCAGTCGTCTTCATGTCCTCTCTCACCACAACTCCTGAGCTTTGGTCCAACACGTGTCCAAACCGCACCACCTCCCTAACTTTATATCCAAACTTCTTCTGTGTGGTGTTTTTTGAAATCACATTGTCCGGTCTCTCCCTGTTTTGGGGAGCAACTTGGTGAGCTCCTAGAACTGAACCACGACACTGAAATTGGGTGCATTGATGTCTTTTAGATCGCATGGACTGTTCAGGAATGTAAAAATGCTTGCTAATCTTCAGGTCTTGAGTTGTAATCTTATGTTGTAGTAGCAGGTTGCTGTCAGAATGAAGAGACAGCTGAGAACTCTTGGAGGGAAGAAGGACAGGTACCAAGCGAGTTGGTAAAGACATTGGTCCAGAAGAAACCTGTAGATGTTGAACCGTAATTCTGTGTCTTATTTGCACATTACGCTACACGTTATTAGCAGTTACAAGCTAGCATTAGCTTGTGAAGGAATGGCAAACTGTCTAATACAAATGACCCGCTAGAACATATTAAGGACGAATCTTGACACTCCTGTTGTATTAGAATTCAGAAGTAGATTATTATTTTACATATTTTTGACGGATGGATTTGGGAACCCATTCTAACGCCTGACTTAATATTGTCAAAGCACATCTACTTGGACTGCACACACACACACACACACACACACACACACACATGTTTGTATTGCTATCCCCGTGGTGACATTGCAAGGTTTCTCATTGACATAACCCTTTCCCCAGCCTCTCACCCTGAAGCCAACCATCCAAAACACATGGCCCAATGACCCAGTTATTTGGAAGTTTTCATCCTTAAATTGAGGTTTGGACATGTGGGGACCGGCAAAAGGTCCCCACAAGCACATAACGTCCCCACGAGGATAGTGTGTTGTCAGGAATTGGTCCCCATGAGGCAGTATGA
Organism: Synchiropus splendidus; assembly: GCF_027744825.2. Classification (NCBI taxonomy): domain Eukaryota; kingdom Metazoa; phylum Chordata; class Actinopteri; order Syngnathiformes; family Callionymidae; genus Synchiropus; species Synchiropus splendidus. The sequence continues at coordinate 7,969,216 of NC_071340.1, read as the reverse complement.
ACAAGCCCACACTCCCACATCCACAGACGCAGGTTTGTCACACCATCATTGTGGGGTCCACTCATTGTCATAACCCTTTCCCCAGCCTCTCACGTTAAACTTAACCATCCAAAACAAATGACTAACCTTAACTAGGACTCTGAACCAAACTGACACCCAATTATAATGATATTTTGGATACTCATATTGAGGCTTAAACTTGTGGAGTCTGGCCAAAGGGCCCACAAAAAAGGCTTAAGGGCCCCACAAGGAGCTGTTTAACCCAGAATTGGACCTCACTGGATATGCTTACAAACACACACACTCAATCCCACTTACTTGATAACCTCAAGTAAGTGGAATGCGACCCCCAGATCCAAAAGCAAGCCATAAATATATTTACTATGTTCAGGTAGCACACCCAGCATGAACAGTACATGCAGTAAAGGAAAGCTCTTTTTCAACTGGCTTCTAATCTAATGGAAGCAACGTGACCTCCATCTTTTCTGTCACACTGCATATACACTCTTTCTACGCCAGGTTTCTCTCTGTAGTCTAATCGAAATGACTTCTTTGATGTTGTGTGTGGGTCCTTTCATGATGGACACAAAGTTGGGTGTTGTTATTTTTTTGGCAGTACTGCTTTCAAATACATCAGCTTTCAGTCCCTGACAAAGTGAATGTAATTACTGTGCTATAGTCCCGCAGGAAGGCGACATGCCACCATCATCATAATTATTGAGCCTCAAGCTGACAAAGGCTCTCTTCCTTCCTTCCCTCCCTCCATCCGAGGCTTCATGCAGTGCTCGCGGGGTTGATCATTCATTCTAGTATGTGACTCGTGGAAGCAGCGGCAGCTTCAGACCAACTGAAAGGTCAATTCACCGGGGAATTAAATCCTGATTTTTCCAGACACTTGAGCTGTCAAGTGCATGTCTTAGCGAAAACTTTCATTGAGTCATGTGACCACCATTATGTGGTGGGCATGTCAAGGCAGTGAATAGTTGTCGTGAGTTTGTTCTTATAGAAACTGTAGCTTTTCAGGAAGATGCTTTGACTCCACTAGGATGAGGCTGAATTGAGATTCTTTGCATTTACAGGAAACAGTAAGAGAACTGAAAATGCAGCATGCAGGTGTGATATACTGTGTTTTCTTTAGGGGTGGGACTTAATTGAAAAAAAGTTATTTAGAGAGTTTACTAACCTTGCATTCTTGCAATGAACATTATCGCATAAGAACTTTTTTTTCCTGAGGGACTTATTCAAACCTCTCTGGGAAGTTGCAGACACATGTTTTGTAAATTCTCCTCAATGCAACACCGGTGCAACACTGTACCACTCTTAATATGAAGGTAGAAATTTAAAGTGACTACCACACCGATACCACAGTCTTCTTGCCTGATGCTTGGCGTCTCTTTGCTGTTACACTGAGGAGGCTACTCACCTTCAGAGAGGGATCAGCACACATTTTTTTCAATCTATGCTGTCACTATGGCAACTTCACTGTGACTCAGTAGCTGATGACAAACCAGAGTTTAGTGGAGGTTTCATGGGTCATTTTCTGAGCCGTTGTCTTCCTCCTCTCTCTCACAGGATACGCTCCAGTAACAGGCATGTGTCATCCAGTCAGGAGTTGCACCCTCAACCATGAAGATGGCTTCTCATCCGCCTTTGTTGTGGCTCACGAGACGGGACACGTGTAGGTCAAGCTTCGTTCTCTTGTTCTGTTCTGTAATGTGTCATCAACCTCGACATCTTCTACAGGGAGCGAGGTGAGACCAAGTCCTTCCTGTGTAGAACAAACATGGGAATTGTGTGCACTAAGTACATTTACTGTACGGCTGCTTGTCTTAAATGTATCGAAGGTACATTAGGTGATGTCTCGTGAACTCTGTCAGAGAAGAGAAGAGCTGAGTCAAAAGGCACTGGTGAGCTTTGGGTCCAGACCAAAAGAAACAGTGGCAGTTATTTTCATGATGACACATGTCATATGGCTTCCTACAGTACAACACATATTAATTTATATATATCTATATAATCCTGATGTTTTCGCCAACTGCCTCCCTCAGTGTGTCCGCAGAGGCAAATTCGGATTTGCAAGCATAAAAATGTTTATTTGAAAGGTTACTTTTATGAATTACTTTAGTTACTTAGTTGAGAATGATTTGGACGTGACTTAGAATCTGAATAAAAAGCATAAAAAGTATATACTGTAGAAGAAAACAGGTACCACAGTAGAACACCGATGAACACCATTGGTATTAGCTTACTTTATGGATGCATTAATACAAAACTGTAGTATATGTATATATTAATAATTTAAGTAGTGTACAAAAATTGACATGGTAATACTTCATTTCAGTGAACCAGGTAACCACAGTGTAGTAGACATGAGTACTGTTACCTTGAGAGCCGGATGGTGACGTGAGATGATGTATGTATTTGATACTCTCTTTTGTAATCTTCCCTCCCCTTCAATTTGATAATGGTCATGGTACGATTGGTACTTCTTCACTTTGCACTGAAATGTCACTAAATCAGTGCCTCCATTGTGATATTGCTGGAAAAGCTACTGTAGAAACATGGGCCTCTGGAATCTTTCTTTGATTCATCCCCAGAGTGAAAATCCTGTTATTCATGCTGCGGTGATGGATGAGAGCAGCACTCTGGAAAGGCAGCGACAAACTTTAAAAAAAAAGAACTTTCAGGCTTTTGTGAGTTTTGTCTTTCCATCTGTCACCATCACAGCTACACTGAATTCAGTGAGCAATGGATATAATTTGCTAGTTTGTCACAGAGCATGTCAGAGCCTGAAAAATACAACCTTGCAGCCACTGCATTTAAAGTGAATCATAGGTATGAAGCTTGAATTGATGTGAACACCTGTGAGAATGCAACAAAAAAAAACATTTTTTAGCTGGTTTTTCTTTTGTACAAATGTATACTTGGAACTTTAGTAGAAGTTGAGTGAAAACCGGCTGCTGTTAACTTAACGCAGCATCACTTCTGTTGATGAAAGTTAGATGTAATGAGAGATAATATCTGTGAGCATTTGGCTGAACTCAGATGTCCAGAAACAATACCCAACAATGTGCTGAATTACTTTGTAGCGGTATCTGCCTTGATATGAACAGTGGGGTTTCATATTTAGATCTGCTGTGTAGTTTCTCAGCAGCCTGCTATCCATCCATATAGTGGCACCCAAACACAACTGACAGTCAGTCTTGTTGGAGCATTATAGTGGGAAGAGAAAAAAAAGTTTTATTTTGGGGAGACTATTGACCTTCGGAAACACCATCAAAAGATCATTTTCAGCTGGTTGCATTCTTTAAGGCCTTTGTCATAAGCTGCAAATAAACTCAAAATAAACTCTAAAATCTGTGCATCGCTTTCATACTGGAGTCCAAATTGGGCAACACAAATGCAGGCCCATATGAGAATGTCTTGCCTATGAGAGCATTCATGAGAATCCCTTTTTAAAACTAAAGTAAGTATAGAGCCTCTTGCTAAGCATTCAGAGTTTCGTCTCTGGCTCGTACTGTTGGATGGCTACCATCAGGTTGGTTTGGCCTGTAGGATCGTCTTGTGTGATTGTGATCTTTGTGGGAGAATCCAGGTGACAAATAGGAGGTAGTACAGTTGTCATTACTAGTTTCATAGTTGACAGGCTGTTAGCCCATAGTAGGGTTGTAGGATGTATTGGGGAGACAGTTTTGAAAAGCGTTAGAGCAGTGCTTTTTTAAGCCAAGGCACAATTCGCTCATTGACAAAGTCTCGAGGCGCACCACCAAAGGAACCTTGGCCACTGCGCAGTTGTACTTAGTCGAAAGTCCTGCAGAAAATCCCTTTTAATTTGTAAACAGTTGTAGCTACTGACACTATTTTCGCGGCTATTTTACAGAAACAAAAGGCAGAAAATGTATTTGTATAAAAATGTCTCCAGAAAGGGTGGGCAATATAGCAAAAATACATATCGTGAGCTATTTATTTTAAATAGCTCTTATGGTTATCATGTAAACTCTTTTGCATGGTTTAATTATAGTTTGGGGAATGACCAGACAAACCTTGAACATTCATGGCTTCTGCTTCATAACAACAATTACTCTTTATCGCTACACATTTTGCAGTGCATTTATTTGGTTCTGCATTTACTTTGGAGCCGAGTTGTAAACCACCAAGCAAACTATGGTGGTCTAAAGTGTCTATGAAGTTTAGAAGTGAGACGTCATGTTAGCCATTAGCTCTGTCAGTCGATGACACCGTGGGCCCGGCAAGGATCACTCCATCGTTCTGTCGTGAAAGTGTGCGGTCAAGTTAGAGGCGCATCCGGTTTAACTTGAAGTTGCACATTTGACCGGCTTCTTCACTGTGAATGTCTGTGGGAAGAGGAGCACCATGCAGAGCTCCGCTGCAAAAGTTAGGGAGGAGTCAACACATCAGTATAGATCTATAGTGTATGTAAAGAATGTGACCGAATCCACGTAATCTCCTCACGATAGTAGATCATCAACACGTTCAAATAGTTCATGATTTAATGTTATCACAGCACCCACCTCTATATTAGGTGAAACTGGATCATTTCCCACGGCACACTAGGTTGAAAAACACTGTGTTAGATTCTGTTCTTTCATACCCAGAAGCTTTTTCAACAGTGTGTAATATTACAGGAATATTATTTGAGAGCAATTGTGGGTCAGACTTTCCAAAGTGTTTAAATGTTTGGTTTTGGGAGTGACTGTAGAAAGCTACTGGTGCTGGAGAAGTATCCAAGAGAGTGTGAAAACTGTATTTAAAACATGGGCGCCCAAATCTATGTAAAAAACCTTTGCAGAAATAACACTCACAAAGCTCTTGAACATATTGTATATACTCTCAGACAGCCATTAAGTGTCTGTCTTATCAGTAATGTGAATATATGTATGTTCATACGGTTAGCAAAACAGACTCAAGGGAAGTTTGTATTCTCACTTGGTGAAGGAGAGCTCCCTGGACAACAAAACACTGGTTGTCTCCTGCGTCTGCCCAATAAGCTTCTGGGAGAAAAACAATAAACAACCAGTCCAAACTGCTGAGAATATATCTCAGATTATTGACTAAACCAGAGACGGCAGTGGGGTGTGATCGATACCTTAAAGTTTGCTGTTTTCTGTTTGAACAGCAGTTCAACTTTTGCTGAGATGCTTTTTTAAATGGGTGCACAGCCCTGAGATACATGATGTGAAACTGAAAGGTAAAATAAATTACACAGTCAAATGTAAATAAATGTAAATAAATGACAAATAAATGTAAATAAATGTATAATAAATGTATAAACATGAATGTGTCTTCCAACAGACACTCAGCAAACAACGCTCTGATGTACTAAACAAATAAAGACATGTTCTCAAAACAATGAATACTAAATTGCACAAACCATAATCAGAGACCAAACAAAACATTGACATACCGCGCAGACACAAACACGATATACTGTATGAAGAATAAACAGTTTTGCTGTCGCTTACAATTTGTGAATATGGTGTGCATAAGCCAGTTATTAAAGTCATTTTAGTACATCTTAGGTTTGAAAGTTGAAAAAGTCGGGTTTTGCGCTCCAAGTCTCTTGAGAGTGTAGGTGAGATGGAAGGTGAATGTTGGCTAGCTGAGCTGCTTTAATGATATGCAGTGGACTCAAAACGGCTCCAACTGATTCTCACGTCTTCCACTTGAAAGCAGCTTCACGTTCCAGCCCAGCTCTCCTGGGCCGTGGCCCTCCGTCTCTGACTGAAAGGTCTCTCATGACTTTGAGATACACTGAACCAGAGAAGATCAGCTCCGCCTGCGTCCTGTTTTAGGTGTGGAGTGAAGAACTTGCTCCACGGTGCAGAAAAACCCACTCACCTTTAGTGTCTTTAACACTCTTGGTTCTGTGTTGCATATGGACTTTATTGAGTTTCAAACTCTTCTACAGTGGAATACATTTAACGTTGTTTCAATTCCAAATAAAAAATGGCGTGTGCATGTTAGCGAATCACCCTGCTGGCAAAATTATTTTTTTTTGTGAGGTTGGACTGGGCCCTCAAAGAGAGTGTCGCTACGAACCCTCAGCCTTTGAAGCTACTTCACAAATGCACCAACAGTTATCCATCCGCAAGTAGTGGCAAGTTTTTCTTCTTTAATATATTTGATGTTGCATGACCGACAGACAGCAGTTAAAGCTGAACATTGTCAGTCTGAGAGTCATGATCGTCCTTTGTTTCCGAGAAAGAGGACCTCCTACTTCAGGCCCTGTGACTTCCACAAGCTTCTCAGCTCACTATTCTTGGGGCACCTAATTGGAGGCCTCTCGGCTGTAGTCACGGTGGTGGAACTTCAGAACTACCGGGAATGAATTTAAACCTTCATCTCTGAACACAGAGTTTCATAATGAGTGCTGCACTGAGCGCTGCTGATCGCTTTGCCGATGTTCAACGCTGGAGCTAATTAGGTCAAACCCAAGAGTGTTCTTGGTGCAATCTGAAATCCCATCATAATCTGTATTATTTAGAGCTGCTTATCTATAATGTCTACTTGCAGAATGTCCAACACTCGACAAGCGTTACGAAGTCACTGGCGAATGAAGAGGCGTATACAGGAAGTTTCTGCAGCTGATTTGGCCGCAGCAATATACATGCAACAGCAAATACAAAGAAATTCAGTCCGAAATTTTTCCAAATAGATTTGATATACATTTGTTTGTTATTCAGCCAAACAATGTTGCTCATTATTTCCCTTCTGTGTTTAAACTTCTGGCCAACAATTGACAGAATTCATGAAGTAGATGAGGCAATTCATTTCATAAATGAATCTGAGAAATGTAATACTGCAGGTGATTTCTCTCATTTTGTTCCCTCTGATTTTAATATTGTATTTTTAAGTATGTCTACAATTTTCTAAAATGGCAGAGCTATTAAGCAGCATGAGCTCTTTCTGCCAGGGCTCCTAATTTTCTTCAGTATTTTTTACACTTACAATGTGCCAGCAGAACTCACTTTCTACAAGACAGTGAAATACAAAAGTGGTTGTTTTGAATTCAAAATGTTCGATGAATGGGGAGCGGAGGAGACAAATTTGGGAAGCATCTCTGGCGTTCCTTCTTCTTTGTCTTCCGGTATTTTGCATCAGTGGTTTTCACAGCAGGTCTGACCCTTCCTCTCCTCTCCTCTCCTCTCCTTGTGTCGACCTCCCAAGCTGGTCTCCAAACAAGGTGGGTTGGTGTCAGCATTGGTGGAGGTGGCTGACTCGGTATGGCAGCCCCTGAAAAGCGTCCCCTTATGTCATGAGCAGTCACTTGAAAATTAGCACCACAGTTTTAAGCATTGGCGTCAGATGGGATATGAACCAGTACTCCACCCTCAAACTCATCTCTTTTAAACAGTTTGCTGACATGACATGAGGTAGATGTTTTTGGACTTCCTCTGCTCCACGTATAGTGCATCACCTTCTTGTGATTGGAATATCAACCTTTCTCAAACTTTTATATGCCATTAATAGAGGGCTTCCTGACTGTGTGCACACAGCAAGCCTTGTCATAACCAATCCTGTATCCCTTACAATTGAGCTGTAAAAAAGTTCTAAGAAGTGTAAGGTACAACCTGCTTCCTACTTGAAAGTCTTTTCACAACCTGATGGGAGCAGATTTTTTTCCTAGATTTCTTCCAAGTAAGCACTGGGTATTGGTACTGAGGCGGAAAAGCATGAATAATTCACGCGAACATTTTTGCTTCAGTTTTGCTACTGGAGAAAATGAGCAAGGGAATACAACTATTGGAGTTCATGGATGTGATAAAGGGGGAATGAAGAGGGTAGATGTGACTGGAGGAGGCCGACTTGCTGCGCAGCTCTGGCTGAAAGTCAGGTATATATATCTTCAATTGAGCATATATGTATATTTTTTCAACTTTTAAGGATTTCAGTTATAGTTGGTGGAAGAAGCAATTTATTTTCAATCAGCCTAAATAACAGTAAATGAATCATATGATCATTAGTATTTAAATTTTGGCATGCACACGAGTATATGTTGCTTCTGTTAAGTACATTGGAGGTTCAAATTCATTAGAATATATTGGTGCATGCAGACAGCATGATGTTCAATGTCAAGACTTCAGGATGAATTCAGACTGTGTAGGCTATACATGAAGAGATGTGTGTGAAATGAACAAAATGGCATTGACAAGACGTGAATCCATTTGTGCAGCTTCATCAGGCATAGCTACACTACCATCGATGTCACTTCCTATCTCTTTCAAAAAGACATCCAGAATCACCATATAGGTTCCAGAACTTTACACATACGTGTTAGAAATGGATTAAATATCAGTAAGCATAGTGAGAAAACAAATTTTAACACAGTACTCGGTGAGCACCATCAATGAGCAGACTAGATAGTCCACGACACATTGGTGTCACCCCCAATTTCACAGTGCTGGAGCCCAGCCCTACTTAAATCACATGTTGATCGCTGATCTGATCCAAGTCAGGTGACTGTGTCTCAAGTCTGAACAGATGGACATCTGAGTCTCGATAACTATTGTCATTCACTCAGACCATGCTGCTTTGTTGTGGTGTCCTTCAGCCAGGATGGAGCAGGTTCTGATCCAAGTCAGGGGTCATCTACATTCCCACTGGGACAGACAGAAACTGTAATATCAAAAATTGTTGCTAAGTTTCTTCTGTAAGCTGTACAGCTACGATAAGGAAAAAAAAATCTACGCTCCATGCTGTTTTGTTTTTGTGTCGGTGTCCACCTGTGTATGACCTATTATTTACATTGCTCTTTAAAAAAAAATGCAAATGAAGTTAACATGTAATTTTTTACCATGGAAATGTTCTGTTACCACTTCACTTTTCACTGACTGACTGTCCAACTGTTCTCTTGTTATTGTTACACTGTTTTTTTTTATATTTTTAAAAGCCAGTCAGGTATTTTCACAATCTTGTTTGCTGATGGCTCGCAGTCCACATCCACCAATTACACTAGTCCCATAAAGTACTGCAACATATGAAGCTGTTTTGACAGTGAATGTTATAAAAGCCTTGCATCAAGAGGGATATAGGTATGATTGCATTGCAGGCAGACTGACTCCGTTCCGCAGTCCAAAAGAGGGGTGAATTGATGATTCTCTATGGTCTGTAGGCGTGAGTGCCTGCGTGAATGTTGTTCTTCTGTATGAATCCTGTTTAGAGGGAGTCAAATAATTGCTCCTCTCACTTGGCCCCTTTGCTTTGAGCCTTCCATCCTTGTTAGTGAAGCCAAGAGATTACCATACTGAGCACACGGTGGAAGTGTGGCCAGCTCTTCTTCAGGGAGCTGTTACGCCAGTAATCTCCCTGTTTCACTTCACTGACTGGTAAACTTTTCACCTACGAACCTCAAGATGTTTTTGGGATCAGAAACGGCGTTAAATCTTTTTTTAGGAAATGACAAACTGTCAAACCAGAATTAATTTCATCTTGTAGCAGGCACCTTTTCAATCTGCCTAATCCAGTAGATCTTCTCTTCGTAATCCCTGATTGACTTTAGGACTCAAAATTGAGGATGCAGTTTTGCTCTAGAATAATGTTTTTTTTTTTAAAGAACAGGGATCAAATGCTTTGACGTGACTGAACTAGGAAAGCATGGATAGGTGCCTTTTTTGGGGGGCTTTATTGCCATGAATCTTCTTGAAAATTTGGGTAGGCTGGTTCAAATAATCCCGCTAATAATGTGCAATTTTGGTATTAATGATTTTGAGTTTTGTGCAACTTGTCGAAGTGACTGAAAGGGGGTTTTCAGTTGGACATAAATACAATATAGATCAACTCATCCTGACTACAGTAAATGTCCATTCATTTATTCATTTTTTTTTTTTATTCCATAATCATTTCTTACATCAAACAGATTAAAGTACCCTGAACACTGAATTCATTGCTCTGTGTTTTTCACCTGTCACATTGATGATACAGTCTGGACATTCATGTTCTTATCCATCAGATTTGTTGATGCCGGACATCAATAAAATCAGTTCACAGATGTGATTTCACAAGAATCGTCCACAAAAAATCACACCCAAATCAAGCTGTTTTGTGGAGCCAGGAGGATTGAAAGGCTTTGAATGTTGTTTCAGGACTTTGTGGCTTCTCATAGCGGAAGAGACGGAACACAGGACATAATGACTGACGCTGCGTGGTGAGATTGGTTAAACCCTCTGCAGCCTCCTGCTGTAATGATGCATCAAAGCAAAGCATCAACCATCTGTTGTTGTTTGCCAAGACTTTGTTGCTGCTGAAGATCTATTGTATTTCAAGCCTGACACAAGAGGCAATTGTTGAGGTCTTTGCTTCATTAATCTACTTAATTTGTTGCTTTTTATGTCGGATTTCTCCTGTGGGTTGTTTGAGGTAAGAGTAGGAAGAGCAGGTAGCACAAGCATGTTGAGCAACTCAGCATCTGCTGTGGCAACGAGTGGTCCAGCCCAAATAGGTGGCATATGCAAGGATGTTTTAGTTCTCACTTATCTGTTATAGTTGAGCATGAAGGAACCTATAGGACATTCATTTGAAAGTCTTGCTCGCTGCTGTCAGGAAGAGGCGTCTATCAAAGGAGGATCGATGGATGATGCAGTTCACTGTATTCACAACAAGGAAGTCATGTACCGTATGTTTTACGTCAAGGCCTCTACTTCTAAGGCTGGAACTTAGCGCCTGGCAGAGAAACTGTGGCAGAGACTGACCACCCCTCAGGGCATTGTGAGCTGTAGCAGCCACTGTCTCATTGACCTGTGTAATGTTATGGTTTTCAGCTCAGATACGACCAACACGCATGAATAAAGAATGCCTCTGGGATTCAGCTACAGAGCAGGCGAACATGCATGACATTTACCCAGCCAAGGAGTTCAAATGGACGGGTCAGTCTTCGGAGTGACTAAAGCAGTTTCATGTTGCCAAACAGAAACAGACTCTTTTTTACTTCCTTGTCCTTTCTAGAGCAGCAGGATGTGCGGCCAAGGAAAAAAATACATCACATATATGGCTCTTGCTACTGTAAATTCGGACTGTACAGTGCACCGGAATAGTAGCGCACCCTGTTTTCGCCCACGTATCCGAATTTTTAACACCACAGCCGGTCTTGTTTCTCGTCTCTAGTCCTCCAGGAGATCAGCCCTGTCGATGGAGCTGTTAACACGCGGGCAAAAACAGCACATTTTGAGCGCTTTAAGGTCAATAAAGCGGTTTCATCAGTTTGATGTGGTTCATAGGTTTTGACCAAGTTTCAATATTTTGGCATCATGACACTCTCTAGTCTGTAAAAATCCATATGGTTGGCACCTTGCTGCAGCAGGATTCAGACCACGGGAAAAAGGTAGCGGCTTATAGTCCGGAAGTTATGGACTCTAATTGAAAAAAAAAAAATGTCAGTTATGGCACACGCTTGAACAAAGACCACAGGCAGTTCCATTGTTTCTTCTTTCTCCAGTGAATTTGCTTATTTATTCTGGAGCAAAGATGAAAGCAAAATAGTCCATAATGCACAGATACTGACTGGTTCTGCAGTTAATTAAAATAATTCTCTTAGACCTTAATTCTTTTCACCAATGCGTGTTTCAGTGTCAGTTTTAATTGAAAATCTGTGAGTTTATGCCTTGCAGACTTGGGTTGGGGAAGATTACAATGTGGTGCTGCTGCTGTTCACAATTAGGGAGATAAAAGGAAAAATAGAATAGAAACATCCGTGATATATGAGGGTCGGTGGACGAGTTGGGATGAATGGGCCATTCAATTAATGCAATGCATTACATAAACAGAGATATCTCAAGACGTGGAACGTTCATGGTCATGTTCTGCCAGTGACTTCAGCCCTAGGAAGTACAGACCTGGCCTGAAGTATGGCTACTGTGTTGTCACAGTACTGAACCCTGTGGTGTCGAAACTAGCATTTTGTCATTCTTCTGTCTCCAAGGTTTTACTGGACAGGATTGCTCGACTCAACAACCTCCTATTGCTCCAGTTGTGGTCTCAATCCATTCATTTCACTCCAGAAATGCATCAGCTCTTCTGTGCTGCACGGGCACCAAGCTGTATGCTGCCGTTGTGTTTAAGTGGGACCTCAGTAAATGCACGCAGCTTTGTGACCACAGTGCAGCAGGCAGGCGGAGAAGGATCCAACCGCAGCTTTACATGGTTCAATACAGTACATTTCACTGCAGCACAGTCAGAGACAGTAAACAAATTACATGCTGTCAAAAGTATACATACAACCTGATAACCAATGGTAGTCATTGAAAAATGAAAGAGGGAGGCAGCACCATATCGTGCACAAAAAAGACTTGAAGTTAAAAGGTCATCGCTTCTTCATTCCACAGAAAATGTGGTGCATTAATTGTCCAACATTCTGAATGATGTCTGCTTCTTGCTTAAACCTCCTGAGACCCTGCATCCTCACGAAAGAACAACACATTTGTTCCCCTCTCAAGCACCATCACATTTATTCGTCTTATAACTTTGACCTGTTGGCCTCATTAGACACACCAGCCACACCATCTATATCAAAGCATTACACTCGTCTGTGTGTTGGGAGGAATGTCAGGGAAACAGTTGTACAGTGTTACAGCTACTAAAAAAAGATGTGTGTAAACATTATATTCATTCACTACAGCCAATATTCTTCGCCATTTATTCCACAAAAGTATCAAGTTCCCTAACATCTTAAAATTAGGAAGTATTTAAGAAAACAGTAATAATGTTTTCAATAACTTAATACAGTAATGTGTAATAACATAGGCAGTAATGCAATGAAAATAATTTTTTTCCATGTTTGCAAAACCTACTGATATGTCATAGGTTCATCATGGGTTGGTGAAATGCTTTATATTGAAGTTGTATATAAGTAAACCTGAAAAAGAAAGGTTGCCTGAAAGAGAAATGAGGGATGAAACGAAATGATAATAAATATAATAACCTTATCATCTGTTATTTTGGAACATCATGACAGTATCATGAAACATTTCGACTAAGTCATTTTAACCTCGATCTGAAAAGGGCCAGATAAAAGCAGGCTCGAGTGGCTCCCTGGTTCCCCCTGTGCCTCCTTGATCCATTCTCATTTTACTGGTATTCAAAGCAGCTTGACAGTATTTGTCTTTTTGAAATATTTCCTGCTTTGTGACACGCATCTAATATCTCACCACAACAAACAACAAACAAATCTGAGACATCAATCTGGATGAGCAACATAACGGTGAAGGGATGAATTCACTTTGTGGCTGCTTGGATCATTGAATCATTGAAGTAGCCATTTGCTTTTTATTTGTTTTTCATATGTGCTACATTAGTTTCACCTGAAAAAAAATGTCAATGGCTGTTAAAGTAACTGCTTTTGTTGTCAAACTGATGGATGACTTTGGAGCTAATGAAACAGAATGTTGTTGAAAAGGCTTCATTATAACTGATCATTGTTTACACTGCACTTCACACTCAGCTCCATCACTATACTGTTTTCAATTGAGTCTATTGGGTGGTCAGATGCATACAAATGGCTGTTAAATGCACACTCTCATGGCAGTATCAGTATAGCACTTGACATAAATGCACACCTTCAGCAAATTCTTAAAATATGCATACAACATGCAAATGTAATCATCATCTGCATGACCTGTGAAGATGTATTCGGGGGCGACTCATGTAAGGGCGACACCTTGAAGAGTCCTCCTGTCTGATCAGATGTCGGTGTGTCTCTGCAGGCTGGGCATGGAGCATGATGGTCAAGGCAACCGCTGCGGGGATGAGACGGCGATGGGGAGTGTGATGGCTCCTCTGGTGCAGGCAGCTTTTCACCGCTACCACTGGTCCATGTGCAGCGGGCAGGAGCTGAAGAGATACATCCAGTACGTGGTGACGGTAACACAACGTGGTCATTTGTGAGGTCACTTTCTTCAATAAGAAAGTCTCGTGTGCACAGAGGATGTGGTAGACCAGACCTGTCAAAGTGGGACCCGTTGATATGCATATTTCACAGCAGAGCATTTAAACGCCTCAACCTAGCTCCCTCGATTTGAGATTCACTTTATGATGTGTGATCACAAAACTGCTGCCAAAAGGAGCAGTCCCACACAACTGTACTGTCATTTGATGGAGACAGGAAAGTCAGATCAGACTGTAGGGCCTTGTTCACTCCGTGGCGGTGCAAGGTTGTCTGATCGATAGCTGCAATTTGTTCTGGGTATAAAAGAAAGCTTTGATGGAAGGAAGTGATAGTGAAATCCAAATAAATAAATAAAGATACACAATTTTTATCTGCCTGGAGCTCGAGCATTTGCTCGACGTGAGGGGCTGACTGCAGCTGAGGCGCTTTTCCCCACCTGGTCCCATCCAGCCGTCATCTACTTTTTTTTTTTTTTTTTTTTGAGGGAGAGAGGAAGAGGAGCAGAGGAGTCTAAATCTAAATGTGTCTCTGCTTGACATTCGAAGCAACTCTTTAAAACAATTGCTCAAATGTTTCTCTTCAGAATACCCAGTATAGTTATGACTACTTTTCATGTCGAAAGCTTGTTAGTATTTGAGTATTCATGAAGGTGATAGTGGAAATGAAACAGCATCAAATAAAGCAGTTATAATTCATTATTTCAAGTTCACCTTATTACAGTTATATCTGATTTTGTCTTGACTTTAACTAGTTATTTACTACAATTGTAATGCAACAGTTAGAAAGAAACTTTAATGTTAATCCCAATGTAACATCTTTGAAGTAAATGCTCACTCTCCATTGTGCATTCTTGGAAATATCTAAAATGGAAAACCATCCGTAAATGTATCCATATATCTATATATATGGATAAAATTTCCCATCTTTGGACACAGAATCCAAATTCACTGTCATACAACTTATTTATAAACATATAACCACTGTGATGAAGGACTACAAAACACATCAACAATAAAAGCAGTAATAATATTGATGATCAGGAGAACTAAGATCAAAGTGCTCAGTGAGTACAAACCTCCACCAAACTCCTCTTTTATTGTCCACCCATTCATTGACTGAAGAAAGTCTAGTTCACTGTTTACATCTTTCACTTCTAAGTGACTTCAGTTTTCTGTTTCACACTGTTTAACCATCAGACTACAGTTGATTTTGTACGTCTCTCTCTCAGCACGTATGACTGCCTCCTGGACGACCCCTTCAAACATGACTGGCCGCAGCTTCCTGAGCTCCCTGGTATCAACTACTCCATGGATGAGCAGTGCCGCTTCGACTTTGGTGTTGGCTACAAGATCTGCACATCGGTGAGCGTAGTTTATTGTGTCTTTAGCGGAAATCCTGGACTTGTTTAAGATAAAACATTAGCTGTTTGACTGTATGGCAGAGATCTACTCATATGGAGGGATTGTTGGTAGCGTCTGCATGTGGGATCCCAAGTATCGTCACATTCATGGTCAAAGATAAGATAAGACGACGCAGTCCCAGCTGCTGGAGCCACATCTCCCACCGTGTGATGGCTAATCTTCCAGATCTACTTTGTCAAAACCACTTTTATCTCTGCACATAATTCCTGCTTTTTAGAGCGCTGCTCTGCTAATTAGCACACACGTCTGATAGAGATTTAATCTCTCACCTTACAAATGGTGAAGTTTAGATTCTCATCCTTTGTTGTCAAGAAATTGAAACGGCGAGCAAGCAGGGTAAAACAGGAGCACAAACATGAGTTTCTGAAGGTCAGAAAGCACCAGGTGAGTACTTGATGTTTCAGGAGCAGCCGTGGCATCGAGTCACGCAACATGACATTTCTGCAGAAAATCCCACTTTGGATCAATACGTTTTGATTCATGCAGTGTGTGTGCTATGTGACTTTTGCCTACTGCCTTGCAAATGTCATATGTATGGATATATAATGGGCATCAATAACATTAAAGCAATAACTGTTCAATGTAGCGTTTCTGTCGAGAGACCTGTCCGACAGACAACTGACAGCTGGCTATGATGATCCACTCAGCTGAGGGCACGAGGTACAGTACTGGAGTCATGAGAACACACGCCTTTCATCCAAATTTCCAATGAGTACTAATAAGGGGCGAGGTCCCGCCTTGTGCCTGGGATGTTTTGATTCGTTCTCCACCCAGATAGGCTGAACCCTCTGAATGCATTCCCCTGTTTCCCGCTCCCTGTCTCCTTGTGGAAACTCAGTAGCAGAAGATAGTGTCGGCTGGGTGAGCAGTTAGAGGGCTCTGCTTGTTGTATATTGATAGAACCAAGGTTACATGCAGGTAACTGCTACTTCTGCGATGTACATTCTCCGCCCTCTGATCGCTATTGCTTACACACCTACAGTAGGTGAAGTCCGTAGAAACTAACTCCCGGCTTGGCCTCTCATCAGAGCAACACCATGAGAGATATCATTACTAACTCCCAATGGGAGGCTGAGGAAACAAGCCATGAATGAGCCCAAGAACTGGCAGCCGTATTATCTCATTGAGGTGTGTCTGCACGAAAGCTGATGACCTGGAGGCAGCTTGACAAATATGCTCCATGGAAACTCTGCTGAACACTATAGCAAAAGAAGAAGGAAGAGTGAGCCTTTCAACCCTTCCAGGCCTCAGCTCCAGCGGCTCTATAAGCCTCAATGATGGCTCCACGAATACAGTGAGGGAGGTGTTGTGCCGTCACCGTAGCACAAAGACAAAGGGACTCCTTGTCCATCTGAGTCAGAGGGTAAAATGCCTTCAAGGATGTTACCGTTGACAAGGAGGTGACCCTGACTCTGAAAGATGATGTGATTACTAAGCTACTAAAGGTAGGTTAAGTAGCCAAGTCCGTCGGGTGGCTAGCAGACAAGTCACTTACTCTTGCAGCCGACACCTGCTGTCTCTGATGCCACTGTTTGGACAGTCTCTTTGTTCTCACTTGAGTCAAAGCTGCCCCTGAAGCTGAGAGCTGAGGCTCCTTAGTGGAAAAGTATCAAATATGCAAGTCGTGTTTCAGTTCGGGAGGCATGTGTTTCAAGTGATGTTACAATAGAACATAGACTTGAACTGCAAGTTGAGTCATAGATAGACTCCCAGAATGGTTCAACTGACTCCAGGATTTGTGCAAGTTAACTAGAAATGCTGACCCTGTGTTTCTTAAAAAAGATGCTAGCATCTGTCCAAACCAAACAGAATGAAGTTATTTTCGTGATAAGAGAACAGCTGCTCTGATATTTGAACCCAATTCAAGAGTAATAGACTGTGCGAGTAAAAACTCAAAGGGGTAGAAATCCACTGGGAGATTGAGGGCAGATATATTTTTTTTTAATCAATGCTTCCAGGAAAATAGTTTCACAACTAACAGCTGTGTGTCAGTGGATTAGGAACGAGATGAATATGCAGGATGACACACTATTGTCAGTTGTTTTTTAATACTGAAAATCTACTTTATGGACATGACTCTAGGTGAATTCCTTTTCACAATAGAGTCCTCTCTGAATTTCTTGTTTCAGTTCCGCACATTCGACCCATGTAAGCAGCTGTGGTGCAGCCACCCTGACAACCCTTACTTCTGCAAAACCAAAAAGGGCCCTCCACTGGACGGGACAGAATGTGCTCCGGGGAAGGTAAGGTCACCATACATAGTTTTACTTTACACAGTCATGTCTCTATTGAGAGCATCTTCAAGCTGAAAATGTAATTTAAAATTTGTTTTTTATTTTTTAAATGTCTCCTAGTGGTGCTATAAAGGTCACTGCATGTGGAAGAACCCGAACCAGGTCAAACAAGATGGCGCCTGGGGTGCCTGGGGCAAGTTTGGGTCGTGCTCCCGCTCATGTGGCACAGGAGTTCGCTTCAGGACACGACAATGCAACAACCCAGCGTAAGTGCTCAGCTTGTTTGTGTCCAAACAGAGCAAAGAAATCTACATCCCTCTGAAGCAGTCATGATTTGGGGCAAAGGTGGGTGCAATGCTGGGATTATCCGCACAAAATGATAGGCACTTGTCAGGGTTTCTGCTACATGTAAGTGATCGTGCCACAGCCTCATAGCTCAGACGTGAGCATAAAAAGAGAATAATCTCTTTTTTAAAGGAGAACTCTCACGTGATCATGTGTATTAAAATGAAGTCAAAACGTCAAAATGTGGGAAGAACATGACTGCGTATGCTGCTCGCGGAACTTAATTCGCACAGCCGGCCGGACAAAGGAACAGACTGGCTGCAGATTGGATTTTAAACTTTTTTTATTGTTGCCAATTCAGTAAGACTCCCCACTCTTCCCTGCGTGTCTGTCAGATCGCATCTTGAGTGGCTTCGCTCTGTACTTGTCCCCCATGGTCTCAAGAGATCCTGGCGAAAACCCTGCATTTAGATTTTTGTTTCCATGTGCCTTCTATCGGCTGTGCTTTGCATAAAACTGCTTCACCAACTTACTACAGCGGAAGTGGAGCTATAGAGCCTGTTGTTATTTACACGTGCAGCCAGTACTCACCCAGGAAACACCACACGCCATTCAGCCTGGTGCCTCACCCAGCACCTTGTCAGCTGTTGTTGATTCTCCATTCAAGGGCACCATCCTCAGAATTTGACAGACCCATTGATAATAACAGTAAATCCTTTTTTGAGCCTTTAAATCTGCCACCTTCTGTCACTGTGTGCTCTCTCCAAGCAAATTGTATCTTCAGAAATACACCATGGAACTCAGGTATTGTTGACAGGGAGGGGGGTGTTTATCAAACCTGAAGATGGAGCAGCAAGTCTGAGTTGTGTCACTGACCCTGGTTCATTGCTCTGGTGTAGACCCTCCAGTGGTGGCCAGGACTGCGGTGGTCTCAACTACGAGTATCAGCTATGTAACACGGACGACTGCCCCAAGCACTTTGAAGACTTCCGAGCTCAGCAGTGTCAGCAGCGCAACGCCCACTTTGAATTCCAAAACTCTAAACACCATTGGCTTCCCTATGAACATCCAGATGGTAAGCCATTTATTTATCTATTTTTTTAGTCTTATCTTGTGGGTAAGTAAACAAATGTGTTTTTTTTCTCTTTTCAAACGCAGATGTTTTAATAGTTATATAAGCAAGACACTGTGAGGTGGGCAGTCTCCTTTCAACACGGTCCTCAACCAAGCATGTGTGTCTCGCTCACTGATATGTTGGATATTCAGATGTTAGTCTGATCATTGACTATGGATAAGCAGACAGTCTGGAGTGGCAGCACATCTCCACTGACTTGAAAATGTATGCTAAACTTGTCATCCGGGAGAATCAGTTCAACATGCATTGATTCTGCTCATGAAGCGGGTTGGACTGAAATTGAATTTGCCACGAAATGTGCTACCCCAGAACAAAATTCCTCTTGACGTTGGAAACCTCAATCCATTTGCTGATGTGATTGGGCTCGAGTAGGATGACTCTATCGACTTTCAGTTGGGCTTTAATATAGGAGGCTTCTATTGCATGACGTGATCTCTTGACTTTGCGAGGATATTGAACTATAGGGCAATTTTATCCTTCACTGTTTTTCTGATCGGTTTCCTTTGAAATGGCTCAGTAGAAACGGCACACGTAGACAAGCTCAGCACTTCCCTTTCTTTTTCAGACTGTGGTTTTTGCAACACTACTTCTCTTCATCTATACCTGAACATCCTGCCTGTACTCAATGCTTAGATCCATCCATCGTCAAACCTCTTCAAAGGAAATGAATCACTGCAGTGTGTGTATCTATGCTTTTTCAATCTGATTCTTATCGGGGCGATATGGCTTTCCTTCTTTGGGCTGCGTGCCTCCTATAGCTCACTGACTGATGTTTGAAAGCCATTTGTGGGGAAAGGAGGTGAGATGCTGGCGGTGAGCACAGCTGCAGTGCAGGATAAATAGCTCTCTAAAGACCTTTGTTCAATTCT